>NW_026734349.1:0-666520 GCF_949786415.1 Peromyscus eremicus
GGCGTGCGTGCACTCAGGAAGCTGGGGAGGGCCTCTTTCGCTGGTCTCGGGGCTAAGCTAGGGAGCTGAGACCGGACTAGCTGCTCCCTTTTTCGAGAATGGAACCATGTAGGTGTTCCCTGGTTATATGGAACTTTGCAGGCGGTTTTAGGTGCCCGCTAGCCAGGGAGGGGGCTGAGGGCAGGAGCCACCCAGGCTTTTGCAATTTGCCCCATGTGAGCGCCAGATATTGGTGAAATTATTTAGGCCACTCCACGTAGTTAAAAGGAGATTTATTTAATGGCGTAACTTACAAATTAAGGGATAGGTAGGTCGCGGGGTCTGGGGAAGGTGTATCACAGTCCAGCGGTGTTCTCTGGAGCTCTGCTTTGTCCACCTCCACCATCCAGGCTCCTGGAACCAAGAGAGTGTTCCCCAATCCAGATCTCGGGTCCCCAGGCGCCTCCCTTGGCCCCGCCTTGTAGGCGTGACAGTTGCCGAAGTCTCAATGGGGGTTGGAACCTCCAGAACAAAGCTGGAATGGCTACCCACTACACAACATTTCAGGGTTTTTTTTATAGATATTATTGGGTGATTGGCCTAGAGTATACAATTTTGTACATGTCAAACTTATGCTGTTTTTCTGAGCTTTATCCCCAGCTTGAATTATTAAATTTGGCAGAGGATATCATTCTCTTTCCCAGGATGGCAATATTCATGACAGTAATAGTGCCTGGGTCTTCTAAGTCTTTAAATTACATGTGTGTGACATTACTTTTGCTCATTTTGTTTGTTTTGATTTTTTGTAATAATTATGATTCTTTTGCCTGTATACATGGATATGCACCACACATATGTGTGGCCCTAGCAGCAGTCAAAAGAGAGTCTTAGAATCCATGAGCTTGAAATAATGAACAGTTGTGTGATTTCCCCATTTAAGTCCTGGCAACTGAACCCATCTATATGAAGGAACAGCAAAAGCTCTTAACTTCTGAGTCATCTGTCCTGCCTTGTGTTGATTATTTATAACCAATGGTGATATCGCTAATGTTATCATCTGTCTATTTGTAACTGTTTCAATAAACAGTTCTTTTTAGTAAGATTTTTTAAACTACAGTTTAAACTAGAGCAATTCAGGTTTCTGGAAGATGAATACAGAACTGGAGTGAATGCCTAACTCTTTGTAGCAACTTCATTAAAAAAAGTCTCTGAGTTTATCCTATCTTTTTTGTATATTTGATTGATGTTTGCAGTGCAGACAGGTTCTTAATATTTACTCCTTGCTGTCCTGGAACTGATTGCATAGACTAGACTGACTTTCATCTCAGAAACACATATACCTGCCTCTGCTTTCTGAGTTCTGGGATTCAAGGCATGAGCCAATACACTAAGCTTACTCAACTTTTTTGTAGATAGTTATTATTCATACAGTTTCTCTGATGTGTACTCAGTACTGCTGATGTGTTTGCTTGTCTCTCTATGTCTGTTAATAGACATTTCTCTTGCAAGGCGATATCCCATTCAAAGCATTCAGAAACAATAGAAGCAAACCTCCTATTCTGTTTCATTCTAAAATAAATTGATGACTGTATTGTAATGTCTGGGTTGTAGAATAAGTGTGAGAAGCACCAGAATTATATGACTATATTGTCAAAGAAGCATGCATTTACAATGTTGTCAGTATCATGCTTTTGTTTTATACATATGTATGGCATACTTATGTATGGCATATTTTAGGATGCCGTGACCTATGATGATATGCATGTCAACTTCACTCAAGAGGACTGGGTATTGCTGGATCCTTCCCAGAAGAATGTCTATAAAGATGTGATGCTAGAGACATATATGAACCTCACTGCTATAGGTAAATTTTCCTTCACACTTTAAATTAAGGCAACAACTGTTTCTTGGTTATTGATGCTCTGTGGTAATTCTGATTGAGAGTGAGGAAGAATGAGGTGACTAAATCAGGCATGGTTCTAAGGATCACTGAAGATAGTAACTTAAATTTTGCACAAATTTCTGTAATATTTCATACATTTTCTCGTCCTATATTTTAGGATACAATTGGGAAGATCTTGAAGTTGAAGAACATTGTCAAAGTTCTGAATGACATGAAAGGTAATTTTCATGTGAAAGCTGATACAAATGTGCCCCCGGATATATTTTAATGTCTCTAAGTTTTAAAGAAATGCAGCAGTGTAAATAATCACAGCTTAAAGAACATTCATGATGTTCATAATCCATATACCTGAAAGGCAGGTAAGTGAATTGTGTTGGCAGGTCATTCTTTTTAGAAGAAAGACAAGCAATCAATACCTTAACAGAAATCAGCATTGGAATCGTAGATCTATCAGAGCTGTGTTGTAGAATTGCCAGTTCATTTAGATTCATATCACTCATACTACCAAAGGTATACACATTGAATATATGATGTCTATGTCCAAAACATTCTAATAAGCAAGTAGTCCATAGTAAAGCTAGTGTTAATCTCTAGTTGTTCTGACTCTGCTAAGTTTAATGAAATGGGTTGTTAGATTCAAGAGTTAATGGAGGATTGTAGTGGAGAATCCTTAAAACCTATAGGACATGTCCATGAGGAACAAAATGTCAAACTGTGGAGGCATTGTAGAAACTTTGTATTTGTTATTCTTCATTTACTAGGAATATCATATGTCACTCTGGATACAAGCCATATGAACATAGGGATATGGAAAGAAGAAATGTATCTTTGTCCATCTCAGAACAATTATAAGTTGTGTAGTAGTCCCATGTTGAGTAGACTTGCTAAATGTGATTCAAGTTTACATGTAATTGGTTTCCCAGCTTAAAAGAGAATACATCTGCAAACAAACTGAAGAGAAGCCCTATGAATAGTGGGAAGATGTAATACTTCTGTCTACCCTGGTTCACTTTGCAAATATAGTAGGATTCACAGTATAGGAAAATATATTGATGAAATAAGTGGGGTGAAAGTCTGAATTCTTCTGGTTCTTTTTATATATATATAAAAAATCTCCTTGAGAAAAAATATGCTATAAATGTGAGTCCTGTAATAAAGGTTCTTACCATAACAAGCATCTCCAAATGTGGAAAATAATCTTTATTAAAGGGGAACAACATGAGTCTAAATTAAGTGATAAAACCTTAAGATTTGATTCCTTTTTATGTGTACAACAAACTGAAAAATTAATTCTTAGAGAAATAAAGATGTAACAGTTTAATAATTGTGGTTAAGTTTTACATTTTTAAATTATCCATGTAGGTATGAAAGAAGTCAAAGGGGAGAGAAACAATATGAATGCAATCAATGTGGTAAAGCCTTTGCACAACATGGTAATCTTAAAAGGTATCAGAAAACAGATATTGGAGTGTAATCAATGTGGTAAATCCTTTGTACTTCACAGTAATCTTGAAATGCATACAAGAACACATACTGGAGAGAAACCCTATAAATGTAATCAGTGTGGTAAAGCCTTTGCTCGCCACAGTGTTCTTCAAAGGCATACAAGAACACATACTGGAGAGAAACCCTATGAATGTAATCAGTGTGGTAAAGCATTTGTTTATTACAGTCATCTTGGAAGGCACACAAGAACACATTCTGGAGAGAAACCATATGAATGTAATCAGTGTGGTAAAGCCTTTGCTCAAAACAGTGTTCTTCATATGCATAAAAGTACACATACTAGAGAGAAACCCTATGAATGTAATCAGTGTGGTAAAGCATTTGTACAGCATGGTCATCTTCAAAGGCATGCAAGATCACATACTGAAGAGAATCCCTAGAAAAGTATTACTATTAGTGTGTAATTGGTGTATAAAAGCCTGTGAATATAACTTTACATCTTGAGCATCTATAAAAAAAACTCATACCAAAGAAATGTGACTATAAGGGATTTGATAAGATCTTTAGCAAACACACTTATATTCAGTTACACATGATTATTATGGAGAGAAATATCTCACAGGTGTCAAAATTCTCTTCAAGAATTGTGATGTCCCTCTGTATTTGGTTTATACCTGCAAATTCACATGCTCAAAAGGACTATGGGTTTAAGCAATATGGTAATTCATTTAGATTTTATACTTCAATTACATGAGATAATGAATCCAGGTGTAAAACTTCATGAATGTGTACTAATTCATTTTTGTTGCTGTGATGTAACATCATGTTAATGTGAACCTATGAAAGTATTTAATTGGCCCTTGGTTCCAAAGCAATACAAGATCAGCATGAAAGTGGCATGGAAACTAGTATCAGACATTGCAGCTAAAATAGGAAACTGAAAATTCACATTCTTAATCTGCAACGTAAAGCTTAAAGTATAAATGGGAAATGTTATACTTTCAGGCCTACCCCCAGCAGGGCAGCATTTCCTAAATTTTCCCAAATAATACCACAGACTGAGAATGATTGATTTTTCTGAAGTCAAGTCTACATGCTTGCTTTCAGTTAAATGAATCAATACATGATTGGGAGTAACTCTGTAAGCCTTCAGATGCCTCAATACCTTTATGACTAGAATTACAAGAGAAAAACATTTTTAAGTAAAAATTAGTTTGAAGATTTCTTTTAATTTTAATTATGTGATGTCTGTCTCTACTTGTGCATGTGCATTCTGCTTCTCCAGAAGGTTAGACCCCTGGAACTTCTTGCAGTGGTAATTACTGTAAGTTGTCAAAACCCTGATTTTGGTCCTGGGGATGAGCTTGTATTAAGAGATTGGCCATGTCTCTAGCCCTGTAAATATTTTAGAGCTTTCTTTTATGTCATATTGATATCAGGACATAGGAAAAAACTCATACAAGAGAAAAACTGCATTTGTGTAAACATTTGGTAAAAGTGTTAGACACCACAGTTGTCTTCATTTTTGATACAAAAAACTTAGAACATCCTGTTTTCATTTCCTTGAATTAAGTAAATTAATCAACATGTTCACTAAAGACTGATGTGAAGATCACATTATAGCTTCTATTTTGCAACATTTGAGGTATATATTAAAGTAGCTATATGTAATGCAAACCATTTAGCGAAGTTTATTTTTTGGTCCTTATATTCCTTCTGTGGCTTTGTTTCATGTTCTATGGTGCTTTCACTTAGTGAGATGTATTTATCTGCTGCAATGTATAGAATAATGGCCATCATGTAAGTGATCTATTTATATTTAAATATCAGGCAGTATGTGACCCTAATTTTCAAGTAAGTGTATCTGTAAAAGGGTGGTGGGTATTTGTTCCTTGTTTTATTTTTCATATTTTTCATAAATTACCTTGAAATGCTGTTTGTTATCCAGCCTGGCTTGGACATCAGTAATTATTCAAGGATATGTTGGAACTCATAATACTCATGTTTTGGTCTCCTAAGTACAATTCTATGTGTAGATGATGCACGCCCAACATTTTCTGTTTTGTAAAAGCATTTTAACAATGGTAATGTTAAAATAATTAATAGAGAATATAAAAAAATAAAATACCTCATATGTGTATGCTAAGAAAGAAACCTTGTATTTCCTTGTCATTAAATTTTTCTTTGCATTTTTCTCAGGTATTAATTATTTTTTCTATTTAGTGCACTTTCTTTTTAGCTCAGGGTTTCCTCACACAATGTAATTGAGAATTGCTTTGATCTTTTTTTTTTTCACTCTTTCACAACTGAGACTTTATTGGTTGAGTACACAGACATTTCAATTCTTAAAACATGGACCCAAACTCTAAGAGTCAGACATTGTGTTCACGTACCCAAAAGAGCCATGTGTTTTTTCTCTTTGAACTTATTCCAGTGATGTTCCAGCCTAAACTTGGCAAGTATTCCCTAAGACCTCACATAACAATCAAATGCTTGCAATTCTTAATTCCACTGACTCACAATTTTATGCCACATACAGTACATATTCAAAATTTCAATCTTTCACAGCACATTATCACAATTGTTAGGAAAATGGACTGCCATGACCAGAGACAGTTCTGACAGGGCAAGGACCGAGGAATGGTTTTTAGGATACAGTTCTACTAGAAACACGAGACCAGAAATAACTGAAAATATTCCAGACACAAATGCACGGCCAAGACTCCAAGTATGCTTTGTGTTGTAGGATATAAAACTAGCCCCCTCTACGGAATGTTATGGTGATCCCCGAGACACTCACAGCCTCTCCTGATTCAGTATCCTGCTCTTTTCTGGTTGTACCAAAAAATAAACAACCAGCAAGTGATTTAACCTCTTAAAAAAATCATTTACACTTAAAAAATGGGATGAGGCGGGACTTCCTCCCACCTTTTAAAAATGTTTCTAGAGCTACTAAAAAACTCGCATTTACAAAATAGTTGATAAAAATATTCCTCTGGATTGTACAAGAAGGGAGGCGGGACACTGACAGACACGATGGATGGTTAGTCGGACTTGGCTTCTTTCTCTTCGACTTCAGAGGCTGGACTCTGGTTCTCAGCCTCTCCATTTTCTGCAGGCACGTCTGTGGTCTGCTGGTCAGCCACCTCAGCCTGTTTGCCCTTTGCTCCCCTCTTCCTTTTGGTTTGCACTTTTTTGTCTGACGGTTTATCCTTTCCCGCGGCCTTCTTCGGCTTCGCGTCCACCTTGGCAGGGGCGGGCTTGGCCGACAGCCTCGCGGAGCGCCGCTTGGGCTCCGCCTTCGCCGCTCCATCTGCGCTAACCTTTCTCTTGGGCATCGTGGCGGCGCTGGGTGGGAGGCGCGTGCAAGGCCGAACCTGTCACAGAGCTACGCCGCCTCGGCCGCCACCGCACAAACTCTTGCTTTGATCTTTTAATGCTGATTGTGCTGTTGAGGGTTGTGAAGATAGTTCTGCCATTTCTTCTAGTCTGGGTCTTAACTGGTCAGTGAGAAAGAAAAATAGACCAATGAATGAGTGTCCTCCAAACTCTGGCATTTCTGAAAACTTACAATTGAAGAGGGACCACAAACTATACTATGGGGAGTGTAGGGTGTTCAGAACATGTCTGTTGAGCTGTCATTTCTGTTGTGATTTGGATGTATTACAAAATGGAGTATTATA
Source organism: Peromyscus eremicus (assembly GCF_949786415.1). Taxonomy (NCBI): domain Eukaryota; kingdom Metazoa; phylum Chordata; class Mammalia; order Rodentia; family Cricetidae; genus Peromyscus; species Peromyscus eremicus. Next base: position 7,012 of record NW_026734349.1, read on the forward strand.
TTACTCAGTGGTAAAAATCAATTACAGCATAAAATTTTAAGCAAATCGATGGTACTAGAAAAAGTCATCCTGAGTGAGGTAACCCTGATCAAAAGAGACAAACATAGTGTGTCCTCACTCATAAGTGGATATCAGAGTTAAAATGAAAGATAACCTGGCTACAATTGACAATCCCAGAGAAGCTAGGTAACAAGAACAACCCTAATGGGGCATGCATGGATAGCCCTTGCAAGGGAACATAGATGAGATCTCCTGCTTAAACTAGGAGTGTGGTGGGGAGGAATGGGGGATAAAAACATAAGGGAACAGGATTGTTGAGTTGGGGGGAACAGGGAGGGAGAGCAAGAAAATAGGTATCTTGATAGAAGGAGTCATTATGTGGTTAGGGAGAAACCTGGTACTAGGGAAATAACCAGGACTCCACAAGATTGACCCAAGATAAGACTGGCCTTCCCCTGTAATCAGATTGATGACTACCTATAGCAGACTATGTGGGGTGTAGCCTCTTGATAGCCCTCTCCTAGAGTCCATGAAGGATGTACCACCAGCTGAAAACCTAATCTTTGATAATAATAAATGAATCTAATTACATTAAACTCTTTGGTCCATATATTTTGTTTTTCTGAGTCAAGATTCTATCTATGCTGCTTCAATTCTATTCTTCTATTTAGCTCCTCTCTGTCCCTTCTCTTAATGAGTTCTCTTTCTACATGGCTTAGTTCTGTTCTCACACTCAGCTTCGCCCTGTCCCTTTTTCTTCCTGTCCTCTCATAGCCTTAACTAAGCTCTTCTGCTATCAATCTCATCTTCATCCTCAGTTTCTCCATCCATGCTCATGCTTTCCTTTCCTACTCTTCTGACCTGACTCAATCCCTACCATCTAAAAAACTGACTTGTTCTTTCTTTGGCTACCGGACTCTGGTCTGAGCTAGTAATTCTGCCTCAATCCTCCCTCACCTGGTATGCAAAAAAACCCTTTTTGTTGTAAGTCAATTGTTCTGGAATGCCATTTGGCCTGTGAGGGGTAGGACGGTCTGTCCTTCATTTGCACAAGAAACAAAGCAATGCATCTACACATCCTAGGAGACAGGCATTGTTTCTGTAAGGGTGTTACCTAGTTCAGATCAGCAGTAGGTCTGAGAAGCTTATACTGTTTGACTTATGGCCTAGGAGTATGAGCACACAAGAAATTGATATCAGGAAGCAGCTGATATATTAAAAGCTGAATAACATCAACTATTCTTTGATATTTGATTTCTCCTTTAGAAGGATTTTTGGATCCTTCTAGATATAGCTTTATCATATATAGCTGAGTCTCTATTTCAGATTCTTGTGGCCTGCAGCAACTACCCTAATTGTCATCATAGAACCTTCATCCAGTAACTGATGAAGCCGATGCAGAGATCTACATCAAAACACTGGGTCAAGCTCCTGGAGTCCAGTCAAAGAAGGGGATGGATTAGATGAGCAAGTGGGTAAAGGTCATGATGGGGAAAAGAACAGACACAGCTGACCCTAGCTAATGAGAGCTCACAGACTCAGAATGACAACTCAGGAGCCTACATTGGACCAAACTAGGCCCTCTGAATGTGGGTGATAATTGTGTGACTTGGTCAGTTTGTGGGGCCCCTGGCAGTGGGACTAGGATTTATCCCTAGTAAATGAATGGGATTTTTGGAGTCCATTCCATATAGGGGGATGACTTGCTCAGCTGTAAAGCCGAGGGGAGGTGCTTGGTGATACGCCAGACTTTGTTGAGTGAATGGCAGGTGTGGTGCGGGAAAGTGGAGGATGAGCAGGAGGAGGGGAGAGAGGGGAAGTTTGGTTGGTATGTAAAATGAAAAAAAATAAAATAACATAAAGAAAATTAATCTGGAACTTCTGTTCATTGAGACATGATAACTGCTGGCTGTGGCTGCTGACAACTTGCCACAAAGGCTGACTACAGAAAACCATCTCACTTAGTAGTGAAAAAATATTCCATTTAGAAATTATTTGAATGGACATGTCAGCATTGATGTGATAATTTAATGACTAACAAGCAGGGCTGTGTGGAGGGTCTGAGTTGTTGGTCCACAAGCCTGAGGACCTGTTTGAACCCCCAGCACCTACATAAAAATGAATCTTGGAAAGGCATGGGATCCTCATACCCAGGCAAGGGATAAGGGACAATAAAATATCCTGAGAGCTGGTAGTTCAGTGATACCCCATCACAAAAGGAAGACACTCGCACTTGGCCAGACAAGGGACAGTGTGAGTAGCATGGCTGCAGGATATCCCAGCAATGTACTGGCTTCTTGCCCCCCTTGTTGCATTCTTGAGAAGCTAGCTGGGAGGGTTCTCCCTGCTCTTCAGAACTGGAAGAAAGGAATCTGCCAAACAAGGTGAACATCACCAGCAAGCCCTCAGATGGGGTGGGGCCTTAAAATTCCCCACCTCTTTGACATGCTTGTACTCAGTCCCTCAAGAACTTGGGAGTATGGGCTTGCTTGAAATGGCAGGCAGGGCAGCTTAGAGAACTTCTTGTAGGTTGGCAGGTGTCCATGTTTCCAGAATCCTGGACCAGCAATGCAAGTTGGCCAAGGTCCATTTGATTTCTCATAGAGGCCCTCAGGAGAAACAGGAGCCCAGGATGCATATGGGGTTTGTACTGGGGTCCTCAGGTCTCAAAGGCAGGATGCAACCTGGGGTGTACTGACACCCATGGGAGCAAGGCAAGAGAACCTGAATCTTGCTATTCTATGGTCATGTGGGAGTCTCCTGGAAGAAGTGCCTTATGTTCCCTGCAAAACTCCCAGCCTGTTTTTCCTCCTTTACAAAGTGACTGGATTGGCTTGTGTTAGTCCTTTTGAAGAGCCCACCCCACTTATTAAATTTCATGTCTCTGGTATATACCCTTTGGTGTTATGGAACTCTAACTTTTCTGTCTCCTGCCCTGCCATCCTGAGCATGAAACGAGCCTTATCCATGCATGCAGGATAAGTATTCCACCATGGAGCCACATCCCTATTCAGGAATCAAGTATGCTTCTTGCACAAACCACAAATCTCTAGTTTTGACCTCTTTATTGGGCAAAACTATCTCTCAAGTCTAGCCGGTGACAAGATAGGTCAGGTGGGGACTCAGAACTACTGGTTTGACTCCCTTCCTGACAAAAGAACATGAACTTGTGACTTCCCTTCCTTCAGCTCTCTGGAGTGACATGTGCTGGATGGGTCCAACATCTCAGCAAGAAAGAACTTTTTGGGCCAAGTGTTTGGATGCTTAGATCTCTGTGTGCATCACAAAGACAGCTACTGTCCCTTTACATGGAATGATTGAAATTTCCCACAGGCAGGCCCTCACAGTGATAGGTGGCTTGGGTTATCACACAGGCAGAATTGGGGACATGAAGAATGAGGCTTGGGATGAGGAGAGTCCATTATGTTTTCTCAGAATAGGTGCCTGGCCCCCAGCAAAAATGGAAAGCCATGTTAGTGATAAATCCATGAGGACAAGTTTAGCAGGAATCTTATAAGGTCTTAATAACAAAATCAAACCTGAGGTCAGTTATTGGGGTGAATGCGGGAAGATCATAGAAGCAGAACAAGCCACAGCTACATCACCTTGCCAATTCCTCAGCTGATCCTCTGACTCAGACTGGATGCCTCTGAGTCCTCATCCAGAATGAATCTCAGCTGAACTGCTGCTCAAAAGCCTGAAATCTTAATCAGCCAAATGCTTCTAGTTCCTGGTCTTCACACCTTATATACCTTTCTGCTATCTGCCATCACTCCCTGGGATTAAAGGCTCACTTCTTGGGATTAAAGGTGTGTGTCACCATGCCTGGCTGTGTCTAATGTGGCCTTGAACTCACAGAGATCCAGAGGGATTTCTGCCTCTGGAATACTAAGATTAAAGGCGTGTGCTACCACTGTCTATCCTCTATGTTTAATATTGTGGTTGTTCTGTCTCTGACCCCAAATAAGTTTATTAGGGTGCACAATATTTTGGGGAACACAGTACCACCACAGACAAGAGTAGAGACCCCATCACTCTGGTCTTTGGGACATTTGCTGTGGTCCCTGCCTTTGTTTGTCTCAGCTGTCTTTTCAGTCAGTCTCCAGGAGAAGATCCTTGTTCTTAATTCCCAAAATGGATTCAGGCAGGGGCTGGCTTCAGACAAGAATCCCTAGGCTTTCCAGAACCAGGAAGCTTGGCTGGGAGACTAGGCTCATGTTCGAGCACTTAGTGCATGCAAGCTACTGGCATCCCCAGAATACCAAGAGAGCAAAATGACAAGTCCTTGAACTCCTACCCTCTACAATAGCCTTTGCTTATGACATCTGGTGTGGAGTGTTCCTTCGCTCCATGGTCTACCTTTTCCATCCTCTGATATTGTAGTGTCTCTGGCTTGTATCATCACAAGGGTGGTGACCAAAGGTGATGACAGGTTGTATCATGTCAAGTGGGCCACATGGAATGGACCCAAGGTGAGACTTGATGCTTTGTGTTGTTTTGAGCCCCTCGCCCATTGTAACATTCCAAGGATTTTCTCCAGGTCTTTGTTTATTTCAGGGAATTAATCTTTCCTCCCCACCATCCTGTTTTAATTTACCAGCAGCCTTTTTATCTCATTGAGTATGAATCTTAAGGTGGGAAAGAGCCAATCTTAAGCACTGTTTGAAAAGTTGGCCCTAAACACCCCACAAACAACAGTTTGTAGTGAAGCATTGCTAGACGTCTGGCTTTAGAAGGAAGAGGTGCTGAAGTTTCCCTGTAAGTGAGGAAAGGCTCCTGGGAAGGGCAACTTGAAGTGAGGTAGTTAGCAGGTAGGCAAAAGCTGTGACATCAGCAGTCCCATACTTGAGTACTCTATGGTATCCTGGAGAGCACTGTCATCTCCTGTGACGTCACCAGTGTTGCTGTGATACCAGCAGGCTATGGGGCATTTATTCAGTGCCTTTATGGTTAACCTATAGACATGGTGGCAAGATGAAGCAAGCTACTTGGAAAAGAGAATGGAGAGCATAGAGAGACCAGACAGAAGCAGAAGAAAGTTGGCCTTTGGTACCATTGTAACACAGCAAGAGACAAATCTTCCAAGGATGCCATATTGAGTCTTGGCAGGGGATGGAGTGCTTCCTGCAGGAGGTAGGCTTGAACTGGGCCTTCAAGAAGTAGGGCATGGGAGGTGGCAGTCTCTGGGAAGCAATGAGACTATCCTGATTCTTTGAGTTCCTACAGAGCATATATAGAGTCAAGGATTTCTGATGATTAGTTTGGCAGAGATCCAGGAATTATCTAGGCTGCATATTCTGTAAGTCTTTGAAGTGTTTGAAGATTATCTACCTAATTGAAATATACCTTTATATACCTAAAAACTTAATTAACATAACTATAAGTTTGATTATCCTAGGCTACTATTAATCTGTACTTCTTAATTGTATATTACAATTTTAAATGAGTTGCATAAACATAATACCTTAAACAAGAGTAGAGATATATACAGTATAACAAAATTAACTTTAAATTTGTATCAATAAACTAAAATCTATAGCAATGTAAAATATTTTAAACAAGTCATTGCTCTTTAAATGTAGATTCAATAATCTACCCTTTCATCCTATCATATCTATATGCCCTTTTCTTTTTTAGAAAGAGATTGCATTTGTAATCAATATCCTTTAAATAAAAATAATCATTTATAAATAATATAGTGGGAATTTGGGCATAGCCTCTCATACTACTCCCTGCTGGTTTGGGGCACTGATAATCTAGTGGGTATCCTGAGAAAATTAAGAATTATAGTTAAATTTTGGCTGTAGTCTATGAGAATGTATTGTCTCAACCAGTTTTTTGAAGCTGATTTTGGATGTTGGAACATCTGGCTACCTCTCAGGGGGTCTTCCTTGTTCAAACCATAATAGCTTGGTAGCAATCCAGAGGTTCTCATCTTCTGTGGAAACAAAAGCAGAACCTCTTTTCCAAAGTAATGTATCCTTAGACACAAATTTTGAAATATATATATATTATACTGGCTTATTTCATCAGCCTTTATAATCAAATGTCCGTTTGCATTTAAAAATCCCAAAGACTATAGAATCCAGACTCTGTGTATGATTTCTGTCTTTACATGGCTTATCTTTATACTATTTTTACACTCTCTTTAAAGACTTTATTTTTCAAAACTATGTATTTTTATATAACTTCATATATTCCTTTTCCTCCCCCAAGCCTACATACGTTTTTACACACATTGTAAACATTTTAGAATTTTATACCATCTAAATCTGTCTTATTGTGAATCTATAATCCTTCTGTGACCAAGAGAGATTTTAAACTGTTAAACTGAACGGCTCGGATGAAAAGCAACAGCCTTGGCTGCTGACACCACCCACCTCAGCTTTTTAACATAGTGGTGATAATTTACTGCCAGCTCTGTGATCCATGCTCTCTGCTGACTCTAGAAGTCAGTAGGTTGATGTCTCTATCAAGGAACATATAGCCCAGAAACATTTTTGTCTATACTAGCAAATGCTAAGTCTACCACACAGGATGCTGTGTAGCTTGAAGATGTGACAGTGTACCATGACAGGAATCCACCATGCTGTGCTCTAGCCCACATGCTGTAAACTCAACGTACTGTAGCTCAAGCCTGTATGCTACAACTTGCCTGAGAGATAGAACTAGGAAGCTGTTTTTAGATCCATTTTAGAATCTTTTTTTTTTAAATTCTTGCTACAATATCTGGGTGCCAAAGGTAGGCAGAAGATTTCTGCAGTCTTGCCTAGCCCCCCCACAGTCCCATCAAATCTCTCTCACCAATGATCCCAGAGCTGCTTGGACTCAAGTAAACACAGAGAGGTTTATTTTTATTTACAAACTGTGAGGTCTATGACAGTCCACTTGCTAGCTAGCTCTTATATCTTAAATTAATCCATTTCTATTAATCTTTGTTTTGCTATGTGTTCCATGACTTACCAGTCTGTTGGCATGTTTTTCTTTGGGCAGCAGGTTGGTGTCTGTTCAGATTCTGTCTGTCTCTTTCCTTTTTCTTTCCTTGGATTTTCTGCCTGCCTCTAAGCTGCCTTGACATAGGCCAAAGCAGCTTATATATTAACCAATGAGAACAACATATATTCACAGCATACAGAATGACATCCCCAAGATAGCTACATTTTACTTGGACTTAATATCTGCTTAAAAAGAATAAAATCACTCTTGCTTCTGGAAGCCTATCTATCTATTCAATGCCAAATAAAGTCATGGTTATTAGAGGAGTACCTACAAATACTAATTTTCTGAATCCTAATTACAAATGCTAATAATCAATAAACATTTGGGCTTATACTTACTTGTCAGTGTAGTCTACACAACTCATCAAATAAATTTCTATTTCCAGTAGATGAAGTCCTCTATAGAAAACCACAGTCAATTAAATATAGAGGTGGATCTTAGGCACAATGGATATACAAAATAATGACTGCACCTAAGTCTTACAGAATATTGTGGAAGTGGTAACAAAAAGATTTAAGAGCCAGAGGCTAAGTGACTTTGCTCAGAAATTGTGTCTCCTGCAATGTCAGAAGTTACAGTCATTTATTATCAGCAACATAGCTTTCTAAACATGATCTGACTAAGCACAGCAATGACTGCAATGCCACGAAGGGCAAGGAAAAGCCCATGAGTCCTCAACTTTACACAAAATACTATAGGCAACCAAGGATTGCTCAGAATGGAAAAAATAGTCTTCCCAAAGGAAGAGCACAGCAATTGGTTAACTAATGCATAAATTAAAAGTACAGAAAAAAGAATTTCCATGCACAGTTGTGAAACAGGTTTTCTGGTTCATTCCAGATGTCTTCATTTGGTTAACATGACCAATTGTTTGTTTGGCATCTAGAACATTTGTGAACTGTGTTCAGAAGCTCTACTTTTGGGAGGCTATAAGCACAGGAAGGCCCTAACCAGTTGATGATACCTTTGTGATCTAATCAGAGTTGTAGCAAGTGTCTTTGTTCATACAGTTTCCATGTCATGAATAGCATTTTGTTCACATATTCTCACCATTAGTGACTGAAATAAGAGAAACATAAGAAAAATCAGCCTTTCATCCATCTACTGATATTTCCTCTTCAATTTTCTAAGAGCAATGGAGTTCAGGAGACCAAGTGAATTTATCTTACTTGGCTGAACAATACCTTACATTATAGGAATATGTCAGCAGGCATGAGACCACACATCTTCATTAGACCTATAAACACACAAAAGCAAAAACATTAATCTAAGGTTGACTTTAAAACATATTTTTAGTTCAATATACTTGAATTTATATGTAAAACCACATACTGAAGAGTGGGAGATTAGAAGCATAGATATGGGAAATACTATCTGTAGTATTACAATATTGATTAAGGGCCTACAAATGATTCATTCATACATATAATATGCCAAATTATTTTTTATCCAATTCAATGCCCTTGTAATATTACAACATCCATTTAGAATAGTATTGTAACTGAGGCTTGCCCCAAGGTGCTGTGGTCCAAGAGAGGAGGTAAGGAAGAGGTTAGGATAGGATGAGCCAGGGATGATTGTCCAGACAATCTTGTAGCCTTACTAACTAGCAGCCAGAGTGTTTACTTATTTGTACAGAATTCATTAATCAGGGATAGATTCACAATTTTCTAAAACATAGATAATATGAATTTTATTTTTGGGCATGTGTTTTCTCTTGTATATCTGGGGTTATAAGTTTTGTCATCATTGATGAATTGTGACAGAATACAGTTATCTTTTATAATTATTTTCCTCAAGTTTAGTCACCATTGATAAACAGTTATCCTTTACAATAAATTTTATAATTCAACCCCATAATCCAACTTTTAAAGAAACTAGAGGCATATGATAGCCTGTTTTCAAGTTTGTAACTTTTGTGGCTTCAAGGACTCTAGACCAAAATGAAATTTCCTTGCCAGCCTTGGCAGTTTGCCATGTCCCAAGCAATATATTATTAACATACATGAGAACAAAAAATCCTCAGGTAAAAGTTGTTGCAGTTATTATTCAATTTCTGGCATAACACAATGTTTATATTTTATATCTTTATAGAATTTATTTATCTGTCTAATTTTGGAATTCTTGTGTTCCTTGGTCAAAGCAGCACAATGGCTCTTCATATGCTAACTTTTTTTCAGAAAGAGAGGTTCTTATATTCTCATTCCTTTATCATCATTTCACATCATTCTTTTCCTATCAATATATATTTCTGTGTGGGGCAGAGGTAATTTTTGTTAATTTCACTTTAATGCTGTATGTGCGATGTAATTGCCAGAGTGTATAGTCAGAAGGGGCTGGCAATCTTATCTGAGGCTAACTCTTCTAGCCCACTGGATCTTCTTGACCTTTGTAAGTTTACTTTGGTTCGATTATCTTGTTCCTGAGTAAGTACAGGGACAGATATTTTAAGAATAACTCATGTCCTCATGAAGAGAACTCTTCTATATGTGTGTCACAACCTCAAAGGCTAAGGAAGAGAGTGAAATATATAAAGCTATCTCTCTAAAAGAGGAAGGGGTAGTATGCTCAGGCCTTTACTGGAGAAGCTTAGAAGCAGAATCCTGGGTAAAGGCATAAATCATTCATAAGAAAATTTCTAGCAATCCAATATCCCCATAGTGTACAAATATTAAAAGTCCCAAAGTCTGAAATATATCAAGATCTAAATGAAAAATGGCATGGCAGACATTATGCTGCTCAGGTTTTCTGGATCTTCTTCAAACAGTTGACATGGCTTTCTGACTTTTGCTCTTCCCATAAGATATGGCTGGATCAGTATTGTGCACATTAAGTGAGTAACAATTTCTTCAGGAATTATTTCTAGAGTAAGCATCCATTATGACTCAATTATAGGGGATACAAATTAATTTTTCTTAGGTGTACAAGTATTGAGGAAGATTTAAAGGATGTGGATAATTTTCTATCTTTGATGTACATTTTATTTTTTATTACATCAATGAATGTAACACATTATGTTCATTAAAATAAACTTTCAAGTTGAAAAATTCACATGTACATGAAAAAACTGATGAGATAAGGCATTGAAGAAACAACAGTTTCTAAGTTAAATGAGTCATCTTTCTAGTTTGGAAAACTAGTTCCAATTTATGTGCTTATATGGGGACTAGTTTAGTATTTATTTTCATGTATTCTAAGACTAGGTACGATTTGCTGATGGTTGTTATGTTCATTTCTATCTATGAAATTTTATTGTGGAAATCCTAATCTCAGGCTCATTAGTACTTAATAAGTAGGCAATTTTCTTCCTTAGTGAGAAATGATTACAATTCATTTCAAACTCTCAAATAACATCTCCCCTGTTTAAATAGAGACTATTTCTCTATTGCTTTCCTGTCCAGTATGTCTCCAGTGATAGATATAAGTGGTGTCATGTGATAATGAAGAAACTACAGATGTATGTAACACTGAGACCCACAGAAAAGCTGAGATCAGGTGTTCTTTGCTCTCTGAGGAGAGACTACAATACCTCAGAAGCTTTGTGTCTGCAATACCTACATTCAAATAGAGTTGAAGATTTACTGAATGGTAATCATAGAAAGCAGAGTAACTATCTAAAGCTATACACATACTCAATCTTGGCTCATCTCAGTACTTTCAGTCTCTTTAGCCTTGAATTGTTGAGGCCTAAACATCTGAAAAGAGCAAATTATGGTGGAGAGTTGTTTCCTACTAACATCCTCATGAGGATCACAGGAGGATTTGTAATGTTCCAAGCCTCACATGATGAAGGGAAGTTTGTTTGTCTTTTGTGTGTGTCTATGTCCATGGTTCATCTACATCTGTAAACAGTAGGTAACTTACAGATCTACTCCGGCCTTATTTTGTTCCCCATATATACTTCTAATGATTAAATCTGTTACAGTTTTCCCAAAAACATTTGATTTATATTTTCATGACATGTTTTTTTGAACATTTTCTGTAATGCAGTAATTCACTATACAATATCAATTTAAATGAATATCCAACATTCCAAAGAAGCAGAAATTGAATACAAGTTTTATTATATTTATTGATAATTGAGAAAAATTTGGGACTAACTGGAGGTTCAAAACAATCTAAATTCTATAAAATCTTAAATACTAGCAACACAATAATATTTATATAAAGCTATAGCAGTCTCAGGTCAATATTCTGTTTCATAAAATATACAGAAAATTATGCAGTAATTTTGAAATAATATAGTTATCCATAAAATTATCCTGACATGTCTTCACATTTTAAATTATTACTGCTTTCATATCTTGTCAAATTAATTCTATATCATTTTAATACATGATTATTGTATAATTCTTTTTGTTATATTGCTGTATATATAGTTTTCCAAGGAACTTTTGTGAACATAAATTTTATTTCTTGGCAAAATGTTTCTAAATCATTCCAAGCATAGGGATTCCTGATGTCACTCATCTGACATTGAGCAAGGTTTGAACAATTGCTGAAGGTTTCCTTCCACTACTCACATTATAGAGAACCCTTTTATTGTATGATTACTGGGGCAGTAATTACCAATTGAGTTAGATTCTTTCACGAATTTTCTGACATGCTCTAAATTTTGAGCCCTTTGTAAAGAATTTTTAAATTTCTGTACGTTTGTTAAGTTTCTTCTCATTAGTGAAACTCTGCTAGGCTTGAATATCTGAGTACTCCATAATATTTCTCACATTCTGAATATTGTAAGGGTTCTCTCTAGTATAGATTATGTTATGATCTTCAAGATTTAAGAACCCAGATAAGGTTTTCCCACATGCTTTGTATTTGTATGCTTTCTCTAATGTATGGTTTTAGTAGAGATTATCCATGAGAAAAAGACATAACAAAAACACATTCATTACAATTTTAAGGGTTCTGCATTAAATGGGTCTTTAGTAGCCTTGAACACATGAATCATGGGTAAAGGACTTGCCACAATCTGTATATTTTTAACTTTCTTCTCCATTATGGATTCTTTGATGAACTTAAATTGTTGAGGACCTGATAAAGGATTTGCCACATTCTTTTCATCTGTAAAGTTTCCCTCCTGTGTGTACTTTGTGATGTCTTTGTAGATGTGAGATCTGCTGAAAGGACTTTCCACATTCTTTACATCTCTAAGGTTTCACTCCTGTATGTATTCTTTGATGAACATAAAATGTTGAGCTCTGTAAAGGACTTGCCACAATCTGAACATTTGTATGTTTTCTCTGCAGTGTGTACTCCTTGATGGCCTTCAAGTGTTGAGCCTGAGGTAAAGGACTTTCCACATACATTATATTTGTAAGGTTTCTCTGCAGTGTGTAAACTTTGATGAATTTTAAGTGTTGCGCCTCTGGTAAAAGACTTTCCACATCCTTTACATTTGTAAGGCTTCACTCCAGTGTGTATTCTTATATATATTGAAGTGTTGAGTCTGAGTAAGTGACTTGTCACATGTATTACATTTGTAAGGTTTCACTCCAGGATGTATTTTCTTATGAACTTGAAGTGTTGAGCTATCAGTAAAGGTGTTTCCACAATCAGAACATTTGTAAGGCTTTTCTCCATTGTATATTCTTTGATGAACTTTAAGATTTGAGCCTACGGCTGGGCGATGGTGGTGCATGCCTTTAATCCCAGTACTCGGGAGGCAGAGGCAGGTGGATCTCTGTGAGTTCAAGGCCAGCCTGGGCAACAGAGTGAGTTCTAGGACAGGCTCCAAAGCTACACAGAGAAACTCTGTCTCAAAAAATCAAAAACAAAACAAAACAAAAAGATTTGAGCCTACATTAAAGGACTTTCCACATTCATTACATTTGTAAGGTTTTTTTTTCCAGTGTGTATTTTTTATGAACATTAATTTTTGAGCCAACAATAAAGGACTTTCAACATACATTACATTTATAAGGTTTTTCTCCAATGTGTATTCTTTGATGAACTTTAAGTGTTGAAACTCTGGTAAAGGACGTTCCACATTCTTTACATTTGTAAGGCTTCACTCCAGTATGTATTCTCTTATAAACTTGAAGTGGTGAACTCTGAGTAAATAACATGTCACATATTTTACATTTGCAAGGTTTATCTGCAGTGTGGACCCTCTGATGAACTTGAAAATTTGAGGCCTTGTTTAATGACTTGCCACATTCTTTACATTTGTATAATTTTTCTCCAGTATGGATCCTCTGATGTATATGAAATGTTGAACTCTGAGTAAAAGACTTGCCCCTTGCTTCACATATGAAAGGTTTTTGGCCAGGATTGGTTCTCTGAGGAAGATGAAGAGAAAACCCATGGGTAAAGGACCTGCCATACTCTACATTTGAAAGCTTTCTCTTCAGTGTGAATTTTGCAGTGACCTCTATATTTTGATGCATGTGACAAGAACATGTCATGCTCTGGACTTTTGTATGATTCTTTTTTTTTTTAAATTTTTATTTTGCAATACAATTCAGTTCTACGTATCAGCCACAGATTCCCTTGTTCTCCCCCCTCCCGCCCCCCTCACCTTCCCCCCAGCCCGCCCCCCATTCCAATCTCCTCCAGGGCAAAGCCTTCCCCACAGACTGAGATCAACCTGGTGGACTCAGTCCAGGTAGGTCCAGTCCCCTCCTCCCAGGCCGAGCCAAGGGACCCTGCATAGGCCCCAGGTTTCAAACAGGTTTCAAACTCATGCAATAAGCACAGGACCCGGTCCCACTGCCTGGATGCCTCCCAAACAGATTAGGCCAATCAACTGTCTCACCCACTCAGAGGGCCTGATCCAGTTGGTGACCCCTCATCCATTGGTTCATATTTCATATGTTTCCGTTCGTTTGGCTATTTGTCTCTGTGCTTTATCCAACCTTGGTCTCAACAATTCTCGCTCATATAAACCCTCCTCATTCTCGCTAATTGGACTCCCAGAGATCCACCTGGGGCCTAGTCATGGATCTCTGCATCCAGATCCCTCAGTAGTTGGATGAGGTTTCTAGCACGACAATTAGGGTGTTTGGCCATCCCATCACCAGAGTAGGTCAGTTCGGACTGTTTCTCGACCATTGTCAGCAGTCTGTTGTGGGGGTATCTTTGTGGATTTCTGTGGGCCTCTCTAGCACTTTGTTTCTTCCTATTCTCATGTGGTCTTCATTTACCATGGTCTCCTATTCCTTGTTCTCCCTCTCTGTTGTTGATCCAGCTGGGATCTCCCACTCACCCAAGCTCTTGTACGATTCTTTTATCATATGGATTTTTTTTTTTTTTTGGTTTTTTGAGACAGGGTTTCTCTATGTAGCTTTGCGCCTTTCCTGGAACTCACTTGGTAGCCCAGGCCGGCCTCGAACTCACAGAGATCCACCTGGCTCTGCCTCCCGAGTGCTGGGATTAAAGGTGTGCACCACCACCGCCCGGCTATCATATGGATTTTATACTGCTCCTTAAGTGCTGACAACAGAGAAAATGACTTTCCACACTTTTTACGTTTGCACATTTTTTCTCCAACGTGAACTGTGTTAGTTCTAAAGAGGTCTGAGCATCTCCTGTAACTTCTCCCAAATTTCTTATATATTTGTTCAACGCAGGAATTCTTCCTGAAATCTGAAAGGTAGGTTAAAAACTGTCTACTTGCTTTGGGTTTTGGTTTTTTTCCCTTCAGTGTGGCTTGAGTCATTTTGAATATTTGAAAGGAAATTGTGTGATCTGAATGGAAATGATACAGAGTGAGCCTTTTGAGGAGAAACTGAAACTTCTTCATCTATTCTGTCAGGAATATCAGTGATGGATGCTGCATAAAGATCAATTCCATCAGCACATGATTCAGGCTCTTCGTTCACAGACCTATATCTGCAGAACTTCCTTATGTGTAATTCACCAAGGCTATTACTTTTAAACTGTCCAGACAGTTCTGCCTGGAAAGTATCCTGTGTGCACTCTTTAGGGGACAACTCCTGAACGGGATAACAAAACAGAGCTGGAAGAAATGAAAGGCAATTCTAATCTAACTGTGTATAAATATACAAAAATAACATAGAAATTTTTACTTAAAATGACACTAATATGTGGAAAAATAGCAAAAAGATGAAACAAAAAATTTCAGCACTTCTTCCATAACGAATTAATGTCAAAACATGATAAACATAAAGAAAGCAATTTCATGGACTTTTATTTTATAATATGTAAAATTTGAAAAGGTCATCTTTAAACATGTCATGTTACCAACAACTGTAAAAATATTAAATGAAACTATTAGCCATGATTAAAAATATTCCATTCACTTGGAAATTGAATTATCAATCTAGGTAAAAATATTCTTTCCAAATATATTAATGATAAAATGAAAAATATCATATATAGATTTCTAAGATTAATGATTATTAATACATGTTAATGTGTAGTTATTAAAGGTGAGTCATTATTAAAAAACCAATAAAATGATCATGAAAAACAAATTTGCCTATCAGGTCCACAGAGCTTTATGCCCCTAAGGAGAGAGTGTTTCAAAATCCCCACAATCACACTGATAATTCTTTAGGACTTTCATTTCTTCAGATGCCCAAAAATATCTTAAATTAGTAAAAGATGGGCCTTTAATCTCAGCATTCGGAAGGCAGAGGCAGATGGATCTCATTGGGTGTGAGGGCAGACTGATCTACATATTTAGTTCCTGACCAATCAGGTCTACGTGGTTAGAGACCCTGACACAAAAAAAGGGAAAAATGAGAAAAATTAAATATATGTCCAGGAAAGAAAAGATGATCCATCCATGTGAATCACAGTCTGGCTTTTTCTTAGTGTTCTTCACTGACTTCAATGCAGAATATGAATGGTGACCAGAGTGCATTACAATCTGTTTTTTTCTGAAGAGTCTTAGATCTCTAATATGTTTGGATTCAAAAACACAAAAAAGGATGCTGGGTGGTGGTAGCAGATGCCACTAGGACTCAACAGGCGGAGACTTTAATCCCAGAACTCAGGAGGCAGAGGCATGTAAATGTCTGTGAGTTCAAGGCCAGCCTGGACTACAAAGCAAGTTACTGGACAGCCAAGGGAGTTACACAGGGAAAACTTGTCTCCAACAACAACAACATCAAATTGATAAAAGGCCTACTGAATAAAATTTATATTTTCAAAGTAGACTGAAATGTAGAATTCTCTTTCAAAGTAAAATATCATTACTCAGAGTTTACATGTGAAATTCAAAAATTCTTTTTTAAATGTAATTTTAATTTAAATATAATTATATCATTTCATTTCAAGCTTATCCCAGCCACTTTCCCTCCAACTCTTCCCACATCCACAAGTCAATAACGTAATCTTCATTTGATAATTGTTACTCTTAGGAATTTATGTGTATATTTTTTCAAATATATATATACATAAATATATATGTACATGAAATATATTTAAATATATATGAAAGTTAAATATATATTTAACTTCAGAATGTCAGTCCAGCTTTATTGTAAATGATTATATCATTTCAGGTCTCACCACTTTGCACTAGACAAGCAATAATGAGGGTAACCCATGGCAGATGATAATTCTCTTTCTCACAGTAATCATTAGGTGTCCATAATTCTTTCATTAGAGATTAGAGATAGAGGGACACTATGAATTGGGAAACATTAATTTAGGAGATTTTTTCAGTTATGATGGAATGAAAGTCAGTACTAAAGTTGAAGGAGAGACTAACAATAAACTTAGCTCCATGCATAAGAATCTTGATTTAAATTTTCTGGTATAAAATAAATATTATGTGTAATGAGGAAACTATGATGCTTTTCTTCCTTGTCTGTATCCCCTTGAAGTTCATGTTATCTTAGATGGACACTTAAGACTTCAAGCAGAACATCTAACATGTATTTTGAGAGTGAGTATCCTTTATTTTCCCAATTATATAAGAAATATTTTGAGTTTTCTCCATTTATGGTGATTATGCTGGTAATTACTTACAGTAAACATATTCTATTATATGTGGATATGTTCCTCCTACTGTTGAAGTTTTATAATGTAGGGATGTTTTATTTTGATGAAAATATTTTCTGCATTTAATGAAGAGATCATTTGGTCTCTTTGTTATAGTCTGCCCTCCTAATATATTATGGGTATTTATTTGCTTATGTTGATCCTATTAGCATCTCTTGGATGAAGTCACCTTGATCCTAGTAGATAATGATTTTGAGGTTTTCTCGAAATGGTAATTTTGTCATATAATTGGAAATGGATTAGTGTTAGTTTTTCTTTAATGTTCTGGTGGGATTATGTCCTGAATCCATCTGGATTTCTTAAGTTGAGTTTTTTTTTTTTAATTTTTCCTTCTATTCAACTTCAGAATACATGACATGATAAATTATTTATGTCATTTGATTTATCTCTATTAGTTTATATGCTAAGAAATTCATTCATTTGTTTTTGATATTTCATATATTGTAGGCAAATGGATGTAACTGAAAAGAAGTATCCTAACTTAACCCAGAAAGACAAATACTGCATATTTTCTCAGATTGGTGGATGCTAGCTTTTAAGATTTTGGTTTCTATGTTTTCAATAGTTTAGGTAGCTAGTATGGGGCCACTGGGGATGTAGGGTTTTTTTTTCCAAAAAAGGGAAAATTAAAAACAGTATTGTAAAAAAGGAGGAGAAATTAAAACAGTATTAAATCATGAAAGTGATTATAGAGTAATTTAGAAGAGCAAATACAAAGAGGAATAATTAAAATTACAGTCCTTTCCTTGATAATCTTAGAAATATATTTATATATTTACTGACTATATGTATGTGGGCATATGTGTGATTAGATGGTAGTTTTCAGAAACCTCTTTCCACTGTCTGTGTCCTAGTGATTGAACTCTGGTCATCAGACTTGAAGGGAAGCATCTTTACCTTTCTGGACATGAGAAATCTTTTGAAGAAACATAGGAAACCATAATTCTGTAGAAGTTTGTTAAAATGCATACATGTCTAAAAACTATTTAAATGTCATTACTGTACAATAGTGTAGTCAATACCCAATCTTGAAATCATGTGCCAACAAATAAAGCCTCCTGTACACGTAATGGGTTGCATTGTTTTCTGGTGTTATACCAAAACATTTTGGGTATTGACTTTCTAATTAGTTACCATCAACAACCCAATGATAAGGCTCACATACTTAAAACATTGAATGGGAAGATATCAAACTTGTGTGCAACTGACACTTTAAACCAACTGAAATACATGCATGGTGTTAGAAGACGCTATATATGCTACATGAGGAGAAAAGTACTCATCAGTCTTTCACCATTATGAACCATGTAACTGAATATTCTCGCTGGTCTGAAAGCAATGTGCAAAATTAACAATTTGTGTTGGCAATAGATAACCAGTATTTGATTTTCTTAACTTCAACTGCATTGTTGGAACTCATACCTGACATTGTTATTGCTGCCAAGGAACTGAGACCAAATTGGACATGGGCCCTAGGAAAAAAACTATCATTATTCTGCTTAATGAACATGGCATTAAATGAATGTTAAATTTTTACACCCATTGATTTGTGCATCACTCATCCTTCACTAGAGAAGCATAATATGGAGATTTTGCAGAACTGAGCCCTATCTTGGATACCTTTATTTTAACCCTTGCATCAGGGGTCAGACACCTATGAACATATGGACACAGAGAGAACATAAAGACAAGCAATGGGAAATGACTCTATGGAAAAAGAAGTTTACTCATATTATAGGAATAACGGCCATACAATCACCAAGTCTGTGACAGCAAGACCCAAACACACACAAGCCCGATACAGACAAATTCTCACATTCTAATGTGGAAAGTAGGCCCAAAGTCACAACTTTTTGACAAGAATATATGTGCAGTCCCTGGCTTTCAGGAGTAAGAAAATCTGTTTTTCAATTGAGTAACACCAATGTATGTCAATCATATTCAAAGTTTTATGTTCAGAAGCAGTTAGCCAGCACAAACATTCCTTGATTTTTTTATTTATTTTCTGCTCTTTCCTTGAGAGAATAAGATGGGGTGTGGGAATCATGACATTGGGTAAGTATGGTAAAGTGATAGTATGCAAGGAGGTAAAAGAAATAAAAATAAATTGATCCAGATATATTGTAAAAATACAGAAAAAACAATAGAATCACTGACATACAGGAGAAAGATTCAGACATTTATTGGAACACAAAATAAAGCCCCACATACATTGTCAAATTGCTACTGACCTACTAAGTTTCATCTAATCACTCTTTTGATGAAAAGAGGGAAAACCATGTAAAATTCTCTTTGTGTTAGATTCTAGTGTACAATTCAAAATGAAATTCTTAGGCATTGCTTCTAGTGAGGAGTTGGGCTAATCCCACTGCATTTATGGTTTGTTTCTTGTTTTGTACTCGATACACAATCCATTGTTTCCTTTCATCTTACCTGGTTCTATACCTTCTGCTCCCTCTATGTTCATAATCCAGGGTTCTTTGTTCTGTTCGAGACAGGTGAATAGCTCTGGTTTTGATACAGAAAGACCTGTGAATTAGAAGAGACATATGAAAATTTATTTACATGATGTGGAAAAGAATGGCGTTCTAACACAGGCATCTACTCAGTGGATATGAAGTAACATAAGGAAAGACTCATAAGTGAAGTCTTATTAGTCCATACTTAACAGGTGTTGTAGGCTTTTAAGAAATACACAATTTTAAATTTTTATACATTCAACTTTCCTTAAATTAACCATTACAAAAATAAAACTGTTGGAATCAAACTGTATTCACACTTTATTGCTACTGAGTGACTGCAAAAAAAATGACATAAGGTATCGAAGGAAGTATTCTGTCAAATTAAAATTTTCTTATTTAGAATAAGAAAAATTGCAGTAAATATCACACTCACCAATATCTACAAATAATTGGGAGCTAAGATTCTCTGATAGGAAACAATTCAAAATACTAATACAAGTTGCTAGACATTCCTAGAACTAAGCAGCAATCATGAAAGAATTTTTTTTTAATTTTTATTTTGCAATACAATTAAGTTCTACATACAGGCACAGATTCCCTTGTTCTCCCCCCTCCCGCCCCCCTCACCTTCCCCCCAGCCTGCCTCCCATTCCAATCTCCTCCAGGGCAAAGCCTTCCCCACAGACTGAGATCAACCTGGTGGACTCAGTCCAGGTAGGTCCAGTCCCCTCCTCCCAGGCCGAGCCAAGCGACCCTGCATAGGCCCCAGGTTTCAAACAGCCGACTCATGCAATGAGCACAGGACCCAGTGCCAGTGCCTGGATGCCTCCCAAACAGATCAGGCCAATCAACTGTCTCACCCACTCAGAGGGCCTGATCCAGTTGGTGACCCCTCAGCCATTGGTTCATATTTCATGTGTTTCTGTTTGTTTGGCTATTTGTCTCTGTGCTTTATCCGACCTTGGTCTCAACAATTCTCTCTCATATAAACCCTCCTCATTCTCGCTAATTGGACTCCCAGAGATCCACCTGGGGCCTAGTCATGATCTCTGCATCCAGATCCCTCAGTAGTTGGATGAGGTTTCTAGCACGACAATTAGGGTGTTTGGCCATCCCATCACCAGAGTAGGTCAATTCGGACTGTCTCTCGACCATTGCCAGCAGTCTGTTGTGGGGGTATCTTTGTGGATTTCTGTGGGCCTCTCTAGCACTTTGTTTCTTCCTATTCTCATGTGGTCTTCATTTACCATGGTCTCCTATTCCTTGTTCTCCCTCTCTGTTGTTGATCCAGCTGGAATCTCCCACTCACCCAAGCTCTCTTTCCCTCGACCCTCGCCCTTCACTACCCCCACTCCTGTCCAGGCTGTTCATGTAGATCTCATTCCATTTCTCTGTCATTGGGCGATCCCTGTGTCTTTCTTGGGGTCCTGATTTCCAGGTAGCCTCCCTGGTGATGTGAGTAGCAGTCCAGTCATCCTTGTTCCACATCTAGTATCCTGTTATGAGTGAGTACATACCATGTTTTTCTTTCTGAGTCTGGGATACCTCACTCAGAATGATTTTTTCTAGGTCCATCCATTTGTCTGCAAACCTCATGATGTCATTGTTTTTCTCTGCTGAGTAGTATTCCATTGTATATATGTACCTCATTTTGTTTATCCATTCTTCAGTTGAAGGGCATCTAGGTTGTTTCCATGTTCTGGCTATTACAAACAATGCTGATATGAACATAGCTGAACAAGTGCTCTTGTGGTGTGGTTGAGCATTCCTTGGGTATATGCCCAAGAGTGGTATAGCTGGATCTTGGGGGAGATGGATTCCCAATTTTCTAAGAAAGCGCCATATTGATTTCCAAAGTGGTTGTACAAGCTTGCATTCCCACCAGTAGTGGAGGAGAGTTCCCCTAGCTCCACATCCTCTCCAGCATAAGGTGTCTTCAGTGTTTTTGATCTTAGCCATTCTGACAGGCGTAAGGTGGTATCTCAGAGTTGTTTTGATTTGCATTTCCCTGATGATTAGGGATGTTGAGCAATTCCTTAAATGTCTTTCAGCCATTTGAGTTTCCTCTGTTGAGAATTCTCTGTTTAGTTCTATAGCCCATTTCTTAATTGGACTGTTGGACATTTTGATGTCTAATTTCTTGAGTTCCTTATATATTCTGGATATCAGTCCTCTGTCAGATGTGGGATTGGTGAATATCTTTTCCCATTCTGTAGGCTGTCACTTTGCCTTGTTGACCGTATCCTTTGCCCTACAAAAGCTTCTCAGTTTCAAGAGGTCCCATTGATTGATTGTTTCTCTCAGTGTCTGTGCTACTGGTGTTCTATTTAGAAAGTGTTCTCCTATGCCAATGCGTTCAAGACTACTTCCTACTTTCTCTTCTAGCAGGTTCAGAGTAGCTGGGTTTATGTTGAGGTCCTTGATCCACTTGGACTTAAGTTTTGTGCACGGTGATAGATATGGATCTATTTGCAGCCTTCTACATGTTGATATCCAGTTTTGCCAGCACCATTTGTTGAAGATGCTTTCTTTTTTCCATTGTGCACTTTTGGCTTCTTTGTCAAAAATTATTTGTTCATAGGTTTGCGGATTAATGTCAGGGTCTTCAATTCGATTCCATTGGTCCACATGTCGGTTTTTATGCCAGTACCAAGCTGTTTTTATTACTGTAGCTCTATAGTACAGCTTGAAGTCAGGGATCGTGATGCCTCCAGAGGTTGTTTTATTGTACAGGATTCTTTTGGCTATCCTGGGTTTTTTGTTTTTCCATATGAAGTTGAGTATTATTCTTTCCAGGTCTGTGAAGAATTGTGTTGGTATTTTGATGGGGATTGCATTGAATCTGTAGATTGCTTTTGGTAAGATTGCCATTTTTACTATGTTAGTTTTGCCTATCCATGAGCATGGGAGATCTTTCCATTTTCTGACATCTTCTTCAATTTCTTTTTTCAGGGACTTAAAGTTCTTGTCATATAGGTCCTTCACTTGCTTGGTTAGTGTTACCCCAAGGTATTTTATGTCATTTGTGGCTATAGTAAAGGGTGATGTATCTCTGATTTCCTTCTCCGCTTTTTTGTCCATTGTATATAGGAGGGCTACTGATTTTTTTGAGTTGCTCTTGTATCCCGCTATGTTGCTGAAGGTGTTTATAAGTTGTATCAGTTCCTTGGTGGAATCTTTGGGGTTGCTCAAGTATACTATCATGTCATCTGCAAATAGGGAAAGCTTGACTTCTTCCTTTCCAATTTGTATCCCCTTAATCTCCTTATGTTGTCTTATTGCTCTGGCTAGAACTTCAAGTACTATATTGAATAAGTATGGGGAGAGCGGACAGCCTTGCCTCGTTCCTGATTTTAGTGGAATTGCTTTGAGTTTCTCTCCATTTAATTTGATGTTGGCTGTTGGCTTGCTGTAAATTGCCTTTATTATGTTTAGGTATGTTCCCTGTATTCCTGATCGCTCCAAGACCTTTATCATGAAGGGGTGTTGGATTTTGTCAAATGCCTTTTCAGCATCTAGTGAGATGATCATGTGTTTTTTTTCTTTGAGTTTGTTTATATGGTGTATCGCATTGACAGACTTTCGTATGTTGAACCATCCTTGCATCCCTGGAATGAATCCTACTTGATCATGGTGGATAATTGTTTTGATGTGTTCTTGGAGTCTGTTTGCCAGTATTTTATTGAGTATTTTTGCATCAATGTTCATGAGGGAGATCGGTCTGTAGTTCTCTTTCTTTGTTGTATCCTTGTTTGGTTTGGGAATCAGGGTAATTGTAGCCTCATAGAAGGAGTTTGGTAATGTTCCTTCTGTTTCTATTGTATGGAACAATTTAGAGAGTATTGGTATTAACTCTTCTTTGAAGATCTGGTAGAATTCTGCACTGAAACCATCTGGTCCTGGGCTTTTTTTGGTTGGGAGACTTTTAATGACTGTTTCTATTTCGTTAGGGGTTATTGGACTATTTAAATAGTTTATCTGGTCTTGATTTAATTTAGGTATGTGGTACCTATCCAGAAAATTATCCATTTCTTTTAGGTTTTCCAGTTTTGTGGAATAGAGGTTTTTGATGATTTGATGATTCTCTGGATTTCCTCAATGTCTGTTGTTATGTCCCCCTTTTCATTTCTGATTTTGTTGATTTGGATGCTCTCTCTCTGTCTTTTGGTTAGTTTGGATAAGGGCTTGTCTATCTTGTTGATTTTCTCAAAGAACCAACTCTTTGTTTCATTAATTTTTTGTATTGTTCTCTTTGTTTCTATTTTATTGATTTCAGCTCTCACTTTGATAATTTCCTGGCATCTATTTTTCCTGGGAGACTTTGCTTCTTCCTGTTCTAGAACTTTCAGGTGTGCTGTTAAGTTACTAGTGTGAGATTTCTCCAGTTTATTTATGTGGGCCTTTAGTGCTATGAATTTCCCTCTTAGTACTGCTTTCATAGTGTCCCATAGGTTTGGATATGTGGTGTCTTCATTTTCGTTGATCTCTAGGAAGCCTTTAATTTCTTTCTTTATTTCTTCCTTAACCCATTGGTGATTCAGGTGGGTATTGTTCAGTTTCCATGAGATTGTAGGTTTTCTGTAGTTTTTGTTGTTGTTGAAATCCAACTTTAGACCATGGTGGTCTGATAGAACACAGAAGGTTATTCCAATTGTTTTGTATCTGTTTAGATTTGTTTTGTGACCAAGTATGTGGTCGATTTTAGAGAAGGTTCCATGGGGTGCTGAGAAGAAGGTATATTCTTTTTTGTTAGGATGGAATGTTCTGTAGATGTTGATTAAGTCCATTTGAGTCATGACATCAATTAAGTCCTTTATTTCTCTGTTAAGTTTTGATTTGGGGGATCTGTCCAGTGGTGAAAGTGGGGTGTTGAGGTCTCCCACTATTAATGTGTGGGGTTTTATATGTGATTTAAGCTTTAATAATGTTTCTTTTACATATGTGGGTGCCCTTGTGTTTGGGGCATAAATGTTCAGAATTGAGACTTCATCTTGGTGGATCTTTCCTGTGATGAGTATGTAATGCCCTTCTTGATCTCTTTTGATTGATTTTAGTTTGAAGTCTATTTTGCTGGATATCAGGATGGCTACACCTGCTTGTTTCTTAAGACCGTTTGATTGGAAAGTCTTTTCCCAGCCTTTTATTTTTAGGTAGTGTCTATCTTTGAATTTGAGATGTGTTTCTTGTATGCAGCAGAAAGATGGGTCCTGCTTTCGTATCCATTCTGTAAGCCTATGTCTTTTTATAGGTGAGTTAAGTCCATTGATATTGAGGGATATTAATGTCCAGTGATTGTTCATTCCTGTTATTTTTTGGTGGTGATGTGTGTGTACTTTTCTTCGTTGGGGTTTACTGCTGTGGCTTTATCTATTGCCTGCATTTTCGAGGGTGTATCTGACTTCCTTAGGTTGGAATTTTTCTTCTAGTGCTTTCTGTAGGGCTGGGTTTGTGGATAAATATTGTTTAAATCTGGCTTTGTCATGGAATGTCTTGTTCACTCCATCTATGTTGATTGAAAGTTTTGCTGGGTATATTAGTCTAGGCTGACATCCATGGTCTCTTAGTGTCTGCATTACATCTGTCCTGGACCTTCTGGCTTTCAAAGTCTCCATTGAGAAATCGGGTGTTATTCTGATAGGTTTGCCTTTATATGTCACTTGGCCTTTTTCGTTTGCTGCTCTTAATATTCTTTCTTTATTCTGTACGTTTAATTGTCTAATTATTATGTGGCGAGGGGACTTTTTTTGGGGGTCTAGTCTGTTTGGTGTTCTATAGGCTTCCTGTATCTTCATAGGCATTTCCTTCTTTAAGTTGGGAAAGTTTTCTTCTATGATCTTGTTGAATATATTTTCTGTGCCCTTGAGTTGGTATTCTTCTCCTTCTTCTACCCCTATTATTCGTAGGTTTGGTCTTTTCATGGTGTCCCAAATTTCTTGGACATTTTGGTTCATGACTTTGTTGACTTTAGTGTTTTCTTTGACTGATGAATCTATTTCTTCTATTGTATCTTCAACGCTAGAGATTCTCTCTTCCATCTCTTGCATTCTGTTGATTATACTTGCATCTGAAGTTCCCAATCGTTTTCTCAGATTTTCTATTTCCAGCATTCCCTCTGTTTGTGTCTTCTTCATTTTTTCTATTTCCCTTTTCAGGTCTTGGACTGTTTCCTTCATTTGATTCATTGATTTTTCTTGATTTTCTTTCAGTATTTTATTGTTCTCTTCCAGGACTTTTTTGATTTCTTCTAATTTGTTTGCCCTTTCCTCTAGTTGTTTACAGCGTTCTTCACATTTTTTTGTCTTTTCCTCTACACGAGCCTCTAGCTTCTTCATGATGACATTCATAAGGCTATTTTCTTCTGCTTCTTCCAATTTCTGATGTTCAGGTCTAGGTGTTGGAGGAGGGCTAGGGCCTGGTGATGGTGTATTGCTATTCATTTTGTTGTATGTGTTTCTGCCTTGACGTCTGCCCATCTCCTTGTGGTTCGTTCTTGGCCTTATCCGCACACTTGGTTCAGACAGAGCTGACAGATTCAGGAAGTCTTTCTCTCTTGTCCAGATGGGAGCTCTCTGTGCTGTGCTGTGCTGTGCTTCAGAAGGGAAGTCCGGGGCCAGATGGAAGCTGGGAGCCGGCCTCTAAGTCTCAGGAAGAGGCTTGGGGCTCAGGCAGATGGGCGTGGGGGCAGGGCGTGGAGACTGCAGGGTCTGCCAGGGGTCTGTGCTTCAGAAGGGAAGTCCGGGGCCAGATGGAAGCTGGGAGCCGGCCTCTAAGTCTCAGGAAGAGGCTTGGGGCTCAGGTGGATGGGGGTGGGGGCAGGGCGTGGAGACTGCAGGGTCTGCCAGGGGTCTTGGAGAAGGGGATCCTTCCCGGTGGGGCTGTGCTTCAGAAGGGAAGTCCGGGGCCATCATGAAAGAATTTATTCTCACCTACAGAAACCAGGTTGCTGTAGTTCTCCAACATGACCTCTCTGTACAAATCCCTCTGACATGTGCCCAGGCATTCCCATTCTTCCTCAGAGAAATTGATGGCCACGTCCTTGTATGTCAACAGACTCTGGAGTGAAAAATGAAAATTTTCTTTGTTACAATGGTTTGAGTCCTTTTTTTCCCCAGAAAAGAGTATTTAACTAAAGAACTTTTTTTCAGTAATCAATCTGCATTTTTTAAATGTTATATATTAAGAGGAAGGATGTTGTAGCTTTTCATGAGATCAAAGTTGCAACATCTAAACACTTCATGAAATATGCACCTTTTCCCAGTGATGTATAATGTCTGAAGTTGTCCTCAATAGGAATTGAGTTTCAACATTCACCTCTAATATCAGAAAATTTGTAAATATTTTAGGTCATAAGCTGATGTAGGTAAGTCATATTGGAAAATAAAAGGTGGAAAAGA
This sequence comes from Peromyscus eremicus, assembly GCF_949786415.1. NCBI lineage: Eukaryota > Metazoa > Chordata > Mammalia > Rodentia > Cricetidae > Peromyscus > Peromyscus eremicus. The sequence goes on from NW_026734349.1 coordinate 33,842, forward strand.
GTGGAAAGCAGGATGTAGAACAGAAATGACAGTTATAATAAAGAATTTATATTAAAATATAATAAAACACAAAAATATGGTTTTCCACAGTAAGGAACTATAGTGAAGTTTGAGAACTCTGCAAATGAAGCACTTATGTTTGTAATGTCATCAACCTGTCCCATCCTTGTGCCTACATTTACCTGAGAACATGCCATCTGTCCTTCCCCTTTTTTATGGATCTTGTTATAAAATTTATCTTAAAGTTTCACCTTTCTGATACTCTTCCATGTGCAAAGGCAGCAGTACCTGCATTCCATGATTCCATACTCAGAGAACCAAAAGAAATTTAAAAAAAAGTCCCAAATCAGTGACTTGTGACACAGCAGGGATGCAAAAAACATAAATGTTTACAACAGATTAAAACTTAGCTTCTCCTTCCCTGCATTGAGAGGGTCCATTATTCCAGCAGATCATAGAAATCTGTACAGCCTGGGTATGTGGCTTCAGTGCTTTGCTTTATAATGTGCATAGACATTTTAATTAGTCTAAACACAGCTGTAAAAAGTTGTACTGACCCTTCCTCACATTCCATTTCCCTGAGATTGTTAAATAAAACATAACTGACACATGTATTTGAAATAGTGGATGGACTCTCAGGGGTAGTCCCAGGTGAAAGTATTTCTCACCCTGGGTAAGTAATATACTTGCCTATAGCCAAGGCCCAGTGATGCACCACCAATGTCTCCAATGAGGTATTCCCTTTAGCTTCCAGGTTTCATTCTAAAATCCCAACATTTCACAGATTTTCAGTGAGACGAATCATTAGATTCTCATTTAAGTTTATTTTAAACAGTTAAAATGCTTCATTTGGATTCACTTGCAAATGCTATATCTACTAACACCTAAATGTGGCATCCCAGCACCTAGTTTAATACTTTTGATCATTAATGAAGACACTTCAACTGCAACCACATAAATTTTCCTTGTAGAAACTTTTCGATTGTTTTGAAATTTGCCTAAATATAAGTATTCTTTGCCAGTCAGTTCTCTATTAGTTCATTTGTTCAAAAAATGTACTATATAACCATAGGAGGTAATATTGCATCAGCTCCGAGAGAAGTGATCTTTAGCTGGTGTGAGCATAACAGAAGGGCATTGCAGGTTCACTGTAAAGTCAGTAGCTAGCAAAGAGAAATGATGGAATAGACTCTCTGAATCTAGTCATAAAATGGAAGAATAAAAGGAACAAAACACTCCTGTTAGGATAATTTCACACCACCTATGACTAACAAATACCATTTGGAAGGTTGTATCACATTTAAATACTTCATCTTAGTATATCTCACAGTATGTCTTTCATAGAAATTCTACTTTAAACATTACTTTTGGCAGGGCAGAAATTCCACCCTGTTTCTTTGTGCCCCTTTCTTTGATTTTATGTAATGGGCAATTGATCCCCATTAGAAAGCATCATGGAACATGGGTCCTTCCTCACTGTTAAAAATGTTAAATGTTTGTAGGACTATCAGTTAACAATTAACCACAGAATGCCCCAATGCCAGAGATAGTCTACAAAGTTTGACAAAAATCCCATCAAAACTGCAAAGTAAGGTAACATAGATATTTTGAAAAGCCCCTAAAACTTGAGACAATCAATATTGTACCCATACTAGCACTCCTAACTGATGTAAACTTGTGATTTTTGCCTTTAAAAACTGAGCTTGCAGAGGGGTGGGCACCTACTCTAGCCTCTACTGCATCAGGGCGCTTGATGAGGTCCCTGATGCGCTGCTTGAACTGCTCCAATAAATTTTGCTTTTGCATTTTGGTGAGTTTGTGTCTCTGATGGTCTTTTCGGGGGTCTTGTGCCCAGGGCCCAACATTTGGGGACTCATCTGGATTTTGGGAGGAACCCCAGAGACTCTCCAGAGGCCCTGAATCCCGAACCTTTATACCAGCTGGTCAGATGCGTTTGTCTGTGCGTCTTGCCTGTTTGTTGTTTCTGTTTTCTGTTTCTCTTTTTGATTTCTGATTGCTGCCAGCAGCTGTCCATTTCTGAGAAGTTCCACTTTAGTGTTTGCACAGTATCAGCAAACCTGGATGAGTTGAGAGATGTCCCCTGTCCTTGTCTGGGAAGGGTTCTCAAGTCTGAGGATACTTTGCCAGGGACCCACAAGGGTCGCATCTGTATATCCAAGAATTCTGGGGATCAGGAGACTCTGTTGACTTGTCTCCACCCCATCTGTACAGTCTTTGGCATAATCAAGGCATGATCTCCAGATGCCTGTCTGCTTGGACCATCTGTCAGCTGCTGTGGAACTCTGCTGTGGGCCCTAGTTGTTCTGTTTTGTCTGTCTTGTTGATAACTGCTGTGTGTCACATTTCTGTTCATCTTCATCTGTACATGTACCAGGTTGAGCCATGGGAAATACTCCTTCATCCCTACTTGACCTGACCCTAGCTCATTGGAAGGATGTAAAGTTGATTTCTCATAACAACAGCTTCCCATGAGACCCAAGGAAGGTGACCCAAAGCTCCAAGTCATTTAAAGAAGAAGGGAGGAATCTAACTTTTCCCTCCATCCTACTTTCTCTGCTCAATCCATCTCACCCCATCCATCCCCCACGTAATCCATATCCCCAACCAGAACCACCTTTACAGGGGCCAGCTTAAGCAACCCAAAGCCAAAAAGGGGCCACCCTGCAGCCAGACACAACGGTGGCCCTACCACTTAGATGTACCAGACCTGTGGATGCTGACAGGAACTAACCCTATCATTATTGGCCATTTGCAACCAGTAGCCACCACACAGAATGCCCCATTTTCCAAAAACCCCAGGATTTAATTAATCTTTTAGAAACTGTTTTTTTCCCAACCAGGCCACTTATGATGATTGTGGTCAGCTTCTAAACATTCTGTTCACCACTGAGGCGAGGAATAGAATCCTGGAGACTACCCTGAAATTGGTTCCAGGTCCCATAGGAGCTCCCACCACTGATCCAGTGACCATCAATGCTTATTTTCCTTCCAACCATCCTGATGGGGACTATAACATGGCACAAGGTAAGGAGAGGATCCATGTCAGAGGGGATAAACTGAGACCAAACTGGGAACTGTCAGGGAGAATGTCTCTCTGACAAAATGGAAAAGGGACAGATTCCTCCCCACAAAGCTGTTTGAGTTTGAGGCAGATTCAGGGGGAGAAAAAAAGCCCCTACCTCCAGAGGCAGCTAGCAGAGGAACAGAGCCACAGCCTGAGATATCTGAAGCTCTGCATCTGTGGGGGAAAGAAAAAACAAAATGAGATAAAGATCGATCCATGGAAGAAAATCTCTCTGAAGGAGCTGTGGAAAAGCTCTGTTGTTAACGCTTCTGTTTTTCACTGACTGGCTAAGGCAAACACAAGCTCTGAGGGAAGTTGGGAAAAGAAATGCCTGCCTCAGTGCAAGCTAAGGATGCAGATGTGGTTCTAATGCGGGGCTCATGTCTGATGGAGAGGCACCTGTTAAAGCAAGCTGAGGAGAGAATGGAAATCTTCAAATATCCCATAATTAAAAATGCAAAAAGCTTGGTTGAAATCTCATGGGCAAAAACTTTGAGAGCAAGTGTGGTAAAAGAGAACCAAAAGTTGACTTTTAGACCTGAAAAGAAGTGTGGGAAGTGGAGTCCATAAGCTAGTTCATAACAGTAATCGAATGAGGAATGCATTTTAGGAAAGGTAGTTTTTCCGCTAAAGATGCAACATTGGAAAAACTTTTCAGCTTGAAAAGAGATTCATAGTAAACTTAAAATACAGCTTTTAAAAGAATAAGAAAGGCTGGGCAGTGGTGGCCAACGCCTTTAATCCCAGCACTAGGGAGGCAGAGGCAGGCGGATCTTTATGAGTTCGAGGTCAGCCTGGTCAACAGATCGAGATTCAGGAAAGGCGCAAAGCTACACAGAAAAACCGAAAAAACAAACAAACAAACAAACAAAAAGAATAAGAAGGATGAAAATTGTCTAGAGTTTCTTGAATGTAGGTCCAAGGAAAGACTGTAAGAATACAAAACTTGGAGCTATGCTGCTTTTTGGCTTTACCGGCTCCTTGAGAAAATGCCTTATTTACCCTAATAGCTGTGCAAAGTTTTTACAGTAGTTGGATGACAAAAAGCCGACATGTAGAAGATTGCAAAAAGCTACCTACAAGAGCAAACAAGCCACTTTCAAATCCTTAAAGCAAGAGAAAGTAGTTTATACACCAAACTTTGTTTTATGTATGAAGAAACTTATGGGAAATTAAACAATTCTTTCCCTTTTGAACAAACAAAATGAGTGATTTCTTTGCAAATCTAATAGGGAGACAAGGAAACAGGCATTCAAAAAGAAATGACTGCTTAAGAGATGGAAAAAAAACTTCAGGAAATCTGTCTTAAAAAATGGAGTTGCCTCTCGACCATTGCCAGCAGTCTGTTGTGGGGGTATCTTTGTGGATTTCTGTGGGCCTCTCTAGCACTTTGTTTCTTCCTATTCTCATGTGGTCTTCATTTACCATGGTCCCCTATTCCTTGTTCTCCCTCTCTGTTGTTGATCCAGCTGGAATCTCCCACTCACCCAAGCTCTCTTTCCCTCGACCCTCGCCCTTCACTACCCCCACTCATGTCCAGGCTGTTCATGTAGATCTCATTCCATTTCTCTGTCATTGGGCGATCTCTGTGTCTTTCTTGGGGTCCTGTTTTCCAGGTAGCCTCCCTGGTGATGTGAGTAGCAGTCCGGTCATCCTTGTTCCACATCTAGTATCCTGTTATGAGTAAGTACATACCATGTTTGTCTTTCTGAGTCTGGGATACCTCACTCAGGATGGTTTTTTCTAGATCCATCCATTTGTCTGCAAACCTCATGATGTCATTGTATTTCTCTGCTGAGTAGTATTCCATTGTGTATATGTACCACATTTTGTTTATCCATTCTTCAGTTGAAGGGCATCTAGGTTGTTTCCATGTTCTGGCTATTACAAACAATGCTGATAGGAACATAGCTGAACAAGTGCTCTTGTGGTGTGGTTGAGCATTCCTTGGGTATATGCCCAAGAGTGCTATAGCTGGATCTTGGGGGAGATGGATTTCCAATTTTCTAAGAAATCGCCATATTGATTTCCAAAGTGGTTGTACAAGCTTGCATTCACACCAGTAGTGGAGGAGAGTTCCCCTAGCTCCACATCCTCTCCAGCATAAGATGTCTTCAGTGTTTTTGATCTTAGCCATTCTGACAGGCATAAGGTGGTATCTCAGAGTTGTTTTGATTTGCATTTCCCTGATGATTAGGGATGTTGAGCAATTCCTTAAATGTCTTTCAGCCATTTGACCTACTCTGGTGATGGGATGGCCAAACACCCTAATTGTCGTGCTAGAAACCTCAACTCATCCAACTACTGAGGGATCTGGATGCAGAGATCCATGACTAGGCCCCAGGTGGATCTCTGGGAGTCCAATTAGCGAGAATGAGGAGGGTTTATATGAGCGAGAATTGTTGAGACCAAGGTCGGATAAAGCACAGAGACAAATAGCCAAACAAACGGAAACACATGAAATATGAACCAATGGCTGAGGGGTCACCAACTGGATCAGGCCCTCCGAGTGGGTGAGACAGTTGATTGGCCTGATCTGTTTGGGAGGCATCCAGGCAGTGGCACCGGGTCCTGTGCTCATTGCATGAGTCAGCTGTTTGAAACCTGGGGCCTATGCAGGGTCCCTTGGCTCAGCCTGGGAGGAGGGGACTGGACCTACCTGGACTGAGTCCACCAGGTTGATCTCAGTCTGTGGGGAAGACTTTGCCCTGGAGGAGATTGGAATGGGGGGCGGGCTGGGGGGAAGGTGAGGGGGGGCGGGAGGGGGGAGAACAAGGGAATCTGTTGGTGATATGTAGAACTGAATTGTATTGCAAAATAAAAATTAAAAAAAAATGGAGTTGCTTCACACCTGAAAGTTCCTCATAAGAAATCAATGCTAAATATCACAACATCAGGGGTTAAAGCTAATGAAGTGAAAATACTAATTTCTGAAAATGCTTTTTCTCTGAGTAAGCTAATGAAGGATGTTTCATGGAAGAACACCTATGTTCTTGACTCTTTTGAATAGTAGCAGTTTTGGTGAAAATACTGGACTAATAAAAATCTATCAGAAACATCAGCATTGTTAAAGAACTCAAGGCAAATACAGCTTAAAAATTAAGGAGGAAAACTGTATTAGACTTTAAGTATGAAAAGCAACTAAATCAATTTCATGATATTAAGGTTCCATTTTGCAGTCTGGGATTATTAAGAGTATAAAGAGGCCTCCAGACTGCTGAGGAATTTGAGACAATTGTAACTAAGTTTCAGCAATGTTTTCAGACCTGCTGAAAGCTGCAGGTCTGGAACCCGACTCCAATTTAGACAATTATCTTCTCCATTGGAAAATTGTCTATTGAAACTGGATGATCCTTACAAAGTTTCTCTTTTCTTTCTTTTTGGGTTTGCTGTAAATGGTGATAGCTCTTATTAGAGTTTTTGTAAAAGATCTGAAATGCACAAAGTACAATTTAGCAACACTCACTAAATACCAGAGTTAAGAGAGCTATTAAAAAATTACACCCAAGTCAGGCGGTGGTGGCGCACGCCTTTGATCCCAGCACTTGGGAGGCAGAGCCAGGAGGATCTCTATGAGTTCGAGGCCAGCCTGGGCTACCAAGTGAGTTCAAGGAAAGGCACAAAGCTACACAGAGAAACCCTGTCTCGAAAAACAAAACAAAAAAAAATTACACCCAATTCAATCTATCAAAAACTTTCAGAATATCAAAGCTGTCTATAAGCTCTGAACTTTAGAAATGATTTGTGTACTTCCTGTCTAGTTAAGAGTGTCTTTCTAATAGAGATAGTGATAATAATTAAGAGTAAGAAATAGCCGGGCAGTGGTGGTGCACGCCTTTAATCCCAGCACTTGGGAGGCAGAGCCAGGCAGATCTCTGTGAGTTCGAGGCCAGCCTGGGCTACCAAGTGAGTTCCAGGAAAGGCGCAAAGCTACACAGAAAAACCTTGTCTCGAAAAACAAAAAAAAAAAAAAAAGAGTAAGAAATAGAAAATTATTCTGTCTTGTTAGAAAATGTTAAATCTCTTCAAAGTGTTCAGAAATTTTTAGGTGTTTGCTAAGTTAGATATATGCTCGTGGAAGCCCTGTAGAGTTTGCTTAATAATTCTTATGAATATGTTTGGAAAATAGATCTATAGAGTTTCTTTAAGAACACAAGCTTGCAAGAAGTATCTAAGGTAGTCATAAGTCATGTAGTAATAAGCTTGTAAGATGTAAAGATGCTAGTTGTAAATGTAAGTTTATTTAAGAATATAAGAAGTAAATAAGTAAAGATGCTAGTTGTAAAAGATGAATATAAGAAGTAAATAAGAAGTATATTTGCTAAAGTAGTCTTATAGTTTCCTTAGGTACAAATAAGTAGATTCTAATGCTGTATGTGAGTTTGTAAAAAAGTGTAAATATTAAATGTGAGTCTAAATGCTTGCAAGGTATGTTATATGTGAATTTGTAAAAAAGTATATATGTTAAGTGTGAGTCTGTGCTTAATGCATATGGTTTAAAAAACCCTGAGATACAGAAGTTAGTGTCCTGGCAGACTGCAAAGCAGGCAGTCTAAGTGGTTTCAAAAGCTCCAGAAACCACTAAAAAGCTGAGAATGGTGGACACCAGAACCAGCACAAGGCATCCACAGCTGAGATCTATGGAAAATCAATTCAACACAGAAAAACCTGAGCTAACATCCAAAACAGTGCAGTTTAAAATGTTACTATAACCAAAAAGGTCTCTGGCTTGAGAATGAAAGTTGCAGAGATGCTTATTGCAACTAAAATTGTTAACTGCTAATAGGTTTGGTCATTAAGTGTCTCTTCATATTTGGAAATGAAAGTCTGATACCAGAATTTACTTTTTTTTTTTTTAGCTTTTTGAACTTAAAAAAAAATGAGAAAACTACAAAAAGGGTTTTGTTATGGATTTCTTCATATTTGGAAGGCTAGTACCAGAATTTATTTGAATTTGGGGACTTAATGAAATGAACAATAGTGATTTGATTGCAATGGGATGATTTTTAATTTACTTATAGTGATTACCTACAAACTTCTGGAATTATTTGTGTTAAAAATGAAACTGTTTAAATGAAGAAATTTATTGTTTCTACCTAGACTCAAGATGCAGTTTTGTGTATGCATATATGCAGGAGATCCGTGAATTGTTCTGTGTTAAAAATTAAATTGTTTTATGGAACACATGTAAAAATGGAATCACTTATGGAACTGGTTTTGTGTAACAAATGGAACTGTTTAAATGGAAAAGTTTGGGTTTTCCAAATAGGCTTGAGATTTTGCTTACAAATTATCAAGAACCAAAGAAGTAATATTCCTTAGTCTATTCAATTTTAAAAATGTATTATTTAGATGGATTAATGTCATGTTTTGTTAGTAAGAAATGCAATTGAGATTACTTTAAAGTGTACAGAGTTTTATTAAGAAACTACTTTTGGATGTTTTGCTAAAAGTTTTCCAAGTGTTAATGGTTAGATTGTGAACATTGCTTTTAAATATGAGTTTGAAAGGATTTTCACAGTTTGGGATTTCTAACTAGGTTTGAGATTGTGTTTAAAAATTATAAAGAAAAGGAAGAGTTATGAGTGAATTAAGGTTGAATGTATGTTTGCAGAAATTATGTTAACCTATTGACATTAATGTACGCTGGTTTTGTGAAGTTAAGGAAATATTTAAATTTGACATAAAAACATCAGAAGTTTTTCCTATGTTCTGTTAGAAAGAAAATTTAAATGATTCTATTAAGAGTTAAAGTTCTAAGACTGAAAAAATTGTTAACTATATATAGCACCATATGTGTTAATTCAAGTGATTCTGTTAAGAGTTTGCTTTGAGTTGTAAGATTGAGAGAAATGTAACAGTGGATAGCAATATTTATTTATATTAATATTAATATTAAGGGTAATGATGAAGGTAAGGGATTCTTTATGTTTGCAATTGCATTAAGAGTTTTTAGTTTAGAAAGGGTTTGATGCAGCTAAGAATGCTGGAGTCAATTGGACCTAATCCAAAAATGAAAATGCCATCTTTATCATCCTCTATTCCCACACTGGGAGGTGTAACAGCTATGGAGAGTGCTGTGAACTCTTAATAACAAGTATATATATATATATATATATATATATATATATATATATATATATATATATATATATATATATATGAAAGAGGGACCTGTGGGAGCCTGTTTTCAGGTTCCTCATGGCTTTACCCAGTAGGTCCACATAGAGAGGATTAATAGGACCATGGACTGAGCACAGGCTTCTGAGATGGTCTGCACTTGGCTGAGCTGGGGGGAGGTATTTTGCTCCACCCCTTGGCATCTCTATACATACCCTGGGGCAGAGACAGTCAGGGCTTGTTAGAATAGGTTCCAGGCCCTCTCAAGTCTATCCTTTATTTTCTATCTGTTCATCTCCACCTTTGAAATCCTTCTATCTAATATTTCCTGCTGCTCACACTGTAGAAAGCTCTGGGGAACTGTGGGGTTGGTGTGTAAATTCCATGCAATATCTGATTTCAAAAGATGGCATTTTCACTCTGAAATTGTTAAGAATGTACTTTTGAAATGTGTATTTTTGTTTATTTATTTGTTCTTTTTTTGGTTCAGTGTGGTTTTTTTCAAGACAAAGTAGATCTATGTAGCTCTGACTGTCCTGCAAATTGCGATGTATATCAGGCCTTGAACTCAGAGATCTGTCTGCCTCTGCCTCCTGAGCTGGGATTAAAGTCATGTGCCACCATCACCTGACTAAAACATTTTTATTAGCATTGATTATGCAAATACTGAGTTTTTTGGTGACATTTTTAGACATGACATTTTTATTTCATTTGGGGCAGAGTTCAAGCCAACATATCCATAAAGCTGTCACAGGACAACTTATGGAATTAGTTCTCACCCTTGGCTGTGAGGCTTGGTGGCAAGCACCTTTACCCACACACTGAGGGATCTCACTGGCCTAAATTTTTGTTTTGACCTTTTCCTGATAAAGTTGAATATAGGACGAACACATGCTAGGAAAACTCTCATTCAGCCAACTCTCCATTATTTTGAGACTGCCTCATGGTGAGAGTTTCCTTTCCTTTTTTGCTTCTCTGACAGAAGCAGTCTGTCATATGATCCATTCAACTCCCAGCAGATCTGACAGCTCAGCCATCCTGCTCCTCCTCCATGGAAGGCAATGTACCCCCACTAACCATGTCATTGCTTAACGTCTACCTCATGGTTCCCTGTGTCTGAAATAGAGGAGAACCCTTAAAAAAACTCATACTCTACCTCCCACTGGTGCTCCTGATTGCTAAGCTTGCCCAAAGTTGCTCAATAGCTTGTCTCTAACAGGGCCTCAGGACAGTAGTAGCTTCTCTACTAGGTAAGCAGAGATCAAATGACTAAGGCAGCACAGGGCTTCACTGCTCTGGATTCCACCCTAGGGGCAGACAGTACTCTAGTCTGGGAAATATGTATTTTAGTAGAAACTATTCCAGTATCTCAGAGCACTTTCTGTTCCTCTTCCAAGAGGTATGTGTTTTATTACACAGTCACTGGCCAGTGCAGCCTACCATTTCCTTCATAGCTCAGAAATCCTGCAGCCAAACTTAAGTCACATAAAACAGTAACTGCTGTTAAAGGAGACCATGAATTAAAAAAACAATGAAGTGTCTATGGAAAGGCTTAGAGGTAGAAAAGCAACAATGCAAATGAGGTAATATAATCCCCAAAAATTATTTTAAAAAATTGAAACAGGCTACATGGCCTTATCCTTCAGAGACTAGGGATTTGTGTTAGAGCACACCACATGTTTAGTCACACGTTTTCTCTCAGGTTGTTCATGTTAAACCTATAAAATAATAGTTCTTTTAGGCAGAGCTACACCATTTTCTCCAGTTCTATTTTGGTCAAACTAGTGTAACTACTGTTGTTTGGATTTGTGATAAGTTCAGTTCTTTATCCACATTCTTGATTTCCTGTTCTGTGAATGCAAATGGCCAGTCAGAACAATTAATAATCATCTAAAATACATAAAATTGATCACCTCACTACTTATTTCTAATGTGAGCTACAGTCAAAGGAACAGAGCTTTCATGTTCCTTCTTGCCCATCCCTTTCTGTAATGAGAGTACTCCTGCTTTAAAGTTGGTCAGTGAACTCAATTCTTACACAGGTCCCTCTTCATATGGAAGTTTGGAATGCAATCAAGAGAAGTTGGAGGACACTCATTTACTGGTTTATTTTTACTTCACAATGACCAGTTTAGGTCCAGTTTTGAAGCAGTTTGCAGAACTTTCTTTCCCACACTGGGCAGCAAAGTAGAATTAGATGTTCAAAGCAATTCTCAACTGCATAGTATGAGGCAAGCCAAAGGAACAGGAGACATTGCTCTAAACAGAAATAAATAATCAACTGCACTTGGAAAAAGTGGAAACAAATTCTTAATGACGTGAAAAATGAGGAATAGAAGAAAATAAGAGATTAGAGCAGAGATGAATTTAAACAAAATCAAATTTTAACAGTGAAACAAATAATTGTCTTTTTAAAAAAATAAACAGAATTGAAAAAACACATGGCTCTACTGACTTTCAAAAAGAGAACATCATTCTCTGGTAGAGGGAATGGTATTAATAAGATATCATATCACCACGCCCCTATGTGCAAAGTTAGCTGCTAAGACCTGTGACCTGGCACACACAGCTACAGCTAATGGAAATAACCATGACAAGCAGGATAGAAAATATCTGCATATGCAAAGGAGAGTTCTTTGTTCAAAATTCAATATTCATGGGCTCAAGCTAACCTTCCAAAATTGTACACCCAAAATCTAGCCTGCCTTCACTCACATGACATGGATAAATACATGCTGGGGAATTACAAAATCACTGATCCTGCCACAATCAGGTCCTATTTCATAGTGGTGACTTCTGCAGCTGTTTGCCTACCCTGTTTTCCCCAGCAGTGTACACAATAAATTATTCTTACTATTCTAGTATCCAGGCAAACAAAAGTCTCTTTCCTGTTACTCAAATGGACAGTTGACTACATAACCCAAATTTTTAATTTAAAATCTCATTGGTAGATGAGTTCTTCAGTCTAAAATTGTAGGTGGTTTAATCACAAGGACAACACAATGAAATAGATTTTGCTCATGGCTATCTGATCCAACATAAGAAAGTTTGTCTCAGAAATTTTATTTACAAGGATGGAGGTACTGCTCTTAGAGAATATGCTTCCCCAGGGATAAATTATTCCACACACCTAAAAGTTTAATGAACAAAAATACCTTAAATAACAACAGGCATCAAGTGGTGGTTAATGTCAAAAGAGAAGCTAGTCTGGCACAGATTTTGCATGCTACATGGGCTGTCATCCTTAAGTTTCTCTTAAGTCTTGTGTGAAGTAGCACATTGAACAATTTAAATAGGGACAGGAGAATGCAAGTTTAGCCACTTAGGCAGATGAAGATTTATAGAGTATAATTATCTTTTAGATCATACAGTATTATCTAAACATAAATATATCTTGGTGCATGATTTAAAAGAGAAATAGATCATAATATATAACCTAAAAGATACATTTAAAGAATGTATCAATGCCACAATTCTCAGAGAAAGGACATAGAATAGAAATACAAAAACAGGCATGGGAAAGTCACCTATTCATACTATGAATGGTGGTCTCAAATGAACAGTTATTCTGAGCTATTCTAACCTGAGAATAAGGATTCTTTTGCCTACAATTAAGCTGGCTCAGAAAACCACAAATGCTTCTATGAAGGACCAGAACAAGTTCATTTTAACTAAGCCATGACTGCTGACTATCTCAAGGCTAAGACATTTCTATGCAGAATTTCATTTTTTTTGTTTTTTCTATAGCTCCAGTGGCCCTCCTGTAACTCACTCTGTATACCAGGCTTGCCTTGTACTTAGAGATTCACCTGCCTTTGCCTCTTGGGTGCTGTGATTAAAGGCCTGCACTACCAGAACCTGGCTTTTAATTTCTTTTTTTTTTTTAGTTTTTAAATAATGTTTCTCTGTGTAGCCCTGTCTGTCCTAGAACTCACTCTGTAGACCATGCTGGCCTTGAACTCACAGAGATCTGCCTTCCTCTGCCTCCCAAGTACTGGGATTAAAGGTGTGCGTCACCACTTTCCAGCAAGAATTTCATTTTTTAAGCTGTGTTTTATGTATAGGAGTATTTACCTGCTTGTGTCTGTGTGCAGTACCTGCAGAGACCAGAAGATGGAATCAGAGCCCTTGCAACTGGAGTTATAAGCAACCACCATGGTTTCCAGCATGTGGAGGTATCTCACTCCCACAGCTGAGTGACTATTGAGTACAGTCCATGCCAGCTTGTCCTCAGGTACACCTCAAGCATTGCTCTGGCATTTGAACCTTGGGCTTTCACACCCAAAGGTCCATCCTTAAAAATTCTTCAAAATGCCACAGCTCTTTGTAGATGCCTGATTGCCTTAGCCTTAGACAGACTTCAGTTCAAGTCATAGGATCTTCTCATAACCTGGATATCTTCTAAAGTCACCACCATTCAGAGCTCCAAACTGAATGTTTTGCAGGCATCAGGGAAGCAGAAAATAATTCCATTCACACAAGTCAGACTTTATGCCTGCAAGTTCCTTTTCTCTCCTTACAGGAGGAATAAACTCAAGAAGGGGAACACCTGACATGTGATTTATTGTGCTCCAATTGCTGCCTATTTACCACATTGGAGATAAACTCACTCTTGTGGCTTGGATTAAATGGTCAACCATCTTTTAAAGACTTTTAGTGTCAGTTCCTCTCCTATTTGTATTCTTTGTATTTTCCACTCATTTTGTGGAGATTTGGGTTTAGAAAACTCTTGGATCAGTTCTCCCACTGGCCCTGCAGTTCATGTGGTGGCAGCTAAGGCAGTGCAGCACCATGACAGGTTCAACATCACACATTCCTCCTACCCAGTGACACCACAATCATTGCCCAAGAGAAGGAATGCTGAAGTCAGAGTCCAAGTGATGCTCCATGAGATTGTTTTCCAAGCCTGCCCCTGCCAAGGTGGATGCAACACTGGAAAAGGCCATGGGAAAGGATAAAGGATCACACAGAAGAGTGCAAACAAAAGGGAAGAGGAAAGGAAAAGGCAACAGGCTAAAGTGGCTGACCAACAACTCCAGATCTGCCAGCAGAAAATGGAGACACTGAAAAACAGAGTCCAGTCTCTGAAGTAGAAGAGAAAGAAGCCAAGTCTGACAAACCATCCATTATGTCTGTCAGTATCCCCACCTCGCTACTTGTACAATCCAGAGAAATATTTTAACCAACTATTTGTAAATGTGAGCTTTTTAGTAGCTCTATAAACATTTTTAAATGGTGGGTAAAAATCCTATTTCATTCCATATTTTAAGTGTAAATGATTTTTTAAGAGGTTAAATCACTTGAGAGTTTTTGTTTTTTTAATACAATCAGAAAAAATCAGGATAGTGTATCAGGAGAGGATGTGACTGTCTCAGGGGTCACCATAACATTCAGTATAGGGGGCTAGTTTTATATCCTACAACACAAAGGATTCTAAATGAAATTTGAAGTTTCTTGGTCATGCATTTGTACCCAGAATATCCTTAGGTATATCTGCTCTCATATTTCTAGTAGAAATGTTTCCTAAAAAAACACTCCTTGGTCCTTGCCTCTTCAGAACTGTCTCCTTCATAGGGTTTCATAGGGTTTCTCTCCAGTATGCTTTCTTTTATGTTCTTGAAGATGGCTTTGAAATTCAAAAGCTTTACCACATTGATTATATTCATAGGGTTTCTCTCCAGTATGTTCTTTTTCATACATTTGAAGAGTACTGGGATATGAAAGATCTTTAACACATTGTTCCCTTGTCTTTTTTTTTAAGAATGCTTTGTGAATCTATTTCAACAACTTAAAGTAGAGATATATGGTTTTCTGAAAATTTAATAATCATTAATGTACTTTAATCTGTGTTATTTACACTGTTGCTTTTGGTTAAAACTTCCAGGACACAATTTAATTTCTTCAGAGGCACATTTGTATCAACTTGCACAAGAAAATAACCTTTCATCTCCTCTAGAACTTTGAAGATGTTCTTCAGTATTATGGTCTTCCCAATTGTATCCTAAAATAACGTACCAGAAAATATATGTTATTTTCTTTAAAACTGTCCAAAATTTATGTTTCTACCTTCAGTGAAACTTAGAATATGACTGATTTATTCACCTAATATTCTTTCTCAATCAAATTACAGAGGAGCATCCAAAAACTAAAAACAGTTGTCCTCTCATTTTAATATGTGAAGAAAACTCTATCTTACCTATAATAGTGAGGTTCCTGTAGGTTTCCAGCATCACATCTTTGTAGAGATTCTTCTGGGAAGGATCCAGTAAAGTCCACTCTTCCCAAGGGAAGTCGACATGAACATCATCATAGGTCACTGCATTCTAAAATATCCCATACATGTGTACAAGAGAAACCATAATACTTACATCATTGTAAATGTATAGTTCTTTGAGAGTATAGTCATATAATTCTGAAGCTCCCCACACTTACTTCATGACATACAAATTATATGTAATCAACAAGTCCCTTTACAAGAAAACTGAATAAGAGGATCACTTCTGTCATTTCTGTACCCTTTGAATGGGATATCACCTTGCAAGAGAAATGCTTATTAACAAATAGAGAGAGACAAGGAAACAAATCAACAGTACAGAGTACACACGAGAGAAATTGTATCAACAATTACTAACTATAAGGAAAAATAAGATGGGCAAACTGGGTGTATTGGCTCATGCCTTTAACAGCAGGACTCAGAAGGCAGAGGCGGGTATATCTGTGTCTGAGTTGAATCCCAGCCTAGTCTATGCAATCAGGCCTAGGAAAGCCTATAGTACATGTTAAGACCCTGTCTCCCAAGCAAAAAATAAGCAGAACAAGAAAGAAAGAACTAAGAAGTTTTTACTGAAGTTCCTACAAAGAGTTATGCATTTACTTTAGTTCTGTATTCCTCAAAAATCCTGAAGTGCCACAATTCAAACTATAACATAAGTAAAAATTTACTAAAACGTAGTGCATGTTTAAATAATTATAAAGGGAAAGATGAAACCATTAGCCACATAAATGTTGATCATAAATAATCAACACAGGGCAATAGAGATGGCAAGCTAGTAAAGAGCTCTTGCTGGTCTTGCATAGAAGTGAGCTCAATTGCCAGTACTTACATGAAGAAACACATGTATCCATTATTCCAAGTTCAGGGTTACTGAGACCATCTTTTGATCACTGTGAGGATCAGGTACCCACATGGTGCATATCCATGCATTCAGATAAAATATTCATATTCATTTCAAAATCAAAACAAATGTAACAGGCAGGAGGAAGTTCATGCACCTGCAATGCAGTGACTCAGAAGGCGCAAGAATGTTAATATCATGAATACATTCCAAATAGAGAAATAGAATGATAACCTGTGTCAAATTTTAAAATTCAAGTTATATGTGGAGCTCAGTACAACAGCATATGCTTGACATTTACAAAAACCTACATCCCAGGCCCATCATTCAATAATATAAAAACAAAAAAGCCAGGAATGTTCACCCACATTAATCTGTGGACTTGGGAGCCAGAATCAGGAGGATTTGTGAGTTCCAGGCCAGCCTGGTGTACAGAACTTGTAGCCAGAGTTTTCCTGCCTGGCCCACAGTCAGGACAAATCTCTATCACCTGCCAGTCCCACAGCCACTCAGACCTGACCAAGTAAACACAGAGACTTATATTGCTTACAAACTGTATGGCCGTGGCAGGCTTCTTGCTAACTGTTCTTACAGCTTAAATTAATCCATTTCCATTAATCTATACCTTGCCACATGGCTCATGGCTTACCGGCGTCTTCACATGCTGTTTTTCATCATGGCGGCTGGCAGTGTCTCTCTGACTCAGCCTTCTACTTCCCAGCTTTATTCTCCTCCTTGTCCCGCCTACACTTCCTGCCTAGCCAATGGCCAATCAGTGTTTTATTTATTGACTAATTAGCAACACATTTGCCATACAGAACATCCCACAGCACATGAATTATGAACCCATGGCTGAGTGGTCCCCAACTGGATCAGGGCCTCTGAATGGGTGAGACAGTTGATTGGCTTGGTCTGTTTGGGAGGCATCCAGGCAGTGGGACTGGGTCCTGTGCTCATTACATGAGTTGGCTGTTTGAAACCTGGGGCCTATGCAGGGTCGCTTGGCTCGGGGTGGGAGGAGGGGACTGGACCTGCCTGGACTGAGTCTACCAGGTTGATCTCAGTCCTCAGGGGAGGCTTTGCCCTGGAGGAGATGGGAATGGGGGATGGGATAGGAGGAAGGTGGGGGAGGGAGAGGGAAGGACAGGGAAATCCATGGCTGATATGTAAAATTAAATCAAATTATAAAATAAAAAATATATATGTATAGAACATAATTAGGTAAATGAAAAAAATTCTCCTCTGAAAAAAATCTAATAACTATAACATATATTGAACATAGGAGATTAAATAAAATAGAAATTTTTATCTGATAAAAGTCTATTATCCAAAATATACATATTAAACACAAAAATTCCAATAAAACAAAAATTCTTGTCTGATAAAAGTCTAATAACTAAAATATTCTTGTTGAACACAAGAAATTAAATAAAATAAAAATTCTCATCTGATATAGGTCAAATATAAAAATATACATTGAACACAAGAATTCAGATGAACAAAACAAAAATTCTCATCTGAAAAAGGTCTAATATCCAAAATGTACATACTGAACACAGGAAATCATAAACAGGACAAAATTCTCATGTGATAAAAGTCAAATATCAAAAATATACTTATCAAACACAAAAATTAAATAAAAGAAAAATTCTCTGCCGGTAAAGTTCTAATATCCAAAATATACACATTGATGACAAGAAAATGAAACAAAAATTCTCAAATGCTAACAGTCTAATAACCAAAAAAACACACTGAACATCAAAAATCAGATAAATAAAATGAAAATTGTCATCTGATAAAGGTCAAATATTAAAAGTGTATTTATATTACACAAGAAAATAAATAAAACAAAAAATTTTCACTGAGAAAATTCTAATATCCAAAATAAACATATTGAACACAAAAAGTTCAATAAAACAAAAATTCTTATCTTGTAGAGGTCAAATATCAAAAATATACTTATTGAACACAAGAAATTAGATAAATAATACAAAAATTCTCATCTGATAAAGGTCTAATATCAACAATATCATTATTGAGCACAAAAAAACTAAAGAAAAGAAGAATTCTAATCTAATAAAAGTTTAATACTAAAATTATACATATTAAACATAGGTAAATAAAGCAAAAGTTCTCATCTGCTAAAAGGTGTAATATCAAAAATATACATATTGAACACAAGAAATCATAAAAGAAAACAAAATTTTTATGTGATAAATATCAAATATCAAACATACAGTTATTGAACATAAGAAATTAAATAAATAAAATTCAACTTATAAAAGTCTAATATCAAATGTATACATATTTGTATATTTCTTACTGTATTTATAACATTCATTTAACAATGCAATACAATTTTCTGATCCTTGAATGTTATTATTATCAACTATTAGGATATAAAGACGTGAAAGTTAGTAGTTAGACATTATAATAAAACTTGTAGTCAAATTAGATATGTTTTCAAGATTGAGCAGATATATTTTAGATAGACAGGTCATCTTCAAATACTTCAGAGATCTACAGAATATGGCATTTAAAATATTTTAATAACATAGAAAATTTTTCTTTTTTGTTATGACTATGAGACATGTCAGCTCCTGGCAGTACCAATCTACTTCAGAGAAAATATGGGCACTGAAAAAAAATACAATTAGGGATAACTTTCATTGTGGCAAAAAATAGCCACTGGACAACAAAGTATCCCCGAATCAACTGCTGACAAACAGGACAGACAGGACACGAAACAAAGGAGTACTGATTTTTCTAAATCAAGTGTGGTTATGGCTTTACCAAAAGGCATCTTCTGAGGACAGGATAATATGGCACCATCCCTGAAGTGGCCTTCACAATCCAGAAAAGGTACTGTGCTCTTTTCTTCGAAGGCAGCTGAACAGGCAGTGGGCCGATGGCTTCTGATGTGCAATGGAACAGCAGCTGAAACAGTTATTCTTGAAGAGTAAGCTCATGCCTCTTAATAGTAGAATGGCATTTAGTAGAGGGATGTGGAGAAGAACAGGATGCTGAGATGAAGCCACATACACACATAGCCAAGAAGAATGGACAGCAGAATTAAAAAAAATCAACAATTTCCAAAATTTAAAATCCTGAATCATGACATGACACTAGTGGAATTCAGGTGTTTCTGGTATATAGACTGCTCTCACCCAATGTGATGTTGAACTGTTGACCTTGTGTCCATCCTACTTCACAAATGAGTCTGTCAGATATGCTAAGCCTACTTCACAAATGAGTCTCTCAGATATGCTAAGCCTATAGGCTGATGATGATGCCCCAGCACTGCGGAGAAACCTCAGGTGACTGTCCAGGCAGCTGGCTGTTTCTGTCAACTCACAATTTTTTGGAAGTTGCTTGCATGTACTTCCTGTTTTTATTTTTGTTAGCTAATATTATTTCCTTTTTGGGTCTCTGAGGGAGATGAAGATTAGTTAGTTACAGTTGAAGATTAATTAGGATAGAAAGTGAATTAGACACAATAGGATACATAATGGAATTATTTTCTCTGAATTTGTCAAATACAAATGGACTAGACATTGTTTAGATATTTATTACTTGTATGTATTGTATATAGTTATTGTACTTTTGTATATAGTTTTTCTTATGTTAGTTATAAGCTTTTTCCTTTTTTCTTTTTATTAAAATAGAAAAGGGGAAATATGGTGATATTTTATTTTGTACTAAAATATTATTTGTATGTTAATAAATAAAGTTGCCCAGTGGTCAGAGCTTAATAGCAAGCCATACGAAAGCCAGGTGGTGGTGGTGCATGCCTTTAATCCCAGCACTTGGTAGGCAGAGCTAGGTAAGTCTCTGTGTGTTCAGGAATACAGCCAGCATTGGATACACATGCCTTTAATCACAATACCAACCATAGAAGACCTGGAGGTCTATACAGACAGGCAGTGATGAGCCGGTCATGTGGTTGGGTTTTCAACCAATGAGAAGGCAGAACAAAAAGTCTATATAAAGACTTTAACACAGGAAGTAGCTTTGTTTCGGAGAGGTAGGACCTCTGCAGGAGGAAGGGTAAGGTTTTAGCTCTTAGCTCTGACTTCTTGGCTTTCTTCTTTGCATTGGTTCTGTGTTTCTTATTTAAAAAGACAGTTGGTTACATCTACACATATTGAACAAAATAAATAAAAGAAACATTTTTACCTAAAAAATGTCTATATCCAAAATTTACATATTGAACCTAAGAAATCAAATAAATATAACAAAACCTCTCATCTGATAGAATTCGAATATCCAAAATATACATAATGAAACTAAGAAATAAAAAAAATCAAAAATTTTATTCTGATAAAGGTCTAACATCCAAATATATGTTTTATCCCAAGAAATCAGAAAAATAAAACAAAAAGTCTCATCAGATAAATGTCTAATATCCAAATATATATGCTGAGCATAAGGTATCAGACTACTATAACAAAAATTATCACCTAATAAATGTCTAATATCAAAAATATACATATTAAATATATTTAAATAAATAAATAAATTCTCATCTGATTAAAATCTAATATCCAAAATATGCATACTGAACAGATTATATTAATTAAATAAAAATTCTCAACTGACAAAGAACTAAAATTCTCCCCTGATAAAGGTCTAATATTATATATATATACATATATATATATATATGTATATATATAGGTACCATAAAAAATTAGATGAATTAAACAAAATTTCTCCTCTAATAAATGTCTAATATGCACAATATGCATATTGAACACAAGAAATTAGACAAATAAAAAATTCTCATCTGATAAATGTCTAATATTTAAAATATACATTTTAAACACAGGACACTAGATAAATAAAACAAAATTCTCACCTGATTAGGATCTAATATCAAAAATATTCACATTCAACAAAAGAAATTAAATAAAACAAAAATTCTCACTTAGTAAAGAACTAATATCCAAAATATGCAAAATGAATGTAAGAAATCAAATATACAAAACAAAAAGTCTTATCTGATAAAGGTCTAATATCAAAAATATACATAATGAATACAAGAAATTAAATAAAACAAAAATTCTCACCTGATGATGTGGTGATTTCTAAAATATACATACTTAACACAAGAAATTAAATAAAAGACAAAATCAGATATTATTAAGCTCTAATATCAAAAATATACATATTGAACACAAGAAATCATAAAAGAGAACAAAAATTCTCATCTCATAAGGTCTAATATCAAAATACGCATATTGAAAATATTTAGAAAAATAAATTTTCTCATCTGTTAATGGTCTAATATTCCAAAATGTACATACTGAACACAAGAAATTAAAACAAAAAAATTCTCACATGACAAAAGTGTAATATCCAAAATATATATAAAAACCTCGAGAAATCACATAAATAAAACAAAAATTCTCACCTGATAAAGGTCTAAAAAATAAAATACACATACTGTACACAAGAAAATAAATAAAAGAAAAATTCTCATCTGATAAAGGTCTAATATTAAAAATATGCATGGGGAACATAATTAGATGAATAAAACAAAAATTCTGATCTGATAAAGGTCAAATATCACAAATATACCTATGGAATGCAAGAAATCATATAAACAAACAAAAATTCTCATCTGCTAAAGGTCTATTATGCAAATATACATATTGAAACAAGAAATCAGATCAATAAAACAAAGCTTTTCACCTCATAAAGGTTTAACATACAAAATATACATATAGAACACAAGAAATCAGAAAAACAAAACAAAATTATTGAGTGATTAAGGTCTAATATGAAAAATATATTTATTGAACACAAGAAATAAAATAAAACAAAAATTCTATTCTGATAAAGTTCTTATATAAAAAATATATCAATTGAAAACAAGAAATCAGGTAAATAAAGTGACAATTCTCATCTGTTAAAGTTTTAATATCCAAAATATCGATGTTGAACAGACAAAATCAGATCAATAAAACAAAAATTCTCACCTGATAAAGGTCTTATATCCAAAATATACATATTGATATTATTAGATAAATAAAACAAAAATTCTCATTGGTTAAAAGTCTAATATTGAAAATATACATAGTAAACACAGGAAAGTAAATAAAACAAAAATTCTCACCTAACAAATGTCTAATATCCAAAATATACATATTGAAAACACAAAAAATTATTAGATGATAATTTTTGTTCTAATTAATTTCTTTTGTTCAGTATGTATATTTTGATATTAGAAATTATTCAGATGAGAATTTTCATTTTATTTGTCTGATTTTTTTGTTAATTATGCATATTTTCAATATTAAACCTCTGTCAGATGAGAATTTTTGTTATATTTATATGATTTCTTGTGTTCAATATGTATATTTAAAACAAAATTTCTCATCTGATAAAAGTCTAATATCCAAAATATATATATTGAACATAAGAAATCAGATAAATAAAACAAAAATTCTCATCTAGTAAAGGTCTTTTATAAAAAACATACTAAGAGTAAATTAATTAAAACAAAAATTATTATCTCATGAAAGTCTAATATCCAAAACATACATACTGAACACAAGAACACAAGAGTATATAAAACAAAAATTCTCATCTCATAAAGGTGTAATATTCAAAATATACATATTGAATACAAGATATCAGATAAATAAAAGGAAAATTCTCATCTGATAAAAGTCTAGTATCCAAAATACACATATTGAGTAAAAGAAATCAGAAAAAGGAAACAAAATCCTCATGAGATAAAGGTCTAATATGAAAAAATATACTTATTGAATATAAGAAATAAACTAAAACAAAAATTCTGTTCTGATAAAGGACTAATATAAAAATATACCAATTGAGCACAAGAAATCACATAACTAAAACAAAAATTCCTGCATGATAAAGGTCTCATATCCAAAATATACATAGTGAACACAAGAAATCATATAAACAAAACAAAAATTCTCACCTGATAGAGGTATAACACCAAAAATATGTATAATGAACACAAAAAAATCAGACAAATAAAATGAAAATTCTCACCTGATAGCAGTCTAAAATTCAAAATGTACATATTGAACACTAGAAATCAGTTAAATGATATAAAAATTCTCATCTGATAAAAATTAACAACTCGAGGACATTGAAAGGTCTGCCGGGGTCTTGGAGAAGGGAGGCCTTCCCAATGACTCTGAGATACCACCTTACTCCTGTCAGGATGGCTAAGATCAAAAACAAGGAAGACACCTTATGAAGGAGAGGATGTGGAGCTAGGGGACCTCTCCAACACTGCTAGTGGGAATGCAAACTTGTACAACCACTTTGGAAATCAATATGGTGCTTTCTTAGAAATTTGGGAATCAATCTCCCCCAAGATCCAGCTATACCACTCTTGGGCATATACCCAAGGAATGCCCAATCATACCACAAGAGCACTTGCTCAGCTATGTTCATATCAGCATTGTTTGTAATAGCCAGAACCTGGAAACAACCTAGATGCCCTTCAACTGAAGAATGGATAAACAAAATATGGTACGTATACACAATGGAATACTACTCAGCAGAGAAAAACAATGACATCATGAGGTTTGCAGGCAAATGGATGGATCTAGAAAAAATCATCCTGAGTGAGGTAACCCAGACTCAGAAAGACAAACATGGTATGTACTCACTCACAGGAGGATACCAGATGTGGAACAAGGATGACTAGACTGGAAGGCTACCTGGCAAACAGGACCCCAAGAAAGACACAGGGATCACCCAATGATGGCGAAATGGATGAGATCTACACGAACAATCTGGACATGAGTGGGGGAAATGAAGGTCGAGGGTCGAGGGAAAGAGAGCTTGGGGGAGCGGGAGATCCCAGCTGGATCAAGAAAAGAGAGGGAGAACAAGGAATAAGAGACCATGGTAAATAAAGACCACATGAGAATAGGAAGAAGCAAAGTGCTAGAGAGGCCCACAGAAATCCACAAAGATACCCCCACAATAGACTGCTGGCAATGGTCCAGAGACAGCCCGAACTGACCTACTCTGGTGATGAGATGGCCAAACACCCTAATTGTTGTGCTAGAAACCTCATCCAACTACTGAGGGATCTGGATGCAGAGATCCATGACTAGGCCCCAGGTGGATCTCTGGGAGTCCAATTAGCGAGAAAGAGGAGGGTTTATATGAGCGAGAATTGCTGAGACCAAGGTTGGATAAAGCACAGAGACAAATAGCCAAACGAATGGAAACACAGAAATATGAACCAATGGCTGAGGGGTCACCAACTGGATCAGGCCCTCTGAGTGTGTGAGACAGTTGATTGGCCTGATCTGTTTGGGAGGCATCCAGGCAGTGGGACCGGGTCCTGTACTCAGTGCATGAGCTGGCTGTTTGGAACCTGGGGCTTATGCAGGATCGCTTGGCTCAGCCTGGGAGGAGGGGACTGGACCTGCCTGGACTGAATCTACCAGGTTGAACTCAATCCTTAGGAGAGTCTTTGACCTGGAGGAGATGGGAATGGGGGATGGGCTTGGAGAAAGGTGGGGGGGGAGGTCAGGAGGCGGGAGAGCAAGGGAATCCATGGCTGATATGTAAAATTAAATTAAATTATAAAAAATGTAACTGAAATTATAGTATGTGAAATAATATATATATACATATATTTGTGTGTGAGAAATAACAAGTGCATATATGTGTATACCACACAATTCTATGTTAAATATACATTTTACATAAATGAAAATTGACAAGCAAAAATGACAGTAAATGATCTGATTAAATACTTAATTGTTAAATAAAAGTTTATAAATTGTTTACATTTCCTCTAAAAAGTTGATATCCAATATGTGTTGACTTTAAATATGAGACTTTTTAAATGGATATTTAACAAATTGTAATACTGAAATTTTATAACAGTCCAAATAAATACTGAAGGATTTTTCCTACTTTCTATAAAATTCAGGTGATTTAACCCAATTACAGTTTCTCTAGTTTTCTTAAACCACTGTAAATTTTCAGACTTCCATAAACCCCAAACACAAACTTTCTTACACTATCATCAGGGAAAACATTTTTTTAATTTTATTATTACAAGAATGATAATCTTATCCTACATTAGAAAACTCTCAAGTTGCAAAAAAATGTCCATATAATTGACCAACAGTTATAACTGTAAACTTCATATCTTTTTTTTGGTATTTCATTTTCAAACAGTTAAGAAAAGAGTTCTAGAAACATATTATCCATTTAAGATGGAGAGAATGTGTAAACATTCCCACTTGGTTCATGGCTTGCTGTGTTTGTGAGAGTTTTAGATGAGGAGGCAAAATAATATAGAGGGATCACTAGCAGAATAGATTAGATATTTTATATACCTTTAGTTCCATCTTTTTCTGTCTGAAGCCAGTTTTCTGGGAGAGTAGATAATGTATTTCTAAACATCCACAATCCTGTAATATAAGGCTCTCCACCCTGGCTTCTGGCCCATGATGCTGTGGGATCACCTGAAGCAATGATACAAAAATAAACTTTGGAATTAGTTTACTTTCTCGAAATAACTTGTTAAAGCTCTGACTAAAGTAATTAACATGGGTGTGAATTTAACAAAGTTTGTACACTGTTTTGGTATTCCCATGAACAGATAAAATACTCACTGAGTGTGGTGAAAGTGAGAGTAACTATTTTTTTGAACCAGAAGTGCATAGAGTTGGCATCCATACTTTTGCCTAAACACAAAGTAACAATCATTCCATTTTCATCAGTCAATATTACACATACATCCTTCAGCTAAAACACAGAGATAATTTACATTGCATTATGTACACAATAATAAATGGATAATTCTACTAATGTGTTCACATAAAGCCATCCTATAGTCCTCCTGTGCCCAAATTATAAGGTTTTATTCATGTATGCATGTAAACTGTTTGTAACATAATGTGTTTATATATATGTGTGTGTGTGTGTGTGTATATATATATATATATATATATATATATATATATATATACATATATTCCAACATCACAATTTCAGAGGAAATATTAACTAAAGCAGTTACTTTTTAAATTATATTCCACTTTAGTAGAATTTCAGGAGAAACTAACAATATCACTCATCATGTCTGTTCTAATGCACATGCAGTTTCAAGTGAAATGCCTAAATATTAGAGGTTTGGCATCTGTCTGCTGTGAGTATAAAAACAACCTAACATACCTTGTTTGATAAGTCTATGTATTTTTAATAGAGAAGACATACATTAAAATTGTAAGAAGGTGTAGATGTGGTGATGTGGGGCTGTAATTCCAATTTGTCAGATGGAGGTATGAGGATCAGTGTTCTACCTACCGAGACTGAGTTCTTCTTACAGAACATTGAACATTGATGTTAAATAATAACCAAGAAATGATCTAAGATACGATGATTAACCATCTTCCTTAACTGACTTATTTTAATACAATGTCAAGGAAATTATATCTGAATACATTTAGCTTACCTGATATAAAAGGTGATGCACATTTCCTGGTATTTATTATAATAGAGAATATGATGAACATATATTCTTAGAGGCCCATTCTCTCCTACTAACTTTAATTCATCAGCTGCTAAGTAGAGGGTACGAAATTCCCCTGAAAACTGACCAGGAATACTCAATTTTAAAATTAGGTCAAGTATTGTTTTTTCTTCTCAATGCCAATCAGAATATTTTTAGCAGATCTTATTATATGATATAATTACCAGGGGTAGCTTTGTAAGCATTTTTAAATGATAATATTTCCAATTCCTAAATGTTAAATCCTCAAATATATAACAATGTTGAGCTTCTAGGCATAAACAATATTATGTATAGTGTGAAGAAATTCATGTTACAAATAGTATTGAGGATCTATGCTGCTTAGCAAAAAAGACAAAAATGAAGTCCTTTGTACCTCACCATAACAGATTCTTCTTTAAGTAGTGAAAGAATGAAAGAATGTCTTATACTACTCTGGATCTTCTATGTGCAGTTAAAAATGTTCTGAATAGAGCACCAAAATAATTGAAGAACGCTGAATGACTGAAAATGGGGTCTCCCAAACAAAAATATCTTTTACACTGAAGAAAACTCTCAGTACAGTTAAAAGACACACTGATTTTGTCAGAAATCATTTTTCTACAACACTGATCTAAGACATTAGGTTCTTTTATTACAAAAAACTAAAAAGTTTGTGAATTAAAAAAGATGAAAAATATGATTAAATAATGCCTCAATTTGGGGACCAGAGAGAGGAAAATTTGAAGTAAATATTATCATATTGAAATATATAAATGTATTAAATGCTAAAAATGAAGTAAACATTAAAATTTGCTATGAAATATAACAGAAGATCTTCCAGAGAAGAGAGCTTAATATCCATAACCAGAGAAATGAAGATTAAAATTTTAAGATGTTGTATTATTCTAGTATGAATGCCTTTTTTCATGAATAAAACTGATGCAAAATCTTAGGATGCCGAGTCCAAAGGACGCTTATTTACCACACCTAGGAATATATCAAAAGACTTGGTAAATGATATATTATATTCATGTTTAGTATTACTCATTTCATAGTAGCAAAAATTTAAAATCAACCCTTATGCTCATCAAAAACAGAATGTATAATTAAAGTAGCATGAGGATTCAAAAGAGAGCTATGTAATTAATAAAATTATACAATTTGCAGGTAAATGTTTGAAATGTGGAAAATTATACTGCATGAAGTTACCTTGAGCCAGAAAGAAAGCACACATTTTCTTTATCATGTATAACCACTACGTTCACATTAATTTTTTTAATGTTTTACCTAGAATATATTTAGAACCCAGGAATCTTGGAACTGGATGTGAGGGGAAAGGTACATTCAAGAAGTAGTATAGTAAAATACAAATGAGTATGTAGTAGAAAGCAAATACAACAGGGACACAAAATTTTGTGCACATTTTGATATGAAGTTGAAAATGAAAAATGAGGATAGAGGCCGGGTGGTGGTGGCGCACACCTTTAATCCCAGCACTCGGGAGGCAGAGCTAGGTGGATCTCTGTGAGTTCGAGGCCAGCCTGGGCTACCAAGTGAGTTCCAGGAAAAGGCGCAAAGATACACAGAGAAACCTTGTCTCAAAAAACCAAAAAAAAAAAAAAAAAGAAAGAAAGAAAAATGAGGATAGAAAGAAGGTTAACGAAAAGGAGGTATATTTAAAGGAGATACATAGAGCATAACTTATTTCAATACAATTAAGTTCATGGTATGAACTTCTAATGGTTTGAATGAAGAATATCCCCAAATGCTCATGAACACTTGGTCCTGTATCTCCAGTAAGACCTGTGGATGTTGGGGCAACCAGGAAACACTTTCTAAGTGGAGCCTTGGTAGAGGAAGTACATCAATGAGGTTGGGATCTGAGTGTTTATAGTCCTATTCCCTGCCTCCAGTTCATTGTCTCTGTCTGCTTCCTGTGTATGGTTTGGCATATCAACTTTCAGATTCCTATTCCAGCTACTTTCTCCCATGGCACACCACCAACATGGACACTTTTTCTATAATCCAATAAAAAGTAAACTTTCTACCTTAAGCACTTCTCATCATAGCATTTCACCATGAGAACAGAAAAGTTAGTAATAAAGACGTAGTGGATGTTAAAATTTTAAATACGGAGAAGATCAGAGTGCATGCATATAAGTGAGGGGGTCTGATCCAATAAAAATAAATAACAAGAAATCTCATGAAAACCTTACAAAGAAGTCTTACGAAAACACAGTTATTTGTAAGAAATTTTCATATACAAATAAAAGTGATTTTCAGAAGATATACACTACATAGGTAAGGACAGATCAGCTTCCATAAGATAGTGAGTATT
This sequence comes from Peromyscus eremicus, assembly GCF_949786415.1. NCBI lineage: Eukaryota > Metazoa > Chordata > Mammalia > Rodentia > Cricetidae > Peromyscus > Peromyscus eremicus. Next base: position 63,010 of record NW_026734349.1, read on the forward strand.
AAATGAAAACCTTGGGGCCACGTATAAGTTAGTTCACTGTATTTGGTCAGAGAATTCATAGTGGACCTGGTATAATGAATGTTTTTTCCCTTAAACGCTGGTTAGTGAGTGTAACTGGATAATAAGTCTATTTATGAAGAAACCAGAAAATTTGAAGGGGGCATAGAGAAATCAATCTTGAAATGAAATAGGGGGGGGAGATGATTCTATATCATGGCTAGTTTTTATAATTATTTAGAAAACTGCAAGAAAATGACAGGAAATAAAAAAGGACATCAATGGCCTTACTCAATCTTGAGGTGGTCTGGTTCATAAGAGTTAATTCTTGCCGGGCGGTGGTGGTGCACGCCTTTAATCCCAGCACTCGGGAGGCAGAGCCAGGCGGATCTCTGTGAGTTCAAGGCCAGCCTGGTCTCCAAAGTGAGTTCCAGGAAAGGAGCAAAGCTACACAGAGAAACCCTGTCTCAAAAAACCAAAAAAAAAAAAAAAAAAGACTTACTTCATGTCTCTAATTGTGAATTTGGTCAGAACCCACGCTGATGGAAGTCATGGGCTGTAGAGGAACCACTGGCACTTTTCTAAATTGCCTTGTTTTAAACTGCCTTGTAAATATTGATATTTATATCCAGAGTTTACTGATGATCTCTATAGTCATCAGAGAAATCTGTTTTTTTTTTTTTTCAAAATGAGTAGCGGTAAATGCAGAGGATCCTCGCTGAACAATATGCTAAGAATAAGCCATTGTGCTACATTATAATAACATTTCACAACACAATTATGAGGAAATATCTAGGAAGACATTATGTGAAGAATGTAATTGTCAGAGAATAGAGAGTGAGTAATTTGAAATGATTTTCTGGGACATGACTTCAGTAATGCATGTGTAAATGCACAGAAACCCCAGTTACCTTCAAAACACTTTTACATGAATGGACAATTTGTAATTCCAGATTACAAATAGTAAAAAAAAAAATGTAACACCAATCACTAGCTGAAGAGATATTTATAAAAGATGGCTGCAGCTGTAGTGGGACTTCATGTCTTTCTCAGGTTGGCATTTGTAGTTTTCCCACATTGTAGGATATTACAGAGATAATAGAATTCATTGTATTAATTGAAAGTAAAATGAAGAAGTTGATATCTTTAGAGATGAGAACCATTGGATTTGGATGGAAGAAGTGGAGGATACACCTACAAATTTCACATAATGAACACACATATTGATTGTAAGTTAAATTAAGAGTTCAAAGATTTATACCATCTGAAGAAAAAAATGGAATACCCTAGTCTTGGTTCTCTTTTCTTTCTGTTGGCTTCTCATGCCCTACTTTGAGAAGATAATTTTTGCTTCATCTTACTTTATTTTATCTTATTTTGTTATGTTTATTTGTTCTCTGTTAGAAGCCTGTTCTTTTGTAGTGAGAGCCAGAGAGGAGTTCATCCTGATAGGAGGAGTGAGGGAGAAGAACTGAGCAGTAGAAGGAGAGGAAATCATAATCATGATTATTTTACAAGAAAACTATCTATTTTCAATAAAAGAAAAACAGCATTTCTGTAGATATGTTTATTGTTTAGAGTGTTTAATTTTTTAAAAAATTAAAATAATTCTGATAATGTGTAATTGCACACATTCACATTTAAAGTTATTGTATATGTTCATAAGAACATTTACAAAAGCAAATTAAGAGTAATCAGAAAACTTTGAATTCATAGATAAAATACACTAACAAGAGACTTGAAGTATTAAAAACAATATATAAGGGGGAAAATGTTATAATTGCAGTTAAAATAAAATGAAAAAATACTTATCTTGATGACAGAAAATGCTCTTTGATTTCAAATATGTCACTGCTCACTTTCTTAACAGGTGCTATTTTGGTAGTGGCACTGTTGAATTTGAAAAGCATTCATATAATTCATCACAAACTTCATGGGACAGAAAGAAGGAATTAAATTTTTGATGAATGCATTATATGTACGTCTCAATAGGTCACAATTCTTGGACATCCTGTTTTATTAACTACTATGTATGATATAGGTAATGATTCTCAAACAATTTGTACTGTAATTCCTTTTCCTATTAATAAAATTTTACATGACATAATTTTGTGCACTGAATTATTTTCCTTTTCTAAGCTCAATATATATTTATCAAAATATTGTGTTCATGATGAAAGCCTTTGTGACGTATGAATAAATATATAAGCATACATAAAAATTTGATCAGTATAAATATAAACATGGCATCATAAGCATCACCATTTCCTGATGTGCATTTATAGCTGAAAAATTAAATTGCACAACCATGGTAAAAATGAATGGCACAAAAGAACACAATCACCTTCCTTATTACCAGACTTTCCCCAGATATTAACTTTCATTAACAGCATTTTTACATACACAATATATTTCCTACACAGTACTTCTATAGCTACTCTCATTAAAAAAAAAACCACTTCTTTTATAACACTTTTTCAAGCTTTTAATATTTGTGCTTATGTTTTCAGTGAATTCAACATAATGAATTGCTACACAGTGCATTCTCCTACATTAATCTAACAAAATTGGTATTCCAACTGAGACTTCATTTTATGTGGGATGATAAATGGAATTTATATTGATTTGAGTTCTCTATACTTATTTACCAGTTCCAATTTTTAAAGAATAAAACAATATAATATCAATGATTCTTACATGTATAATAGTATGAATAACACAAGAAATACATTTGTATTTAAATATTAAAATCTCAAGAATAGTTAAAATCAAAAGACTAAAACATTTTCCTCTGATAAATAGAATTTCTGAGATATAACAACTACAGATATGGACTGACTGATAAGTATGTGTTGTACTGTTAATTCAAATACTGTAAGCAGCATTAAATCAGGAAAATTTTTAACTTAACAAATATAAACAAATAAAACAAATATTTTCCAAAATTTTATATATTAATGTGGTAAAATAGATTGTTCAGAATAGGCAATTCAATAACAGTAGAGGACATTGAGTTTCTTTGTCAAAATTGATGTGAACAAGCTAGTTATGTTGGCAGGTAAGCACAATTTCAGCACAAAGAAAAAGGGTTTGTACAGAGAGTTTCATTGACGTGAATTTACAGAAATTGAAGATATCTACCTAAAAGGGGTAGAGACCATGCCATGTCTAAACAAGAAAATACACTGAGAAATAGCATTTGAGGTTGATTTCTCTTTGCGGATGCATTATTAATCCCCACATGAAAACTCATGCACAAATTCATAGCAATATCTGTGAACAAAATTTGTGTGCTCATGCTAAACAAAATGTTTATCAGATTGCCTCACATGTCAGAGCTTTACATGTGAACACACGATAGAACCATACATACCTCAACCTCTTTTACTTCAGAAGGAGACACCTCTTCAGTGCCGACAAAGGTAAAGACAGCTGCTAACATCAGAAACTTCATTTTGCTGTTTCTTGTTTTCCACCTTCTTGAGAAATTTTTTAGTTGTTAAGTTGTAGGACACGATGTAAATTAAAACATATTTCATGTATTTCCGTAACTGGATCAAATGCGATACTAAGTGTGATTCACTCTGGAAGCTTTATTGCTTTTTCTCAATGCGTCCTGTGTGGCGGACAGTTCAGGACTTAGATTGACATTGTTCTATTTTGCCACTGATGTTTTCATTGACAGAAAGTTACCATGGTGTGGATTGTTGGCACATTGCATAAGCAAACACATTACATAATTTTGAAGAACAGTAGTGAGATTGTTCTCTTACGTCCCCTGCTAGGTAATGGAAAATTGTGTTCAATTTTAATCTTTTAAATTGACAATTTTTGTTCTTTGGGTCATCAGAAATTCATAAGCCCTAAACAATAACGTATGGTGGTTACTTGGCTAAATGGACCTAACACCGAACTGAATAGCACATGGGGGTTATTTAAAAAATGATTTAGAAGATTGTCTAGAGAAGCAAATATTAACAATTTTAGTAAGTAATGTCTGTTACAGCATACACAGTGACGATGGCAGATTTACACATGGCCTTTAAGAATACCAAAGAAGCATATTTGGGGCGATTTTTTCTCTAATTGACTAGACATACACCACTGTTCTGATCATCTCTTATATGAACATTTTGGTAACAAAATTATGATACTGTTGAACATGAGAGAATATAAATTTTTAATTTATGCAATTCAAACTTATAATAGTGGTATTTAGGGTTTTTTTTCTTACAAATTTAAGATGAATTCCTTCTACATTTCTGGCAAGAGATTGTGTAAGCTTGTGAATTCATATTCAATATCTTTCCTAAACACAGTCTTATTAAGTGTGTGCTTGCTGAAAATAAGCTAATTGGTACTCCCCTTATATTTTTAAGAGGTATTTTGTCTAAACTTAATGTTAAAAATTATTAAAAATGAAATGATATTGGATAGTATGATGTTTGCAACAATTTTTACCTTCTTGTATTCTTTACTATTGCTGTGGTGAATTTTTCTTTCTCTTTCAAAGGTATGATCTGTCAGTGTACCAGTTTTGATGACTAATGAGGGAAACAAATTCAACTCCATGGTGAATTTAGAAAAATAACGAAGCTAAATATATATTGTAATGAAACTCTCAACTATATGAAGCAGTGGACAATCCAGAGAGAGAAATCTAAATGAAAACTGTAGATGCATAGCTCCAACTTTGTAATAGAGAAAAATCTGTAGCATTTAATACTCCCTTTGTCTGTTCTTGTTAATACTTGATTAAATCTTTCCATACGGGTTTGAATGTGGTCATTCACAGTTATAAAGACTGTCTTGTAAAACAGGTTCTTCAAGAAATAAAGCACTCATGAGGTTACCACAGGAAAAAAATCTAGAAAAGGCAGCATGTCTATCACTCAAAAGTAAAATTGGCAAAATTAGTTTTAAGGTGGTGTTCATGTGTTGTAGTGTATATACACTTTACAGGAAACTAATTCAGTGCTATTAAAACACTGGAAGACCTTACAACCAGGGCAATTTTCCAAAGAAGTTTTTTTTTAAGAATGAAATGTAGAAAGTGAAATGAATTTGTTCTAAAAGGTGCATACATTAATCTATATATTGTTAGCTATATATGGTTCTCCCTAGATTCATGGTTTGTCTGATATAGGAAGAGTTTTTTTTAATTGGAGTGAAAGGACAATCTATAAATTATTTCATATATTAGTGTGTTGTTATATATATCCTGTTAGTATCCACTGCGATCAGGTACAATGAGGAATGTGAATACCTTTCCTGTATCTGTAGATATTTTTCTCGTGTACTGATATATAGCTAGTTTTTACAGCTTTTATGGATTGTTAAGAAGAATGTGTATTCTATAGTGTTTGGGTGGAATGTTCTATACATATCTGTAGGTCCCTTAGATTTGTGGTATCTATTGAAACCACAGTTTTTCTCTGTGTGTGCATATTTTATGGTAGAAATACTTGTCTTTGGTGAGTGAGGGATATTGAAGTTGCTTATTCATGTTATACTTGGCTCATTCTGTGGGTTTAGATATATAATGTTTCTTTTATTACACAAAATCAAGCTGTCATCCCCCAAAATCTAAAACCTGAATGTAAAAATTATTTTAAATTCTACAAATATTAAATAATATGTAATAGTGTGCAGGTAACTGTAAACAGAGGGACAAGCTACAATCTCATTGTTTTGCAGTATGAGGTTTGGTAGGTTAAAATTCATGGCTCCTTCATTGCCTATATATCTTGCCCAAAGTCACAAGTTGTTCATGATTAATTTAACTTAGTGTATGATGTTCTAATTATGTGTCACCTAATTATTTTCTATCAAATACAAACACATCACAAATGAAACCAAACATGTATCATGTTGGCTAGAAGATTTAACATGACCAACATAGTTCTTCCCGATCACATTTAACAACCATCTGTTTCTCCTTCAGACCGTTCTTTGTGTGCTTAGCGTTATCTGAATCATTCTAAAAATAACACTTCGTAGAGCCAGAGCAAAATGTTTTACTTTGAAATGTACAAAAATATGCTTCTTCACCAGTAAGGGTCCCTCTTAACTGCAGTTAATGGAGAAGAAAAGCAACATTAACATGGGCAGTTAACCATTTAGAACTTCAAAGATGGTAGATAATTGGCTTGTTGCAAATCCAAATCCAAATTACCACAGGCTGTTTTAGGTCCAAAATGGCCATTTATTGCCCTCATTCTTGTGTGACCCAATACCTTGGTGACTACTAAGTTAATCCTTTTGTAAAGTGTGAACAGAGTCCCACCATCCATCAGCCTAACATCATCATCATATAGCATCTCAGGCCTATTACAGAGAGGTCTCTGCTTTACTGTAAACTGCCTACCAGGTTTTTAGATCAACACATATGAAATCTGTCTTCATTCATTACTTTCTTTGTGTTTTTACTATAAGTCTCTATTAAATTGATATTACATTGGAACTTGATATTTTGAATAAGACTGTTACACGTATGAGACTCCATTAATCAAACAAAACTAAGCCAGATCATTCAATTTGTGGTGAAAGTTGTGTTTGTTCCCCACTTAGTGTTTAATATTCTCTGACCTCCAAGGAAAAGAGAGCTTGGGGGAGTGGGAGATCCCAGCTGGATCAAGAACAGAGAGGGAGAACAAGGAATAGGAGACCATGGTAAATGAAGACCACATGAGAATAGGAAGAAGCAAAGTGCTAGAGAGGCCCACAGAAATCCACAAAGATACCCCCACAACAGACTGCTGGCAATGGTCGAGAGACAGCCCGAACTGACCTACTCTGATGATGGGGTGGTCAAACACCCTATTTGTCGTGCTGGAAACCTCATCCAATGACTGAGGGAACTGGATGCAGAGATCCATGGCTAGGCCCCAGGTGGAGCTCTGGGAGTCCAATTAGCGAGAAAGAGGAGGGTTTATATAAGCAAGAATTGTTGAGACCAAGGTTGGATAAAGCACAGGGACAAATAGCCAAATGAATGGAAACACATGAACTATGAACCAATGCCTGAGGGGTCACCAACTGAGTCAGGCCCTCTGAATGGGTGAGACAGTTGATTGGCTTTATCTGTTTGGGAGGCATCCAGGCAGTGGGACCGGGTCCTGTGCTCAGTGCATGAGTTGGCTGTTTGAAACCTGGGGCTCATGCAGGGTTGCTTGGCTCAGCCTGGGAGGAGGGGACTGGACCTGCCTGGATTGAGTCTACCAGGTTGATCTCAGTCCACGGGGGAGGCTTTGCAATGGAGGAGGTGGGAATGGGGGATAGGCTGAGGGGAAGGGTAGGGGGCCGGGAGGGGGGAGAACAAGGGAATCCATGGCTGATATATAGAACTAAACTGTATTGCAAAATAAAAAAAAAAATTCTCTGACCCCTGTGTCTTCTATCTCTACTTTTACTTCTCTGTGTTCTGCCCCTTCTACACTTCTCTTGGAACTTTCCCATCCAAAGTCTGAAATTTTTGACAAGGCATATAGTAGCAATCATGAATTGGCTCTTGTAGAGAGGGCCTCAAATCCAATAAAAGAACCATTCTTTGCACATGGAGGTGACATGTATGTCACATAACTTTCACAGCTGGATTCTTCCTTGTTCAGCATGCTAGCATTGATGATTTCAAGGTTCACTGCTAGTTCTGCTTGCTAATAAATATTCTCCCCATCAGTTTGTGTAGTTCCATGTAAGACTGTAAACACTAGCTGACATAGAATAAGCTACTGGATCAATTCTAACTTTATTTTTATATGTCTTGAAACATTGGTGTTAGGTTTAAACAGTGTGATCTTACCATCTACATCTGATGTGGAAACAAGTGGCATGGCTAAAATCTTTACAGCTTTGGAAGACTCTAGGCCCTCCCTGATTACCAACAACCATGTAGTTACCCTATACCTGACACTGGGAATCTTATACAATGTGTGAATAATTGCCTCTATAACTGGCATTATCAAACTGTGCAGACTAATATCACAATTTTATTCATCAATTGGAATGTAAATTAGTAGGTTTCAATGCTTTTTTTCCGTATCCCTTTCTGTTGTATTTGAATAATTAAATTCTGCAAATAATGAATGTAGGACATGTGATCTTTTGTCAGAATGAGGTACCAGCCTAAATGTATCCCACAGCCATTGTACTCAGGGATTGTAGAGCAATTGAGAAATCTATGCCCAGAAAGAAACCAGATGGACATAGGTGACATGTAATGCCAGGATCCTTGAGGAGATCCATCTGGCCTATCAGAGATCGGAATAATGCTCATGGCTATGCAGCCTAGATATTTGGCTGAGAATCAAGCAGATTGTGGTAGGTCAGTTCATTGAAGTGTAAAATCTGTTCTTATAGTAAGAATACAGAGCAAGCCAGGGTCTCAAGAAACCCATTTGCCAGCATCGAGTGAACTAAATCGACTGGTATTGTTAGGTATGCTGAATGTACAGGTCACAAGAAGAACAGGATTCTACATGTGGGCAATACAAAAGGTGCAGACAGCGAACAGGTAAGGATCTGGAAGCTCAATCATTAAGAGAGTAGGGCTTATTGTTGGATAGTGTACACATTTCCCAAGTAAAAATGGCAGTTCTTCAAAAGTCCAGACATAACTTTGTGTTCTAGATTATCTGGGCTGGAGAAACTATGTAAGTGTGGGAATTGTGTATGTTTGTGCATGGGGGGGGGCTGGAAGCATTATTCATACACCTACTTCCTTCACTGATTTATCTCTTGCCCATGGAATCCAGTTCCCTTCAGGGAAACAGAAGGAAGAGGACTTGTGTTCATCTGTGTGGGAAGGGGTTGAGTAATAAAAAGATGTAAATGTTTTGTTGGTTTCCAGTCTTGAGATATGAGAACTAGAATAGGTCAGAAATGTCCAAATGCCCATAAGTCTCCTCAAATGGCACTGTAATGCCTTCCTGTGGGGTGTTTACCCACCAACCCCACAGCTCTCCAGAGTTTTCTTGAGTGTGAGCAGCAGGAAATATTAGATAGAAAGATTTATTATGGAGAATATTGCGGAGATAAACAGATAGAAAATAAAAAATAGTCTTGAGAGGGCCTGAAACCTTTTCCAATGGGCCCAACTGTCTCTGTCCCAGGGTTTTTATAGAGAGATGCCAAGGGGTGGAGCAAAAGACCTCCTCTCCCAGCACAGCCAAGTGCACACCATCTCAGACACCTGCACTCAGGCCCGTGGTCCTAATCATCCTCTATGTGGACATGCTGGGTAAAGCCACAAGGAACCTGAAAATGGGCTCCCACAGGTCCCCCTTTCTTAATATATAAAAAATAACTATTAATGGCTTACAGCAATCTCCATAGCTGTTACACCTCCCAATATGAGAGTAGAGGATGATAAAGATGGCATTTCTCTTTTTAATTAGGTCCAAGATGACTACAGCAGTCTTAGCTGCCTCAAGCCCTTTCTAAACCAAAAACTCTTAAGGCAACTACAAACTTAAAGAATCCCTTAGCTTCATCATTACCATTAACAGGTTAACATAAATATTGCTATACATAGTCACAATTCTCCCAATCTTACAACACAAAGCAAACTCTTAACAGAACCATTTGAATTAGCATATATGGTGCTATATGTAGTTAACAATTTTCTCCATCTTACAGCTTTAACTCTTAGTCATTTGAATTTTCTTGCTAACAGAACATAGGAAAAACTTTGATGTATTCACATCAAACTTAAATGTTTCCTTAACTCCACAAAACCAGGGTGCATTAATATCAATAGGTTAAACATAGTTTCTGCAAACATAATTCAACCTCATAACTCCTCCTTTCTTTATAATTTTTTAAACAAAGTCCAAGGCTAGTTAGAAAAAAACCAAACTTTTCTGTTTAAACGGGTCCATTTGTAACACAAAACCAGTTCCTAGGTCATTACTATAAGTAAACTCAAAATTGTCCCATTGCAATGAAATCTATTGTTCAGTTCATTAAGTCCTAGAATTCAAATGATAAATTCTGGTACTAGCCTTCCAAATATGAAGAAATCCATAACCAAAAACTTTCTGTAGTTTTATCTCATTTTAAGTTCAAAAAGTTCAAACAAGAAATAAATCCTGGTATCAGGCTTTCAATTCCAAATATGAAGAGCTGTTTTACAACCAAAACTTTTTGCAGTTAATGATTTCAGTTCAAACAAGCATCTCTGCAACTTTTGTTCTCACAGACAGAGACCTTTATAGGTACAGTAGTATTCTAAACCGCACTGTTTTTTGATGTTAGCTCAGGTTTTTCTGTGTTGCATTGATTTTCCACAGATCTCAGCTGTAGATGCCTTGTTGTGCTGGTTCTGGGGCCCACCATTCTTAGCGGCTTCTGGAGCTTTTGAAACTGCTCAGACTGCCTACATTGCAGTCTGCTAGGACACTAACTTCTGTATCTCAGGTTCTTTCACCATATACATTAAGCATAGATTCACACTTAACATTTACACTTTTTCACAAACTTGCATGTAACATATGCTTAAGCATAAACTCACATTCAACATTTACACATTTTTACAAACTCACATATAGCATATTAACATCTATTTATACTCTTTAAGGAAACTATAGAACTACTTTAGCAAATGTATTTATTACTTCTTATCTTCTTCTTATTTAAACTTACATTTACAACTAACATCTTTAGTTCTTACAAGCTTATGACTACATGTCTTAGGACTACCTTAGATACATCTTCCAAGCTTATATTCTTAAAGGAACTCTATAGACCTATTTTAAAAACTTATATAGGGCTACCATTAGCATATATTTAACTTAGCAAACACCTAAAGATTTCTTAACATAGAGATCTAACAAGACAGAATTTCTACAAACTCACACATCTTATTTTCATCTCTTTCTACTTCTTACTCTTAATTATTATCACTATCTCTACTAGAAAGATTCTCTTAACTAGACATGAAGTATGTACATCATTTCTAAAGTTTAGAGTTTATAGTCAGCTTTGCTATAACAACACTGGGATTTAGTGAATGTTGTCGTTAGAGTTGTGATACTTGTTGCTAGGGCACTGTAACATTCTCCAGACGAAGCCACACCCCAAAGTTGCTGAGTTCTCTCAGCCTTTCTTGAATCAGCAGAGATGCACTGTCAGCAGTAAACAGTATTTAACTAGAGGCTGTCCCTTCACCCAAATTCATAATAGCTCCCCTAAGTGCTTCAATTCAGACCAACTTTTCTATTACAGCAGTACTTTTGGTTTGTTCTACTGAAAAACTTCACTTCACGCTGAGGGTGAAATTACCATATTTAGCTGCTGTAAAGCTCTTCGCCAAATACTGCACAACTATTAGGTGATATAAAGTATTTTTCTAAAGGTGCTAGTAAAGCCAAAAGCGGCACAGCCCCTAACTCTATTTCCTCACTGTTTGCATTAACCAGTGACAAAACCTCAGAAACACTAATCGAGCCACTTTCATTCTGGTTCCTTTATAGGAACATCATTGGAGCTGACCTTCCTTAGTTCCACGCTCCTTACCAGGTGCTCAGGTAACCACCAAGCTTCCGTCTCCTCTTGTGAAAAAACACAAACATGTTCTTGACCCCATATTAACACAGGATCAGGACCCTTCCATAATCCCGAGCAGGGATCTTTCCATTTCACTTGAGCAAAAGTCGCTTGGGTGCCACTGACCAAAATCTATCTGCGGCAGACTGTTCATAGACACCCACGTTCAAAAAGTTCAGAACAAAAAGAGCATGATTTAATGCATTATGTGGAGATTGAAGGTAAATTTCTTCTTTTTATTTTTTGAAGTTGTATTTTAAGACAACTTTGAGCCCCTTCTATAATACCTTGTCCCTGAGGATTATAAGGAATACCTGTTTTATGTACAATTTCCCATTGGGTACAAAATTGTTGAAATGCCTTACTACTATATTCAGAACCATTATGTTTTAATAATTTCTGGTAAACCCATATACGAAAAACACTTCAAGCAGTGCATAATTACATGTTTTGTAGCTTCCCCAGATTGTGCACTAGCCATTAAAAATCCTGATAAGTGTCAATGGTCACATGTACATATCTTAATTGGCCAAATTCTGCAATATGTGTAACATCCATTTGCCATAGGATGATTAGGAAGAAGACCTTGAAGTTTACCCCTAAGTGAGGGATAGGAAAATATTTTGGACATACCCCACATCGTTTAACTATTTGACGAACTGCTTCTTTGGCAAGATTGAATTGCTTTCTTAAACTTTTGCTATTTTGATGAAGAGCATGTGACTGTTGAGCCATCTCCACTTGGGATAACGCTACTATCTCTGTTAGCTTATCAGCCATTGCATTACCCTCTGCTAAAGGACCAGGAAGATTGGAGTGAGCTCTAATATTGCCCACAAAGCATGGCAGCTTTCTTTTGTGAATAGCGTCTTGAATTTACTGAAACATTTTGACTTGATTGCTGTTAGTTCCAATATTTGCACCAAAACTGTTAATATTCAAAGGAGTCAAGAACATAGATGTTCTTTCATGAAACGTATCCTTCATTAGCTTACTTTGAGAAAAAGCATTTTCAGGATTTAGTATTTTCATTTCATTAGCTTTAACTCCTGATGTTATTAGCAGCTGTGATATTTAGCATTGATTTTTTTTTATAAGGAACTTTCAGATAAAGCAACTCTTTTGTAAGACAGCTAGATTGTCTGAAGTTTGTTTCCCATCTATAAAGCAGTCATTTCTTTTTTGAATGTCTGTTTCCTTGTCTCCTTATTAGATTTGCAAAGGAATTACTCATTACAGGCTGTTCATTCAAGGCAAAGAACTTTTTAAATTTCAACAGAAGTTTTTTTTCATATCTAAGACAACGTTCAGTGTATAAACTTCTTTCCCTTGTTTTAAGGATTTTAAAGTGGCTTGTTTGCTCTTATAGGTAGCTTTTTGTCATCCAACTACCCTAAAATTTTTGCACAGCTATTAGGGTAAATAAGGCATTTTACCAATGGAGCCCCAAACCGCGAAACACCTAGTTCCATATCCTTTCAATTTTTCATTGGAACTGACACTTAAACTCTTAGACGATTTTTCTTCTTATTCTTTTAAAAGCTGTATTTTAAGTTTACCATGAATGTATTTTCGAGCTGACAAAAGTGTTTCAGGGCAATGTTGCCATCTTTAGCAGAAAAACTACCTTTCCCAGAATGCATTTCCCTTATATCAGTCCCTTACTGCAAGCTAGCTTTTGGACTTCATTTCCCATAGTTCTTTTCAGGTCAGAGTCAACTGGTTCTTTCTCTCTCTCTCTTTTTGTTTTGTTTTGTTTTGTTTTGTTTTGTTTTGTTTTGTTTTTCGAGACAGGGTTTCTCTGTGTAGCTTTGCGCCTTTCCTGGGACTCACTTGGTAGCCCAGGCTGGCCTCGAACTCACAGAGATCCGCCTGCCCCTGCCTCTCGAGTGCTAGGATTAAAGGTGTGCCCCACCACGCTCCCTGGTGGTCTAGTGGTTAGGATTCAACTGGTTCTCTTTTACCAGACTTGCTTACAAATTCTTGCCCGGGAGGTTTGAACAAAGTTTTTTGCTTTCACAAAGGGAGATTTGGACAAGCATTTTACATTTTCAGCTATGGCACATTGGGAGATTTCTATTTTCTCCTCAGCTGGCTTTAACAGGTGTCTCTCCTTCATTTGACACTGGCCCCAAATCAGAACTGCACCTGCCTCATTAGCGTGCATTGAGGTGGGCAATTTCTGATAGCAACTTTTTTAGGGGCTTGTGCTTGCCTTAGCCAGTCAGTGAAAAAAAAATTACAACAGAGCTTTTCCATAGCTCCTTCAGAGATTTTTTTTTCCTGCTGATTTTATTCTCATTTTGCTTGTTCCTGCCCGACCCGCCCCTCCCCAGATGCAGAGCTTCAGATATCTCACTCAGGCTGTTCTGTTCCTCTGCTAGCTGCCTTTGGAGGTAGGGGCTTTCTTCCCCCCAGTCTGCCTCAAATTCTTAGCAGCTTTCACAGGTCATGCATTTTCTGGGGAGGAATCTGTCCCTTCTGTTTCTTGAGAGTCTTTCTCCCAGACAGTTCCCAGTTTGGTCTCAGTTTATTCGCTCTATCCCAGAAACAGTTTCCCACACTACAGTGGCGGCTTTCCCTGCTACTGAAGGTAGGGGCTTTTTGTCCGTTTGTTTTCTGGGTCTGTATGGTTTGCGTACAGACTGAAAATCTAACGAGGGAGGTTTTTGTCATTTCTAAATTCCCATTAGGACAGGTGTTTTGTCTCATCAGGCCTTCACCTGGCCCAGTCCCCCAGTGGTTTGCATTTGCTTGTCTGGGTGCTCAAGGACAGAGCTTATGCCTCATGGGGAGTCAGTTGAAACAAAGCTTTTCTCAAAGAGGTGCTTTCTCTGACAGAAAAGAAAGCTTTACTCCTGGATAGTTCTGTCCTGCCCTGGCTGGGCTCTTTCCCCAGACAGCGTTCTGACTCAGCAGCACAACTGCTTCAGACACAGTTCAGCTTTACTGTTTTCTCAGAAAGGTCTTTTCTCTGATAGGAAAGCTTTTCTCAGATTTCTTTTTTTAGCTGTGGACACTGCGTAATCCCACCTATCAACCCGGGACTTGTAGAAAAGTGGACAACTGTGCTGGCTTTAGCTTTGGTTGTTCATTAGCAATCTTCCCCTGGGTCCTGCACCTTCCTGCCTCAGCTCTGCTCCAGAAGTTTGCAACTGCAGGAACCCTAGTATCCCCGAAATGCACTCCAACACAGAGATGCCGGCCAGTCACCCCTGGGATTTTGGTCAGAAGGGAGGATACAATGCTAGCAGTTTGCATTGCTTCAGGGGATCTTTGCATTAGGACGATTAGGAGCACCTTTTCATTCTGAAACGCTCACTCAGAAACAAAACCCTTGATGCCTCAGCTCGGCTGTAAGTAAAAAGCTTGGCTTTTTTGCTTTTCTCAGGTAAAGTTTCCTGCCCTTTTGGGCTCTCTGTAGCTCTTTACCCACACTCTCCCAAGCGTTTCCCTCAGGTTACCCTGGCCCCCTGTCTTTTACTAGCTTGAAGAAACAGCTTAGAAGAGGTTTTTAGGAACTTGTCCCTGCCTCCTGCATTGCAGGGAGGATTTTTAAAGCTTTTGAAAGAGAACTTAGAGAGGTTTAGCCATCTTAAGAAGTTTGTTGTTTTCCCTTGGAGCTAATCACAGGTGGTCCCCATACTAATATCTTCAGGTGATTCTTATTTGTCCTTCTGAGAAAGAGTTCTGAAAGGTTTTAATTTTTAAGTTTAAGAGAGCTTTTGAGAAAGATTAAAGCTTTTTAGAGATTATTTTCCCCCAAATTTTTCAAGAAAAGCTTTTAGTTTGAGAAAGATTTTTTTTTTCCCCAAGAGAGAAAGACCAACTTTTCCCAAAACTTCGCAACTTTAAACTTTGACTTCTTACACCCCCATTTTTGCCTCAGGGAGAAGTTACTTTCTCCTGCCGCTTAGGCTTAGTATTTCAGCTGTCCCCAGGACAAAAGCTTCCATAGGAAACCTTTTCTTCCCCATAAGCTCAAAGAGCTTTATTACTACCCGTAAAGACCAAAGAAAGATTTTTTTCTTCTCCAGTTTGCATTCGTAGCCCCCAAAGTTAGAAAATTGAAGAGTTTTTCTGTCTAGTTGCCTTACTTATTTTTTTCTACACAATCTTACACTTCTAAGTTTTTCCTAAACTATATTACTACCCTATGCCGTATTTTTAATTCTCCTGTCTGCTTTTGTCGCAGCTCCACTTAATTTTCCCGTCTGCTTTTGTCGCAGCTCTACTTAATTTTCCGTCTGCTTTTGTCGCAGCTCTACTTAATTTTCCCGTCTGCTTTTATCGCGGATCCTCGCCTTACCTGGGGAATTACCAGTGCACTGCCCTGACTGCGAAGAGTTCTGAGCCTTAAAAGGGTTCCCCGTACAGGCCACATCCACCTCAACCAGCAAGGAAGATGCAACCCCAGGCTCTTCTCCAAGCAGTTTATTCAGGAACCTTGAACAATCTTCTGACCCCAGGGAAAGTCATTTTCTTCTTCTCTCTCACTCATACTCTCTCTCTCTCACTCTCTTTCTCACTCTCTTTCACTCATACTCACTCTCTCATTCTCTCTCTCATTCTCACTCACAGTCACCCCCACAGTCACTCCCATAGTCACTCCCCTGGAAAGTCAGCCTACGCCCTTTATAGCCACTGGGCAATCAACCCCGTGGTGCCATGTGGACAATGCCACTAGGGTCAGACATACGCAAGCAAGCCAGAGTAGGTCCAGGTGTGCAGAAGCAAGCCAGATCCTAGCCTTAGACAAATAAGGAGCATCTGCCATTGGGAAGGCAGAAGCCAGACGCCGCACCATCTTTGAGGCACGGCCATGCACGGCTCTCTACACACCTCCAAGGAAATATCTATGTGTCACTAAAGTAAGTACACTGGCAGAACTATAATACTCAAAGTGGTACTCCCAATTTTCACCAAGGTATCACCTGGGAACTGTGAGATAGGGAACTGCACATGCCCAACAACAGATCCCTGACTGCAGGCACTAGAGGGAGATACATGCACAAACACATAGAAAAATACACAACATAAACACATGTATGTGAGAGACAGAGAGACAGAGAAAGAGATACTTAGACAGAGAAAGAGAGACTGAGTGACAGAGGGAGAACTCTATCAATTGGATGCTGAACAAATGAATGCAGGTATGTCCTCTCAGAGGGTAACAAAAGGAGCAGGGATCAGTCTGAGTCCCTGTATGGACACATTTAGATGTGTGACCAGGCCTCTCCAACTGCTGCTTGGAGAATCAAATGTACAAGGCCTTTTAAAGCAAGTAACAAAAAATTAACTCAAACTCACAGCAACTAACATCTCACACTAGACAGCACTTGATAGAATCTCTTCAAAGTCATGCTGGGAATTCATACTACTGCCTCAGTCCATGAGTACTATGACTCATGCCACAGGCTCTGTTTTTGTTTCTTTTTAGAGGAAGCAGAATAGTCTTTGTCCTCATATCATTCCTGTCCACATTTGAGGTTCTGCCTTTGGGAGGAGTTCAGAGACATGATTTTGGCATACCCTGAAGGCATACCCTAAAGATGCAGCCTACCAGAATCACAGACCTTATATAAAATGAAGTAATGATGACAGAGTGGACCTGAGATTGAAACCACAGGGTTTGAAAGAATGAATACCTATTCTTCATGCTCTCTTCTGTGATAAAGATCAGGCGATCTCACTGTTACTTTCTTTCAATGGTCATTTCCTGTAGCTGAGTGGTCAGTCTGCACCTTCTGCTTCACCTGCATCTTGGTGAGGAAGGTTTGGTGGGATGGTGTCTCTCTGGTGCTCCTTGTGGGTAGATGAACATAAATAAACTTGCAGTATCACTAAGCAAAGATAATGGACAGACCACACTGAGTCCTAATCAAATGTTTGAGAAAGCTTGTTTACCAGTGACTCGGTGACACCGCAAATTATTTTGTCCTGTGCTTCAGATGCCCCCTCTGGGGAACTCAGCTGTCTCCTCTATTTAAAGGGAAGTGGTTATCACCGCTATCTGGTTTTCTCTGCCCTCATAGCACATGCTCCAAGTAACCAAGGAGATAGCCTCTTCAGGCTCATTCGTAGCTGCAGACTCAGAATTTAACTTGGCTGCAGATTCCACAAGCCTGTGGGTTTACAAGTCAGGAGAAAATTGCCATAGTTCACAATCATCCCAGTCATTTGGAGGTTCCCCAAGTATCTTGACAGGTCACCGTAATCATATAACTATTGATGGGAAAGACATATAAGGGCAGAACATGGTCACCAGACTCAACAAGTCACCTCACTGACAACTCAGGACACACAGAGCAGCTGGGAAGTACCTAAAGTTAGCCAGTGTGGTTCAAGTACAGAGATGTCCTGCCTTGAAATGGGCACACCTCCTTAATCTCTCCCTCTTTAATGTTGGTCCCATGTTCACTCACCAATGCCTATCCTCCAAAAGGAATGAAAGCCAAGAGTTCCCAGCATAAAGCATTGGCCTTACCAGTTTCTGACCTCTGAGGCAAAACAGTTAATATCCTGTAATCCTTGAATTTCAAGAGGCATGACAAGCAGGGAAGTTCTGTTGGTTCCCAGAGACTCCAGCTTTCTGTTCCCCACTACTGGAAGATTCAGCTCAAGCCCACTTCCTCCAGGAAGCTTCCCTTTTCCTGCACAAAACTCATTACACCATTCTCTTGACCATTTCTTTCTTGATGTTTTACACTGAGGCTGAAAGTCAGCTTTCATCACTCACTCTCTGGTTTCTCTACCCTCTCCATTTTCTTTCTGAATTAGACTCTTCAGTGAGCCATCATGTTCATCAGTAAATGGTGAAGACATTGAATAAACTTTCCAAAGGCAGTTGGTGTTGCCACAACATAGGTGACATCACAGAGGATGCCAGGGCTCTCCAGGATACAATAGAATGTCCAAGGAAGAGCTGCAGATGTCATGGGAACTGACATTGCTTCCCTGCTAATGAGCTTTCCTCATCATACACTAGAAGTCAAGCTGACCTTTGCAGGAGCCTCTGCTGGAATACAAGGGAAGCCCTTCAGCACCCCCTTCATCCAAAGCCAGAGATCCCTCCCTGATTGATTGGACATCCTTTAGTTCTTTCCATGTGTGGAACTGAATGTTTATCTCCTACTGAAATTTTATATACACAAGGTAATAATATCATAAATTTATATATGCTATACTTCTTCATAAGTTCCTGTATCTCCTTATCTCCTTAGCCACAAGACATTACAGACTTAATGCTGATTGTGAAGGACACTTGTTAAATAATTTCCTGGTAAAGAGTCTACAGGAAACATCTGGGCAGAGTTATGCTAGAGGAAGAGGCTGACACAGCCTAGGAACAAGTACCACTAGGAGTGTGATATTGTCATGGAACTCAGTGTGACTAAAATCTGTGTCATAAGCATGTGTGTAGTGGGTGTTATACTCTCAGTTGAGTAGCTCAAACTGGTCTGCTGTTACTGGCTAGTAAAGGTGGCCAGACAGCTGGAGTCTTTCACACAGAATATGAGTTTTCTAAAGACCAAAGGATATTCAGGAAAATCCTTTGCAAGCTTATTCATATTCAGACACATAGACACTAGGGTTCCACTGGACACTCTAGATCAATGTTTCTTAATTTTTCCAATTCTCTGACCCTTTAAATAGCACTAACAGTAGTTCCTCATGTTGTGGTGAACCCTAAACATAATTGTTTCATTTTTTAACTTTAATTTTGCTACTGTTATGAATCATAATTCAAATATTTGAAATCCAGAATATCTGATATGCAGCCCCCAATGGGGTGATGACTCACAGATTGAGAATCACAGCTCTGAATGCAGACAGAAATCTCCTCAAATCCTGGCAGTGATGCTGGGGTGGTGTGGTTCTTAGTTTTTATTATCAGACTGAATCAAACTAGTCACCTGGGAAGAGGGACACTCAATGAGGAATTATATGGATCAGATTTACTTTGAACATGTCTCTGTGGGATTTTATTAATTGTTAATTGAGATAAGTGTCCCTAAAATGGGCAGAATCATTTCATTTTCTGCAATCTGTACTGTGTAAGTATGAAGAACCTCGAGCATAAGTATAAGCAAACAGGTAGCATGGGTACACTTGTTTTTCCCTGCTCTTGACTGTGAATGTGATATGATTAGCTGAGTTCCTATCCTGATTTTCCCAAAATGGAACTATTACCTGGAATTGTGGGCTATGATCAATTTTTCCCATTCTAAGTTGCTCTGCCTGATAACTCAGTGTAATAAAGATGTTAAGAAAGCACTCTATGACAGAGGGGTTTTCACAAGTCAATGAGATGTGTCTTTCCTGAAATGCTCAACAACACCATATCTGTCTCAGAAGAAGAGATCCTACTTCCTCCTGAACCCAACCTGTGATTCACTGTCACAGTTTTACAAAGACACAGAGACACCCATAGACTCACAAACCACTTCACCCTGTCAACAATTGTCCCCTGATATTGCCTTGCCATATCAAGTACTATGCTAAATTCTTCTAATGTGTTATATACAATGAGTTTCACTTCAATGAATGTATTTTTCTTTGAATTTCCTGACCATTAAACTTTTCAGATATGGGGAATTGGATCTGATTTCACTGCCTTGACTATGAATTTCAATCTTATGCTATGTTCTTCCTTGATGGTCAAACGAGGCTCCTTAAAGCTAAGAGCAAAGTAGCACCTTAACTTCCAGGTATGCAGGGGTATAAGTAATGACTGGCAATGTGTCCACTAGTTACTTAGGTAGGAGATTAACTCCAAACATCCCTGTGAGGACCTCTTGGTTTCCCTCTAACTGGAATTAATTTTAGGAGCTTGTAAACAGTGTTTCCTGTGTAAAGTTGCACTCCAATGCTAAACTGTGATTTAGAAGAGTAGAATTGATGGTAATAGAATTATTGGTACATGGTCTTTCCAGTTCTAGGAGACATTAGTTCACAAAGCAGAATTTAGGTAAGAGAGGGTTGCATCCCAAATACCCCAAAGATAAGCAGAATGCTAACCATTCTGGTTAGTAATTACTATAAAATGTAAAAGTTTGTGACCCAGGATTAACCAGCTACATTCCGTAACAATTGAGACAACCTTGATTTACAACCAGTAGAAAGGCCTATCCTTCCACTAAAATCCTGGCCTCTAACAAGCTGCTCAAGACACCGTTACAGAATCACAACTAACATTAAGTCCTGGTATGCCATGGAGGTGTATTAATTCTAGAACAGAGAATCTTCAGTCTTTTTGAAAAGCAGTTTTAAGTCAAGGTCTCCTATATTGGTTGAGGTGGACTTGAACCCTGTCTGTAGCCCCACAGAGCGTTGCCTTTATTATCCCCCAACTAATCATGCTAAAATCTGTATTACATGTCTGCACCACCACAGAGTTCTAAAATTACCAGTTTGAGTCACATAGTGGACTGTCCATTGCACAACAGGGAAAGAAAATGAGTGTAGAAAATGGCTTCTTCTTTCAGACCAGAAGGGACTGAAGAGTGGAACTGACATGCAGATAGGGCTGGGGCCTGCAGACAGGGGATGGGCCACTGTGTACACTGTAGGGGGCATTAGACTAGTCAATAGCATGATCACAGACTGAAGTTGAAGGCAGTGAGCTGCAGGGGTGTCCATTACGAAGAAGGACTGATGAAGCAGGGTGAGTGACTTTTTCTGTAATTTCCCTGCATTAATTTCTCCTATGTGAATGAAGACTGACACTTTTGGGTGGTGTAAAGTTTATGGAGGATAGCTTGAACTACTAAGTATTCAGTTTAAAAATAGCGAACTCTCCTATGAAGATATTTGCAATCTTTATTGATACAGTGAAGTCAGCTGAGAGGTTTGAGATATAGTCCATTGGCTATAACTCCATATGTTAGATTACAACACTCAGTTGCTATCTTTTTACATTGGATAAAGTCATACAGTCTCTTATTAATGGTATTCACTCTACCATGGAGGTGCCTACTATAATTCAAAGTCAGTATAGCTACATATGCTTTCAATTATTATTGTCACATTAAAACATCAATTATTTGTTTCCTTTTTAATATTCATTTTCTTTTAATGCACTACTGATAATTTTTTCTACGTTTCCTAGTTTAAGAATTTTATTCCATTTTTTCTTAACTGGTATTTGTTTATGTATTTATTTGTCAGTTTATAGCAGGGCTTCTCAACTTTGGAGGTTATGGCTTCCTTTGGGGGATCAAATGACCTTATCACAAGACAGGCCTAAGACTGTCAGAAAGTGCAGATATTTATATTATAAGTCATAGCAGGAACAAAAATAAAGTTATAATGTAGCAGTGATAATAATTTTATAGTTGGGGTATCACTACATCATGAGAAACTGTATTAAAGAGTCACAGCATTAGGAAGGTTGTGAATCATTGGTTCAAGTTAATACATCTTGTAGCTCAGGCTTGCCTCAGATTATATAATTTAGAAGTGCTTTGAACACCTAATCCTGCCTCTGCCTCCCAGTGCAGGAAAGAGAATCCTGCAACTCCTTTCAGGCTGGGCCTTGACTTATCTGTGGGAAGGAAAAATAGACCAGTGAAAGAGTATCCTCCAACTTCTCTAGATTTTATTGTGAATTTAAAAATGAAGTGGAACTTGTGTAAGAATTGAGTTCACTGACCAACTACAAAGCAGGAATAGTCACAGCAGAAAAAGGGATGAGGAGGAAAGAGGGTGAAAACTTTCCTGCTGTGATAGTAGTTGACCTTAGCAATGAGTAGTGAGATAATCAATGTTACAAGATCAATAAATGTTCTGACTGGCCATTTCTTGGGTCCACAAACCAGGCAATCAAGAATCTGGATAAAGAACTGAAATTTTGTGAAACCAAAATAGAGTAGTTACACCATTTGAACCTAAGAAGTAGAAATGGATAGAATGGTGTGTCCCTGCCTAACATGACTGTGTTTTCCAGGTTTAAGATGTATACCCCAGGAGAAATGGTGCGAGCAGTACTTGGTGTGCTCTAATACAAATCCCTGGTCTCTGGAGCACATGGCCATAAAGCCTGTTTCAACTTTTTAACAATATTATTTGGAATAATATTTACATTATGGGCTGGAGAGATGGCCCAGAGGTTAAGAGCACTGATTGCTCTTCTAGAGGTCCTGAGTTCAATCCCCAGCAACCACATGGTGGCTCACAACCATCTGTAATGAGATCTGGTGCCCTCTTCTGGCCTGCAGACATACATGCAGGCAGAACACTGTATATATAATAAATAAATAAAAATATTTACATTATTATCACTATGTCTTCCCTGTCTTCAAACCCTCCCATAGACCCTTCATTGTGTTCTTTTTTTTTCTTTTTTCTTTTTTTGGTTTTTTTGAGACAGGGTTTCTCTGTGTAGCTTTGCGCCTTTCCTGGAACTCACTTTGGAGACCAGGCTGGCCTCGAACTCACAGAGATCCACCTGGCTCTGCCTCCCGAGTGCTGGGATTAAAGGCGTGCGCCACCACAGCCCGGCTCATTGTGTTCTAATCCATGGCTTTTTTTGTTGTTTAACAACAGTCACTGTTTGAATGTGACCTGAGTTTGGTTGCAAGATTTCCCAGCTATGAAGCAAGAGGTTGGTTGCACTCGACATTGAGTATGTGATGAACTGTGCACCCATAGGACCATGTGCCTTGGAAGAAAAACAGGAAGTGCTCTAGGAGATTAGAGAATTTTACTAAAGTACCCAATTCTCTGGTTAGAGTCCTATCCAACCATAGTGTGGAAGTACTCACTAGAATCCTTTGAATTCTGCTCACCCAGTAGGGAAACTGCTAATGTCCTGAAGCCCAGCTGGGTGGTCCTAGCTGATGAGAGACTCTGGGGAGGGTTAGCAATCAGGAGCACCAGCAGAAGGTAACTTCCGGGTTCTTTCCAGGATTCTCCTCTTGATCTGCTTTAGGGAGCTGTAAGGAAGTCCACAAGCCATGCCATGGTGAGTGTAGCATGTTCAGAGCAGGTCTGCTGAACTGTCATTTCTGCAGGGACTTGGATGAACCATGATCCAGACTGTGGTTTTGTTGGTCCATGGGTGACATGGGCAGTAGTCCTTGTCCTCTGAGCCTTTGTGTGTATGGATTTCATGGGTATATAGAGATTATGCAGCCCTATATGGGAAGATATGCTTGTAACATCACTGTCCAGTGTGCACACATGGCCACGTTTTTAGTGTGTAGTGGGAAGACAAATTGGAAAATTGAAGGTCTGGTGTCTAGAAGTTCTGAACATTGCACTCCACTTTCAGGTTGGTCTTAAAAATACTACAAATGGTTTAGAAACTGGTTAAAATTGGTGATATGGATTGTCTTTCAGCAATACATGATTAGAATGCTTCTAACTTTGCTAGTACCAGCTAAAATTGGTATGATTTGTGAAGTTTAGTTCTGGGGAAAAAGGCACTTTCTGATCTGCAGAAATTTCTCTGGTGTGCATGTTGTTGGGTGGGTGGATAGGGCACAATTCACATCTTGTGCCATAATTCATGTGACAGGAAGCATTCATAACTAATAAGAAGTCTTTGTGTCATGATTTGGGAGCTGGTTGTTGGCCAAAATTAAAGCCTGCTACATGCCCCCACTCACTCTGTCTCAAACTGGTTTTCTCTTTAGATATTACTATTTCATATGTATTTATATGTCTATACACATAAATAAATATGAGCTGCTGAGTCCATTTTTCATTTTTTCTATTTATATGATTTCAGTACAACCACTTTGTTTTCGATAACCAACTAGGAGGCTCATCCATGAGAAACACAATTCTTCCTCTCAATAGTAATTAGTTTCCTCTAGTACTTGGTCTAGGGAGAGGGTTCATTAGATCCCTTTAAACCTTCTACGTTAGTATGTCTACTGGCCATGTTTTCTCTTCCACATGAGATCTTGCAGGGCTCAGGGTCTGTGTACTTTGTCAGCTGTGTCTTTGGGTTCCCAGCTCCTGTATGAGTGCAGGTCTAGAGTAGGTCTCCTTTTCCAGAGCCCTGTGGTTGTAGTGGATGGGCTGCCCTGCTGTCTCCTCTGGCCTGGATCTTAGAGAAGCTCTCCATTTTAGCTGCCAAGCACTCCCCATTCTGCTACTTACCAAAAAACTGATGTCACTACAGGATTCCCATATTCTCTGAGTCAGGCAAAAATAGCATCTGGAAGGGTATTTTCAGGGAGGAGGAATGTCTGTGAGCATGTTTTGTGGGTGTGTCTGTGAGGGACTGGCTCTGGGGATGCATTTGGAGATTGCAGTGCTTGTGAGGAGAGGACTGGAGGAATTTCTGTTGAATTTGCCTTAGAGAGAGGGTGTGTTTAGTAGGTGATTTGTGGGCTTGGCCCAGGGAAGTAGGAATGCAGGGCTGCAAAAGCTCTTCTTTTGCCTATCTCAAATATCTCTGGAGCTGAAGGAGGTATTCATGGAGTGTCACCTGGCCTGATTATTTGCAGCCCTGAAACTAGTCCCTTGAAACCCCTGTACCTGGATCTAGGTGGACAAAGAGTCAACAAAGGCTGATGATGAAACCCAGAGATATGAAGTTCACAATGTTGCTGCTGTAGTTGCTAGGAGGAGCTGGGTGGTGGGAATAATGCATGAAGAGCTTGCCATGGTCATAGACGTGAGAACCTGATGCAGGAAAAGTGAGACAGAAATCCATCTACCTTTTTAAAGGATTTTCCTGCCACCAGGTTCCCTTATGATTCTTTAGTCTATAAGCCAATCTTTAGACCCTTGTTTGAGTCCATATGCCTTCCAAATACTTCTTGGTTGACCAGCTGCCCTACTTAGCTTTCCAGGAGCCCCCATTGCCTCTAAGACTTCAGATATTGCTACAGTCTTGGATGTTCCTGAAACAGCTTGGGTGATCCTCATAGGTGAGCTCCTTGGTAAAACTGGAAATGTTATAAGGCAAATAATCTCATTTCTGTTTTGAGGCATTTGCAATTTTGTATTTAAAACTCTTGCTATATTGGCTATTATGAGAATTATGGAGCTTGTTGATATTATAAATTATTGTTGTTTTTACAGATTGTGGTTTTGGTCTGTTGTAAAGAGTTGTGGTAATAACATTCAGAATGGCAAAACCTGCCAAACAACTGACAACAAATGCTGGGAAAAACTGGGGAAAAGAGTAATGTCATGAGCAAGAAAGATATGTGTAGTTAGGGTGACAAAAATTATATTTTATGATGCTGATGGTCATCACACAAAGTTCACACTCCTAATTTCTAACTAATGTCCTAAGACTCCTTCCTCAAGGCTGCTCACCTGTTCTAAGTATGTTTGCTGAAGGTCAGATCTAGTCTCTAACAGACATCTGTTTTGAGGTTTGGCATTCTGGGGGAGACTTTTCACATGTAGGGTATAATACGGTGATGTCTCTCCAGATGTATAGACCAGAGCATTACTCTTGTTTTCTGCTTATATACTGTCAAGTGTGTGTAATGGAGTTCTGGGCATGTGTCTGTTTGTCATTAGTGAGTGATGTCACTGGGTTCTACTTATCAGGTACAGCTTTGGGTGGAGTGAAGTTATTGACTAAGCTATTTTTACTTGTCTAAAAGACCTTTCTCTTACAATGCTCATTCCAATTAGGCTTCTGATTCACATATACATTTGACCCTGAATAACAAATAATATACCAGGATTCCTTGGAATTAATGATGGTGTAGCTTTTTATTATGTACCTAAAATTGGCAAAAAATAAAGGTTTGACTTGTAAAAGTCATTGGCAGCAAAGTTATTAAAACAGTCATCTCAAAAACCTAATTGATATTGAAGGAGTGCACAACTAGACTCCCTGTTCACTTTGAGGACAAGGAGCAAACTTCTCATTGTTTTCTCATTAGATTAAATGTAAGCTAAATATTTCACTGAATCTATCATAAGGCATTAGGTGGGCCCTACTAAAAATTTCAAGGTCTAATAAATTATGGTATAGAAACAAACTTATACTTTTAGTCTTTCTCAATAGAAGGGGTCCATTGTTTTCTCACACAGGACATATCATACTTCTTTGTGAACATTAATACTTAGTATCTGTAGTAGTCTAGATGGAATTTCCCCCCATAAACTCATAGGGATTGGCACTATTAGAGGGTGTGGCTTTGTTGGAGGGAGTGTGTCATTATGGAGGTGGGATTTTTGGTCTCATGTATGTTTAAACCATGTCCAGTGTCTCAGACTACCTGAAGATCATGGTGTAAATGCCCAACTCCTTCTCCAGCACCATGTCTGTCTATATGTTCTATGTTCACCATGATGATAATGGACTAAACCTCTGAAAATGTAAGCCACTCAAATTAAATATTTTTCCTTTGTAAGAGTTACCATGTTCATGGTGTCTCTTCACCACAATAGAAACCCTAACTTAGGCAGTACATGATTCATTACTCTTTAGAGAGGAAATACTATGAGAAACACTGCTAATTTTACTTTTGATAGAATCACATTTTCTATAGGCTTATTTAGTTTCTCTTCACATTTTATTAATATAAATCCTAGTACTCCACTATAGTCATTCTTTATTACATGTAACAAAGAACCACAGGTATTTAACTCAAAAGTGTTGGTAGCAAATAAATAACAGTAAAATTGTTTATCAACAATCTCCTTTTATTTTGATGCAGTAAAATTAAAAATAGAGTGATATTCCAAAAATTTCAATACAATATTTGGAAAATTTTCAACTATTTTAGAAAAATATTCTTAAAAAATCATTGGGTTATCTTTGTGGATTTCTGTGGGCCTCTCTAGCACTTTGCTTCTTCCTATTCTCATGTGGTCTTCATTTACCATGGTCTCCTATTCCTTGTTCTCCCTCTCTGTTGTTGATCCAGCTGGGATCTCCCACTCCCCCAAGCTCTCTTTCCCTCGACCCTCGCCCTTCACTACCCCCACTCATGTCCAGGCTGTTCATGTAGATCTCCCCACAACAGACTGCTGGCAATGGTCGAGAGACAGCCTGAACTGACCTACTCTGGTGATGGGATGGCCAAACACCCTAATTGTCGTGCTAGAAACCTCATCCAACTACTGAGGGATCTGGATGCAGAGATCCATGACTAGGCCCCGGGTGGATCTCTGGGAGTTCAATTAGCGAGAATGAGGAGGGTTTATATGAGTGAGAATTGTTGAGACCAAGGTTGGATAGAGCACAGAGACAAATAGCCAAATGAACGGAAACACGTGAAATATGAACCAATGGCTGAGGGGTCACCAACTGGATCAGGCCCTCTGAGTGGTTGAGACAGTTGATTGGCCTGATCTGTTTGGGAGGCATCCAGGCAGTGGGACCGGGTCCTGTGCTCATTGCATGAGTCAGCTGTTTGAAACCTGGGGCCTATGCAGGGTTGCTTGGCTCTGCCTGGGAGGAGGGGTCTGGACCTACCTGGACTGAGTCTACCAGGTTGATCTCAGTCTGCAGGGAAGGCTTTGCCCTGGAGGAGAGGGGAATGGGTGGCTGGCTGGGAGGAAGGTGAGGGCGGTGGGAGGGGGGAGAACAAGGGAATCTGTGGCTGATATGTAGAACTGAATTGTATTGCAAAATAAAAATTAAAAAAAATTAAAAAAAATTCATTGGGTTACTGGTAGCTGGAATGTTTACTTTTATAGGTATTGTTTGAGCTTGCACAGTTGGAGTCTTAGCATTAAAACAAAATCTGTAAATAGCTCAATTTACAAATAAATTACTTAAAATGTTTCTAAATTAGAAGAAGTTCAAGAAAAGACGGATATTAATTTTGTAGAATGATTGGAAGGAGGAAAACAACCTAGGAATGTAAACAGTATAAATTTTCTCCCACTTCTAGATCTACTGAAGTTGAAGGAAATATAAAGACCATTGTTTGAAAGGTCCCTCTTGTTCAGAAAACTGTCATGCTTTGAATAATGTGCCAATTGTATAGAATGAAATGTTTTTGGGGATATATTTTAAAATATTCAATATATATTATCCATTAAACTACACAGTATGAGGATTATGCTAGTTGGATCTTTCTAATGAGATCTTGTCTCAAACAACAAAGCAAAGTATATTCAACTATGAGTGTGTGTGTGTGTGTGTGTGTGTGTGTGTGTGTGTGTGTGTGTATGTGTCTGTTTCTGTGTGTTATTGAGGAATATCTTACTATCATATTCCCTTTATAGACCAAAATGGTTTGAATTCAAGAAGAACTGCTTGTCTCTGCTAACATACTAAGCTATATTTTTTTTTCTGAGAATGATGTGACAGGGACCAGTCGCTGACACCTGAAATGACTTTAAGAGATATTGTCCTGAACCATGACACCTCTGCTGAGGTTAAGCTGGGACACTTTAGTGCATTTTGGAAAAGGATTTCAGAATGAGACAATACAAATCAGAGTTGGAATTTTATTTTGATACAGGATTTCTCCATGTATCTCTAGCTGTTCTTGAACTCAGAATATAGGTAAGTTTGGTCCCAAACTCCCACATTTTTTCCTGCCTCTACTGCCCAAGTATTGGAATAAAAGTTTTGTGCCACATCATCTAATTGTAACTCTATTATTTATTGACTTATAACTGTTTGTATCTATGTCCTCATTTATATGTGGAAAGGCATGCATGTGTGTTCTGGTTTAGGTATACTAGTCAGAGAACATTTTGGGTGTTGGGCCTTTGCCTTCAGCATGTTTGAGACAGGGTCCCTAGTTTACTATCACATGTAAATTAACTTGCAAGATTTCTTTTGTCTGCCTTTTATGTTGCCTTAAAATTAATGGATTAAAAGCATGCAAGTGGCCACTGTTTTTATAAGACAGAAGTAAAGGGATAGGTTCAAGGTGAGTACTTTGTTAAACCTTTTTCACAGCCTTGAAATTTATTAAGTAGAGATTTTTGAGTACATGTGTTTTTAAACACAGTCTCACATTCTAACCCTGTCTCGCCTTGAACTCACTAAGTAGTAGATTGGGTAGAACTGGAACTTTAAGAGAGCCACCAGTTTCTGCCTTAAGTGATGAAACATGAATACAAAGAGATTTTGATTATAGATTTAGCACAGATATTGTTAGGAAGAGAGACTTTTGGAAAGTGTCATCTTGTGATAAGAGCCATTCTGAAGAATTAATACAGAGCCTTGTTACAGTTTTGGTGACTTTGTATGTTCCACTTCAGTGAGTTCTTAAGGAGCTCCTCTCTCTTTGTTTGTGTGTCTCTCTTCTCTCTGTCTCTTTGTCTCTTTGTCTTTCTGTCTCTCTTTCTCTCTCCTTTTCTTTGATACCACAAGGAGTAGAAGTAGCAAGTCAGAGACATGACAGAAACATTTCATGGATAGAGGTATGTAAGCCCTTTGAGAATAAAGCTCACCTGTCTGAAACAGAGCTACAGGATTTGTTGTCTTCCCTCACTGTGTCCACATTTCAATCTTTCTTTTTTTATTTTTATTTTTTCTTCTGTCAAACAATACATACCAACTACAGTTTCCCCGCCTTCTACTCCTCCAAGTTCTCTCCATTGCTCCTCTCTTCACCAGATCCACTCCTCCTCCATTTCCCTTCAGAATAGAGCAGCTATCCCAGGATTATCAACCAAACCCTGCATAACAAGAAACAGTGAGACTAGGCAGGAACCCTCCTATCAATGCTGGACAAAGCAAGCTAATAGAAGATAAAGGATTTCAAGAGCAGGCAAAAGGGTCAGAGATGCAACACCCACTTCCACTGTTAGGAGTTGCACAAAAACACCAAGCTATACAATGGTAACACATATGCAGAGGAACTGGTGTGGACACATGCAGGCTGTGATTGCTGTTTCCATCTCTGTGAGCCGCTATGAGCCCTGCTCAGTAGATTCTCTGGGCTGTGTTCTCCTCTGTCCTTTTAGTTAGAAAATTTTTTCAACATTCATTCTGGCATTTTAAGCTGAGATTTTCCTCCTTCTATTGCTATTAGTCTTAGGTTTGGTCTTTTAATAGTGTTCCAGATTTTCTGGATCTTATGTTGAAGGAAATCTTTAGATATAACATTTTCTTTCATTGATATAGCCATCTTTTCTATCATATCTTTAAAGCTTGAAATTCTCTGTTCTATGTCTTGTATTCTTTTGATGAAGCTTGCCTCTGTTGTTCTTGTTTGAATATCTAGATTTTCATTTCTAGAATTCCTTCAGTTTGCATTTTTAATTGCTTTTATTTCCATTATCAAGTCTTGAAATGCTTCATTTGGTTCCATTAGTTGTTTGTTTGCCTTTGGCTTTCTTAAAAGGATTTGTTAATTTTTTTCCAATATTACTATTATCCTTTCTCTGATTTCTTTAAAGGGATTCATTCATTTACTCTTTAAGAACTCCTATCATCTTTATAAAGTTTGTTTTAATTGTCTTTCAACCATGATGAAATGTCCAGGACTTGCTTGAATCTGGTTGTAACATATTACTCCAACTGTTGTTGATTATGTTCTTATGCTGGTGTCCATATATCTGAATTTGAGGTGATTGTGGATCTAGGTGCTGATTTCTCAGGTTTTTTTTTTTTTGGATAGTGTTTTATTCCTTGGTTTATATTTACTCTCTGGTCTTCTATTCTGTGTGGCCTATGGTTGAACAGGGGTTTGCATCCCAAGTTGCAGGCTTGAAATCTTGCAGTAGGTGTGGGCTTTGTTCCAGCAAAGAGTATCTGCTCAAGTTTGTGGATGACAAAATAGAAGAGAGGAGAAAGTTTGGGGATAGGGTTGAGAGGACACTGAGAATATTGGGAGGCCATTGGGCAGGTGGCCTACATGATATCAGGCACATTGTGTGTCCTTTGGTTAGAGAAAAAATTCAGCAGAAGTTGGAGGCTACAACACAGAGATGAAGAGAGAAGTGGGATTGAGGATAGTGTTGGGGGTTATTGAAAGAAGGCAGGAGGTTCAAAAGTGAGCATGGTACATGGATTTCTGGTGGTTGGCATGGCCTCTGGTCCAGCAGAGGGTCTTTATCTCAAGTTGTCTACCTGTTTTTTTCTGGATTGTGTGCCTACATTTGAGCAGAAGATATCCATTCCATTGGGAGTTTAGAACATGGCCTTGGGAGTACAGCTGTTGGGTTGATGGGTGACTGTGTCTTTGGAGATGTGGGGATTGTGGAAGTTTCATGGGCTGGTGGCCTGGTTACCTAGTCTTCTGGCTGGTGTGACATGCACATGAGCAGGGTTTTTCTGTTTGTGTTGGTGGCTAGAACACAGCCTTATCCCTCTTCTTCTAAATGGGAGTATATCCTGTGCCATTGTATGTTGGAAATCCTTTATTTGTTTTTTGATTTTTACAAGATGTGACAGTCAAGAGATTGTCTTCAGTGTCAGAAGAGACTTTGGATATTTGAGCTGTTTGAGGCTGTTACAGATTATAAGAATCATTGAACTTAGAGTAAATATGTTTTCATTTTTAATTTCTCTTGGTATTTATTCTTCTCTCATACAATTTATCCTAACTGCAGCTTCCACTTCCTCCACTCCTACTCAACCCCCCGAAATCCTCATTCTTCCAAAACCACTGCTACAATGTTTTCCTTCAGAAAATAGTAGGCCTCCAAGGGATATCAACCAAACACATGATAACAAGGTGCAATAAGGCTAGGCACAAACCCTCATAACAAGGCTGGACAATGAAACCCAACAGGAGGAAAGGAGTCCCCGGAGAAAATGAAAGAGCCAGATACCAAGACTCCTGCAGTTAATAGTGCCACAAACACCCCAAGGTAAACAACCATCACATGTATGCAGAAGACCTGGCACAGAGCCATGCAGGCTTCATGATTGCCACTTCAGTTTCTCTGAACCCCTATGTACTCTGCTTTGTTGATTCTGTGGGCCAGGTTCTCCTTGTTTTGTCAATCTCCCTGTATCTTACAATATTTATTCCCTTCTTTCACAGGACTTCTAAAGCTCAACATCATGTTTGGGTAAGGATCTCTGCATGCGCTCCAATCACCTACTGAAAGAAACCTCTCTGAAGACAATTATGCTAGGCACCAATCTTTAATTATAACAGTTTGTAGTTATAAACCATCTCATTGTTCTTTCCTTAGTCAGTTGTATTTGGTTCTTTCCTAGTTCACTGAGCCATCCAATTCCAGTTCCTATCCATCTAGGCAGTGTCAGGCATGGAATTCACTCATAGCTTGGGCATCAATTTTGACTAGTCATTGGTTAGACAGTACAGAACCATTGGCCCAGCATATCTTTCAGGCAGGACATGTGTCAAGTGTCAGCTGACACATGTTTTTGTGTCTGGCTTGGTGTCCAAATTCCACCACTGGGAGCCTTGTGTAGTTACAGAAGATCATTGGTTCAGCCTCTGTATTCTTTTGGTTTCTTCCTTTTTTTCTTTTTCAATACATGGTTGTTCTGTGTAGGTTTTGGAGCCTGTCCTGGAACTCATTTTGTAGAGAAAGCTGGCTTCAAATTCACAATGATCTGCCTGCTTCTGCCTCCTGAGTGCGGAGATTAAAGGTCTATGCCACCACTGCCAGCCAGCCTCTATATTTTTGAGTACTAGGGGTACTCACTAGGGCCACCCTTATAGGTTCCATAAAGTTTGCACTGCACTGTTTCCCTGTCCCCTGATAAAATCTTCCATATTCCAGTTATTTCTCCCTGTCTTTTCCCCATCTGTCCCTTCCTTACTCACCTGACCATTCCTGTTCCCATCCACAACTGCCTTCAGTGCACCCACAAAATCTATTCTATTTCCTTCTCCCAATAAGATTAATGCATATACCCTAGAGCTGCTCTTGTTACTTAGCCACTATGCATCTATGGGTTGTACTGTGATTAACTATTTTTACTGTGACTGTACTTTACTTAACAGCTAATTTCCACATATAAGTGAGGACAACATGTTTGTCTATGTGCTTCTGAGTCTTCTCACACAAGATAATAAAGAACCCAAGAAACTAGACAACAACAAAACAAGCAATGCAATTATAATGAGGTACACCTCTAAACTGAATTCTCAGTAGAGGTATCTAAAGTGGCTGAAAAAGACTTAAGAAATGTTCAGCATCCTTTAGCCATCAGGGAAACACATACGGAAAATACTTTGGAATTTTATCTTACACTTATAAGAATGGTTAAGATCAATAACACAAGTGATAGCTAGTGCTAGCAAGGACATAGAGCAAGGCGATTCATTGCTATCACAAGTTGAAATTTGTACAGGCACTGTGCAAATCACTATGCAATTCTTAGAAAATTGGGAGTCAATCTACCTCAACATCCAGCTATACTTCTCTTGTGCATATACCCAATGATACTCCTCCATCCTACCACAAGGACAATTGCTCACCTAGGTTCTATCTGTCCTGGACCAGATTGCATTGACTATTCTGGCATTCAAGTCATAGGAAGATATACCTGCATCTGACTTTGGAGTGTTGGGGTTAAAGTCATAAGACAATACACCCAGCTTGTCCATGTTATTTTCATCTCTGTAGTTAGTTATTGTTCATAAATTTTCTCTCATGTGTACTCTGTACTGTTCATCAGTTTCCTTGTCTCTATGTTTCTTAATAGGCGTTTCTCTTGTAAGGTGGTATCGTATTCAAAGGGAACAGAAATGACAGAATTTACCCTCCTATTCAGTTTCTTTTGCCAAATACAAATTGACTAGTTATTATAACTATAATTCTTGCTTCATAACTGTTTTGTTACATGTAATTTTACTATATTAAAATAAAAAACTTCCTTTTTGATTAGACAGAAAAGGGGAAGTGCTCTTGGATAGTCTTCTGTTTGCTGTGTATATGTGTCGTGAACATTGGTTAATATAGAAGGTGCTTTGTCCTATGGCAAGACAGGGTGGATCCAGGTAGGAAATCCAAAAAAATATACAGAGAGAAGAAAGGCAGAGTGCAGGAAGATGTTGCAGTCTGCTGGGGTAGCCAGATGTATTGGAACACCCGTAAGGACATGAGACAGCTGGTGATACTTAGATTAATAGAAATGAGTTAATTTAAGATCAAAGGGCTCATCAATGATAAGCCTGAGCCATAGACCCAACAGTCTGTAATTAATATGAGTCTCTGTGTGTTTATTTGTGACTGACAAGCTACAGGACACAGGAAAACTACAAACTGCAGGGCTCTTTTTGCCTTGGCAGCCCAAGATGCTTTAAAGTGTTTTGTCCATTGTGGATAGTGCACTATCCTGAGATATGAAGTGCTGCACAGTTTTTGGCCAAAACTGTACAATGGAAAAGAAAAGGCATCTTCAACAAATGGTGCTGGCATAACTGGATGTCAACATGTTGAAGACTGTAAATAAATCCATATCTGTTGCCATGCACAAAACTCAAGTCCAAGTGGCTCAAAGACTTCAACATAAAACCAGTTATACTGAACCTGATAGAAGAGAAAGTAGAAAGTAGTCTTGAAGTCATTGGCACAGGAGATCACTTCCTAAATATAATTCCAGTAGCATAGACACAGAGAGTAACAATACATGGGACCTCCTGAAACTGAGAAACTTCTGAAAGGCAAAAAACACAGTCAATAAGACAAAACAACAACCTACAGAATGGGAAAAGATCTTTAGGAAACCCGTATCAGACAGAGGGCTGATATCCAGAATATATAAAGAATTCAGGAATTTAGATATCAAAATACCCAATAGTCCAATTCAAAAATGGGCTATAGAGCTAAACAGAGAATTCTCAACAGAAGATTCTCAAATTGCTGAAAGACATTTAAGGAATTACTCAACATCCTTAGTCATCAGGGAAATGCAAATCAAAATGATTCTGAGATACCACCTTAAACCTGTCAAAATGGCTAAGATCAAAGATCACTGAAGACACCTTATGTTGGAGAGGATGTGGAGCAAGGGAAACTCTCCTCTACTGCTGGTGGTAATGCAAACTTGTACAGCCACTTTGGAAATCAATATGGCATTTTCTTAGAAAATTGGCAATCAATATCCCCCAAGACCCAGCTCTACCACTCTTGGGCATATACCCAAGGAATGCTCAATCATACCACAAGGGGACATGCTCAGCTATGTTCATATCAGCATTTTTTGTTATAGCCAGAACCTGGAAACAACCTAGATGCCCTTCAATGGAAGAAGGGATAAATAAAATGTGGTACATATACACAATGGAGTACTACTCAACAGAGAAAAACAACGACGTCATAAAGTTTGCAGGCAAATGGATGGATCTAGAAAAAAATCATCCTGAGTGAGGTAACCCAGACTCAGAAACACAAACATGGTATGTACTCATAGGAGAATACTAGATGTAAAATGAAGGAAGACTAGACTGCTACTCACAACTCCAGGGAGGCTACCTAAAAAACAAGACCCTAAGAAAGACACAGGGATCGCTCAATGACACAGAAATGGATGAGATCTGTATGAACAACCTGGATGTGAGCGGGGGTAATGAACGCCAAGGGTCGAGGGAAAGAGAGCTTAGGGGAGCAGGAGATCCCAACTGGATCAAGAACAGAGAGGGAGAACAAGGAATAAAAGACCAAGATAAATGAAGACCACATGAGAATAGGAAAAAGCAAAATACTAGAGAGGTCCCCAGAAATCCACAAAGATACCTCCACAAAAGATTACTGGCAATGGTCGAGAGAAAGCCTGAACTGATCTACTCTGGTGATAGGATGGCCAAACACCCTAACTGTTGTGCTAGAAATCTCATCCAATGGCTGAGGGAAGCGGATGCAAAGATCCATGGCCAGGCCCCAGGTAGAGCTCCAGGACTCCAACTGGTGAGAAAGAGGAGGGATTGTGAGTGAGAATTATTGAGACCAAGATTGGAAAAAGCACAGGGATGAATAGCCAAATGAATGGAAACACATGAACTATGAACCAATGGCTGAGTGGTCCCCAACTGGATCAAGCCCTCTGAATGGGTGAGACAGTTGATTGGCTTGATCTGTTTGGGAGGCATCCAGGCAGTGGGACTGGGTCCTGTGCTCATTGCATGAGTTGCCTGTTTGAAACTTGAGGCCTATGCAGGGTCGCTTGGCTCGGGCTGGGAGGAGGGGACTGGACCTGCCTTGACTGAGTCTACCAGGTTGATCTCAGTCCTCGGGGGAGGCTTTGCCCTGGAGAAGATGGGAATGGAGGATGAGCTAGGTGGAAGTCGGGGGAGGGAGGTGGGACGACAGGGAAATCCATGGCTGATATGTAAAATTAAAATAAATTATAAAATAAAAAAATATATACGTATAGAACATAAATAGGTAAATGAAAAAAATTCTCCTCTGATAAATGTCTAATAACTGTAACATATATTGAACATAGGAGATTAAATAAAATGGAAAATTTTATCTGATAAAAGTCTATTATCCAAAATATACATATTAAACACAAAAATTCCAATAAAACAAAAATTCTCATCTGATAAAAGTCTAATAACTATAATATTCTTGTTGAACACAGAAATTAAATAAAATAAAAATTCTCATCTGATATAGGTCAAATATAAAAATATACATTGAACACAAGAATTCAGATGAACAAAACAAAAATTCTCATCTGAAAAAGGTCTAATATCCAAAATGTACATATTGAACACAAGAAATCATAAACAGGACAAAATTCTCATGTGATAAAAGTTAAATATCAAAAATATACTTCTCAAACACAAAAATTAAATAAAAGTAAAATTCTCTGCTGGTAAAGTTCTAATATCCAAAATATACACATTGATGACAAGAAAATGAAACAAAAATTCTCAAATGTTAACAGTCTAATAACCAAAAAAATACACTGAACATCAAAAATCAGATAAATAAAATGAAAATTCTCATCTGATAAAGGTCAAATATTAAAAATGTATTTATATTACACGAGATAATAAATAAATCAAAAATTTTCACTGAGAAAATTCTAATATCCAAAATAAATATATTGAACACAAGAAGTTCAATAAAACAAAAATTTTTACCTTGTAGAGGTCAAATATCAAAAATATACATGTTGAACACAAGAAATTAGATAAATAAAACAAAAATTCTCATCTGATAAAGGTCTAATATCAACAATATCATTATTGAGCACAAAAAAACTAAAGAAAAGAAGAATTCTAATCTAATAAAAGTTTAATACTAAAATTATACATATTAAACATCAGTAAATAAAGCAAAAATTGTCATCTGATAAAGGTGTAATATCAACAATATACATATTGAACACAAGAAATCATAAAAGAAGACAAAATTCTCATGTGATAAATGTCAAATATCAAACATATAGTTATTGAACACAAGAAATTAAATAAATAAAATTCAACTTATAAAAGTCTAATATCAAAAATATACATATTTGTATATTTCTTACTGTATTTATAACATTCATTTAACAATGTAATACAATTTTCTGATCCTTGAATGTTATTATTATCACCTATTAGGATATAAAGACATGAAAGTTAGTAGTTAGACATTATAATAGAACTTGTAGTCAAATTAGGTATGTTTTCAAGATTGAGCAGATATATTTTAGATAGACAGGTCATCTTCAAACACTTCAGAGATCTAAAGAA
The DNA here is from genome assembly GCF_949786415.1 of Peromyscus eremicus. Lineage (NCBI taxonomy): Eukaryota > Metazoa > Chordata > Mammalia > Rodentia > Cricetidae > Peromyscus > Peromyscus eremicus. Next base: position 101,061 of record NW_026734349.1, read on the forward strand.
TATGGCATTTAAAATATTTTAATAACTTAGAAAATTTTTCTTTTTTGGTATGACTATGAGACATGTAGGCTCCTAGCAGTACCAATCTACTTCAAAGAAAATATGGACATTGAAAAAAACTACAATTAGGGATAACTTACATTGTGGCAAAAGTTAGCCACTGGACAACAAAGTATCCCCGAATCAATTGCTGACAAACAGGACAGACAGGACACTAAACAAAGGAGTACTGATTTTGCCAAATCAAGTGTGGTTATGGCTTTATCAAAAGGCATCTTCTGAAGACAGGATAATATGGCACTATCCCTGAAGTGGCCTTCGCAATCCAGAAAAGGTACAGTGCCCTTTTCTTCGAAGGCAGCTGAACAGGCAGTGGGCCGATGGCTTCTGATGTGCAATGGAACAGCAGCTGAAACAGTTATTCTTGAAGAGTAAGCTCACACCTCTTAATAGTAGAATGGCATTTAGTAGAGGGATGTGGAGAAGAACAGGATGCTGAAATGAAGCCACATACACACAGAGCCAAGAAGAATAGACAGCTGAATTAAAAAAAAATCAACAATTTTCAAAATTTAAAATCCTGAATCATGACATGACACTAGTGGAATTAAGGTGTTTCTGGTATATAGACTGCTCTCACCCAATGTGAGGTTGAACTGTTGACCTTGTGTACATCCTACTTCACAAATGAGTCTGTCAGATATGCTAAGCCTATTGGCTGAAGATGAGGCCCCAACACTGCAGGGAAACCTCAGGTGACTGTCCAGGCAGCTGGCTGTTTCTGTCAACTCACAATTTTTTGGAAGTTCCTTGCATGTACTTCCTGTTTTTATTTTTGTTAGCTAATATTATTTCTTTCTTGAGTCTCTGAGGGAGTTGAAGATTAGTTAGTTACAGTTGAAGGTTAATTAGGATAGAAAGTAAATTAGACACAATAGAATAGATAATGGAATTATTTTCTCTGAATTTGTCAAATACAAATGGACTAGACATTGTTTAGGTATTTATTACTTGTATGTATTGTATATAGTTGTTGTACTTTTGCATATAGTTTTTCTTATGTTAATTATAAGCTTTTTCCTTTTTATTAAAATAGAAAAGGGGAAATATGGTGATATTTTATTTTGTACTAAAATAATATTTGTATGTTAATAAATAAAGTTGCCCAGCGGTCAGAGCTATTAGCAAGCCATAGGAAAGTCAGGTGGTGGTGGCGTACGCCTTTAATCCCAGCACTTGGTAGGTAGAGCTAGGTAAGTCTCTGTGTGTTCAGGAATACAGCCAGCATTGGATACACATGCCTTTAATCACAATACCAACCATAGAAGACCTGGAGGTCTATACAGACAGGCAGTGATGAGGCGGTCATGTGGTTGGGTCTACAACCAATGAGAAGGCAGAACAGAAAGTCTATATAAAGACTTTAACACAGGAAGTAGCTCTGTTTCAGAGAGGTAGGACCACCCCAGGAGGAAGGGTAAAGTTTTAGCTCTTAGCTCTGACCTCTTGCCTTTCATCTTTGCATTGGTTCTGTGTTTCTTATTTAAAAAGACAGTTGGTTACATCTACACATATTGAACAAAATAAATAAAAGAAACATTTTCACCTAAAAAAGGTCTATATCCAAAATTTACATATTGAACCTAAGAAATCAAATAAATATAACAAAACCTCTCATCTGATAGAACTCGAATAACCAAAATATACATAATGAACCTAAGAAATAAAAAAAATCAAAAATTTTATTCTGATAAAGGTCTAACATCCAAATATACGTTTTATCCCAAGAAATCAGAAAAATAAAACAAAAAGTCTCATCAGATAAATGTCTAATATCCAAATATATATGCTGAGCATAAGGTACCAGACTTCTATAACAAAAAATATCACCTGATAAATTTCTAATATCAAAAATATACATATTGAACATATTTAAATAAATAAAACAAAAATTCTCATCTGATTAAAATCTAATATCCAAAATATGCATACTGAACACAATAAATTAATTAAATAAAAATTCTCAACTGACAAAGAACTAAAATTATCCCCTGATAAAGGTCTAATATTCAATATATATACCATAAAAAATTAGATGAATTAAACAAAATTTCTCCTCTAATAAAGGTCTAATACGCACAATGTGCATATTGAACACAAGAAATTAGACAAATAAAAAATTCTTATCTGATAAATGTCTAATATTTAAAATATACATTTTAAACACAGGACACTAGATAAATAAAACAAAAATTAGGGTCTAATATCAAAAATATTCACATTCAACAAAAGAAATTAAATAAAACAAAAATTCTCACTTAATAAAGAATTAATATCCAAAATATGCAAAATGAATATAAGAAATCAAATACACAAAACAAAAAGTCTCATCTGATAAAGGTCTAATATCAAAAATATACATAATGAACACAAGAAGTTAAATAAAACAAAAATTCTCACCTGATGATGTGATTTCTAAAATATACATACTTAACACAAGAAATTAAATAAAACACAAAATCAGATATTATTAAGCTCTAATATCAAAAATATACATATTGAACACAAGAAATCATAAAAGAAAACAAAAATTCTCATCTCATAAGGTCTAATATCCAAAATACACATATTGAAAATATTTAGAAAAATAAATTTTCTCACCTGTTAATGGTCTAATATTCCAAAATATACATACTGAATACAAGAAATTAAAACAAAAAAATTCTCACATGACAAAAATCTAATATCCAAAATATATATAAAAACCTTGAGAAATCACATAAATAAAACAAAAATTCTCACCTAATAAAGGTCTAATAAATAAAATACACATACTGTACACAGGAAAATAAATAAAAGAAAATTTCTCATCTGATAAAGCTCTAATATTAAAAATATGCATGTTGAACATAATTAGATGAATAAAACAAAAATTCTGATCTGATAAAGGTCAAATGTCACAAATATACCTATGGAATGCAAGAAATCATATAAACAAACAAAAATTCTCATCTGCTAAAGGTCTATTATGCAAATATACATATTGAAACAAGAAATCAGATCAACAAAACAAAACTTTTCACCTCATAAAGGTTTAACATACAAAATATACATATAGAATACAAGAAATCAGGAAAACAAAACAAAATAATCGAGTGATTAAGATCGAATATGAAAAATATACTTATTGAACACAAGAAATAAAACAAAACAAAAATTCTGTTCTGATAAAGTTCTTATATAAAAAATATATCAATTTAAAACAAGAAATCAGATAAAGTGACAATTCTCATCTGTTAAAGTTTTAATATCCAAAATATCGATGTTGAACAGACAAAATCAGATCAATAAAACAAAAGTTCTCACCTGGTAAAGGTCTTATATTCAAAATATACATATTGATATTATTAGATAAATAAAACAAAAATTCTCATCTGATAAAAGTCTAATATTGAAAATATACATAGTAAACACAGGAAAGTAAATAAATCAAAAATTTTCACCTAACAAATGTCTAATATCCAAAATATACATATTGAAAACACAAAAAATTATTAGATGATAATTTTTGTTTTAATTAATTTCTTGTGTTCAGTATGTATATTTTTGATATTAGAAATTATTCAGATGAGAATTTTCATTTTATTTGTCTGATTTTTTGTGTTAATTATGCATATTTTCGATATTAAATCTCTATCAGATGAGAATTTTTGTTATGTTTATATGATTTCTTGTGTTCAATATGTATATTTAAAACAAAATTTCTCATCTGATAAAAGTCTAATATCCAAAATATATATTTTGGATAATATATATAATATATATAATGTATAATATATATATATAATATAATATATATAATATATAAGAAATCAGATAAATAAAACAAAAATTCTCATCTAGTAAAGGTCTTTTATAAAAAACATACTGAACACAGTAAATTAATTAAAACAAAAATTATTATCTCATGAAAGTCTAATATCCAAAACATACATACTGAACACAAGAGTAAATAAAACAAAAATTCTCATCTCATAAAGGTGTAATATTCAAAATATACATATTGAATACAAGATATCAGATAAATAAAAGGAAAATTCTTGTCTGATAAAAGTCTAGTATCCAAAATACACATATTAAGCAAAAGAAATCAGAAAAAGGAAATAAAATACTCATGAGAAAAAAGTCTAATATGAAAAAATATACTTATTGAATATAAGAAATAAACTAAAACAAAAATTCTGTTCTGATAAAGGACTAATACAAAAAAATATACCAATTGAACACAAGAAATCACATAACTAAAACAAAAATTCCTGCATGATAAAGGCCTCATATCCAAAATATACATATTGAACACAAGAAATCATATAAACAAAACAAAAATTCTCACCTGACAGAGGTTTAATACCAAAAATATGTATAATGAACACAAAAAAATCAGACAAATAAATTGAAAATTCTCACCTAATAGCAGTCTAAAATTCAAAATATACATATTGAACACTAGAAATCAGTTAAATAATAAAAAATTTCTCATCTAATAAAAATTAACAACTCGAGGACATTGAAGGGTCTGCCGGGGGTCTTGGAGAAGGGAGGCCTTCCCAATGACTCTGAGATACCACCTTACACCTGTCAGGATGGCTAAGACCAAAAACAAGGAAGACACCTTATGCAAGAGAGAATGTGGAGCTAGGGAAACTCTCCTCTACTGCTAGTGAGAATGCAAACTTGTACAACCACTTTGGAAATCAGTATGGCGCTTTCTTAGAAAATTGGGAATCAATCTCCCCCAAGATCCAGCTATACCACTCTTGGGCATATACCCAAGGAATGCCCAATCATACCACAAGAGCACTTGCTCAGCTATGTTCATTTCAGCATTGTTTGCAATAGCTAGAACCTGGAAACAACCTAGATGATCTTCAATGGAAGAAGGGATAAATAAAATGTGGTACATATACACAATGGAATACTACTCAGAAGAGAAAAACAATGACATCGTGAGGTTTGCAGGCAAATGGATGGATCTAGAAAAAAATCATCCTGAGTGAGGTAACCCATACTCAGAAAGACAAACATGGTATGTACTCACTCATAGGAGGATACCAGATGTGGAACAAGGATGACTGGACTGCTGCTCACATCACCAGGGAGGCTACCTGAAAAACAGGACCCCAAGAAAGACACAGGGATCACCTAATGATGAAGAAATGGATGAGATCTACATGAACAATCTGGACATGAGTGGGGGAACGAAGGGCGAGGGTTGAGGGAAAGAGAGCTTGAGGGATCCGGAGATCCCAGCTGGATCAAGAACAGAGAGGGAGAACAAGGAATAAAAGACCATGGTAAATGAAGACCACATGAGAATAGGAAGAAGCAAAGTGCTAGAGAGGCCCACAGAAATCCACAAAAATACCCCCACAATAGACTGCTGGCAATGGTCAAGAGACAGCCCGAACTGACCTACTCTGGTGATGGGATGGCTAAACACCCTAATTGTCATGCTAGAAACCCCATCCAATCACTGAGGGAACTGGATGCAGAGATCCATGGTTTGGCCCCGGGTGGTGCTCTGGGAGTCCAATTAGCGAGAAAGCAGAGGGTTGATATGAGCAAGAATTGTTGAGATTAATGTTGGATAAAGCACAGGGACAAATAGCCAAACAAATGGAAAAACATGAACTATGAACCAATGACTGAGGGGTCCCCAACTGGATGAGGCCCTCTGAATGGGTGAGGTAGTCGATTGGCTTGATCTGTTTGGGAAGCATCCAGGCAGTGGGACCGGGTCCTGTGCTCATTGCATGAGTTGGCTGTTTGAAACCTGGGGCTTAAACAGGGTCGCTTGGCTCAGCCTGGGAGCAGGGGACTGGACCTGCCTGGACTGAGTCTACCAGGTTGATCTCAGTCCTCAGCAGAGGCTTTGTCCTGGAGGAGGTGGAAATAGGGGGTATGCTGGGGGGAAGGGGAGGCGGGTGGGAGGGAAGAGAACAAAGGAATCCATGGCTGATATGTAGAACTGAATTGTATTGTAAAATAAAATTAAATTAAATTAAAAAAATTAACAACTCATGAAAATCTAATATCAAAAATATACATATTGAACTCAAGAAATTAAATGACACAATAATTCTCTCCTGATAAAGAACTTATATCTAAAGTATACATATTCAAATAAAGAAATCAAATAAATAAACAAAATTTCTCATCTGATAAATGTCTAATATCCAAATATTATTTACTGAACACTAGAAATTAAATAAAAAATATTGTCATCTGATAAAAGTCCAATATCAAAAATATTATATCGAACACTAGAAATCAAATAATAAAACAAATATTCTCATCTTATGAAGGTCTAATATCTAAATTAAACCTGTTGAACAGAAGAAATCAGATAAATAAAATAACAATTTTCATCATAGAAATGGCAAATATAAAAAATATACATATTGAACACAAGATATCATTAATCAATTAAAAATTCTCACCTGATAAAGGTGCAAGATCCAAAATATACATATCGAACATAACTAGCTAAATAAAAAATTCTCATCTGATAAATGTCTTATATTGAAAATATACATATTGAACTTAATTAGATAAATAACACCAAAAAATCACATCTGATAAAGATCTACATCCAAAATATACATATTGAATGCAAGAAATAAAACAATAATTGTCACCTGATAAAGGTCTAATATCGAAAATATACATATTGAACTGAAGAAACCCGATCAATAAAACAAAAACATTCATCAGATAAAGGTCTAATATCCAAAATATACATGTTGAATACAAGATATCAGACTAATATGAAAAAAATTAGCATCTGACAAATGTCTAATATCCAATGTATACATATAGAATGCAGTATACCATATAAATAAAACACATTTTCACGTGATAAAGTATTAATATCAAAAATATGCATGCTGGACACAAGAAATCAAATATATAAAACAAAAATTATCATCTGATAAAGGTCTAATGTCCAAAATATACATATTGAACTTAATAAGATAAATAAAACAAAAATTATCATCTGTTAAACATTTAATGTCCAAAATATACATACTTAACACAAGAAATGAAATAAAACAAAAATTCTGATCTGATAAAGGTCTAATATAAAAAATGTACATAGTGAACACAAGAAATCAGATGAATAAAACAAAAACTTCATCTGTTAAAGGTCTAATATCCAAAATATACATATTGAACACAAAAAAAATCCAACAAAACAAATGAAAATTCTAAATTGATAAAGGTCTAATATCAAAAAATGCACATTGCACACAAGAAATTAGATAAATAAAACAAAAATTCTCATCTGATAAATGTCTAATATCCAAAATATACATACTGAACACAAGAAATTAAATAAAACAAAAAATTCTCATCTGAAAAATATCTAATAACCAAAATATACATATTGAACATAATAAGATAAATAAAATAAAAATTCTCATCTGTTAATAGTATAATGTCTAAAATATACATACTAAGCACAAGAAATTAAATAAAACAAAATTTCTCATCTGATAAAGGCCTAATATCCAAAATATACATATTGAATAAAAGAAATCATACACATAAAACAAAAATTCTCCTCTGAATTCGGTCTTATATCCAAAATATACATATTGAAGATAATTAGATAAATAAAATAAAAATTCTCATCTGATAAAGGTCTAATATTAAAAATATACATAGTGAACACAAGAAATCAGATAAATAAAAGGAAAATTCTCATTTGGTAGAGGTCTAACATCCAAAATACAAATGTTGAACACAAGAAATCAGATAAATAAAATGAAAATTATCCTCTGATAAAGGTCTAATATCAAAAATATACATACTGAACATAGAAATTAAATAAAACAAAAATTCTCATAAGAAAAAGGTCTAATATCCAAAATATGCATATTGAACATAATTAGAAAAATAAAACAAAAACTCTTTTCTGATGAAGTTCTAATATCCAAACTATAAATATTTTTTAAAAAATTTTTTTAATTGAACACAATTAAAAAAAACAAAAAACAAAAATTCTCATGTGTTAAAGGTCTAATATGTAAACTATACATATTGACCACAAGACATTAGCTATATAAAACAAAAATTCAGCCGGGCGGTGGTGGCGCATGCCTTTAATCCCAGCACTCGGGAGGCAGAGCCAGGTGGATCTCTGTGAGTTCGAGGCCAGCCTGGGCTACCAAGTGAGTTCCAGGACTGGCGCAAAGCTAAACAGAGAAACCCTGTCTCGAAAAAACAACAACAACAGAAAAACATAACAAAAACAAAAATTCTCATCTGATACAGGTCTTGTATTCAAAATATACATGTTGAACACAAGAAATCAGATAAATAAAACAAAAATTCTCATCTGATAAAGGTGTAATATCCATAATATACATACTAAACTAGAAATCAGATAAATAATACAAAAATTCTCAGCTGATAAAGGTCCAATTTCAAAAATATACATATTGAACATAATCAGATTAATAAAATGAAAATTAATATCTGATAAATGTCTAATATCAAAAGTATACTTATTGAACACAAGAAATCATATAAGGAAAACAAAAATTCTCTTCTCATAAAGGTCTAATATCCAAAATATACATATTTAACATAATTATATGTATAAAACAAAAATTCTCATCTGATATATATCTAATATCCAAAATACTCATATTTAATAAAAATAGATAAATAAAACAAAAATTATCATCAGATAAATGTCTAGTATCAAAAATGGATCTATTGAACACAAGAAATTAAGAAAACAAAAATTCTCTTTTGATAAATGTCTAATATTCAAATATACATATTGAAAACAAGAAATCAGATGAATAAAACAAATATTCTCTTCTGATAAAGGTCTAATATCCAAAATATACACATTGAACAAAAGAAATTAAACAAATAAACAAAAATTCTCTGCTGATAAAGGTCTAATATCCAAAATATACACATTGAACAAAAGAAATCTAACAAACAAAAATTCTCAGCTGATAAAGGTCTAATATCCAAAATATACATATTGGACACAGAAATCTGAAAAATAAAAAAATTCTTATCTGATAAAAGTCTAACATCCAAAATACCCACACTGAGCACAAAAATCAGATAAATAAAACAAAATTCCTTATCTGATAAAGGTCTAATATCCCAAATATAAAAAGTGAGCATAAGAAATTAGAAAAAGAAAATAAAATTCTCATGTTATAAAGTTGAAATATCAAAAATGTACTTATTGAACACAAGAAATTAAATAAAACCAAATTCTCACGTGATGAAGGTCTAATATCCAAAATACACATATTGAACACAAGAAATAAGAAAAAAATTTCCCATGTAATAAAGTTCAAATATCAAAAATATACTTATTGCACACAAGAAATTACTACATAAATCAAAAATTATGTCATAAATATCAAATATCAAAAATATACATATTGAAATCAAGTAATCAGATAAATAAAACAAAAATTCTTATCTGATACAGGTCTAATATCCAAAATATACAAAAAGAACCCTAGAAATCAGATAAATAAATAAAAATACTTATCTGAAAAGTGCTAATATCTGAAAAATAATATTGGACACAAGAAATTAAATAAAACAAAACTTCTCACCAGATAAAGAACTTGTATCAAAATTATACATATTCAACACAAAAAAAAACAGATAAATAAAACAAAAATTCACATCAGATAAAGGTCTAAAATCAAAAATATACATATTGAACACAAGAAATCACATAAATGAAACAAAAAATTATCATCTAAAAAGGTCTACTATCCAAAATATATATTGAACATAATTAGATAAATTAAATAAACATTTGCATCTGATAAAGTTTTAATATCCTAAATAGACACATTGAATATATTGAGATAAATAAAACAAAAATTCTCTGTAGCATGAATCTTTTTTTTTTTTTTTTTTTTGGTTTTTTCGAGACAGGGTTTCTCTGTGTAGCTTTGCGCCTTTCCTGGAACTCGCTTTGGAGATCAGGCTGGCCTCGAACTCACAGAGATCCGCCTGCCTCTGCCTCCCGAGTGCTGGGATTAAAGGCGTGCGCCACCACCGCCCGGCTTGTAGCATGAATCTTAAAAGTTTTTTTTTAATAAAATCAAGCCTGTACCAGGTATTGGGGTGAACACTGGAAGATCAGAGAGACAGAACAGGCCACAGGCACCTCACCTCGCCATTTCATCAGCTAATCCTGTTTCCTCAGACTGGAAGCCTCTGAGTCCTCGTCTAGAATGAATCTCAGCTGAACTGCTGCTCCAAAGCCTGAAACCTTAACCAGCCAAAAGCTTCTAGTTCCTGGTCTTCATGCCTTATATACCTTTGTGCTATCTGCCATCACTCCCTGGGATTAAAGGCTTGCTTTCTGGGATTAAAGGCGTCAGTCACCGTGCTTGGCTGTATCCTTGAACACATGGATTTCTGCCTCTGGAATGCTAGGATTAAAGGCGTGTGCTACCACTGCCTAACCATTAGGTTTAATATTGTGGCTGTTCTGTCTCTGACCCCAGATAAGTTTATTACGGTGCACAATATTTTGGGGAACACAATACCACCACAATTCTCATCTGATAAATGTCTATTATCCAAAATATACATAGTTAAGGAAAGAAATCACATAAATAAAACAATTCTCATCTGATAAAGGTCTAATATCCAAAATACACATATTGAACACAAGAAATCAGAAAAAGAAAACAAAATTTCTCATGTGATAACGGTCCAATATCAAAAACATACTTAAAAACATAATAAATTAAAAAAACACCAATTCTCATTTGATAAAGATCTAATATGCAAAAAATACACATTGAACACAAGAAATCATATAAATAAAGCAAAACTTCAAATCTTATAAAGATCTAATACCAGAAATGTACATATTGAACATAATTAAATCAATAAAACAAAAATTTTCTCATGATAAAAGTCTAATATTCAAAATATACATATTTAATACAAAAAATTAAATTAACAAAACAAAAATTCTCATCTCATAAAGGTCGAATACCCTAAATATACATATGGAATACAAGAAATTAGAAAAGCAAAACATAATTTTCATGTGATAAAGGTAAAATATCAAAAATATTCTTATTGAACACAAGATATTAAATAAAACAAAACTTCTCACCTAATAAAGGTCTAATATCAAAAATACACATATTGAACATAATTAGATAAATAAAACAAAAATTATCATCTCATAAATATCTAATATTCCAAAATATATGTTGAACACAAGACATCAGATAAATAAAACAAAAATTGTCATCTGATAAATGTCTTATATACATAATATACATATTTAACCCAAGAAATCAAATAAATAAAACAAAAGTTGTCATCTGATGTTCATCTAACATCAAAAACGTACTTATTGTTCTCAAGAAATTAAATAAAAGCAAAATTCTCATCTGATAATGTCTAATATCCCAAACATACCTGTTGAATACAAAAATGTCTAATACCAATAATACACATATTGAACACAAGAAATTAGATAATTAAAACTGAAATTCTTATCTGAAAATGGTCTAATATCAAATATATACATATTGAACACAAGAATTCAGATAAATAAAAAAAATTCTCATCTGATAAATGTATAATATCCAAAATATAAATTGAACACAATAAATAAGAAAAAACAAAAATTATCAGCGGTAAGTCTAATATCCAAAATATACACATTGAACACAAGAAAACAGATAAATAAAACAAAAATTCTGATCTGATAAAGGTCTAATATCCAAAACAGACATATTGAACATAATTGGATAAATAAAAGAAAAATTCTCATCTTATTAAGGTATAATATCAAAAATATACATATGGAACACAAGAAATCAGATAATTTAAATGAAAATTCTAGACTGATAAAGATGTAATATCCAAAATTATGCATACTGAACACAAGAATCAAATGTATAAAACAAAAAATCTCATTTGAGAGATGTCTCATATCCAATATATACATATTGAACATAATTAGATAAGTAAAACAAAAATTCTGATCTGATAAAAGTCTAATATCCACAATATATTTACTGAACACAATAAATTAAATAAAACAGTAGTTCTCACCTGAGAAAAAGACTAATATCCAAAATATGCACACTGAACACAAGAAATCAAATATATTAAAGAAAAATTCTCATTTGATAGAGGTCTAATATCCAAATATACAGTTTGAACAAAGAAAATCAGATAAATAAAAGAAAAATTTTCATGTGATAAAATTTTAATATCGAAAATACACATATTGAACAAAATAAATGAGAAAAAACAATTATTAGAGGTAGGTCTCAAATTCAAATATACATATTGAACATATTTAGATAAATGAAAACAAAAATTCTCATTGGATAAAAGTCTAATATCAGGCTGGAGAGATGGCTCAGAGGTTAAGAGCATTGACTACTCTTCCAGAGGTCCTGAGTTCAATTCCCAGCAACCACATGGTGGCTCACAACCATCTGTAATGAGATCTGGTGCCCTCTTCTGGCCTGCAGTCATACATGCTGTATACATAATAAATAAATAAATCTTTAAAAAAAAAAGTCTACTATCCAAACCATGCGGTGGTGGCGCACGCCTTTAATCCCAGCACTCGGGAGGCAGAGCCAGGCGGACCTCTGTGAGTTCGAGGCCAGCCTGGTCTATAAAGTGAGTTCCAGGAAAGGCACAAAGCTACACAGGGAAACCCTGTTTCCAAAAAAAAAAAGTCTAATATCCAAAACATAGATATTGAAAACAGGATACCAGATAAGTAAAACAAAATTTCTCATCTGATCAAGATCTAATGACAAGTATATATATTGAACACAAGAAATCAGATAAAAAAAACAAAAGTTCTCATCTGATAAAGATCTAATATCAAAAATATATGTATTAAACACAAGAGATTAAATAAAACAAAAATTCTCACCTGAGAAAGAACTAATATCCAAAATATGCATACTGAACACATGGTATCAGATAAATAAATCAAGAATTCTAATCTGATAAAGGTCTAATATTCAAAATATACAAAAAACACAAGAAATCAGAAAAACAAAACAAAATTCTCATGTGATAAAGGTTTTACATGAAAATGTATTTATTGAACACAAGAAAATAAACAAAACAAAACTTCTGTTCCGATAATGGTCTAATATAAAAATATACCTATTGAACACAAGAAATCAAACAAAAGAAGAATTCTCATCTGATAAAGGTATCTTTATAGGCATTTCCTTCTTTAGGTTGTGAAAGTTTTCTTCTATGATTTTGTTGAATATATTTTTTGTGCCTTTGAGTTGGTATTCTTTTTGTTCTTCTATCCCTATTATTCGTAGGTTTGGTCTTTTCATGGTGTCCCAAATTTCTTGGACATTTTGGGTCATGACTTTGTTGGCCTTAGTGTTTTCTTTGACTGATGAATCTATTTCCTCTACTGTATCTTCAACACCAGAGATCTGCTCTTCCATCTCTTGCACTCTGTTGGTTATGCTTGCATCTACAGTTCCTGTTCATTTATTCAGATTTACACTTCCAGCATTTCCTCAGTTTGTGTCTTCTTTGTCTCCATTTCAGTCAGGCAGCAGACCTCCTGCAGACAGGTCAGACTACCACCATCCCCCATGAGACCCTGTAATCAAGCCCCACCTCCCCCAAATCCCACCCATCCTTCGAGACTGCAACTGTTCCCTGAGACAGTGATGGCCAGGACCTGATTGGACTAAGAGGTGAGTCATCCTCAATCCTGAACACCCAAGCCCCTAGGCTTTGGGCCCAGGGGCACAACCCTGCACCTCTACACCACTACCTATTGCAGTCCTAGTTTCAGGCCAGTTGGCAGGCAGACCTACTGCAGGCAATTCAGACTACCACCATCCCCCACCAGACCTTGTAACTCACAAGTCCCACCCCTTCCAACCCACCTGTGTGCCAAGATTACAACTACTCCCTGAGACAGAGCCCACAAGGGCCAATTGGACTAAGTGCTTCTCCCTGAGACAAACAGTCCATCAGAACCCAATAGACCAAGAGCTCCCACTGGACCAAGATTATTGATCCGACTGAGAGAGCCTCCCTCAGACACAGACACCGCTTGCACCAAGTGGAGAAAGAGATGGATAGAGGCCAGTGCAAAACTACAGTCAACAACAAAAAACACACCATGGTTCCATCAGAACCTACACCAGCAAGACCTGAACATCCCAACACAGAAGAAACAGAAGAAATCGACCTTAAAAATGACCTTAAGAAGATGATAGAGATCTTTAAAGAGGAAATGAAAAATTCCCTTAAAGAATTAGAGGAAAAGTCAAACAAAAAATGGGAAGCAATCAGTAAATCCCTTGAAAGCCAAGAGAAAGCAATTAAATATTTGAGGGAAACAGCTCAAGATTTGACATCTGATTTCTCATTTTCAATATGTATATTTTGCATATAGACATTTATTAGGTGAGAATTTTTGTTTTATTTAATTTCTTGCATTCAATATGTATATTTTGGTTATTAAATCTTTATCAGATGAGAATTTTTGTGTTGTGTATATGATTTCTTGTGTTTATTATATATATATATATATATATATATATATATATAGGATACTAGATCTTTATCAGATTAAAATCTTTGTTTTATTTTATTTCTTGAGTTCAATATGTAATTTTCAACTTTAGAAGTTTATCAGATTAGGATTTTTGTTTAATTTATCTAATTATGTTCAATATATGTACTTTGGATATGAGACATTTATCAGATGAGGATTTCTGTTTTATTTATCTGATTTCTAGTGTTCAGTATTTATATTTTGGCTTAGTCCTTTATCAGATGAGAAGTTTTGTTTTATTTATCTGATTTCTTGTGTTCATTATGTATATTTTGGATATTAGAACTTTATCAGATGCAAATTTTTGTTTTACTTATCTGACGTCTTGTGTACAATATGTATATTTCTGGTATTAGACCTTTATTAGGTGAGAATTTTTTATTTATCTAATTATGTTTGATGTGTATATTTGGAATAGTAGACCTTTATCATATGAGAATTTTTTTTCATTTAATATCTGTGTTCAAAATGTATATTATGGATAGTAGACCTTTATCAGATGAGAATTTTCATTTTATTTATATTATTTATTGTGTTCAATATGTGTATTTTGGATATAAGACCTTTATGACAATGACAATTTTTGTTTGATTTAATTTCTTGTGTTCAATATGTATATTTTTCATATTAGACCTTTATCAGATGAAAATTTTTGTTTTATTTTTCTGATTTTGTGTTCAATATGTATATTTTTGATATTAGACATTTATCAGATGAGAATTGTTTTAATTAATTTCTTGTGTTCTGTATGTATATTTTGGATACTAGAAATTTATCATGTGATAATTTTTTGTTTTATTTATCTTATCATGTTCAATGTGTATACTTTGGATATTAGAACATTATCAAATGAATATTTTTTTATTTATCTGACTTCTTAGGATCAATGTGTACATTTTTGATATTAGAATTTTATCAGATGAGAATTTTTGTTTTATTTATCTGATTTCCAGTGTTCAATGTGTATATTTTTGATATTAGACCTCTAAAAGATGAGAATTTTTGTTTTATTTAATTTATTGTGTTAAATGAAAATATTTTGGATATTAGACTTTTATCAGATGAGAATTTTTGTTTTATTTGTCTGATTTCTTATCTTCACTCTGTATATTATGGTATTAGACCTTTATCAGATGAGATTTTTTGTTTTATTTATTTGATTTCTTGAGTTCCACATGTATATTTTGGATATTAGACCTTTATCTGATGACAATATTTGTTTTGTTTACCTGATTTCTTATGTTCAATATGTATATTTTAGATATTAGACCTTTATCTGATGATAATTTTTGTTTTATTTATCTAATTATATTTGATATGTATATTTTGGAAATGAGACCATAATCAGGTGAGAATTTTTCATTTATTTATCTGATTTCTTTGGTTCAATGTGTATATTTCGGATTTTAGACCTTTATCAGATATAAATTTTTGTTTTATTTACCTGATTTCTTGTATTTTGGTTATAAGATCTATGTCAGATATAATTTTTATATATATATATATATGATGTCCTGTGTTCAATATGTATAGTTTAGTTTTTAGACCTTTACCACTTGAGAGTTTTTGTTTTATTTAACTAATTATGTTCAATATGTATATTTTGGATATTAGACCACTATTGAATGAGAGTTTTTGTTTTATTTTTCTGATTTCTTGTGTTCAATAAGTATATTTTTGATAGCAGAACTTTACTGGTGAGAATTTTGTTTTATCTAATTTCTTATGTTCCATATATATATTTCTTTTCTTTATTAAGAAAATTTCTACTCACTCTATATACCACCCACAGTCCTATCTCCTCCCTCCTCTCATCTCCCAGACCTCCATCCCAAGCCACTCCATATTCCCACATCCCCCAAATCAAGGTCTCCCATGGGGAGTTAGCAGAGCCCCACACACTGAGCCTAGGCAGGTCCAAGCCCCTTTCCACTCTACCAAGGCTGCGAACGGCACCACACTACCGGTACCAGATTCCTAAAGGCAGCATGAATGGATTGCAATTCCCCCTGCCTGGGTGTTCTCCGAAGAGTTCAGCCAAAAGAGTTCAACCGTTTTCCATGTCCAGAGGGCCTAGTCCAGTCCCATTGGGGCTCCACAGCCACCAGTCCACACAGTTCACAGTTCAGGGGCTTGCACTAGGTTGGCCGGTCATCTCTGCACATCCTACCATCATGATCTCGACGTCCCTCACCTGCAGTATCTCTCCTCTCTCTCCTCAATTAGATTCCCAGAGCTCAGCCTGGTGCCTGGCCGTGGATCTCTGCCTCTGCCTCTATCAGTCTCTGGACAAAGGCTCTATGGTGACAGCTGGGTTATTTGCTAGGCTGGTCACCAGAGTAGACTGGTCCAGGCACTCTCTGGACCACTGCCAGGAGACCAAGGTGGGGTCTAACTTGTGGATTTCTGAGAGGCTCCCCAGCACCCTGCCTCTTCCTATTCCCACGATGTATCTATCATGGTATCTTCCTTTCTATCCTCACACTCTGTCCCTGTTCCAGGTTGACCCTCCCATTTCCCTATGTTCTCATCCCCCACTCCTTGCCCTCTGCCACCCCCCCCAAACCTAGTCCACTCATGTAGATCTCATCCACTTCTTCACAGGATCGTCCATGTGTCCCTCCTAGGGACTTTCTGTTAGCTAGCCTCTCTGGAGTTGTGGGTTGCAGTATGGCCACCCCTTCCCTCACATTTAGTATCCACTTATGAGTGAGTACATACTATGTTTGTCCTTCTGAGTCTGGGTTACCTCATTCAGGATGATATTTTCTAGTTCCATCCATTTTCCTGTGAATTTCATGATATCTTTGTTTTTTACTGCTGAACAGTACTCCATTGTGTATATGTGCCATATTTTCTTTATTCATTCTTCAGTTAAGGGGCATTTAGGTTGTTTCTATGTTCTTGCTATTATGAATAATGCTGATATGAACATAGTTGAGCATGTGTCCTTGTGGTAACATTGAGTATTCCTTGGGTATATGCCCAAGAGTGGTATAACAGGTCTTGAGGAAGACTTATTCCCAATTTTCTGAGAAACAGCCATACTGATTTCTAGAGTGGCTGTACAAGTTTGCATTCCCACCAACAGTGGAGGAGTATTCCCCTTTCTCCACATCCTCTCCAACATAAGCTGTCTTCAATGTTTTTGATCTTAGCCATTGTGACAAGTATAAGCTGTCAGAGTTGTTTTGATTTGCATTTCCCTGGTGACTAAGGATGTTGAGGAATTCCTTGAATGCCTTTCAGCCATTTGAGATTCTTCTATTGAGAATTCTCTGTTAAGCTCTGTAGCCCATTTTTTAATTGGATTGTTCAGTATTTTGATGTCTAGCTTTTTGAGTTCTTTATATATTTTAGAGATCATCCCTCTGTAAGATGTGGGGTTGGTGAAGATCTTTTCCCATTCTGTAGGCTGTCGTTTGGTCTTATTCACCGTGTCCTTTGCTCTACAAAAGCTTCTCAGTTTAAGGAGGTCCTATTTATTAATTGTTGCTCTCAGTGTCTGTGCTACTAGTGTTATATTTAGGAAGTGGTCTCCTCTGCCAATTCGTTCCTCACTACTTCCTACTTTCTCTTCTATCAAGTTCAGTGTAACTAGAATTATGTTGAGGCCTTTGATCCACTTGGACTTGAGTTTTGTGCTTGGTGACAGATATGGATCTATTTGCAATCTTCTGCATGTTGACATCCAGTTATGCCAGCATCATTTGTTGAAGATGCTTTCTTTTTTCCATGGTACAGTTTTGGCTTCTTTGTTGAAAATCATAAGTTCATAGGTGTGTGGATTAATGTCAGGGTCTTCAATTTGATTCCATTGGTCCACATGTCAGTTTTTCTTCCAGTACCAACCTGGTTTTATTACTATAGCTCTATAGTAGAGCTTGAAGTCAGGGATCGTGATATCTCCTGACGTTGTTTTATTGTACAGGATTCTTTTGGCTATCCTGGGTTTTTTTGTTTTTCCATATGAAGTTGAGTATTGTTCTTTCCAGGTCTGTGAAGAATTGTGTTGGTATTTTGATGGTGATTGCATTGAATCTGTAGATTGCTTTTGGTAGGATTGCCAATTTTACTTTGTTAATCCTGCCTATCCATGGGCATGGGAGATCTTTCCATTTTCTGATATCTTCTTCAATTTCTTTTTTCAGGAACTTAAAGTTCTTGTCTTATAGGTCCTTCACTTGCTTAGATAGAGTTACCCCAAGGTATTTTATATCATTTGTGGCTATTGTAAAGGGTGATGTAT
Organism: Peromyscus eremicus; assembly: GCF_949786415.1. Taxonomy (NCBI): domain Eukaryota; kingdom Metazoa; phylum Chordata; class Mammalia; order Rodentia; family Cricetidae; genus Peromyscus; species Peromyscus eremicus. The sequence goes on from NW_026734349.1 coordinate 119,969, forward strand.
CTCTGATTTCCATCTCAGCCTGTTTATCAATTGTATATAGTAGAGCTACTGATTTTTTTGAGTTGATCTTGTATCATGTTATGTTGCTGCAGGTGTTTATAAGCTGCATCAGTTCCTTGGTCAAATTTTTGGGGTCACTCATATATACTATCATATCATCTGCAAATAGGGAAAGCTTGACTTCTTCCTTTCCAATTTGTATTCCCTTAATCTCCTTATGTTGTCTTATTTCTCTGGCTAGAACTTCAAGTACTATATTAAATAAGTATGGGGAGAGTGGACAGCCTTGCCTTGTTCCTGATTTTTGTGGAATCGCTTTGAGTTTCTCTCCATTTAATTTAATGTTGGCTGTTGGCTTGCTGTAAATTGCCTTTGTGATGTTTAGGTATGTTCCCTGTATTCCTGATCGCTCCAAGACCTTTATCATGAAGGGGTGTTGGATTTTGTCAAACGCCTTTTCAGCATCCAGTGAGATGATCATGTTTTTTTTTCTTTCAGTTTGTTTATATGATATATTACATTGACAGACTTTCATATGTTGAACCACCCAAGCATCCCTGGGATAAAGCCTACTTGATCATGGTGGATAATTGTTTTGATGTGTTCCTGGAGTCTGTTTTCCAATATTTTATTGAGTATTTTTCATCAATGTTCATGAGGGAGATTGGTGTGTAGTTCTCTGTCTTTGTTGCATCTTTGTTTGGTTTAGGAATCAGGGTAACTGTAGCCTCATAGAAGGAGTTTGGTAATGTTCTTTCTGTTTCTATTATGTGGAACAATTTAAAGAGTATTGGTATTAACTCTTCTTTGAAGATCTGATAGAATTCTGTGCTGAAACCATCTGCTCCTGGGCTTTTTTTGGTTGGAAGACTTTTACAATTCTATTGTAAAATACAATTCTATTTCCTTAGGGGTTATTGGACTATTTAAATAGTTTATCTGGTCTTGATTTAACTTAGGTATGTTGTACCTATCTAGAAAATTATCCATTTCTTTTAGATTTTCCAATTTTGTGGAGTAGAGTTTTTTGAAGTATGACCTTATGATTTTCTGTTAGTTGTTTATGATTCCCTTGTCATTTCTGATTTTGTTAATTTGGATGCTCTCTCTCTGTCTTTTGGTTAGGGGCTTGTCTATCTTGCTGATTTTCTCAAAGAACCAACTCTTTGTTTCATTAATTTTTTTATTGTTCTCTTTGTTTCTATTTTATTGATTTTAGCTCTCAATTTGATTATTTCCTGGTGTCTATTCTTCCTGGGTGACTTTGCTTCTTCTTGTTCTAGAGCTTTCATGTGTGCTATTAAGTCACTAGTGTGAGATTTCTCCAACTTCTTTATGTGGGCATTTAGTGCTATGACTTTCCCTCTTAGCACTGCTTTCATAGTGTCCCATAAGTTTGGGTATGTGGTATATTAATTTTCATTGATCTCTAGGAAGTCTTTAATTTCTTTCTTTATTTCTTCCTTAACCCATTGGTGATTCAGTTGGGCATTATTCAGTGTCCATGAGATTGTAGGCTTTCCTTAGTTCTTGTTGTTGTTGAAATCTAACTTTAAACCATGGTGGACTGATAGAATGCAGGAGGTTATTCTAATTCTACTGTTTTGTACCTGTTGAGATTTGCTTTGTGGTCAAGTATATAGTGGATTTTAGAGAAGGTTCCATGGGGTTCTGAGAAGAAGATATATTCTTTTTTGTTAGGATGGAATGTTCTGTAGATATCGATTAAGTCCATTTGGGTCATAACATCAATTAAGTCCTTTATTTCTCTGTTAAGTTTCGATTTGGGAGATCTGTCTATTGGTGAAAGTGGGGTGTTGAAGTCTCCCACTATTAATGTGTGGGGTTTTTTATATGTTTTAAGCTTTAGTAATGTTTCTTTTACATATGTGGGTGACCTTGTGTTTGGGGAGTAAATGTTCAAAATTGAAACTTCATCTTGGTAGATCTTTGCTGTGATGAGTATGTAATGCCCTTCTTGATCTCTTTTGGTTGATTTTAGTTTGAAGTCTATTTTGCTGGATATTAGGATGGCTACATCTGCTTGCTTCTTAAGATTGTTTAATTGGAAAGTCTTTTCCCAGCTTTTTATTCGTAGGTAGTGTCTATCTTTGAATTTGAGGTGTGTTTCTTGTATGCAGCAGAAAGATGGGTCCTGCTTTCATATCCACTCTGTTAGCCTATGTCTTTTTATGGGTGAATTAAGTCCATTGATATTAAGGGATATTAAAGACCAGTGATTGTTCATTCCTGTTATTTTTTGGTGGCAGTGTGTGTGCACTTCTCTTCTTTGGGGTTTACTGCTGTGGTGTTATCCTGTGTTTTTGAGGGTGTATCTGACTTCCTTAGGTTGGAATTTTCCTTCTAGTGCTTTCTGTAGGGCTGGGTTTGTGGATAAGTATTGTTTAAATCTGGCTTTGTCTTAGAATGTCTTGTTCACTCCATCTATGTTGATTGACAGTTTTGCTGGGTATATTAATCTAGGCTGGCATCCATGGTCTCTTAGTGTCTGCATTACATCTGTCTAGTCTTTCAAAGTCTCCATTGGGAAATCGGGTGTTATTCTGATGGATTTGCCTTTGTAAGTCACTTGGCCTTTTTCCTTTGCTGCTCTTATTATTCTTTCTTTATTCTGTAGGTTTAGTTGTTAATTATTATGTGGCAAGGGACTTTTTTTGGGGGGTCTAGTCTGTTTGGTGTTCTATAGGCTTCTTGTATCTTCATAGGCATTTCCTTCTTTAAGTTGGGAAAGTTTTCTTCTATGATCTTGTTGAATATATTTTCTGTGCCTTTGAGTTGGTATTCTTCTCCTTCCTCTATCCCTATTATTCGTAGGTTTGGTCTTTTCATTGTGTCCCAGATTTCTTGGACATTTTGTGTTATAATTTTTTTGCATTGGTATTTTCTTTGACTGATGACTCCATTTCCTCTTCTGTATCCTCTAAACCACAGATCCTCTCTTCCATCTCTTGTATTCTGTTGGTTATGCTTGCATCTGTATTTCCTGTTCATTTACTCAGATTTTCTATTTCCAGCATTCCTTCTGTTTGTGTCTTCTTCATTTTTTTCTATTTCCCTTTTCAGGTCTTGGACTGTTTCCCTTATCTGTTTCATTGCTTTTTCATGGTTTTCTTTCAGGGATTTATTGTTTTCTTCTGCTTTATTTGTCTTTTCCTCTAGTTTTCTATAGCATTCTTCCCAGTTTTTGTTTGACTTTTTGTGTTCTTTATCAATTTCCTCCGCTTTTTCGTTTGTCTCTTCCTCAACTTCATTTTTCATTTCTTCTTTAAAAGTCTCTAGCATCTTCAGGATGTTATTCTTCAGGTTGCTTTCTTCTGCTTCTTCCATTTTGTGATGCTCATGTCTTGCTGTTGGAGGAGGGCTAGGTTCTGGTGATGCTGTATTGCTCTTTATTTTGTTGTATGTACTTCTGCCTTGATGTCTGCCCGTCTCCTCATGCTTTTGTTCTTGGTCTTATCAGTGCTCCTGGTCCAGTCAAAGCTGACAGATTCGGCACTTCAGGAAGCCTCTCTTGTTCCAATGAGAGGTGGCAGATTCTGTTTCTCAGAAAGCCACTCTTGGTCTAATCAGGGCTGGAAGATTCCCTGTCTCCTGAGTTTATTTTTGGTCCAATGATGGCTCTTTGTCCAATGAGAGCTCTCTCTCTCTCTGGGCTAGATGGGAGGTCTCTGGGCCTGATGAGAGGTCTCTGGGCCAGATGGCAGCTGGGGGCTGGTCACTAATTCTCAGGAAGTGGCAGGGGTGGGGTGAGGATTGGTCTCAGGTGGATGGGTGTGGGAGTAGGGTGCATAGATTACAGGGTTTCCAGGGGGTCTTGGAGAAGGGGAACCTTCCCACGGGGACCTGCCTAAGGGCCAGGACCTGGGGCCAAGTTGGGCGGGTCTTCCCCAGGAATGGCTGGTGCCCAGAGATGGAACCTAGGGGCAGGCCTCACAAGGTTTGACCCCAGGAACTCACCTCTGGTCCAGATGGGAGTCCCGGGCTGGATGGGAGCTGGTGGCTGGTCTCCAATTCTCAGGAAGTGGGGGGGTGTCTCCGGTGGATGAGTGTGGGGGCAGGATGTGTAGATTGCAGGACCTGCCAGAGGGTTTTGGAGAAGGGGAGACTCCCCTTGTGCCAGAAACTGGGGCCAAGTTGGGAAGGTCTTCCCTAGAAATGGTTGTTACCCAGGGATGTGACCTAGGGGCAGGCATCCCTGGGTATGATCCCAGGCACTTACCTCTGGTCTGGATGGGAGGTCTGGGCTGGATGGGAGCTCGGGACTGGTCTCTAAGTCTCAGGAAGTGGCAAGGGACTCAGGCTGGTGGATGTGGTGGCAGAGAGTGTAGATATCATTGTCTACCAGGGGTCTTGGAAAAGGGGGACCTTCCCGCCGCGGCCCACCTCATGGCCAGAACCTGGGGCCAAGTTGGGCGGGTCTGAAGATTACCATTTTCATATGGGCATTTTAAGGCTAGCAAAGACGCATATCAGAGAACTTAACATGCATTAATGAAGCACACATCACTGATTTCATCATCTGCTATATGACACTTCTGTGTTCACAAAATTATCATGGAGTTTAACAGAAAAGAATATAAATTTTACATTTATACAACAGAAATATACTGTAGCATTCTTAGGGTTTCTATTGAATGGAAATACACTGTAGCAGTCTTAGGATTTCTATTGTTGTGAAGAGATACCACAACCATGGCAACTCTTATGAAGAACACATTTGATTGGAATGACTTACTTACATTTTCCATCATGGTGGGGAGCATGCCAGTCTGCAGACAGATATGGTGCTTGAGTGGAAGCTGAGAGTACTATGTCTTGGAGGCAACAGGAACTCAACTGTCTACCACACTGAGTGAGCTGCATCAAAAGAGACCTCAAAGCCTACCCCCACAGTGACACACTTCCTCCAGCAAGTCTCAAAATCTTGCAGAAGGAAGGAAACAATGGAAAACTCTACCTATGGTGGGTACCTCTGCGGCAGTAATTTTGTAATCCATGCTTTGTTTGTTAGGTAACAGGACATCCACTAGGAAATGTCTTTGAACATCATTTGCTCAGACTGTATTCCCTGAGATTAGGTACCCATGACTAAATATTAGTTCCAGGTGCAAGGCTAATGTCAAGGCCTTGGCCATGGACAGTTTGAGAGAATCACCTCCCACCTTTGTGGACATTAAATTTCTACAGGACACTTATTTTATATAGCAAAAAACTCCGAAGAAAACACTGTATCAAAGCTACTCTCTACTTGTTTCTCCTAAGAATCCCAGACTGGAGTTGCCAGGAAACCATAATGTTCGCACTGTCTGTCAAAATTGCCCCATGGTAAATCAACCACACCCAATCACAACCTTACTTTATATCCTCATTTTCCTTCTCTTAAGGACATAAGTATCTGAGTGTTTTAATGATTTTTCTTCTTCAGCGTTACAGGGAACCAATATGATTGCAGTAAGTCAAATCTGTATTGGAGACATCATTATGCCATCCCTGTAAATCAATGACTATTAAGACATGTTCTGTATACTACAGATCTCATAAAACAAGAATGGAAGCCGGGCGGTGGTGGCACACGCCTTTAATCCCAGCACTCGGGAGGCAGAGCCAGGCAGATCTCTGTGAGTTCAAGGCCAGCCTGGGCTACCAAGTGAGTTCCAGGAAAGGCGCAAAGCTACACAGAGAAACTCTGTCTCGAAAAACCAAAAAAAAAAAAAAAAAAAAATGGAGACAACCCCACAATTGTGTTCCTGACTTACTCAGGCCCTTGTCACTATACACCTTATAAACTATATTCTTCCATCTGTAGCCAAATGCTCAATATGAATGAATTAACTATTCAAATCTTTGATAATTTCAGGGATTTGTTTGTCATATAAGGTTTTTGGTGATTTAATAAGAATATGTAGGGTAATATTGACTATTATATCAGTGATCAGAATATGATCAATAGCTCATAGTGTCATTACTCCTCCAATAAATTATACAGTAATATCATAAGCCTGGATATGGACAAAACTAGAATTTTACAAGCCTATTGGTGTTGCCTATCATAGCCAAAAATAATGTCACTTTCTCCTTGGGTGAAAGTAAGTAATTCTATCTTTAAAACTAAAGGAAACGGTTCAAAATTTGAAAATTGAAATAAAGGCAATAAAGAAGAAATAAACTGAGGGAATATTGGAAATGGAAATTCTGAGTAAATGAACAGGAGCTACAGAAGCAAACATCACCAACAGAATGCAAGAGATGGAAGAGAGAATCTCTGTCTTTGAAGATATAATAGAGAATTTTTTTTCAGTCAAAGAAAACATTCAAGTCAACAAAGCCATAACAAAAAACATCCAGGAAATGTGGGACACAATGAAAAGACAAAACTTAAGAATAATAGGGATACAAGAAGAAGAATATCAGCTCAAAGGCACAGAAAATATATTCAAAAGCATGGCTTAATGTTAGAATTCAACAACAACACAAACCACAGAAATCATACACAATAATGGAAACTAAATAAAGCTCAACTGAATTACCAATGAGTGAAGGAAGAAATTGAGAAAAAAAATTGAAGACTTCCTAAAGTTCAATTAAAAGGATTGTACAATGAACCCAAACTTATATTACACTATGAAAGCACTAGTAAGAGGAAAGTTTGTAAAACTAAATGCCTACATAGAGAAATTAGAAAAATCTCACACTAGTGACATAACAGCACATCTGAAAACTCTCCAACAAAAAGAAGAAAATTCAGCCTTGAAGAATAGATGTCAGAAAATAATCAAATTGAGGTCTAAAAGCAATAAAGGAGAACCAATAAGAACAATACAAAAATGATTCAAAGAAAGAGTTAGTTATTTGAGAAAAATTAAGAAAATAGACAAACCCCTGTGCAAGCTAACCAAAAGGCAGAGAGAGAGAAAATGTCCAGATTAACAAAATCAAAAATGAAAAGAGTTCATAACAACAGAAAATAAGAAAATATGGAGCATCATAAGATCATACTGCAAAGGGCCACATGGTTTCAGCACAGAATTCTACCAGATTTTCAAAGAAGAGCTAATGCCAATACTCATCAAATTGTTCCACACAATAAAAACAGAAGGAACATTACCAGACTTTTTATGAGGCTACAGTGACTCTGATACCCAAATCACACAAAGATGCAAAAAAGAAAGAGAATTACGGAATAATCTCCCTCATGAACATTGATGCAAAAATATCCAATAAAATACTGGCAATCTGAATACAATAACAAATCAAAAAAATTATCCACAATGATCAAGTAGGCTTTATCCCAGGGATGCAAGGATGGCTCAACATATGAAAACCTGTCAATTTAATACACCATGTAAACAAACTGAAAGAAAAAAATCACATGATCATCTCACTAAATGCTGAAAATGCCTTTGACAAAATCCAACACCCCTTCATGATAAAGGTCTTGGAGAGATCAGGAATACAAGGAACATACCTAAACATAATAAAGTCAATTTACAGCAAGCTGACAGCCAATATAAAATTAAATGGAGGGAAACTCTAAGTGATTTCACTAAAATCAGTAATAAGACAAGGCTGTTGACTCTTGTCATACTTATTCAACATAGTACTTGAAGTTCTAGCTAGAGCAATAAGACAACAAGAGGAGATCAAGGGGATATAAATTGGAAAGGAAGAAGTCAAGCTTTCCCTATTTGCAGGCCCTGACATTAATCCACACACCTATCAACACCTGGTTTTTGACAAAGAGGCCAGAACTATACAATGGAAGAGAGAAGGCATCTTCAACAAATGGTGCTGGCATAACTGGATGTCAATATGTAGAAGACTGCAAATAGATCCACATCTGTCATCATGCACAAAACTCAAGTCCAAGTGCCTCAAAGACCTCAACATAAATCCAGTTACACAGAACCTGATAGAAGAGAAAGTAGGAAGTAGTCTTGAATTCATTGGAACAGGATTCCGGTTCCTAAATATAACACCAGTAGCACAGACACTGAGAGTGATAACTAATAAATGGAACCTCCTGAAACTGAGAAACTTCTGAAAGGCAAAGGACACAGTCAATAAGATAAAAATGGCAGCCTACAGAATGAGAAAAGATCTTCACCAGCCCCACATATGACAGAGGGCTAATATCCAGAATATATAAAGAACTCAAGAAATTGGACATCAAAATGCCCAACAGTGCAATTAAAAAAATGGGTTATAGAGATAAACAGAGAATTCTCAACAGAAGAAACTCAAATGGCTGAAAAACATTTAAGGAATTGGTCAACATCCTTAATCATCAGGGAAATGCAAATAAAAATGACTCTGAGATACTCTGAGCAGGAGTAATGGAGGGCAAGATTCGGGGGAAAGAGAGCTTAGGGAAGTGGGAGGTCCCAGTTGAATCAGGAGCAGATTGGGAGAATGGGAAGGGAGATACCATGATAAATGAAGACACCACGGGAATAAGAATAAGAAGAGTGCTAGAAAGGTCCCCAGAAATCCACAAAGATATCTCCACAATAGACTACTGACAATGGTCGAGAGAAAGCCTAAACTGACCTATTCTGGTGATTGGATGGCCGACTACCCTAACTGTCATGATAGAACTTTCATCCAGTGACTGATGGAAGCAGATGCAGAGATCCATGGCCAAACTCAGGTGGAGCTCCAGAAGTCCAATCAGTGAGAGAGAAGTGGGATTCTATGAGCAAGAGATATGGAGACCATGATTGGAAAAAGCACAGGGACAAATAGCTGAACCTGTGGAAGCATATAAACTATGAACCAATAGCTGAGGAACCCCCTTGGAACTGGACTAGGCCCTCTGGATAAGTGAGACAGTTGATTAGCTTGAAATATTTAGGAGGCCCCCAGACTGTGGGACCGGGACCTGTCCTTAGTGCATGAGCTGGCTTTTTGGAACCTAGGGTCTATGCTGGGAATTTGCTCAGCCTGGGTGAAGGGAGGAGGTGACTGGACCTGCCTCAAGTGTGAATCTAAAAGGCTGAGTTGAATCCCCAGGGCAGACCTTGTCTTGGATTAGGTGGGAATGGGGCATGGATTGGGAGGGGTAAGGAGTGGGAGGAGGGAGTACAGAGGAATCCATGGCTGATATGTAAAATTAAATTAATTATTAAAAAATTTAAAAAAATTACCACTCCTCCCCAAAAATCAGATAAACAAAACAGAAATTCTCAACTGATAAAGGTCTAATATCCAAAATAGACATATTGAACACAAGAAATTGTAAAGCAAAACAAATATTCTCATGTGATGAAAGTCTAATATCAAAAATTTACTTAGTGAAGACAAGAAATTAAATAAAACAAAAATTCTCATCAGATAAATGTCGAATATCCAAAATATACATACTGATCCAAAGAGATCACATAAATAAAACAAATTTTCTCTTCTAATAAAGGTGTAATATCCAAAATATACATATTGAACATAATTAGATAAACAAAACAAAAACATTCATCTGATAAAAGTCTATTATGCAAAATATACATATGAAGCATATAAGAAATTAAACAAAACTCATCTGATTAAGGTCTAATATCCAAAATACATATTGAACCCAAGAAATCAGATAAATAAAACAAAAATTTTCATCTGAAAAAGGTCTAATATCCAAAATATACATATTGAACATAGATAAATAAAATAAAAATTTTCATCTTATAAAGTTCTAATATTGAATAATATACTTATTGAACACAAGAAATCAGATAAATAACCAAAAATTCTCATTTGAAAAGGACTAATATCCAAAATATACATGTTGAACCCAAGAAATAAGATAAATAAATCAGCTCTTTTACCGGGACCCATCAACATGGGCCGCGTTCGCACCAAGACTGTGAAGAAGACGGCCCAGGTCATCATCGAGAAGTACTACACGTGCCTGGTTAATGACTTCCACACCAACAAGCACGTGTGCAAGGAGATCGCCATTATCCCCAGCAAGAAACTCAGCAACAAGATAGCCGGCTATGTCATGCATCTGATGAAGAGGATTCAGAGAGGCCCTGTGAGAGGTATCTCTATCAAGTTGCAGGAAGAAGAGAGAGAAAGGAGAGATAATTATGTTCCTGAGGTCTCAGGCCTGGATCAGGAGATCATTGAGGTAGATCCTGACACCAAGGAAATGCTGAAGCTTCTGGACTTTGGCAGCCTCTCTAACCTGCAGGTTACTCAGCCTACAGTTGGGGTGAATTTTAAAACACCGCGTGGAGCCGTTAGAATCTGTTTTGTCATGTTTTCAATAAACCTGAAAACAACAACAACAAAAAAGATAAATAAATCAAAAATTTTCATCTAATAAAGGTCTAAGATAAAAATATACACATAGAACATAAATAGGAAAATGAAAAAATTCTCTTCTGACAAAAGTCTAATAACTATAACATATATTGAACATAGGAGATTAAATAAAACAGAAAAATTTATCTGATAAAAGTCTAATATCCAAAATATATATATTGAACACAAGAATTCAAATAAAACAAAAATTCTCATCTGATAAAAGTCTAATAACTAAAATATAATTATTGAACACAAGAAATTAAATAAAATAAAAATTCTCATTTGATATAGGTCAAATATAAAACAATACATTGAACACAAGAATTCAGATAAACCAAACAAAAATTCTAATCTGAAAATCGTCTAATATCCAAAATGTACATATTGAACAGAGGAAATCATAAACAGGACAAAGTTCTCATGAGATAAAAGTCAAATATCAAAAATATACTTATTGAACACAAAAAATTAAATAAAAGAAAAATTCTCTGCAGTTCTAATATCCAAAATATACACATTGATGACAAAAAAACAGATAAATAAAACTAAAATTCTCACCTGTTAATGGTTTAATAACCAAAAAAATACATTGCAACCAAAAATCAGATAATAAAACAAAAATTCTCATCTGATAAAGGTCAAAAATCAAAAATGTATTTATTGTACACAAGAACTTAAATAAAACAATTTTTTCCCTCTGAGAACATTCTAATATCCAAAATATACATATTGAACACAAGAAGTTCAATAAAACAAAAATTCTCCTCTAATAGAGGTCTAATATCAAAAATATACATATTGAACACAAGAAATTAGATAAATAAAACAGAAATTCTCACCTGATAAAGGTCTAATGTCAACAATATCATTATTGAACACAAGAAATTAAATAAAACAAGAATTCTAATCTAATAAAAGTTTAATACCAAGAATACATATATTAAACATAATCAGAAAAATAAAACTAAAATTCTCATCTGAGAAAGGAGTAATATCAACAATATACATATTCAACACAAGAAATCATAAAAAGAAGATGAAATTCTCATGTGATAAATGTCAAATATCAAACATATAGTTATTGAACACAAGAAATAAAATAAAACAAAAATTCTCAGCTAACAAAAGTCTAATATCAAAAATATACATATTGAACAAAGAAATTAAATAAAAAATTCTCACCGAAAAAAGGTCTATCTCCAAAATTTACATGTTGAATCTAAGAAATAAAATAAATATAACAAAAATTCTCATCTCATATAAGTCGAATATTCAAAATATACCCATTGAACCAAAGAAATCAAATAAATCAAAAATTTTATTCTGATAAAGTTTTAATATCCAAATATACAAATTGATCCCAAGAAACCAGAAAAATAGAAGAAAAATTATCATCTGATAAAGGTCTAATATCCAAAATATACATATTGAACTGAAGAAACAAGATCAATAAGACAAAAACACTCATCAGATAAAGATCTAATATCCGGCCAGGCGGTGGTGGCGCACACCTTTAATCCCAGCACTTGGGAGGCAGAAACAGGCGGATCTTTGTGAGTTCAAGGCCAGCCTGGTCTACAGAGCGAGATCCAGGAAAGGCGCAAAGCTACACAGAGAAACCCTGTCTCGGGGAAAAAAAAAAAAAGATCTAATATCCAAAATATACATGCTGAACACAAGATATCAGAGTAATACAACAAAAATTGTCATCTGATATATGTCTAATATCAAAAATATACATATTGAACATATTTAGATAAACAAAACAAAAATTCTAATATGATAAAGATCTAATAACCTAAATATACATACTGAACACAATAAATTAATTAAATAAAAATTCTCAACTGACAAAGAACTAAAATTCTTACCTGATAAAGGTCTAATATCCAAAATATATATACACTGTACACAAGAAATTAAATAAAAGAAAAATTCTAATCTGATAAAGATCTAATAATAAAATATGCATATGGGATATAATTGGATAAATAAAACAAAAATTCTGATTTGAAAAAGGTCAAATATCCCAAATATTCATATTGAACACAAGAAATCCTATAAACGAATGAAAATTCTCATCTGATAAAGGTTTAGTATGCAAAATATACATATTGAACACAAGAAATCAGATCAATGAAACAAAAATTGCCACCTGATAAAGGCTTAACATTCACCATATACATATAGAATACAAATAAGCACAAAAACAAAACAAAATTCACATGTTATAAAGGTCTACTATGAAAAATATACTTATTGAACACAAGAAATAAAATAAAACAAAAATTCTGTTCTGATGAAGGTCTAATATAAAAAATATACCAATTGAAAGTAGAAATCAGATAAATAAAACAAAAAATTCTCATCTGTTAAAGTTTTAATATTAAAAATATCCATGTTGAACAGAAGAAATTAGATCAATAAAGCAAAATTTCTCACTTGACAAAGATCAAGTATCCAAACATACATATTGAACACAAAAACTAGTATAAATAAATCACAAAATCTCATCATATCAAAGAAACAAAAATTCTAACCTGATAAAGGTCTCATATCCAAAATATAGATATGGAACATAAGAAATCAGAAGAACAAAACAAAATTCTCATGTAATAAAGGTTTAATATGAAAAATATACTTGTTGAACACAAGAAATAAAACAAATTGTGTTCTGAAAAGGTCTAATATCAAAAATATGAATATGGAACATAATTAGACAAATAAAACAAAAATTCTCATCTGATAAATGTTTAATACCTAAAATATACATATTGAACACAAGAAATCAGAAAAAACAATTCTAATTTGATAAAGCTCTAATATTAAAATATACATATTGAACACAAGAAATGAGATAAATAAAATGAACAATTCTTTTCTGATAAAAATCTAATATCAAAAACGTACATACTGAAAACAGTAAATTAATTAAAACAAAAATTATTATCTCAGGAAAGTCTAAATCCAATCATACATACTGAACAGGATATTAAATAAAACAAAAATTCTAACCTGATAAAAGTGTAATATTCAAAATATACATATTGAATACAAGATATCAGGTAAATAAAAGGAAAATTCTCATCTGATAAAGGTCTAATATCCAAAATATACATAAAGAACACAAGAAATCAGAAAAAGAAAACAAAATTCACATGTGATAATGGTCTAATAAGAAAAATATACTTATTAAACATAAGAAATTAACTGAAAAATTCTGTTCTGATAAAGGTCTCATATCCAAAATATACATGTTGAACACAAGAAATCATAAAAATAAAACAAAAATTCTCATCTGATAGTGGTGTAATATTGAAAAAATACATAATGAACAAAAAATGAGATAAATAAAATGAAAATTCTTATCTGATTTATGTCTAATATCAAAAATACACATACTGAACACAAGTAATTAAATAAAACAAAAATTCACACCTGATAACAGTCTAATATCCAAATACTCCTATTGACTACAATAAATCAGATAAATAAACCAAAATTTCTCATCTGATAAAAGTTTAATATCAGAAATATACACATTGATCACAATAAATTGCAAAAATAACAAAAATTATCAGCGGCAGGTCTAATATCCAAAAATTACATATTGAACACTAGAAATCAGTTAAATAATATAAAAATTCTCATCTAATAAAGGTTTAATATCCAAAATATCCATATTGAACTCAAGAAATTAAATAAAACAATATTTCTCACCTGAACAAGAACTTACATCGAAAATATACATATTCAAGCAAAGAAATCAAATAAATCAACAAAATTTCTCATCTGATAAATGTTGAATATCCAAATATTACTTACTGAACACTAGAATTTAAATAAAAAACATTGTCATCTGATACTAGTCTAATATCCAAAATATCATATGGAACACGAGAAATCATATGAATACAACAAATATTCTCATCTGATAAAAGTCTAATGCCCTAATTATACATATTGAACACAAAAAAATAGATTAATAAAACAAAAATTCTCTTCTGATAAAGGACTAATATAAACAATATGCCTATTGAGCACAAGAAATCTGATAATTAAAACAAACATTCTCATCTGTTAAAGGTCTAATATCCAAAATATACATACTGAACACCAGAAATTATATAAAATAAAATCCTCTTCTGATAAATGTCTAATATCAAAAATATGATTAGGGAACATAACTAGAAAAAACACAGAAATTCTCATTAGATAAAAGTCTAATATCAAAAATATACAAATTGAACCAACAAATCAGATAAATACAATGAAAATTCTCATATGATAAGGGTGTGATATCAAATGTATACGTACTGAACACAAGAAATTAAGTAAAACAAAAATTTTCATTACATGAAATTCAAATGTAAAAAATATACATATTGAACATGAGAATGCATATAAATAATACAAAAATTCTCATCTGATAAAGGACTAATATTGAAAATAGACATATTGAACATAACTAGATGAATAAAATAAATAATCTCATCTGATACAGGTCTAATATTCAAAATACACATATTGAAAACAAGAAATTAGATAAAACAAAAATTCTCACCAGATAAATAACTAGTATCCAAAATATGCATATTCAAAAAAGAAATCAAATAAATAAAACAAAATTTCTCATCTGATAAATGTCTAATATCAAAACTACACTTATTAAAGATAAAAAAAATCAGATAAATAAAACAAAAATTCTCATCTGAGAAGGGACTAATATCCAAAATATGCACATTGATCCCAAGAAATCATGTAAATAAAACAAAAATTTTCATCTGATAAAGGCCTATTATCCAAAATATCCATATGCAACAAGAGAAATCTGAAAAAAAAACAAAAATTCTCATGTGATAAAGGTCAAAAATCAAACATATACTTATTGAACACAAGAAATCAGATACATAAAACAAAAATTCTCACTTGATGAAGGTTAAATATCAAAAATATACACATTGAACACAAAATATCATAAGAATAAAACAAAAATTCTCATCCGATAAAGGTGAAAAATCCAAAATATACATATTGAACATAATTAGATAAAAAAGTACTCTCATCTGATAAATATCTAATATCTAATATATATATGTAGAACACAGGAAATTAGATAAAACAAAAATTCTCACCAGTAATGTTCTAATATCGAAAATATAAATATTGAAAATGAAAAATAGGATAAGAAAACTAAAATTCAAACCTGATAAAGGTCTAATATCCAAAACAAATATTGAACACAATAAATCAAAATTTCTCACCTGAGAAAGGACAAATATGCAAAATATTCATACTGAACACAAGAAATTAACTAAAAGAAAAATTCACATCTGATAAATGTCTAATATCAAAAATATGCATGTGTAATGTAATTAGATAAATAAAGCAAAAATTCCCATCTGATAAAAGTCTAATAACCAAAATATACATACTGAACATAAGAAAACAGGTAGATAAAAGGAAAATTCCCATCTTATAAATGTCTATTATCCAAAATATACATATTGAACACAAGAAATCACATAAATAAAATGAAATTCTCATCTGATAAAGGTCTAATATCAAAAATATACACACTGAACACAAGAAATTAAATAATAAAAATCCTCACCTGATAAAGAACTAATATCCAAAATATACATACTGAACACAGCAAATCAAATATATAAACTAAAAATTCTTATCTGATAAAGGTCTAATAACAAAAATATACATATTGAACCATAATTAGACTTATAAAACCAAAACTGACACTTGATAAATATCTAATATCTTTAAAAAAATTATCATCTGAAAAGGTCTAATATCCAAAATATACATATTAACATAATAGATAAATTAAACAAACATTTTCATCTGATAAAGGTTTAATATCCTAAATAGACATGTTGAATATGTTGAGATAAATAAAACAAAAATTTTCATCTGATAAATTTCTATTATCCAAAATACACATAGTATAGAAAAGAATTCACATAAACAAAACAACAGGTCTCATCTGATAAAGGTCTAATATCCAATACAGACATATTGAACACAAGAAATCAGAAAAAGAAAACAAAATTTCTCATGTGATAAAGGTCTAATATCAAAAATATATTTAAGAAACATAATAAATGAAAAAAAACACAAACTCTCGTTTGATAAAGGTCTAAAACCAAAAAATACACACTGAACACAAGAAATCATATAAATAAAACAAAACATCAAATCTGATAAAAATCTAATACCAGAAACATACATATTGAACATAATTAAATAAATAAAACAAAAATTTTCTTATGATAAAAGTCTAATATTCAAAACATACATATTTAATACAAGAAATCAAATTAACAAAACAAAAATTCTCATCCCATAAAGGTCGAATACCCTAAATATACATATTGAACACAAGAAATCAGAAAAGCAAAAAAAATTTCTCATATGATAAATATAAAATATCAAAAATATTCTTATTGAACACAAAAAATTAAATTAAACAAAACTTTTCACTTGATGAAGGTCTAATATCAAAAATACACATATTGAACATAATTAGATAAATAAAACAAAAATTGTCATCTGATAAATGTCTTATATACAAAATATACATATTTAACCCAAGAAATCAAATAAATAAAACAAAAGTTGTCATCTGATGTTCATCTAATATCAAAAACATACTTATTGTACTCAAGAAATTAAATAAAAGCAAAATTCTCATCTGATAAAGTCTAATATACCAAACATACCTGTTGAATACAGAAATTTAAATAAAATAAATTTTTTTGTCTGATAAAATTCTAATATCAATTATATACATATTGAACACAAGATATTAAATAAAACAAATATTCTCATTTGATAAAGGTCTAATATAAAAAATAAACTTATTGAACACAGGAAATTAAATAAAAAAATTCTCATGTGATAAAGGTCTAATATTAAAATATACATATGGAACACAAGAAAACAGAAAAAACAAAAGGTCTGATTGGCAAAGGTTGAATATCCAAAATGTACATTTTGAACACAAGTAATTATATAAATAAAACAGAAATTATCACCTGATAAAAGTCTATTATCCAAAATATACACATTTAACCCAAGAAATCATATCAATGAAATGAAAATACTAATCTGATAAAGGTTCATAGCAGCATTATTTGTAAAAGCCAAAACCTGTAAACAACCTAGATGCCCTTCAATGGAAGAATGGATAAAGAAAATGTGGTACATATACATAATGGAGCACTATTCAGCCGAGAAAAACATTGACATCATGAGGTTTACAGGCAAATGAATGGAACTAGAAAATATCATCCTGAGTGAGGTAACCCAGACTCAGAAAGACAAACATGGTATGTACTCACTCATAAGTGGATACTAGATATAAATCAAAGGATAACCAGACTGCTACTCACAACTCCAGGGAGGCTAGCTAGTAAAGAGGACCCTAGGCAAGAATTTGACTTCCAGCATCCACATAAAAACTCACAGTCATCTTTAATTCTAGTTGCAGGGAATCTGACATCTACTTCTGGCCTCAATAGGCACCAGAAATGCAAGTGGTACATAGACATACATGTAGGCAAAGTACAAACATAGGGAACCTTAAATTAAAGCTACTATCTTCTAGTAAGAAATGTGCTAAGAAAAAATGTGGGGCAGGAGCAGCTACTTGTGCTGTGGGCTATAAACATAAAAAGGTAATAATGTATAAACAAGCACCAGGATTGAATACATAGTTCTACTAGGCTGAATTAGAGACAAAGAGCTCTCTTGGATTCTGGCAATGCTTAATTTTTTGTTCACAGAAAACACCAAACTGATCCTAAGAGTCACACGGGCTAAGCAGGTCAAGTGCTGTGACAGAGCAAGGCACTTAGTTTCCCTACAAGGAGCACAACCTGTTCTCAGGGGCCTAGAAGAACATAATCCAGGGCTGCAGGAAAACTTTATTCCTTAATTTGTATTTGTCTGGACAATCCTGGTATATTGTTTCTGTTATAGAAAAATAATTATAACCTCACTTAAACATACATAATGTCTCCACATTCCATAGGACTGAAAACATATCCTGAATTTAAGTAATTGAACTGAAAAACGCTAACTACCAAGTGAAGAATAAAAAAAAAAACATCTACCCAAATGATTGTCTACATTTATTAGCAGATTTCACATTTGCTGGAATACACAATCATTTATTTAGACATTTATGAGGGGAGAAAATAACTGGAAGATAAATGATAGTTTACTGTACACACACCTGTACTCACAGCTCTCAGAATGTAGCAGGATTACCCCAAGTGTGAGACCAGCCTGGTCTATGTAGATGAATTCCAGGAAAGCCACCCAGCAAAACTAGCTCAGATATATTGATTAAATCATTAATTATAATTTTAAAAATAGGGCAAATGTAATTTAGCTACAACATTTTTTCAGCTTTGTAACAAGATGATAGACACTTTCTTACACACAGTCTCAATATTATCCACAAGAAAAGCATGAGTCTTTGTTCAAAAATAGGATATATGAAAAAAAGCCTTAAAAACCAGGAAATGAAGTCATGTAACATCACAATTATCTTAATATAAGAAAAGTAGATGAAGTGAAAACTAATCTACAAGATTCATTAAGCAAAGGACAAGATCTATTTACTGAGATTGTACCAAAGAAAAAAATATTTTCATGCCATGAGGTGCAGGCCTTTAATCCCAGGACACAGGAGGCACAGCCAAGTGGATCTGTAAGTTCAAGGCCAGTCTGGTCTACAGACCAAGATCGAGGACAGACACCAAAACTATGCAGGGAAAACCTGTCATGAAAAACCAAGAAAAAGAAAAAAAGAAAGAAAGAAAGAAAAAATATTTTCACATATCAAACAAGTAGTCCTAAGGAAGAAAGCAGTACAGTGGAAGAGCCACTGCCTTGCATGAGCCCTGCCTGGGTTTCACTCCATGATGAAATTGTCTAGAATAATAAATCTAAGATATACAAAAAAACCTAATTCTAAAAGCAATAAACTTTTTAATAGAAAAGCTGAATAATAAAAAAAATTTATAAATAATTTGTGTAGCCATGGGCTGAAAAGGACAAAAATCAAACAAAGATAACACAGACAGAATGAAAGACAATATTATTCTTCATCTCTGAATCAAAACCTATACAGTATGAAAAAAGGAGCAACATTTTCATATTTTATATTTATATATCATAAAATGGACAGTGGCTGGTGTGGGGCTAAGGGCATCCAGACAAAGCCATCCTCAGGTAAATATAAAGTTCAAGGTCACCCTGGCCTGCTAAACAGCAGGTGGCAAAATAAGTAAATCAGGCTCCGAATTTTTAGCCCACATGTGTTGTTATACTTTCTCAAAGCAAAACCAACACTGACATTTAGTAGCCATATAAAAGTATCTAGCAAGTTATGGCAACATATATTTTAATTCCAGAGCTCTGGATTCAGAAGCAAACAAATCTCTGTGCCTGATGTCAGCCTGCTCTACTCAGCAGTGCTAGGCCCAACAAGGCCACATATTGAGACTGTTTCACAGAACCTAAATAAAGACCAGACATGCTGGTGTAAGCTTTCCTTCCCAGAACTTGAGAATCAGAGACAGGAGGATCTGTCTGAGTTCAAGGTCAGCCTGATCACCAGGTAATTTACAGGACAGCCAGGCCTACATAGAAAGAATGTGTCAAAAGAAAAAAATCAAAACAAGGTCTGTTTTTATTACATAAAAACATTAAAGTTCTTTACTATGACCCTAAAAAGTCTTTAAAATTTCAGTGTCTTCAACAGTTGCAGCCTTATACAATACTGAAAAAGATTTAAAATGATTTTTCTAAACCACAAATATTAAATGCAAAAATGTTTTATGCATCTTCTCCTCAGAGAATCCAAATTATCCCAAGTATCCCACATTCCAAATATTTATTTTATGGCTACCAAAAAAGACTAGTTCTATGAGTTCAGAATTTTCAGAACATACTGTCATGTTATACAAAATTGGTGAAGGCCAAAGACTTTCCAGAGAAACAGTCATATAATTAGATGATAATAAAACTAAAAACATAGAAGGGCCACCTGGGGAAAAAATGTGACATAAAGACATACCAACAAATTATATCATGCTCCATTAAACAAGAATGACAAGATTCTAATCGAAATCACTGGCCATCACTCATCCTATATACTCATTCTCTCCTTTGCCAAAAATAGAAAATATGTTATGTGAGGAGCATCTTCCACTAAAATTGGAGAGGTTCACTTGAAGCCCTCTGATACTTTAACTTTGTAGAAAACAGTTTTGACTACTAAAAGGATCTCATTCTCTTATGATGAAGAAATAGATATCTGTTAGGATCACTTAGACAACATCTTGTTTCTTGTGACTGAATGTGGGTTCCTGAGAACTTTCCTAGCACCCTGTCTTTTCCTATTCCCATGATGTCTTCATTTATCATGGTATCTCTTTCCTTGCTCTCCCACTCTGTCCCTTTCCAGCTCAAACCTCCTCTTCCCCTATATGCTCATCCCCCATTCTTTGCCCTCCATTCCCCCCCCCCTTTCAGTTGGCTCAGAGATCTCATCTATTTCTCCTTTGCTGTGCTATCTATGTGTCCCTCCTAGTTTGCTGGCTTCCCTGAAGCTATGGGTTGCAGTCTGGTTATCCTTTGCTTTACATCTAATATCCACTTATGAGTGAGTACATACCATGTTTGTCTTGTGAGTCTGGGTTACCTCACTCAGGATGATAATTGCTAGTTCCATCCATTTGCCTCCCAGTTTCATGATATCCTTGTTTTTTTTTTACTGCTGAGTAGTACTCCTTTGTGTATATGTGCCATATTTTCTTCAGCTCGGGTCATCTAGGTTGTTTCTAGGTTATAGCTATTATGAATTATACTGCTATGAACATAGTTGAGCATTTGTCCTAGTGGCAAGATTGAGCATTCCTTGGGTATATTCCCAAGAGTGGTATAGCTGGGTCCTGAGGTAGTTTAACTGCCAATTTTCTGACAAACAATTTATGGAAATAAATTTTAAAAAGGAGGGGCTAGAGGCATGGCTCAGTAATTAAGAGCACTGGGTGTTGTTACAGAGGACCCAGGTTCCATTTCTAGAACCTACATGGTAGCTAACAATTTGCTGTAACTCCAGTCGCAGGTATCTACTGCCTTCTTCTGACCTCTCTAAGTAGTGTGCTGCTGTGGGATGTATGGCAAATGTGTTGCTAATTAATCAATAAAACATTGATTGGCCGTTGGCTAGGCAGGAAATATAGGCGGGGCAAAGAGGAGAATAAAGCTGGGAAGTGGAAGGCTGAGTCAGGGAGACATTGCCAGCTGCCATGATGACAAACAGCTTGTAAAGATGCTGGTAAGCCACGAGCCACGTGGCAAGGTATAGATTAATGGAAATGCATTAATTTAAGCTGTAAGAACAGTTAGCAAGAAGCCTGCCACGGCCATACAGTTTGTAACCAATATAAGTCTCTGTGTTTACTTGGTTGGGTCTGAGGCTGTGGGACTGGCGAGTGAGAGAGATTTGCCCTGACCCTGGGCCAGGCAAAAAAACTCTAGCTACAAATGGCGCCCAATGTGGGGCAAGAGTTTCCACCTAAAACCTGAGAAAAGATTTTAAAATGGAGCTAAAAAATAGTTCCTAACTGTCTCTCTCAAATGAGCAGCAGCTGCCGGTTTGAGATACTGGTGGGTTCCAAGAATGTGCGCTCGACCTGCAGTTTGGCGGGAATGAGACCTCTGCAAGTGGCACATTAAGCTACATGGTGGATTTAGCCTTTGCTAGTACAAAGCAGAAGAGGTTTCTGGGCTGCACGCTGCTTGGATAAAACCATAGACCCATCATAGCTCCCAGAGCTGGCGGTAAACGTACTGTACCATACCACCATGTTGGGAAGCTGAGGTGGGCGGAGCCAGCAGCCACAGCTGCTGCAGTTTAAGGCAATAGATTCATGATAAGACAGATTCAGATTGCCGTTTCAGTCTTACAAATGCTGCAGTTTAAAGCAATAGATTTACAATAAGACAGATTCAGATGTAATAGTTTACAATGTGTGTAAAAATGTACGTAGGCTTGAAAGAGAGAGAAAAAGGAATATATACAGTTATATAAAGAAATAGAGTTTTTAAAAATAAAGTCTTTAAAGAGACAGTAAAGGTAGTATATAAAATAAGCCACGTAAAGATGGATATTACACAGAGAATCTGGATTGTGTTGTCTTTGGGATTTTTAACTGCAGAAAAACATTTGATTGTAAAAGCTGTTGAGTTATGCCAAAATGTATATTTTAAAGATACCTTGACTTCAAAATTTGGGTGTAAGGATATGTTACTTTGGAAAGGAGACTCTGCTTTTGTTCCCACAGAAAGCCAGAGGCTATGGATTTGTTCAAGATTAAGATACATCAGGTTTGACCAGCCAAGACCCCCTGAAAGGTCTCCGATGACACCATGGCCCAGATGATCCAACATCCAGAATGGTTTGAAGGCAACTGGCTCAGATGATACACCCTCATGGACTATTCCATAATTCTAAAATTTTCTTTGTATCCCCATAAGATACAGCGCCCCTCTCCAGCAGGAAGTAGTAAGAGAAGCTACGCCCAAATTCCCAAATTATATGTAATTTTACTTTGTTAAGGTTAAAACCTTCCTTTTTGAAAAAAAAAAGGGGGAAGTGCTGTGGGATGTATGGCAAATGTGTTGCTAATTAATCAATAAAACACTGATTGGCCGTTGGCTAGGCAGGAAATATAGGCGGGGCAAGGAGGAGAATAAAGCTGGGAAGTGGAAGGCTGAGTCAGGGAGACACTGCCAGCTGCCATGATGACAAACAGCTTGTAAAGATGCTGGTAAGCCACGAGCCACGTGGCAAGGTATAGATTAATGGAAATGCATTAATTTAAGCTGTAAGAACAGTTAGCAAGAAGCCTGCCACGGCCATACAGTTTGTAACCAATATAAGTCTCTGTGTTTACTTGGTTGGGTCTGAGGCTGTGGGACTGGCGAGTGAGAGAGATTTGCCCTGACCCTGGGCCAGGCAAAAAAACTCTAGCTACAGTGTGCACTGCCACATGCATGGACAAAACTCATAAAATTTCATTTTGTTAAAAGTTACAAAAAGTGAACAATGGGATTTTCTACAGTGATGTCACAGCCCTGAGACAGGCAGCAGCCAGAGATAGTTAAAATGACTTCCCTAAGGTCTTTCATGGAAGGAGCCATGGCCTTCCACTGACCCAGCCTGCTCAGAGGCAAAAGCAGCTTCATTCTGAGGTTAATATAGTTCATCATAACCATTCATCTAAGAGCAGAGTAAACAGTGCTCTTAAGTGTCTTTTTCCTGAAGTTTCCTTTGTGTTCTCTATCTTTTCTATATATGAAGCATATTGAAGGAGGAAGCTCTCTCTCTTTGCCACTTTGCCCTAGCACTGACTACCAAGTACATCTCTTTCCCACCATTAGATCCTTCTTCCTTGGTATTTTGGTGTATACTAAAGACCAGCTGAGACATGCAGCCTCATGGAATGAACAACTACTGGCTTCTTCAAATTTCCATTGGTAGGCAGCCATTGTTGGACTACCTGGACCACAGCTTGTAAGACATTCTAAGAAAACAACTTTCTACATACGTGGAAAGATTCATTCTCCCAGTCTTGTTCATATAGAGAATATTGAATAATACAGATGTGTTGTTTTATTTTTTTAACCTGCCCACTGAAGATGATGTGCTGGCTAACAATGGTGTTTATAACCACCTTCTGCCCATTTCCATCATTCTCTAAGAATTCAACTATGTATGAAGACTACTCTTTATTATTACATAATTTGCCCACACTCTGCTCTGATTTTCAGGAATAAAACTCCTTAAGCAATAGAGCCATGATCCAGCTTTCTGATGCTGAAAGACCTATTTATCCTGTTTGTGATCTAGTTCCTGCTTTTTTCCCCTGGTTGTCTGAAGTTCCTGTGACGAGCAGGTAAAAAGTATAATCAATTCACCTGACCTCAGTGTGAAGCCACCTAAGAAACATCTCCTTTTGTGTGCTTAAATCTCTCTTTAGTTGTTAATATTCTTGGAATCTTTCCACCTGTATGACAGGAAATCTCCACCCCACATAGTATAGTCGGTTGTACAAGCTAGTTACCCACATTGTGTCCAGGAGGAAGAAGGGGGAGTGCCTATGGAGAGCAGCAAGATCAGGTTGTCTGCTACTAGAGCCAGGGTCAAGTGCTATTGAATTGCAAATCTTTGCTGGTTCAGAAAAGGTCTGGGTCTAGTGTGTAAGGCAGGATCAGGAATCATTGTGCTGTGTCTTTAAGTGCAGTGTAACCCTATGGGAGCTGCTTCTGTCACTCAGGCTGTATTAGCCAATCAGGTGCTTTAGGTAACCTGCCAGTCTGAAGTTATGCAGGGTCTTTCCGGCCTCCTGCTTCAGGGTCTTTCAGTCCTCCTGCTTCAGAATTGGCTTAGAAGGGAATCTGTCTCCAGCAGTTTTTTTTTGTTGTTGTTGTTTTTTGTTTTTTTTGTTTTTGTTTTTTTTTGCTGTGCTGTGAGTGTTGCTGCTGCAAGCTGAGCAAAGAGCATGGCCGAGCTGGAAAACCACAATATGGTGAGCGAGGGGCTGCTGTCCTCAGACTGGGAGGAGTGCTCAGTTGAGTAATGGGAGTCAGTGTGTTGAGTCCTTCCCTTGCTGGGTGGGAGCAAGTGGTCAGATGCAGAGTTCTGCTTGTTCTTGCCTTGTCCTGCATTGTCCAGCACGGTGCCGCTCTTCCTACCTGCTCCAGCATGGATCTTCGTGGTCCTGCAAAGTCTTTGCAATTGTTGGGGCAGCTGGCAGCTTCTGAATAACTCCACTCTGCTGGCTGCATCTGTGCAGAGCATTGGGAGCAGGACTGCACTTTGAAATGTCCTTGTTGACATCACTGTGAAATGCCAGCACCATGTGTGTGTTGTTCTTATGGAACATAGCTTTCCAAACTCAAAGAGAACTTGTCCGTCCCTTATCTTCCAGAAGTTCTACACTTTCAACATTTAACATTAAGCTTTAAAATCCAACTGGAATTAATTTTATGAGCTTGTAAACAGTATTTCCTGTTTAAAGCTGCACTCCAATGCTCAACTGTGTTGTAGGAGAGTAGAATTGGTCATAGTAAAATTGATGGTATGTTATCTTTACACTTCTTAGGAGACATTCACAAAATAGAATTTAGGTAAGATAAGGCTGTATCACAAATACCCCAAAAATAAGTAGTATGGTAACCATGCCGATGAGAAATTACCATGATAAGATGTAAAAGTTTGTTCCTCAGGATTAACCAGCTACATTTCTTAACATGGGAGACAACCCTGGTTTACAACCAGTAGAAAGGCCCATCCTTCAACTAAAAACCTGGCTTTTAACATGCTTTTCAAGAGATCATTACAGGGTCACAACCAACATTAATTCCTGGTATGCCATGGAGGCATATTAATTCTTGAACAGGAAGTCTCCAGTCTTTTTGAAAAGCAGTTTTGAGTCAAGGTTTTCTATATTGGTTGAGGTGGACTTGAACCCTGTCTGTAGCCCCATAGAGCATTGCCTTTATTATCCCCAACTAATCCCGTAAATTCTGTATTACATGTCTACATCACCACAGAGTTCTAAAATTACCAGTTTGAGACACATAGTGGACTGTCCACTGCACAACAGGGAAAGGAAATGAGTGTAGAAAATGGCTTCTTCCTTCAGACCAGAAGAGGAAGAATGGAATTGGCCTGTAGACAGGTAGTGAGGTCTCCAGTCAGGGGGACGTGCCGAGGACAATTTTAAGAGACATGCCATATTGGCTGCCTGAGTTAAGTTTCTGTTGTCCAGTATTGAGCCACTAATCAGAAACTTTTGACATGCCTGGACAAGTCTGTAGCTTGAGTTTTCCTGCCTGGCCCACGGTCAGGGCAAATCTCTCTCACCCGCCAGTCCCACAGCTGCTCAAACCCGACCAAGTAAACACAGAGACTTATATTGGTTACAAACTGTATGGCTGTGTCAGGCTTCTTGCTAACTGTTCTTACAGCTTAAGTTAATCCATTTCTATAAATCTATACCTTGCCACGTGGCTTGTGGCTTACCGGCATCTTCACATGCGGCTTGTCATGGTGGTGGCTGGCAGTTTCTCTCCCTCAGCCTTCCACTTCCCAGAATTCTTCTCTTTGTCCCACCTATACTTCCTGCCTAGCCAATGGCCAATCAGTGATTTATTTACTGACCAATCAGCAACACACTTGACATACAGACCATCCCACAGCACAAGTCCTGAGTTAATAGAAAATAACTTAACATTTCCTTATCTTTCTGCTACAGTGACCATTATTAACAATGTTTTCTGGTTAGGTTGCTTGGTTGGGTTGCTTGGCAACTCAACAGTCCCCTGATCTTTTCCCAAAGAAAGTTTTCTGGTCTGCCTCTATAAAACCCACCTGAGAAAAGTAAAATTTTGCCGCTTGATCAGAATACTGTCTTGCTGTCAATTCTTTGTGTCTCTTGTCCCTTTCATTTGCCATTTGCCCTTCTAGGGTCTCTGCTGAAGATCCCACTGGCCAGGACAGGGATGGGCCACTGTTTACACCACAGGGGGCATTAGACTAGGCAATAGCTTGATCACAGACTGAAGTTGAGTGCAGTGAGGTGCAAAGGTCTCCATTACAAAGAAGGGCTGATGGGGCACAGTGAGTGACTTTCTCTGTAATTTCTCTGCATGAATTAATTCCTCCTATGTGAATGAAGACTGGCACTATTAGGTGGTGTACAGTTTATGGAGGATAGCTTGAACTACTAAGTATTCAGTTTCCAAATAGCAAACTCTTCTACGGAGATGTGTGCAATCCTTATTGATACAGTGAAGTCAGATGAGAGTTTGGAGATACAGGCCATTGGCTGTAACTCCATGTGTTAGTTTATACTACACAGTAGCTATCATTTTATGTGGGACAAAGTCATACAGTCTCTTATTAATGGTATTCACTCTACCATGGAGGTGCCTACTCTGATTCAAAGTCAGTATAGCTACATATGCTTTCAGTTATTTTTGTCACTTTTAAACATCAATTATTGGTATCCTTTTTAATATTAATTTTCTTTTGATGCATTACTGATAGTTTTTTCTATGTTTCCTAATTTAACAATTTTATTCCATTTTTTTCTTAACTGGTATTTGTTTATGTATTTATTTATGTCAGTTTATAATAGTGCTTCTCAAACTTGGAGGTCATGGCTCCCTTTGGGGGATCAAATTACCCTATCACAGGACTGGCCTAAGACTGTCAGAAAGTGTGGATATTTATATTATAATTCTAACATGAACAAAAATATAATTATGAAGTAGCAGTGAAAACAATTTTATAGTTGGGGTGTCACCACATTATGAGAAACTGTATTAAAGAGTCACAGCATTAGGAAGGTTGTGAACCATTGGTCAACATACCTTGTAGCTCAGGCTTGCCTCACACAATATACTTTAGAATTGCTTTGAATACCTATTCCTTCCTCTGCCTTCCAGTGCTGGAAAGATAGTCCTGCAACTCCTTCCAGGCTGGGCTTTGACTAGTCTGTGGGAAGGAAAAAGAGACCAGTGTATGAGTATCCTCCAACTTCTCTAGATTTCATTGTGAATTTACAAATGAAGTGGAACTTGTGTAAGAATTGAGTTCACTGACCAACTATAAAGCAGGTATAGTCACCGCAGAGAGAGAGATGAGGAAGAAAGAGGGTGAAAACTTTCCTGCTGTGATAGTAGTTGACCTTAGCAATGAGTAGTGAGATAATCAATGTTACAAGATCAATAAATGTTCTGACTGGCCATTTCTTTGGTCCACAGACCAGGCAATCAAGAATCTGGATACCAAAGAATTGAAATTTCATGAAAGCAAATTAGAGTAGTTACACCATTTGAACCTAAGAAATAGAACTGGAAAGAATGGTGTGGCCCTGCCTAACATGACTGTGTTTTCCAGGTTTAAGATGTATACCCCAAGAGAAATGGTATGAGTAGTACTTGGTGTCCTCTAATACAAATCCCTGGTCTCTGGAGCACATGGCCATAAATCCTGTTTCAACTTTTTAACAAAATTATTTGTGATTATGTTTACAATATTATCACTTTGTCTTCCCTGCTTTCATACCCTCCCATAGACCCTTCATTGTGTTCTAATCCATGGCTTCTTTTTGTTTAAGAACAGTTTCTGTTTGAATGTGACCTGTGTTTGGTTGTAGGACTTCCCAGCTATGAAGCAACAGGTTGGTTACACTGGACATTGCGTATATAATGAACTGTGCAACCATAGGACCCTGTGCCTTGGAAGAAAAACAGTGCTCTAGGAGATTAGGGAATTTTACCAAACTACCAAATACCCTGGTTAGTGTCCTGCCACAACTATGGTGTGGCAGGACCCATCTGGGAGGGTTTGTTTCTCTCTGAGTCCTTTGAATTCTGCTCATCCAGTAGGGAAACTGCTAATGTCCTGAAGCCCAGTTGGGTGGTCCTAGCTGATGAGGGACTCTGGGGAGGGTTAGCAATCAGGAGCACCAGCAGAAGGAAGCTTCCAGTTTCTTTCCAGGATTCTCCTCTTGTTCTGCTATATTGATCTGTAAGGAAGTCCACAAGCCATGCCATGGTGAGTGTAGAATGTTCAGAACAGGTCTGCTGAACTGTCATTTCTGCAGGGACTTGGATGAACCATGATCCAGACTTGGTTTTGTTGGTCCATGTGGTGACATGGGCACTAGTCCTTGTCCTCTGAGCCTTTATGTGTATGGATTTTCTGGATATGTGGAGACTCTGCGGCTCTGGCTTGGAAAGATATGATGCTTGTAATATCACTGTCCAGAGTGCACACATGGCCCAGTTTTTGTGTAATGGGAAGACAGATTGGAAACCTGAAGGTCTGGTGTCTAGAAGTTCTGAACATTGCACTCCACTTTCAGGTTTGTGTTATAAATATTACAAATATTTTAGAAACTGGTAGAAAAATGGTGATATGGATTGTCTTTCAGCAATACATGATTAGAATGCTTCTAACTTTTCTACCACCAGCTATAATTAGTATGATTTGGTGAAGGTTAGTTGCGGGGACAAAGGCAGTTTCTGATCTGCAGAAAATTCTCAACTGTGCATGGTGTTGTTTGGGTGCATATGGCAGAATCCATATCTTGTGCCATAATCCATGTGACCAGAAAACATTTGTAATTAATAAGAAGTATTT
This sequence comes from Peromyscus eremicus, assembly GCF_949786415.1. Taxonomy (NCBI): domain Eukaryota; kingdom Metazoa; phylum Chordata; class Mammalia; order Rodentia; family Cricetidae; genus Peromyscus; species Peromyscus eremicus. The sequence goes on from NW_026734349.1 coordinate 149,541, forward strand.
GTGTCATGATTTGGGAGCTGGTTGGTGTCCTAAATAAAACCCTGCTCCATGCCCCCACTCATTCTGTCTCAAACTGGTTTTCTCTTTAAATATTACTATTGCATATGTTATTTATACATCTATGCACATAAATAAATATGAGCTGCTGAGTCCATTTTTTATTTTTTCTATTTATATGATTTCAGTACAACCACTTTGTTTTGGATAACCAACTAGGAGGCTCATCCATGGGAAACAGAATTCTCCCTCTCAATAGTCATTAGTTTCCCATAGTTCTTGGTCTCTGGAGAGGGTTCATTAGATTCTTTCAAACCTTCTATGTTACTATATCTACTGGCCATGTTTTCTCCTCCACATGAGATCTTCTTGCAGGGCTCAGCATCTGTCTACTTTGTCAGCTACACCTTTGGGTTCCCAGCTTCTGTGTGAATGCAGCTATGGAGTAGGTCTCCTCTTCCAGAGCCCTGTGTTTGTAGTGGATGGGCTGCCCTGCTGTCTCCTCTGGCCTTGATTTTAGAGCAGATGTCCAGTTTAGCTGCTAAGCACTCCCCATTCTGCTAATTACCAAAAAAATGATGTCACCACAGGATTTTCATATCCTCTGAGTCAGGCAAAAAATAGTGTCTGGAAGGGCATTTTCAGGGAGGAGGAATGTCTGTAAGCAAGTTTTGTGGGTGTGTCTGAGGGACTTGCCTGGGGGGATGCATCTGGAGATTGCAGTGCTTGTGAGGAGAGGACTGGAGGAATTTCTGTTGAGTTTGTCTCAGGGAGAGGGTGTGTTTAGTAGGTGATTTGTGGGCTTGGCCCAGAGAAGTAGGAATGCAGGGCTGCAAAAGCTCACAGGTCTTGTGCACCAATACTGCTCTTTTGCCTATCTCAAATATCTGTGGAACTGAAGGAGGTGTTCATGGAGTGTCATCTGGCCTGATATTATGCAGCCCTGGAACTACTCCCTTGAAACCTCTGGACCTGGATCTAGCAGGACAAGGAGTCAACCAAGGCTGATGATGAAACTCAGAGATGTGAAGGTCACAGTGTTGCTGCTGTAGTTGCTAGGAGTAGCTGCATGGTGGGAATAATGCATGAAGAGCTTGCCATGGTCATATAGGTGAGAACCTGATGCAGGAAAAGTGAGACAGAAATCCACCCACATTTTTAAGGATTTTCCTGCCACCCAGTTGTCTTCTGATTCTTTAGTCTATAAGCCAATCTTCAGATCCTTTTTTGATTCCATATGCCTTTCAAATACTTCTTGGTTGCCCAGCTGTCATACTTAGCTTTCCAGGAGCCCCCATTGCCTCTGAAACTTCAGATATTACTATAGTCTTGAATGTTCCTGAGACAGCATGGGTGATCCTCATAGGTGAGCTCCTTGGTAAAACTGGAAATGTTATAAGGCAAATAATCTCATTACTGATGTTTGAGGCATTTACTATTTTGTATTTAAAACTCTTGTTATGTTGGCTATCATGAGAATGATGGAGCTTGTTGATATTATAAATTATTGTTGTTTCTATAGATTGTGGTTTTGGTCTGTTGGAAAGAGTTGTGGTAATTACATTCAGAATGGCAAAGACCTGCCAAACAACTGATAACAAGTGCTGGCAAGAACTGGGGCAAAAGAGTAATGTCATGAGCAAGAAAGATATGTGTAGTTAGTGTGACAAAAATTATATTTTATGATGCTGATGGTCATCACACAAAGTTCACACTCTTAATTTCTAACTAAGGTACTAAGACTCCTTCCTCAAGGCTGCTCACCTGTTCTAAGTATGTTTGCTGAAGAAATGCACAACTATACTCCCTGTTCACTTCAAGGACAAGGAGCAACCTTGTCATTATTCCCACATTGGGTTAAATGTAAGCTGAATACTTCACTTAATCTATCATGGGAACTTAGGTGGGTCCTACCAAAATTTTCATGATCTAATAAATTATGGTATAGAAACAAACTTATAATTTTAGTCTTTCTCAATAGAATGGGTTCATTGTTTTCTCACACAGGACTTATCGTATTTCTTTGTGAACATTAATACTTAGTACCTGTGGTAGTCTGGATGGAAATTTCCCCCATAAGTTCATAGGGATTGGCACTATTAGAAGGTGTGGCTTTGTTGGAGGAAGTGTGTCACTGTGGAGGTGGGCTTTGAGATCTCATATATGTTTAAACTATGTCCAGTCTCCCAGATTACCTGTAGATCATGGTGTAAATGCCCAGCTCCTTTTCCAGCACCATGTCTGCCTACATGCTGTGTTGTTCACCATGATGATAATGGACTAAACCTCTAAGAATGTAAGCCACGCCAATTAAATATTTTTCCTTTGTAAAAGTTGCCATGTTTATGGTGTCTCTTCACAACAATAGAAACCCTAACTTAGGCAGTACATGATTCAATAATCTTTAGGGAGGAAATACTTTTGAGAAACACTACTAATTTTTCTTTTTTGATAGAATCATATTATCTATAGGCTTATATGATTTCTCTTCATGTTTTATTAATAGAAATCCTAGTAATCCACTATAGCCAATCTTTATTTCATGTAACATATAACAACAGGTATTTAACTCAAAGTGTCGATAGCATAATAAATAATACTAAAATTGTTTATCAACAATCTCCTATTTTGATTCTAGTAAAATTAAAAATAGAGGGATATTTCAAAAATTTCAATACAATACTTGGAAAATTTCCAACTATTTTGGAAAAATAGTCTTAAAAATTCATTGGGTTACCAGTAGCTGGAACATTTACTTTTATAGGTGCTGTTTCTGCTTCCACAGTTGGGGTCTTAGCATTAAAACAAAATCTGTAAATACCTCAATTTACAAATAAATTAGTTAAAATGTTTCTAAATTAGAAGAAGTTCAAGGAAAGATGGATATTAATTTCATAGAATGATTGGATGGCAGAAAAACAACCTAGGAATGAAACAGTATAAATTTTATCCCACTTCCAGATCTTCTGAAGTTCAAGGAAATATAAAGACCATTGTTTGAAAGGTCCCTCCTGTTCAGAAAACTGTCATGCTTTGAATAATGGGCCAATGGTATAGAATGAAATGTTTTCTGGGAGTTGTTTAAAAATCTTCAATATATATTATCCATTAAACTATACAGTGTGAGGATTATTCTTGTTGGAGCTTTCTAATGATTCCTTGTCTCAAACAACAAAGCAAAATATATTAAACTATATTTGTGTGTGTGTATGTGCATGTTTGTGTCTGAGTGTGTCTGTGTCTGTGTTTATTGAGGAATGTCTTACTATCGTATTCCCTTCATAGACCAAAATGTCTTGAATTCAAGGAGAACTGCTTGACTCTGCTACCATACTAAGCTATATTTATTTCTGAGAATGATTTGACAGGAACCAGTGGCTGACACCTGAAAGGATTTTAAGAGATATTGTCCTGAACCATGAGACCTCTGCAGAGGTTAAGCTGGGACACTTCAATTCATTTTGGAAAATGATTTCAGGATGAGACAATGCAAATCAGAATTGAAATTTTATTTTGAGACAGGGTTTCTCTGTGTATCTCTAGATGTCCTTGAACTCAGAATATAGATTAGGTTGGCCCCAAACTCCCACAACTCTGCCTACCTCTGCTGCCCAAGTATTGGAATAAAAGTCATGTGCCACATCATCCATTTGTAATTTTATTATTTATTTGCTTATGACTGTTTTTATCTGTGTCCTAATTTATATGTGGATAGGTATGCATGTGTTTTGTGGTTTAGTTATAATAGTCAGAGAACATTTTGCTTGTTGGTCTTTTTCCTTCAGCATGTTTGAGACAGGGTCCTTTGTTTACTATCACATGTAAATAACCTTGCAAGATTTCTCCTGTCTGCCTTTTATCTTGCCTTAAAATTACTGGATTAGAAACATGCATTGTGGCAACTGTTTTTATAAGACAGAAGTAAAAGGATAGTTGCAAGGTGAGTACTTTATTTGTCGAACCTTTTTAACAGCCCTGAAGTTTATTGAGTAGAGATTTTAGAGCACGTGTGTTATGAGACATGGTCTGACATTCTTACCCTGTCTTACCTTGAACTCACTAAGTGGTAGATAGGCTACGCCTGGAACTTGAAGAGATCCACTAGTTTCTGCTTCATGTGTCTAGACTTGGAAAAAAAGAGACTTTTTAAAATGGATTTAACACAGATATTGGTAGGAAGTAGGGACTTTGGGAAAGTGTCATTTTGTGAGGGAGAGCTACACTTAATTAATACAGAGCCTTGTTACAATTTTGGGGACATTGTAAGTTCCAGTTCAGTGAGTTTTTTGTGAGCTCCTCTCTTTTTCTGTGTTTCTGTCTCTTCTCTGTGTCTCTCTGCCTCTCTGTCTCTGTCTCTCCTTTTTTTAATACAGAAAGGGGTAGAAGTAGCAAGCCAGAGACATGTAAGAAACATTTCATGTACAGAGCTAACTAAGCCCTTTGAGAATGAAGCCACACCTGTCTGAAACAGAGCTACAGGATTTGTTGTTTTTCCACACTGTGTCCACGTTTCAAACTTTCTTTTTTATTTTTTTATTCTTTTGTCATTCAATACACCCCAACTGCAGTTTTCCCTCCCTCTACTCCTTTGCATCCTCTCCATTTCTTCCTTTTTTACCAGATCCACTCCTCCTTCTTTTCCCTTCAGAACAGAGCAGATATCCCAGGGTTATCAATCAAACCCTGCATAACAAGTGACAAAAAGACTAGGCAGGAACCCTCATATCAAAGCTGGATGAAACAAGCTAGTACGAGTTAAAGGACTTCAAGAGCAGGCAAAGATGTCAGAGACACACCACCCACTTCTACTGTGAAGAGTTGCACAAAAACACCAAGCCATACAAGGGTAACACATATGTAGAAGAACTGGTGTGGACCCATGTAGGTAGTAAATGCTGTTTCAGTCTCTGTGAGCCCCTGTGAGCAACCTGTGAGCTCTGCTTAGTAGATTATCTGGGCTATGTTCTCTTCTGTTCCTTTATTTAAGAATTTTTTTTTTGAAAATTGTTTCTGGGATTTGACCTGAGATTTTCCTCCTTCTATTCCTATTATTCTTAGGTTTGGTCTTTTAATAGTGTGGCAGATTTCCTGGATCTTATGTTTCAGGAAATCTTTCAATTTAACATTTTCTTTCATCAATATAGCCATATTTCCTATCATAAGTTTAAAGCCTGTAATTCTCTATTCTATGTCTTTTATTCCTTTGGTGAAGCTTGCCTCTGTAGTTCCTGTTTGAATACCTAAATTTTTATTTCTAGAATTTCTTCAGTTTGCATTTTTTAATTGCTTCTATTTCTATTATCAGGTCTTGAAGAGATCATTCATTACCACCAACTGTTTGTTTGTCTTTAGTTTTCTTTAAGGGATTTGTTAATATTTTTCCAATATTAAATTTATCCTTTCTCTGCTTTCTTTAAACAATTCATTCACTTCCTCTTTAAGAACTCCTTATAAAGTTTGTCTTAATTGTCCTTCACCTGAGATGGAATATCCAGGGCTTGCTGTAGTAGGATAGCAGGAATCTGGTAGTGAAATATTACTCCAGCTGTTGTTATTATGTTCTTATTCTGGTGTCCAGGTATCTGGATTTGAGGTGATTGTGGCTCTGGGTGCTGGTTTTTCAGTTTGTCTTTTTTGGATGGGTGTTTTATTCCTTGGTTTCTATTTGCTCTTTGTTCTTCTCTTCTTTGTGGTCTATGATTGAACAGGGGTTCTCATCCTAAGTTGGGACCTTGAAATCTTGCAGTGTTACCTTTGTTCCAGCAGAGAGTATCTGCCCAAGTTTCAGGATGACCAAAGGGAGGAGAAGAGGAAGTTTGGGGATAGGGTTAAGGGGGCATTGAGAAAGTAGGGGAGGTCTATGGGCAGGTGGCCTACATAGACATCTGGCAGATTATGTATCCTTTGTTAGAGAAAAGATTTATGTAGCTTAAGTTTTCCTGCCTGGCCCACAGTCAGGACAAATCTCTCTCACCTGCCAGTCCCACATCCACTCAGACCCGACCAATAAACACAGAGACTTATGTTGCTTTCAAACTGTATGGCCGTGGCAGGCTTCTTGCTAAATGTTCTTATAGCTTAAATTAATCCATTTCCATTAATCTATACCTTGCCACATGGCTCGTGGCTTACCGGCATCTTCACAAGCTGTTTCTCATCGTGGTGGCTGGCAGTGTCTCTCTGACTCAGCCTTCCACTTCCCAGCTTTATTGTCCTCCTTGCCCCGCCTACACTTCCTGCCTAGCCAACGGCCAATCAGTGTTTTATTGATTAATCAGTAACACATTTGCCATACATCACACAGCAGATTTACCCAATTTTGAGGCAACAACACAGAGATGAAGAGAGAAGTGGGATTGAAGATATTGTTAGGGGATTATTGAAAGACTGCAGGATGTCCATAAGTGAGCAGGTTACATGGATTTCTGGTGGCTGGCATTGCCTCTGGTCCAGCAAGGCATTTCTACCTCATGTTGTCTACCTGTTCTTCTGGCTGGTGTGGCTTGCCTTTGAGCAGAGGATATCCATCCAATTTTGGGTGGGGACATGGATTTGGGAGTGGCAGCTGTATGGTTGGGGGAGGATTGTGTCTGTGGATATGTGGGGATGGTGGAAGTTTCATGGGCTGGTGGCCTGGCTACCTAACCTTCTGGCTGGTGTGATATGCACATGACCCGGGGATTCTTCATGTGTTGGGTCCAGGAACACAGTCACATTCCTTTTTTCTGAATGGGAATATATACTGCACCATTATTTGTTGGAAATCCTTGTCTCTTGATTTATACAAGATGTGACAGGCAAGAGATTATAGTGAGTGTCAAAAGAAACTGGACATTTGAGCTGTTTGGGGCTGTTACACACTATGAGGATCATTGTACTAATATTAAATGCATTTCCCTTTTTCTTTTTCTCTTGGTATTTATTCTTCTCTCATACAATACATCCTAACTTGCAGCTTCCTTCTCCTTTCTCCACTCCTTCTTGTCTCCACCCTGAAATCCTCATTCCTCCAAATCCACTGCTACCCTGTTTTCCTTCAGAAAATAGTAGGCCTCCCAGGGATATCAACCAAACACATCATAACAAGGTGCAATAAGGCTAGGAACAAACCCTCATATCAAGGCTGGACAGGGTAACCCAAGAGGAGGAGAGGGGTCCCAAAAGCAAGCAAAAGAGCCAGACACCAGGACTCCTACAGTTATAAGTCCCACAAACACACCAAGCTAAACAACCATAGAATGTGTGCAGATGACCTGGCACAGAACCATAGAGGCTTTATGATTGCCACTTCAATTTCTCTGAACCCCTATGCACCCTGCTTTGTTGACTCTATGGGACAAGATTTCCTTGTTTTCACAACCCTTCTGTATTCTACAATATTCATTCCCTCCTCCCACAGGATTCTTAGAGCTCATCCTCATGTTTGCGTAGGGATCTCTGCATGTGCTCCCATCATCTACTGAAAGAAGCCTCTCTGATAACAATTAGGCTAGGCACAAATCTTTGATTATAACAGAATATAGTTATACATCATCTCATTGTATTTTCCTTGGTCAGTTGTACTTGGTCCTTTCCTAGATTTCTGGACCATCCTATTGCAGTTCCTATCCATCTAGGCTTTATAAGGCATGAGCCTCCTTTCATAGCTTGGGCAACAATTTACACTAGTCATTCATTGGTTAGACACTCTGAGCCACGATTGCTCCAGCATATCCTTCACGCCGGACAAGTGTTAGCTGAGTGTTTTGTGTCTAGTTTGGTGTCCCAATCCTACCACTGGGAGTATTGTGTGCTTAGAGAAGATGGTTGGTTCAGCCTCTGTATTCTTTTTGTTTGTTTGTTTATTTTTTCTCTTTGTAGCTTTTGGAGCCTGTCCTAGAACTCACTTTGTAAAGAAAGCTGGCCTCAAACTCATAGAGATCTGCCTGCCTCTGCCTCCTGAGTATGTGCTATCACTACCCAGCCAGCCTCTGAATTCTTAATAACTAGGACTCCTCACTAGGGTCACCCTATTAGGTTCCATGAAGTTTACATTCCACTGTGTCCATGTCTCCTGCTAAAATCTCTACTAATCCAGTTATCTCTTCCTGTCTTCTCCTCTGTCCCTTCTTTACTCACCTGACCAATTCTGATCCCATCTCCAAATGCCTCCAGTGTACCCACAAAATCTATTCTATATACTTCTCTCAGTGAGATTCATGCATATACCCTAGAGCTGCTCTTCTTACTTAGCCTCTATGCATCTGTGGATTGTACTTTGATTAACTATGTTTATTGTGAGTGTACTTTACTTAACAGCTAATTTTCATGTATCAGTGAGTACAACATGTTTGTCTATGTGCTTCTGGGTTTTCTCACAAAAGATAATAAAGAACTCTAAAAACTAAACAACAAACCAAATAATGCAATTATAATGGGGTATAACTCTAAATAGAATTCTCAGTGGAAGAATCTAAAGTGGCTGAGAAACACTTGAACAAATGTTCAACATTCTTAGCCATCAGGCAAATGCACATTGAAAGGACTCTGAGCTTTCCTCTTACACTTGTAAGAATGGCTAAGATCAATAACACAAGTGACCGCAAATGTTAGAAAGGATATGGAGCTAGGGAATTCATTGCTGTCACAGGTTCAAATTTATACAGGCACTGTGGAAATCAATATATACTATATACAGTGTAGAGTCCTCAGATAATTGGGAATCAATCTACCTCAAGATCCAGTTATACCACTTTTGTGCATGTACCCACTGTTACTCTTCCATCTTACCACAAGGACAATTGCTCATCTAGGTTCTATCTGTCTTGGACCTGATGACATAGACTATTCTGGCATTCAACTCAGAGGCAGATATACCTGCACCCGGCTTTGGAGTGTTGGAATTAAAGTCATTAGCCAATAGCTTGTCTATCTTATTTCTTCTTTGTAGTTAGTTCATACAATTTTTCTCATTGCTCTGCCTGCAGGGTTTCAATGGGTTCTTGACCACCCTAAGGACAGAATGATAGGGACAGGAGATACAAAGGAAATACACCAAGTCTAGATTCTGATCAAGGTGCAACTTTATTTTTCTCCAAGAAGGTTTATATAGTTTCTGCAGGGTGGGGGGAGCAAGAAGCTGTTAATTTGCATAAGGTGGGGCAAGCTAACAGGATGTTTGTATAGGATGTTTTCAGGGTGAAAGGGTCAAAAGCTCTGCCTCAATGTCCTGTTGCTAGGCAACCTGAGTATAAGGTGATCTAGTTGCCTGTCCTTAGAGATTCTGTCCTTGTCCTTGACATCTCCCGCTTCTTAGTAATAAATCTAAGGGCCAACATAAACCAGGTTCAAATGGTCTAAAAGGAGGGCTCTGAAAGAGGCTTTGCATGGAGGATTACAGAGGCCCTATCCCTCTAAAGTTGAGAAAAAAGGGTCCAAGAGGGTATGTCTCTCCAGACTCAAGCACCTCAGGCGTCCCCATAGTGTGGGAATCAATGGACCATGCAGTTTTTTGAGGGAGCAGAAATGGGTAAGTGTAAGGTTGCTATTCTACAACCGCTATGCAACAGGGCATATAATCCAGGCTCTCAGGATTTTGGTGTACCATGGTCCCCAGCCTGTGCAGTCCCAGCTGCACTCCAATCATGCCTTGAGCGAGCCTTTTTGCCACACACAGTTGCAGTCTTCTCCGAGTGAAGGGGTCTGTGTGGGGCATCTCTCGTCAAACGAAATTTCAACCCTGGAGTCCTGTATATCAAAGCAGTGGTAATGAACCTGGATCTGCCTGGCTGGCAGGTCTGTTATTTGGCTTCCGATGAACCGAGTGAGCCAGAAAAGTGCCCATGGCCCAAAAGCAAGGACCAGGAGCAGGCCTACAACAGGTCCTAGGAGAGAGGAAAAAAGGGTTGTTAGCTAAGGGGAGTTGGAAAAACAATTCTGGAACCACCCAAGCTCTTGTTCTCCTTTTCTTTTTCTCTTTGTCTAGTCCTTTTCTGACCTTTACTATACTGTCCCTGACTACTCTGGTGTGGTAAAGAAGCAACATTTCTCTTTGAGTGCAGTACAAAGGCCACCCTGTTGTAGAAAGAGGAGATGCAGGCCTCTCCTGTTCTGTAAAACTACCTCAGCTAGGGAGGAAAGGGATGACTTGAGGGCAGAAATTCTCTGTTCAAATTGGGCAATATCCTCGTCTATGGACAGTCAAAGTTCAGAGTAATGTTGGTTGGACAGGACCAGAGAGGCAATTCCTGTGCCTGTTTCCATTGCTTCAACCCCCTAAATGACTGCTAAGGTGATGGCAGTAACAGGCTCCTGTCAAGGCAGTCGTCTCAGCGTGGCTTCTCTTCCTAGAGATCTAGGAATTGATCTGAGGAATAATAGGTTAGTCTAGGTGGAAGGGACCTAAGTGCCCTGAGTGGCATCTCTGGTGCTACCCTGTTTGCTGTGCTATCTGCCAGCCACAGGCTGTGTCAAGCTAACCCAACATGGCTATGACCACCTCTGACACCAAGGCCAGCCGGTCCGACAAGTCTTTCTGACTCCTTGGATGAAAATTCAGCACTGCCCTTGGAAAACATGACCTCTGCTGTCAGACTGGATTTGTGACAAGCAGTGTCACAGCCCAGAATGTGATTGACTATGGGACTTGTATACTGTGTGAAAGGTCTCAAACACAGTTTGCTGTAAAGTTCCCACTGTCCCCCCACAGGAACTCTGAGCAGAGTGATAACAGAGCTAAAGTGCTGGTGGGTGTTGCTGTGGGTAAGGACAACACCCTGGAGGGCTTGCCAGAAGGACAGCATTTGAAACAGAATTAGTTTCCTCAGGAGAGAGGCTATCTCTCCTGGGCAGATCAGGTATATTTACAGCTCTAACCAGGCGTTTTGATAACCATCTGGGAGCAGAGTGTATCTGGTCAAGAATGCAGGCCGAACCTCCTCCCCAAATAAGGACCGGGTCGGGGCCCTTCCAATGCCCTGTGAGGGGATCTCGCCACATGGCTAGCATCCGGGTGGCATCTGGAGAAGTGTGCCAGTGCCTGTCAGTGGCAGAGTGCCCTGCAGCATCTAAGATGAGGAACTTGAGAACAAACAGAGCATGGTTCAATTGATCTCTGGGGGAGGTAAAATGAAGGTTAGAAGACTTCAGGCAAGCCAACCAGGTCTTTAGGGTCTGGTGGGCTCGTTTTATTATGCCCTGTCCCTGGGGATTGTAAGGTATCCCTGTGGTATGAATAATTTGTAGACTATCACAAAATTTTTTGAAGCCTGTGTTGGAATAATCAGGGCCATTGTCTGTCTTTATCTTAGCTGGTTTTCCCAAGGCAGATAAGGCAAGAATCAGGTGAGAAAGAACATCCTTTGTGGCTTCCCCAGCATGAGGAGAGGCAAAGATAAAGCCACTAAAGGTATCTATAGAGACATGGGGCAATGAGTAACATCTGTCTGCCAGATTTGGTTGGGAAGGAGGCCTCGAGGGTTGACTCCCAAGTGTGGGGCAGGGTGAGAAACAATACAAGAGGGACATTGTTTGACAATTTCTTGGGCCTGTTGTTTAAAGATCTTAAAAAGAAGACGGAGGATCTGAGAATTTAAATGGTGGATCTTATGGGCAGTTTGTGCCTGTAGGACTGAGCCGACCATGACAGGGAAAGTCAGCCTGGTGGTGGCATCAGCCTGTGCATTGCCATCGGTTAATGGTCCAGGAAGATCACTATGGGCTCTAATATGGCCTATAAAATTGAGTGTTGGCGAGTCAGGATAAGCTGTTGAATCTTGGAGAAAAGTGGGGTGGTGTTGGAGGTAGGCCTTATGGCTGGAGAAGTTTCTAACAAGGGGATGGAAAAGGCAATATAGGCACTATCTGTATAGATATTAATAGGTTGATCAGAATAGGTCTGAAAAACCTTTAAAATTGCTGAAATTTCAACTGCGCTGACCGGAAAGGCGTTAGGAAGGAGGTAGGGCGGCCTTGGGCCACAAAGTCTGCAACACCATTAGTGCAACCATCAGTAAAGACTGTAAGTGCACGAGAAATGGGACCAGTTTTTGTAATTTTTGGAAAGATGAAGGGATGTAGCCGGGCAAAATGGAGCAAGAGGTCATCTGGGAGGTGATTATCCAAGGTCCCCATAAACCCTGCCAAGGTAACCCCCCACTTATTTAAGGTTTGGAAAAAAAACTGAGTTTGATCCTTGGAATAGGGTGTGAGTATGATATCAGGGTCCTTACCAAAATATTGGCGAGAAGTCTGTCCTTTCATAATGAGTAAGGCCACCTGTTCGGAGTAGAGGGAAATGACTCTCGAAAGGGCAGCGGGCATGTGGACCCAGAGGAGTATCTTGCCTTTAAGTTTTGGTTCTTGAGCATGTTGCCAAAAGACTCCTGTGGGTGTGTGTGGTGTGGGCAGAACTATAAAATATAGAGGTATGGCATAGGTAATCTGAAAGCAAGACTGTTGGTTAATGGCAATGGCTATCTGAATCAAAGCCTTGTTTCCTGCAGGGGAAAGCACACGGGGTGATGTGGGGTCAGGGTTGCCCCGGAGGATCTCATAGAGGGGAAGGAGAGAATCTGTAGGAAGCTTAAGGTAAGACCTAAGCCATTGGATATGGCCGAGCAATTGTTGGAAATCATTTAGGGTATGGAAATGGTCAGTGTGTAACTGGACGTGAGAAACGAGGACCCAGTTTGAATGGAGTTCCAACCCCAGGTAATTGAAAGAATCCTGGGTTTGGACCTTTTCTGGAGCAATCTGTAGTCCCAGTCCATTAAGGATTCTACTGAGTTCTGGAAAACATTGCTCAAGTGAGATGGGGTCAGGTGCAGCGAGGAGAAGGTCATCCATGTAATATAAGATATATATCTGGGGCCAATTAAGTCTGACAGGGTCCACAGCCTGAGCCATGAATTTCTGGCAGAGAGTAAGACTCTTGGCCATAGCCTGGGGTAATACCTTCCATTGGTAGCGAAGCATGGGTCCCTGAAAATTGGGGCGGGGAAGGCTGAATGCAAAATAGGCTCTGTGCTTGGGGTGTAAGGGAATAGTAAAGAAACAATCTTTAAGGTCAATGACCATCTTATAAAATTTAGCAGGAATAGCCACAGGCGAAGGCAATCCAGGCTGAAGTGCCCCCATAGGCCTCATTACCTCAATTACTGCCCTTAAGTCTTGAAGGAGCCTCCATTTTCCTGACTTCTTTTTGATAACAAATATAGGTGTACTCCAAGGGGAGTTGGAAGGCTCAATGTGGCCAGCCATAAGCTGCTCCTGTACAAGCATAGTGGCGGCCTGTAGCTTTTCTTGAGTAGGGGCCACTGATCCACCCAGACAGGGGTCTGGGTCATCCAGGTAATTTTGTCTGCATGGGGTACAGGAGGGTCAGTGACCACTACTAAAAACCAGAATATCCCAGCCCATGTCTATCTTCCTTGGGAACGGGCTGAATTGGTTGGACTCTCCCCTGAGCTGCCTTGCCCAAGCCTGTGCCAGGGGTGTAATTCATCCGTAGCATTTGTTGTGTGACTGTAGAGTTTGGGCTATATAAGATTACTTGCATTTGTGAAAGTATGTCCCTTCCCCAAAGAGTAACAGGCAGGCCCGTAACCACAAAAGGAGTGACAGTCCCCTGGTTTCCTTCCTCGTCCTTCCAGGAAAGTGTCCTTGAACTAATTAAAGGATTATTAGACTGACCGATTCCTTTTAAATTGGTGAGGGATGGAACCAGTGGCCAAGCGAACGGCCAGTGAGACTGTGAAATGACTGTGGTATCTGCCCCTGTATCCAAGATACCCTGAAACTTCTTTCCCTCTATTGTAAGAGTCAGAGTAGGGCAATCCTGAGTAACAGGCTGGACCCAGTAGGTTTCTGAGGAGCCCAATCCAGCTGACCCCCCAAGGGGTGTTTGTAATTGAGGGATTATCACAGACAGAGGAGGGTAGAGGAACTAGCTGTGCCAAGCGCGTACCTTGAGGAATCGTGACCATGCTGTTTACAGCAGTGGACAGAATCTAATTTTCACCTGAGAAATCACTATCTATTATGCCAGGGTAGACCTGGACCCCTCGGAGGGCCACAGAAGCACGGCCAAGGACAAGCGCACAAACATTAGGAGGTAAGGGCCCTGTCACCCCTGTAGGGATGACCTGAGCCCCTTCAAGGGAGTTTAATACTGTTTCGGTGGTGGCACACAAGTCCAATCTGGCACTGTCTGGAGTTGCTCTCTGGAAGGAGGAGAATGGAACTGGGGCAGAAGAATTTGTTGAGGCTGGGGAGGCAGGAGGTGAGCTGACCTCAAGGCCCCAGGGTGCGCTCTTGGAGGCATTGTGGCCAGGGGCTGGCCCCTTTGGAAGTTTCCTGGCATCTGCAGAGGAAGGGGCTGACCGAGATAATTGACTTTTGACCTGCATTCTGTAGCCCAATGACGGCCCTTGTTGCAGCAGGGGCAGAGAGTGGAAGGCAGGGGCCTCATAGAGGCGGCCTTCTGAGCTGGCTGGGCTAAGGGCGCGAGGCTGTGACCTATCTGGGGACATTCCCTAGCGAAATGTCCGGGTTGTTACAGAAGTAACAGGTGCGGGCTCCAGGCTGTTGTGAAGCCCTGAGGGCAGCACCTATAGCTGATCCCATGGCATGGGCGGCAGCAACACCTGAACAGAGTCTCACACATTCAGACAGGTCCGCTCTGTTTTTATGAGGGCAGAGGACTTCCTGGCAGGCAGGGTTTGCATTTTCAAAGGCCAAGTGTTTAACAAAGGTGCTTTCGTGTTCGTTTGGCCCAAAAAGTCTCTCAGCTGCGTCATTTAAGCTAGAGACAAATTCACTATAAGGTTCATCAGGGCCCTGACAAATCTTTGCTAATGAGGTGGTAGCCGAACCGTTTTGGGGCAGGCATTTCTAGGCCTGGACCCTTGTGTTTTGAATCTGGGCCAGGAGGCCAGGAGGGAATTTTGCATGTGCTGCATTTATATCGTAAGGGGGGTTGCCGAGGAGTTTATTTAGTGTTCAAATTTTTGAGGATGGCCTTTCAATATTTTTTTGAACAACTTCAAGAAAATTTTCTGTAAATTCTATTTTCCAGAGGACAAAGTCACCCCCAGAAAGAGCCGCACGGGCAAGAAAATACCAGTCATTAGGGGTCAACCAATGTTTGCTCTGGTTTTCCACTAAGGCTAATGTAAAAGGAGCTGTAGGACAATACTGAGCACAGGCGGATTTCAACTTTTCATCAAGGCAGAAATTTAATTTGTGATAAGTCTGTCCTGGTCGGGGTTGGGGGGGTGATCCTCTGGTGATGGCTTGTCCTCCTCCTCTGCCTCCCCCTCCTCCCCCTCCTCATTTTGATCTTCCAAACCCCCTGAGGGGCCACTCTGGGCGGCCACCTCACATGAGTCCCCAGAGGTCTGGCTTCTGGTAACAGGAAATGCCAGGACAGGCTGTGGCTTACTCTTCTATTTACTAGATTTTTGAGATGATTTTAGTGGACCAGGAGCCACCACTTCAAGAGCAAGATCTTTAAATTCTTTGTCAAGAGTTTTCAATTCCCTTAAAAGCTCAACATGTTCCCTACAAGCCTGGAGGGCCCGTCTCAGTGAGCCGAGATCTGGGACAGGGGGAGCCAACTCATCAAGAATAGGCACGCAAAAATGGGAAGACAGAGAAACATAGGCAGAGGGCATTGTGGAAGGGGGAACTTCCAGAGATTTTTGAGGTGGTATAAAAGGGCCCAAGGACTCTTGTGTTAAGGGGAGATTTTTGCACGGGGGCCAGTCTGGATTATGGTAATGGGTCACCCCTTTCTCTAGAGAAGCCTCCTAGGTGGGTTCTAGAGGGGAGATAGAGGTCAAATTAACAGAGGGATGAGGATGGGCAGGAGCGGACTCCTGGGGATTGTTAGGTTTAAAAGTCGTGAGCATCCCTCTTCCATAGAGCGCAGGTTGTGAACCGAGGGACAGACTGAAGGCGGAACAGAAAGAACTTGGGGGCCTTAGAGCAGGTAGAGGGGGAGTGAAAGGCTTCTTTGAAGATTTTTTCTCCTATATTAATAAGATTTTGTATGTCAGGGGAATATTTATAGACCTTGAGAATGTCATTAATAATCAACAAAGGCTTTAAGGTCTTTTTTCCTTACCCTAGTTCCTTGTATCTTTTTTTTTTCTTTTGTTTTTTTGAGACAGGGTTTCTCTGTGTAGCTTTGCACCTTTTTTTGGAACTCACTTGGTAGCCCAGGCTGGCCTCGAACTCACTGAGATCTGCCTGCTTCTGTCTCAGGAGTGCTGGGATTAAAGGCGTGCACCACCAATGCCTGGCTTAGTTCCTTGTATATTGAGGGGCTCATTTAGACTAGAAATAAATAAACCTTGTGACGAAGTTGCCTGTCCCATGGCTTGTCACTTTCTTACCTGCATCGTCTCAGCTCTCCTCCAGGATCCCATCCTGAACCGGCGATTTCAGGGGGATCCAACAACTTCACCAAGGCCTTGGTCTTTCTCCAGGAGACGATGTTCCGAATCCTCAAGAGGTGGTTTCATCCACGTTGGGCGCCAGTTGCCCCACCTGCAGGGCTTCAAAGAGTTCTCGATCACTCTAAGGACGGAATGATAGGGATAGGAGATACAAAGAAAATACACCAAGTCTAGATTCTGATCAAGGTGCCACTTTATTTTTCTCCAAGAGAGTTTATATAGTTCCTGCAGGGTGGGGGGAGC
Source organism: Peromyscus eremicus (assembly GCF_949786415.1). Taxonomy (NCBI): domain Eukaryota; kingdom Metazoa; phylum Chordata; class Mammalia; order Rodentia; family Cricetidae; genus Peromyscus; species Peromyscus eremicus. Next base: position 166,220 of record NW_026734349.1, read on the forward strand.
AAAAAGCTGTTATTTGCATAAGGTGGAGCAGGCTAACAGGATGTTTGTATAGGATGTTTACAGGGTGAAAGGATCAAGGGCTCTGCCTCAATGTCCTGTTGCTAGGCAACCTGACTGTAAGATGATCTAGTTGCCTATCCTTAGAGATTCTGTCCTTGTCCCTGACATTGTCAGGGCCTTGGAAATCTAGAATGTTCGTCAAAGGTAAGGAGGCAATTTAGAAAGCTCTGGTTCATTGACCAGCTGAAGAAACAGCATTTGCATCAGTTGGATTAGTTTATAACAGCTTTCATGAAGTTCAGGACTCATAGTCACATGGATCAGGTTGTCATTAACAATTGATGCTTCAATGGGTCTGTCAGCAAAGTGCAAACCTGTGGAGACAGATATAAACTAGGAACAGAAATAAAAATTTATGACCTTACTTGGAAATTTTAGACCCATATAATGCAAGCCTTTATGTCATCAGACCTTTATATTTCTCAGACCCTTGTCAGGATCATACAACCTGTCAAACAATACCTGAATGGGGTAGTGTAGATTAAGAAAAGACAGAAAAAACAGAGACAAACAAGAAACACAGAGACATAGGATAGATATGGGAGGACTATCACTGAATACTGTTGTATCCAGTTTATTGTATCCAGTGCTTATATACAGCTGAGCAATAGACAAGAGAGCATCTGCAAAGCATACTACATTGTTACAGACTTCTTTATATGAAGGTTCTTTGGGTTCAAGGAGCAGTTAAGCCACTTCACTGCAACACAGATCTTAGAAGGTCTTATTAATAAAAAACCACAAGACAGATATTGGGGTAAAAGCTGAAAGATTAGAGAGGTAGAGAGCAAGCTACTACATTTTAGCCCTATGAAATCCTGTGCCAAAAGAGAGAGTTAGCTCCTCTATGAACCCTGCCTTATTACTTCCTCTCTTCAGAACCTCTCGACATAGTCACTGAATCTCAGTATGCAGAAAAAGTGGTCCTACATATTGAAACTGCAGAATATATCCGTGATGAGTCAGAATTAACTTTGTTATTTATTCATTTACAAGATATAATCAGAAACAGGAAGTATCCCTTATATATAACTCACATCCAATACCATATGAGTCTGTCAGGCCCTTTAGCACAAGAAAATGAGGAGATTGTTCAATTATTGATAAGAAATGTACAGAAGGCCTCAGAGTTTCATAAAAAAAATCATGTCAATAGTGAGGTTTTAAAAAAGGATTTTTCCATAACCTGGAAACAAGATAAGGAAGTTATATGGAAATATCCTACTTGTTCATTTTACAATCAGAATCCACTACCCAAAGGATGTAACCCAAAGGGCACTCAGAGGAATGAAATCTGGCAGATGGATGCATTTCATTTTGTAGAATTTGGAAAATTGAAACATGTGCACCACACCATTGATACCTACTCAGGATTTGCATGAGCAACTGCTCTGAGTTTCAAAAAGGTTGATTCTGTAATCCAGAAATTGCTAGAAGTTATGGCCATCATGGGTATACCTATGTACGTTAAACCTAACAATATCTAGCCTATGTCTCTGGTAAAATGAAACAGTTTTTTGCTTATTACAATATAAAACATATTACAGGTATACCACACAATGCTACAGGAGAAAGTCATAGAAACATCAAATTGAACTCTAAAGAGTATCTAAATAAAGAAAAAGGAGCAACAAAATACCCCAGAAATAGATTACATAATGCTTTATTAATTTTGTATTTTCTCAATGCTAATGAGAAAGGAATAAACCTGCAGAGAGACATTGGATAATAGAAAAAAATACAGAGTTAAGTCAGCCTGTATATTTTAAGGATGTGCTGACCTCAGAATGGAAACCAGGATATGTGTTACCTTGGGGATGAGGTTTTGCTTTTGTTTCTGTCAGAGAAGGTAAGCTATAAATACCATCAAAATTGATAAAGGGCCAGGCGGTGGTGGCGGCGGCGCATGCCTTTAATCCAAGCACTCGGGAGGCAGAGCCAGCAGATCTTTGTGAGTTCAAGGCCAGCCAGGTCTACAGAGCGAGATCCAGGAAAGGCACAAAGCTACACAGAGTAACCCTGTCTCGAAAAAAACCAAAAAAATTATGGGCTTGGGGATTTAGCTCAGTGGTAGAGTGCTTGCCTAGCATGTGCAAGACCCTGGGTTTGATCCTCAGCTCCAGAAAAAAAATTGATAAAAGTTCGATTTGAACAAGACAGACATCTTAATTAGAAAAGGTGGTAATTCCTCAACCATCAGGAGCATCCAATTTAAAGTAACTTGGCCTATTGGTATTACATCACACATAAAATTCATAAGTCTTCCTAAATGTTTGTTTTTACTCTTCTCTACAAACACTTATCACAAATGGTGTTTATGTAGTCCCAGATCAATTAAAAATTAAAGCTGGCTTTGAAGTTGGATAATGACTCTCTCATTCTTTAAAGCCAAGCATTTTGTTAAAAAGAAAATGCATAATCTCTGTATCATGTCAGAAGAATCAACTGATATGGGGCAGAAGAAAGCCAAAATTAAGGGACGATTCTATTGCCACTGTTCTCATAATACTTTGATGCCATTTTGATTCTTTAAACTTTCCTTAAAGTATGAATTTTATATCAAAATTTATATATATATATATATATTTGTAACTCAACATAAATCCAGTTACTCTGATCCTAATAGAAGAAAAAGTAGGAAGTAGTCTTGAACACATTGGCATAGGAGATCACTTCCTAAATATAACACCAGTATCACAGTCACTGAGAAAAACAATAAATCAATGGGACCTTTTATACCAGAGAAGCTTTTGTAGAGAAAAGGACACAGTCAACAAGACAAAGTGACAGCCTACAGAATGGGAAAAGATCTTCACCAACCCCACATCTGACAGAGGGCTGATATCCAGAATATATAAAGAACTCAAGAAATTAGACATCAAAATATCCCACAGTCCAATTAAGAAATGGGCTACAGAGCTAAACAGAGGATTCTCAACAGAGGAAGCTCAAATGGCTGAAAGACATTTAAGGAATTGCTCAACCTCCCTAATCAGCAGGGAAATGCAAATCAAAAGGACTGTGAGATACCACCTAATCACATCAGAATGGCTAAGATCAAAAACATTGGAGAGGATGTAGAGCAAGAGAAACACTCCTACATTGTTGGTGGAAATGCAAGCTTGTACTTTTCCACTTTGGAAATGAATATGGCGATTTCTTAGAAAATTGGGACTCAATCTCTCCCAAACACAGCTATACCACTCTTGGGCATATACCCAAGGAATGCTCAATCATACCACAAGGGCACATGCTCAGCTATGTTCATAGCAGTATTTTTTGTAATAGCCAGAACCTGGAAACAACCTAGATGCCCTTCGACTGAAGAATGGATAAATAAAATGTGGTACATATACACAATGGAGTACTACTCAACAGAGAAAAACAATGACATCATGAGGTTTACAGGCAAATGGGTGGATTTAGAAAAAAAATCATCCTGAGTGAGGTAACCCATACTCAGAAAGACAAACAAAACGAAGGATGACTAGAGTTCCAGGGAGGCTACCTAGAAAACAGAACCCTAAGAAAGACACAGGGATCACCCAACAACGGAGAAATGAATGAGGTCTACATGAGCAAACTGGACATGAGGGGAGTTAATGAAGGGCAAGTGTCGGGGGAAAGAGAGCTTAGGGAAGTGGGAGGTCCCAGCTGGATCAGGAACAGAGAGGGAGAACAAGAAAAAAGAGACCAAGATAAATGAAGACCCCATGGGAATAGGAAGAAGAAAAGTGCTAGAGAAGTCCCCAGAAATCAACAAAGATACTTCCACAATAGACTGCTGGCAATGGTCAAGAGAAAGCCCGAACTGACCTTCTCTGGTGATCAGATGGCTAACCACCCTAACTGTCGTGCTAAAACTCTCCTCCAATGACTGATGGAAGTGGATGCAGAGATCCACGGCCAGGCCCCAGGTGGAGCTCCAGGAGTCTGATCAGTGAGAGAGAAGAGGGATTGTGTGAGCAAGAGATATTGAGACCATCATTGGAAAAAGCACAGGGACAAATAGCCAAACTAGTGGAAGCACATCAGCTATGAACCAATAGCTGAGGAGCCCCCAACTGGATGAGGTCCTCTGGATAAGTGAGACAGTTGATTAGCTTGAACTATTTAGGAGGCCCCCAGGCAGTGGGACCAGAACCTATTCTTAGTGCATGAGCTGGTTTTTTTTGGAGCCCAGAGCCTATGCTTGGACTCTTTGCTCAGCCTGGGTGAAAGGAGCAGGGGACTGGACCTGACTCCACTGAATCTACCAGGCTGTACTGAATCCCCAGGGGAGTCCTTGCACTGGAGCAGATGGGAATGGTGTGTGGATTGGGGGAAGAGTGAGGGGGGGACCTATAGAAGGGACGACAGTGGAATATATGGCTGATACATAAAATTAAATTAATTATAAAATTAAAGAAAATGAAATGCTTCTTCCATCAAAGTGCTAAAAGAAAAAAAAATCTGTTTTTGCAAGCTTTGCTGACTCTGATGTCTGCCCCCCAGCATGTAACAGGATCCTCTTAAATTCTGATTTTTTTCAGTGGAAAAACTTTTACAACTCCCAAACATATTCTGTTACAGTAGTTTATTGAAAAATTTTTCTCCCATTTAAATTGGGGCAGTTCACTTCCACTCAAACAAACAAATGTTCCAAATAAGAATAGCAAGACGGAGAAGAAAATATTAATAGCTGAACTCAATACATACTACATGAGGTATAGTAAGTCACCAAAATCGTTTATGTGCTTTTATTAAAATACAACAATGGGCACAGGTGGCATTTATTTTTTATTAGATTAGCCAGATAAGGATTAGAATTCTGAGATTGGAACAGGCAAATACAACTCTATATTTAGGATCAAACAAGTTGATTTCTAGCATCCCTCTCCATCTTCTTTACTTTTAGCATCTGAAAGTGGCTAATCAATAAAGAATAGCCAGCTGGTGAGTCTTTCCAAATGGCAAAGGACAGGAGCCACGCACAATATTTGGTAATGGTCATGAAGAGAAGTGTTAATTTTTTTCAACGAAGTGAAGTGATTCTCTGCTCTGAAGCATAATTTTCAGCATTTTTGTAAGTTTAATATCTGATTCCTTTGTTCCCAGAAAGAGATGTTCTCCAGAAATAGATGTGAGGCTTAGCTCATATAAATGCTAGCTTGTAACCCCACACACAAAAAGAAACATAAAAAAACAAAGTCCCACTTATGAAGGAAGTGATTTTGTAAGTCATGCCTTGTGACAGCACCCATCTCCATGGTGTATCCCAACCCATCTTTCTCTAGGTAGAAGAAACTGGCATGCAGGGAGGCTAAACTGCCAAAGACATAACCAAGAATTTCTTGGGTGTGCCTGCTTGTCCTGCCCTTGTTTTGCACTCTGTTCCTCAGACCTGCATTCTAAAGCTTTAACTGTGGCTATTTCAGACCTTATTCTCCTTGGATAACCTTTCATGTAACTCAAAAGGGCCTGTTTCATGTCCTAGGAGGAGAAGGAAAAAATCAAAGTGACTTTTCACATCTGATAAGGTCTATTTACTTTCAAAGGAGAAAATTTGTCAAAGATCCATTTACAGAAAACCTGTTGAAGAGGCACAGAAATTAGAGTGATACCGACAAGTTTTTATAGGGATCTATGTACATCAGCCCTGGAGTTAATCTCCAACATAAGGTAACTAGTGGACACATTGCCAATCATTATTTATACCCCCACATACCTGGAATTTATGGTGCTACATTGCTCTCAGCTTTAAGAAGCCTCTTATGACCTTCAAGGAAGGACATAGCATAAGATTGAGATTCATTTTCAAGGCAGTGAATTCAGACCCAGTTCCCCATATCTGAAAATTCCAATGATCAGGAAATTCAAGGAATAATACATTCGTTGAAGTGAGGCTTGCATATAACACATTAAAAGAATTTAGCATGGTACTTGTTATGGCAAGACAATTTCAGGGGACACTTATTGACAGGGTGAAGTGGTTTGTGAGTCTTTTGGTGTCTCTGGGTCTTTGTAAAACTGTGACAGGGAAACACAGGTTGGGTTCAGGAGGAAGTAGGATCTCTTCTTCTGAGACAGATAAGGTGCTGTTGAGCATTTCATGAAACACACATCTCACTGACTTGTGAAAACCCCTCTGTCATAGAGTGCTTTCTTAATATCTTTATTGCACTGAATTATCAGGCACAGCAACTTAGAATGGGAAAAATTGATCATAGCCCACAATTCCAGGTAATAGTTTCATTTTTAGAAAATCAGAATAGGAACTCAGCTAATCATAGTGCTGTGGGATGGTCTGTATGTCAAATGTGTTGCTGATTGGTCAATAAATAAATCACTGCTTGGCCAGTGGCCAGGCAGGAAGTATAGGCGGGATAACGAGGAGAATAAAGCTGGGAAGTGTAAAGCTGAGTCAGAGAGACAATGCCAGCCGCCTCGATGACAAACAGCATGTGAAGATGCCGGTAAGCCACGAGCCATGTGGCAGGGTATAGATTAATGGAAATGGATTAATTTAAGCTGTAAGAAAAGTTAGCAAGAAGCCTGCCACGGCTATACAGTTTGTAAGCAATATAATTCTCTGTGTTTACTTCTTCGGGTCTGAGTGACTGTGGGACTGGCAGGTGAGAGAGATTTGTCCTGACTGTGGGCCAGGCAGGAAAACTCAAGCTACATCATATCACATCCACAGCCAAGAGCAGAGATAAACAAATGTACCCATGCTGCCTGTTTGCTTATGCTTATGCTCTAGCTTCTTCATACTTACACAGTATAGGGTGCAGACAATGAAATATTCTGCCCATTTTAGGGAGTCTTATCTCAATTAACAATTAATAAATCCCACAGAGACAAGTTCAAAGAAAAATCTGATCTATATAATTCCTCATTGAGGGTCCCTCTTCCCAGGTGACTAGTTTGATTCAGTCTGATAATCAAAACTAAGAATCACACTGCCCTACCATCACTGCCAGGATTTGAGATTTCTGCCTGCATTCAGAGCTGTGGTCCTCAGCCTGTGTGGGTCACCACCCCATTGGGGGTCACATATCAGATATACTGCTCATCAAATATTTGAATTACAATTCATAACAGTAGCAAAATTAGGGCTGGAGAGATGGCTCAGAGGTTAAAAGCACTGCTTGCTCTTCCAAAGATCCTGAGTTCAATTCCCAGCAACCACATGGTGGCTCACAACCATCTGTAATGATATCCGGTGCCCTCTTCTGGCCTGCAGGGATATGTGCATACAGAATACTGTATACATAATTAATAAATAAAACTTTAAAAAAACAGTAGCAAAATTAAAGTTAAGAAACAATGAAGTAGTTATGTTAATGGCTCACCACAACATGAGGAACTACTGTTCATGCTATTTAAAGATTTTCATTCATTTATTTATTTATTTATTTATTTATTTATTTATTTATTTATTTTTGGTTTTTCGAGACAGGGTTTTTCTGTGTAGCTTTTCGCCTTTCCTGGGACTCACTTGGTAGCCCAGGCTGGCCTCAAACTCACAGAGATCCACTTGGCTCTGCCTCCCGAGTGCTGGGATTAAAGGTGTGTGCCACCACCACCTGGCTATTTAAAGATTTAAAGGGTCAGAGAATTGGAAAAAAATACCATTGATCTAGAGTGTTCAGTGGAACCCGAGTATCTATGTTGCTAACTATGAAGGGGCTAGCAAAGGATTTTCCTGAATATCCTTTGCTCTAAGGGAAACTCAAGTTCTGTGGGGAAGACTCCAGCTATCTGGCCACCTTTACTACCCAGTAATAGCAGACCACTTTGAGCTACTGAACAGAGAGTACAACACCCACTACACACATGGTGATGACACAGATTTTAGTCACACTGGGCTCCATGACCATATCACGCTCCTATGAGTGCTTGTTCCTAGACTGTATCAGCCTCTTCCTCTAGCATAACTCTGCCTAGCTGTTTCCTGTAGATTCTTTACCAGAAAGTTGTTCAACAAGTGTCCTTCTCAGTCAGCATTAAGTCTATAATGTCTTGTGGCTAAGGAGATAAGGAGATGTAGGTACTTTTTTTTTTTACATCTTTTTTGTATTGTTTTGTTTTTTTTTTTCATTTTTCATTATTAAGAAATTTTCTCCTCACCCCACATACTGTCCACAGAACCCGGTTCATCCCTCTACCCTCCCCATCCCTCTCTCCCAAGCCACTGCACATCCCCACATCCCCCAAATCGAGGTCTCCCATGGGCAGTCAGCAGAGTCCAGAACACTGAGCCTAGGCAGGTCCAACCCCCTCCACATAAACCAAAGCTGTTCAAGGTGTCACACCACAGGCACTGGGTTCTAGAGGCCTGTCCATTGACCATGGATTGATCCCTATCCCATGTCTGGGTGCCTCCCAAACAGTTTGAGCTGAAAAACCATCTTCTGTATCCAGAGGACCTAGTCCAGTCTCATGGGGGCTCCACAGCCACTTGTCCACAGTTCATAGGTTTCCACTAGTGTGGCCAGTCACTTCAGATGCGGTACTTATGATGAACTTTAGCATATATAAATTTCTATGATATTATTACCTTGTGTACATAAAATTTCAGTAGGAGATAAAGATTCAGTTCTACACAGGGAAAGAACTGAAGGATGTTCAATCAATCAGGGAGAGATCTCTGGCTTTGGATGAAGGGGATGCTGAAGGGCTTCCCTTGTATCCCAGCAGAGGCTCCTGCAAAGGAAAACTTGACTTCCAGTGCAAGGAAAGCTCTTAGCAATCGCAGTTCCCATGACATCTGCAGCTCTTCCCTAGACATTCTAATGTATCTTGGAGAGCCCTGGCATCCTCTGTGATGTCACTATGTTGTGGCCACACCCACTGTTTTTGGGAAGGTTATTCAGTGCCTTCACCATTTATTGATGAACATGATGGCATACTGGAGTCTAATTCAGAAAGAGAATGGAGAGGTTAGAGAAACCAGAGAGTGACTGAAGAAAGCTGACCTTCAGCCTCAATGTAAAACGTCCAGAAAGAAATGGTCAAGAGAATCATGTAATGAGTTCTGTGCAAGAAAAGGGAATCTTCCTGGAGGAAGTGGGCTTGTGCTGAATCTTCCAGTAATGGGGAACAGAAAGCTGGAGTCTCTGGGAACCAACAGAACTTCCCTGCTTGTCATGCCTCTTGGAATTCAAGGATTCCAGGATATTAATTGTTCTGGCTCAGAAGTCAGGAACTGGTAAGGCCAATGCTTTATGCTGGGAACTCTTGGCTTTCATTCCTTTTGGTAGATAGGCATTGATGTGTGAACATGAGATTGACATTAAAGCGGGAGGGATTAATGAGGTGTGCCCATTTCAAGGCAGGACATCACTCTACTTCAACCACAGTGGCTAACTTTAGGTACTTCCCAGCTGCTCTGTGTTCCTCAGTTGTCAGTGAGGAGACTTGTTGAGTTTGGTGACCATGTTCTGCCCTTATATGTCTTCTCCATAAATAGTTATATGGTTAGAGTGACCTATCAAGATATTTGGGGAACCTCTAAATGACTGGGGTGATTATGAACTATGGCAATTTTTTCCTGACTTGCAAACCCACAGGCTTGTGGACTCTGCAGGCAAGTTGAATTCTGAGTCTGCAGCTGTGAATGAGCCTGAAGAGGCTATCTCCTTGGTTACTTGGAGCATGTGCTATGAGGGCAGAGAAAACCAGATAGCTGGGATAACCACTTCCCTTCAAATAGAGGACACAGCTGAGTTCCCCAGAGAGGGCATCTGAAGAACAGGACAAAATAATTTGGGGTGTCACCGAGTCACTGGTAAACAAGCTTTCTCAAACATTTGATTAGGACTCAGTGTGGTCTGTCCATTATCTTTGCCTTGTGATACTGCAAGTTTATTTATGTTCATCTACCCACAAGGAGCACCAGAGTGCCACCATCCCACCAAACCTTCCTCACCAAGATGCAGGTGAAGCCGAAGGTGCAGACTGGCCACTCAGCTACAAGAAATGACTACTGAAAAAAATAACAGTGAGATCGCCTGATGTTTATCACAGGAGAGAGCATGAAGATTAGGTGTTAATTCTTTCAAAACCTGTGGTTTCAATCTCAGGTCCACTCTGTCATCATTACTTCATTTTATATAAGGTCTGTGATTCTGGTAGGCTGCATCTTCAGGGTATGCCTTCAGGGTATGCCAAAATCATGTCTCTGAACTCCTCCCAAAGGCAGAACCTCAAATGTGGACAGGAATGTCATGAGGACAAAGACTATTCTGCTTCCTCTAAAAAGAAACAAAAACAGAGCCTGTGGCATGAGTCATAGTACTCATGGACTGAGGCAGTAGTAGGTGAGTTACCAGCATGAATTTATAGAGATTCTATAAAGTGCTGGCGAGTCTGAGATGTTAGTTGCTGTGAGTTTGAGTTAATTTTTTTTGTTACTTACTTTAAAAGGCCTTGTAAATTTGATTCTCCAAGCAGCAGTTGGAGAGGCCTGGTCACATATCTAAATGTGTCCATACAGGGACTCAGACTGATCCCTGCTCCTTTTGTTCCCCTCTGAGAGGACACACCTGCATTCATTTGTTCAGCATCCAATTGATAGAGTTCTCCCACTCTCACTCAGTCTTTCTTTCTCTGTCTCTCTAAGTATCTCTTTCTCTCTCTGTCTCTCACATACATGTGTTTATGTTGTGTATTTTTCTATGTGTTTGTGCATGTATCTCCCTCTAGTCCCTGCAGTCAGGGATCTGTGGTTGGGCATGAGCAGTTCCCTATCTCACAGTTCCCAGGTGATACATTGGTGAAAATTGGGAGTACCAATTTGAGTATTATAGTTCCACCAGTATACTTACTTTAGTGACACATAGATATTTCCATGCAGGTGTTTATAAATCTGTCATGATGTTGACTCCCATCCTCAAAACTGTTCATGATGTTATTGTGGTCTCCATTGTGACAGGTCCCATCATAGACAATTTGTTTTTTAAGACAGAAGATACATCTTCACAGACTCTGGAGGGTACACATCTGTGGAGTAGACATCAGGGAAATTCTTAGACAGCTATTTCGGCAAGCCTCCTGAGAGAGCTCATGCAGCTCCACCTCCCATCATCTAAACAGCCTGCCTCTACCGGTGTAGGGTCAGCATAGGTATAAGTAAATTGTTTTCAAATCTGTGGGCTGGTCCCGGGTTTGGGTACCAACAATATAAGTAAATTTGTTGCAACAACTCTGGGGAAAGGTGTCCTGACTACCTGGGGTGTCAGGCAACACCTTGATCAGCTTCCGACAGCTCTGATGGCTGGAACTGCAAGGAGACAGTTTATCCTGGAGGACGAGGAATCCCACACACCTTGAGCTGATCATAACAGCAGCTCTGCCTTGAAGGTGCCCTGGACACCTGAAGTTGTTTAGCACAGCTCTGATGGCTGAAACTACAAGGGACAGTTTAGCCCTGGAGGGTGAGGTATTCCGGACACCTCAAGCTGCTCTCAACAGCTCTGCCCTGAAGGTATCCCAGAGACCTGGAGCTGTTGTGCACAGCTCTGACAGCTGGAACTGCAAAGAAGCAGCCCAACACTGGATGGGACAATTTTCTGACTTCTTGGGAAATTCAGGCCTGGCACTGATGGGGGATGATCTTCCTGCAGGATACAAAAATCCTGCTCTTCTCCCGGAGAGCTGCTACAGCTGAGCTTTGCTCAGTCCCCTCATAAGGGGGCTTCCTAGCAGAGCTCTGCTTCTCTTGCCTATGCTGTGGCTTTCTTTTGCTTCACTCTGCAAAAAGGGGAAAAAAACCTTCAGAAATGTAGCAATGTACTCTGGCTCTGGAGAAAAGTGTTACTTTTTAGCTCTTTATGGCTCTGTCCACTGAGGGACGTCTCAGCAAAGATCTTCTGTTCAGCTCCTCCTTGCTCTGCTCTTTCAGCTCCCTCTTGCTCTGTCCACTGGGGGACATCTCAACAAGGATCTTCTCTATGCCAGTGAATGAAGATCATTACACCCAAAATTGTTTTGAGAAAGGTATTTATTTGAGAAAGGAGTCCAGGAGAGTAGCTGCCTCTACCAGGGTGGACAGAACAGCCTTTTAAAAAAAAATGACCAGGCAGGGCGGTTTATACTGGATGTTTTGGGGGTGCAGTCAACCTTGGGTTGACTTGGAGCCCAGGGTTCTACTGTTCTGCTCTGTGATTGGTTGATTTCACAAGTCAGTTGGGCAGGGGCAGAGTTGACTCTGATCTGACTGAGACAAACAGTGTGTTTCTTTCTGCCCTGATCTGAGTCTTTCCTCCCTAGTTCTGGGCTTCAGGGTCAGGGTGGGTTTTTTTAGCCAGCCCCTTGTCCCTACAACAGCAAGTTTAATAAATACCAGAAGTTCCCATTACTTAGGAGACAGGATGTGGCATCCCATGACATCCAGTAGTCTAGAACACCCCCTGAATTCCTGTGATACTTGAGGACTATGTTCATGGAGTTCATTACCTCTAGGTCCAGGACCATCTACCAGCCAAATCCTTTCTATGAAAAGCTCAAGATGGGGCATGAGCAGGTCATGTCACACACGCAGAGCTTAAAGAATGAGAACACCAAGGTCTCAGAGAAATTAAATGGTCTGGCCGAGGAGTCAGTCTTCCATTATTAAGTACCTGCATTTCAGGGGACCACAACATTGTGCAATGGCCAACTCTGGCTTTCCTTGTTGCTGTACTGCAGAGTCTGAAGCTCTGGCTCCAGCCTTTCTGTCTCTTAGCAAGCTTCCTTAGCAAGTAGTGCTTTGTCTTATGCTTCTCATTCTCAGCATTGCCAATAGTGAAAGAGACTGTTAGCTACTCCCAACACCAAATTGTCATACTTAATAGTCTACAGAAATACTATTTTTTACTTTCCTAATGGCATGACCATTGATGTACAATTCCTCATGTTTTGACATTTCACCATAAAATTATTTTTCTTGCTATGTCATAACTGTAATCACTACTGTTATCAATCCTAATGTAAATATCTGTTATGCAGAGTATCTGAGATGTTTCCCCCTTGAAAGAGTCATTCCGTCACCAAATGAGTCATGACACTTAGAAGTCCAGTTTGCGACACGAGATGGTTATCATGTATGGTTTTGTGCAGGGGTCTATTGCAATAGGACTGCTACAGCACTTGTGTCTCCTACCCTCACTCAGACAGGATTTGTCCTCTGCTTGCTGATATTTCCCCATTTCCATGCTCAGAGAAGGGCAAATGAAGAATCTGTTTTCTTACTATAGGTTCTTGGATTCTTTTGTTGTTGGAGTTTTCAGAAATAGTATGATTCTTTCGGGAATTTCCTTTTCTCTACCAGTGGCCAAGAGGAAAATGTCAGAGACCCCCAGACACAGAAAGAGCAGGTAAGAACAAGCAGCTGGGTCAAGGTTAGGTCCAGCACCATTTCCTCCTGTAACATTAGCCTGTTTAACATTCAACTCATTTGTGTTTAATTCATCACTTTACTCATACACATTCCCCACACACACACATTCAATCCCATCACCACTTTCATGACAGTCAACTGTTTATTTTTTTGTTCATGCACCAGTAGTTCTGGGAAGTGAGTCTTTTGTGAGAATCATTTGGCAATCAATCCCTGCTTCTCTGCCTGAAGCTAAAATCCAATGATGGAGATGGATGTCACACATCACACACCTTCATGTCACTATGAGGAGAGAGGTGCTATGAACAGCATTGAGGTAGTAAGTTCAAAGTCCAGCACCATTTGCTTTTTGCACATTTGCTTTCCAGGTTTTATATATGATCACAGTGGGGATAGCAGCTTGCAAGTAGGAGAGCCCCCTGTAAAGGTCAAGTGAGTCATTCTCTTTGTCACCTCGTTGGGTGGCATGTGGCCTTCTTCCTCCCATTATCTGCATGCCAAGGTGGTCACTTCACTTTGACAAGCTGTTGGTTCTACAACATAGCACTCATGGTGCTATGATTTTAATGGTGATATCTTTTGAGGAATTGTTTCTTTGACATTGTTCTTAAAAGAATGCCCTGCAAATGCAATTCACCAACCTGAAATTGAGATTTATGTTTTTGTGAGAATTTAATAATACTCAATGCCCTTTAAGTAGTACTTATTTACACTGTTGCTTTTGTTTAAAATTTCCAGGGCACAATATAATTTCTTCACAGCCATATTTTTATCAGCTTGCACAAGAAAATTACCGTACATGTCTTCTAGAATTTTGAAAATGTTCTTCTGTACCTGGAGAATTTTTCTCCAGCTCCCACCACCAAGTCCCGCCAATCCTGGAGTGCACTTATAAAATAAACACACAGACTCTTTTAAGCCTACATACATTTTATACACATTGTAAACTATTCCATCTGAATCAGTCTTATTGTGAACTTCTTGCTTTAAACTGCAGCATTCTAAGCCTGAAATGGTGCTGTGGCTGCTGGCTCCGCCCACTTTAGCTTTCCAACATGGTGGTGGTCCGTTTTCCGCCAGCTCTGGGAGCTGTAACTCTCAGAAATAGTGGGTCTACGCTTTTATCAAAGTAGTGTGTAGCCCAGAAACCTCTTTTTTTTAAATATATATACTAGTAAAGACTACATCTACCACACAGTGTAATGTGCTGCTGGCAGAAGCCTTATTTCCGCCATACTGCCGGTCAGACGCGCAGGCCAAGAACCCGCCAGTAGTTCAAACCCGCATTTTGGGGCATCCACCTGCCCATATGAGACATGAAGCAGGAACCTGGTTTTGGCTCTGTTTAGAATTGATTATTAGCCGGGCGGTGGTGGCACACACCTTTAATCCCAGCACTCGGGAGGCAGAGCCAGGTGGATCTCTGTGAGTTTGAGGCCAGCCTGGGCTACCAAGTGAGTTCCAGGAGAGGTGCAAAGCTACACAGAGAAACCCTGTCTCGAAAAACCAAAAAAAAAAAAAAAAAAGGAAAGAAAAAAAGAATTGGTTATTAAATATTCTCAGGTTTAAGGTGGAAACTCGAGCCATAAGGTGCCATTTGTAGCTGGAGAATTTTTCTCCAGCTCCCACCGCCAAGTCCCGCCAGTCCCGGAGTGCACTTATAAAATAAACAAACAGACTCTTACCTTATTTAAACTGCTTGGCCATTAGCTCAGGCCTATCATTGTCTAGCTCTCACTGTTATATTCAGCCCATTTCTATTAATCTTTACTTTGCCACGTAGAGGAAAACTAAATAGAATGTTCACATCTGTCAATTCTGTACCCTTTGAAAGGGGTATCACCTCACAAGAAAAATGCCAATTAACAAACATATACAGACAAGTAAACAAAACAATACTACAGAGTACACATGAGAGAAATTGTATGAACTAATTACAAAGAAGAATTAAGATAGACAAGCTATTGGCTAACGACTTTAATCCCAACACTCCAAAGCCAGATGCAGGTATATCTGCCTCAGAGTTGAATGCCAGAATAGTCTATGTAATCAGGTCCAAGACAGATAGAACCTAGATGAGCAATTGTCCTTGTGGTAAGATGGAAGAGTAACAGTGGGTATATGCACAAAAGTGGTATAACTGGATCTTGAGGTAGATTGACTTCCAATTATCTGAGGATATCATATTGATTTCCACAGTGCCTGTATTAATTTGAACCTGTGACAGCAATGAATTCCCTTGCTCCATATCCTTTCCAAAATTAGCTGTCACTTGTGTTATTGATCTTAGCCATTCTTACAAGTGTAAGACAAAAGCTCAAAGTAGTTTCAATATGCATTTGCCTGATGGCTAAGAATATTGACCATTATTTCAAGTGTTTCTCAGCCACTTTAGATTCTTCTACTGAGAATTTTATTTAGAGGTATACCCCATTATAATTGCATTATTTGGTTTGTTGTTTAGTTTCTAGAGTTCTTTATTATCTTTTGTTAGAAAACCCAGAAGCACATAGACAAACATGTTGTACTCACTGATACATGAAAATTAGCTGTTAAGTAAAGTACACTCACAATAAACATAGTTAATTACAGTACAATCCACAGATGCATAAAGGCTAAGTAAGAAGAGCAGCTCTAGGGTATATGCATGAATCTCACTGGGAGAAGTATATAGAATAGATTTTGTGGGTGCACTGGAGGCATTTGGAGATGGGAACAGGATTGGTCAGGTTAGTAAGGAAGGGACAGAGGAGAAGACAGGGAAAGATAACTGGATTAGGGGAGATTTTAGCAGGAGACATGGACACAGTGCAGTGCAAACTTCATGGAACCTAATAGGGTGACCCTAGTGAGGAGTCCTAGTTATCAAGAATTCAGAGGCTGGCTGGGTAGTGATAGCACATACCTTTAATCCCAGTACTCAAAAGGCAGAGGCAGGCAGATCTCTGTGAGTTTGAGGCCAGCTTTCTCTAAAAAGTGAGTTCTAGGACAGGCTTCAAAAGCTACACAGAGAAAAAATAAACAAACATACAAAAAGAATACAAAGGCTGAACCAACCATCTTCTGTAAACACTCAACACTCCCAGTGGTAGGATTGGGACACCAAGTTAGACACAAAACACTCAGCTAACACTTGTCCTGCCTGAAAGATATGCTGGAGCAATGGTGGCTCAGAGTGTCTAACAAAAGAATGACTAGTGTAAATTGTTGCCCAAGCTATGAAAGGAGGCTCATGCCTTACAAAGCCTAGGTGGATAGGAACTGCAATAGGATGGTCCAGAAAACTAGGAAAGGACCAAGTACAACTGACCAAGGAAAATACAATGAGATGATCTATAACTATATTCTGTTATAATCAAAGATTTGTGCCTAGCCTAATTGTTATCAGAGAGGCTTCATTCAGTAGATGATGGGAGCACATGCAGAGATCCCTACCCAAACATGAGGGTGAGCTCTAAAAATCCTGTGGAAGGAGGGAATGAATATTGTAGGATACAGAAGTGTTGTGGAAACAAGGAAATCTTGGCCCATAGAATCAACAAAGCAGGGTGCATAGGGGTTCAGAGAAATTGAAGTGGCAATCATGAAGCCTGTATGGTTCTGTGCCAGGTCATCTGCATACTTTCTATAGTTGTTTACCTTGGTGTGTTTGTGGGACTTATAACTGTAGGAGTCTTGGTGTCTGGCTCTTTTGCTTGCTTTTGGGACCCCTTTCCTCCTATTGGATTACCTTGTCCAGCCTTGATGTGAAGATTTGTTCCTAGCCTTATTGCAACTTGTTATGGTGTGTTTGGTTGATATCCCTGAGAGGCCTAATATTTTCTGAAGGAAAACAGAGTAGCAGTGGATTTGGAGGAATGAGGATTTCAGGGTGGTGACTAGAAGGAGTGGAGAAAGGGAAAGGATGCTGCAAGTTAGGATGTATTGTATGAGAGAAGAATAAATACCAAGAGAAAAAGAAAAAGGGAAATGCATTTAATCTTAGTACAATGATCCTCATTGTCTGTAAGAGCCCCAAACAGCACAAATGTTCAGTTTCTTTTGACACTCAAGATAATCTCTTGCCTCTCACATCTTGTACAAATTAAGAGACAAGGATTTCCAACAAATAATGCCACAGTATATATTCCCATTCAGAAAAAAAGGAATGTGACTGTGTTCCTGGACCCAACACAAGCAGACATCCCTGGCTCATGTGCATATCACACCAGCCAGAAGATTAAGTAGCCAGGCCACCAGCCCATGAAACTTTCACCATCCACATATTTCCACACACACAATCCTCCAACAACCCTACAGCTGCCACTCCCAAATCCATATCCCCAACCCCAAATTGGATGGATATCCTCTGCTCAAAAGCAAGCCACACCAGTCAGAAGAACAGATAGACAACCTGTGGTAAAGATGCCCTGTTGGGCCAGAGGCCAGGCGAGCCACCAGAAATCCAAAAAATCTGCTCACTTTTGGACACCCTGCAGTCTTTCAATAATCCCCTAACAATATTCTCAATCCCACTTCTCTCTTCATCTCTGTGTTGTTGCCTCAAAATTGGGTTGACTCCTTTCTCTAACAAAGGACACACAATCTGCCAGATGTCTATGTAGGCCACCTGCCCATAGACCTCCCCTACTTTCTCAATGCCCCCTCAACCCTATCTCCAAACTTCCTCTTCTCCTCCCTTTGGTCATCCTGAAACTTGGGCAGATACTCTCTGCTGGAACAAAGGTAACACTGCAAGATTTCAAGGCCCTACTTGAGATGAGAACTCCTGTTCAATCATAGACCACAAAGAAGAGAAGAACAGAGAGCAAATAGAAACCAAGGAATAAAACACCCATCCAAAAAAGACCAACTGAGAAATCAGCACCCAGAGCCACAATCACCTCAAATCCAGATACCTGGACACCAGAATAAGAACATAATAACAACAGCTGGAGTAATTTTTCACTACCAGATTCCTGCTATCCTACTACAGCATGCCCTTGACTTTGCATCACAGGTAAAGGACAATTAAGTCAAACATTATAAAGATGATGGGAGTTCTTAAAGAGGAAGTTAATTGAATCCCTTTAAAGAAAGTATAGAAAGGATAAATGTAATATAGGAAAAAATTAACAAATCCCTTAAAGACAGCCAAAGACAAAAAACAGTTGATGGTAATAAATGACCTCTTCAAGACCTGATAATGGAAATAGAAGCAATTAAAAAATGCAAACTGAAGAAATTCTAGAAATGAAAATCTAGGTATTCAAGCAGGAACTACAGAGGCAAGCTTCACTAAAGATTACAAAACAAGGAATGAGAATTTCAGGCTTTAAAGATATGACAGAAAATATGGCTATATTGATGAAAGAAAATGTTAAATTGAAAGATTTCCTGAAACATAAGATCCAGGAAATGTGGAACACTATTAAAAGACCAAACCTTAGAATAATAGGAGTAGGAGGAAACTCTCAGCTCAAATCCCAAAAATGATTATCAAACAAATTTTTCTAACTAAAAGGACAGAAGAGAACATAGCCCAGAAAATCTACTAAGCAGAGCTCACAGAGGCTCACAGAGATGGAAAATGCATTTACTACCTGCATGTGTCCACACCTGTTCCCCTGCATATGTGTTACCATTGTGTAGCTTGGTGGTTTTGTCCAACTCCTAACAGTAGAAATAGGTGGTGTGTCTCTGACTTCTTTGCCTGCTCTTGACATTCTGTGACTTGTACTAGCTTGCTTCATCCAGCTTTGATATGAGGGTTCCTCCCTACTCTTATTGTCACTTGTTATGCAGGGTTTGGTTGATAACCCTGGAAAGCTGCTCTATTCTGAAAGGAAATGGAGGAAGTGTGGATCTGGTGAAGAGGAGAACAATGGAGAGAATTGGAGAAGTGGTGAGAGGGAAAACTGCAGTTGGGATGTATTGTATGACGAAAGAATAAATAAAAATAAAAAAGAAAGATTGTAATGTGGACACAGTGTGGAAAGACAACAAATCCTGTAGCTCTGTTTCAGACAGGTGCAGCTTCATTCTCAAAGGGCTTACATAGCTCTATCCATGAAATGTTTTTTACATGTCTCTGGCTTGGTACTTCTACTCCTTTTTGTATCAAAAAAGGAGAGTCAGAGACAAAGAGGCAGAGAGACACAGAGAAGAGAGAGAAACACAGAAAGAGAGAGGAGCTCCCCCAAAAAACTCACTGAACTGGAACTCACAATGTCCCCCAAACTGTAACAAGGCTCTGTATTAATTAAGTGTAGCTCTCCCTCACAAAATGACACTTTCCCAAAGTCCCTATTACCTACCAATATCTGTGTTAAATCCATAGTAAAAGTCTCTTTTTAATCCACTTCTGGTCACATGAAGCAGAAGCAGGTGGGTCTCTTCAAGTTCCAGGCCTAGCCTATCTACTACATAGGGAGTTCAAGGCAAAACAGGGTTAGAATGTGAGACTGAGTCTCAAAACAGATGCACTCAAAAATCTCTACTCAATAAAATTCATGGTTGTTAAAAAGGTTTGACAAATAAAGTACTCACCTTGCAACTATCACTTTACTTCTGTCTTATAAAAACAGTTGCCACATGCATGCTTCTAATCCAGTAATTTTAAGGCAAGATAAAAGGCAGACAGAAGAAATCTTGCAAGTTTATTTACATGTGGTAGTAAACTAAGGACCCTGTCTCAAACATGCTGAAGGGAAAGGACAAACAAGCAAAATGTTCTCTGACTATTATAACTAAACTACAAAACACATGCATGCCTATCCACACATAAATTAGCACACAGATAAAAACTGTCATAAGCAAATAAATAATATAATTACAATTGGATGATGTGGCTCCTTACTTTTATTCCAATAATTGGGCAGCAGAGGTAGGCAGAATTTTGGGAGTTTGGGACCAACCTCATCTATATTCTGCGTTCAAGGACAGCTAGAAATACAAGGAGAAACCCTGTCTCAAAATAAAATTTCAATTTTGATTTGTATTGTCTCATCCTGAAATCATTTTCCAAAATGAATTGAAGTGTCTCAGTTTCATCTCAGCAGAGGTCTCATGGTTCAGGACAATATCTCTTAAAGTAATTTTAGGTATCAGCCACTGGTCCCTGTCAAATCATTCTCAGAAATAATATAGCTTAGTATGGTAGCAGAGCCAAGCAGTTCTCCTTGAATTCAAGACATTTTGGTCTATGAAGGGAACATGAAAGTAAGACATTCATCAATAACACACAGAAACAGACACACACACACACACATGCAAACACACCCACATACACACAAATATTGTTTAATATACTTTGCTTTGTTGTTTGAGACAAGATCTCAATAAGCATAATCTTCACACTGTATAGTTTAATGGATAATATATATTGAATATTTTAAAACAAACCCCAGAAAACACTTCATTCTATACCAATGGCTCATTATTCAAAGAATGACAGTTTTCTAAACAGGAGGGACCTTTCAAACAATGGTCTTTATATTTCCTTAAACTTCAGTAGATCTGGAAGTGGGAGAAAATTTAGACTGTTTCATTCCTAGCTTGTTTCTCCTCCATCCAATCATTCCATAAAATTAATATCCATTTTTTTCTTGAACTTCTTCTAGTTTAGAAACATTTTAACTAATTTATTTGTAAATTGAGGTATTTCCTTATTTTGTTTTAATGGTAAGACTCCAACTGTGGAAGCTGAAACGATGCCTATAAAAGTAAATATTGTAGCTACCAGTTACCCAATGAATTTTTAAGAATATTTTTATAAAATAGATGGAAATTTTCCAAGAATTGTATTGAAATTTTGGGAATATTCCTTTATTTTTAATTTTACTGGAATCAAAATAGAAGGAGATTGTTGATAAACAATTATACAATTATTTAGTAGGCTATCAACACTTTGAGTTAAATACCTGTTATTATATGCAAGATGAAATAAAGAATGACTATAGTGGATTACTAGGATTTCAATTAATAAAACATGAAGAGAAATCACATAAGCCTATACATAATATGATTCTATCAAAAAAGTGAAATTAGCAGTGTTTCTCAAAAGTATTTCCTCTCTAAAGACTAATGAATCATATACTGCCTAAGTTAGGGTTTCTATTGTTGTGAAGAGACACCATGAACATGGCAACTCTTACAAAGGAAAAATATTTAATTGGCATGGCTTACATTTTTAGAGGTTTAGTCCATTATCATTATGGTGAACATAGCAGCATGTAAGCAGACAATGTGCTGGAGAAGGAGCTGGGCATTTACACCATGACCTACAGGTAATCTGGGAGACTGGACATGGTTTAAACATATATGAGATCTCAAAGCCCACCTCCACAGTGACACACTTCCTCCAACAAAGCCACACCCTCTAATAGTGCCAATTCCTATGAGCTTATGGGGGAAAATTCCATCCAGACTACCACAGGTACTAAGTAATAATGTTCACAAAGAAGTATGATATGTCCAGTGTGAGAAAACCATGAACCCATTCTATTGAGAAAGACTAAAAGTATAAGTTTGTGTCCATACTATAATTTATTAGACCATGAAAATTTTGCTAGGGCCCACCTAAGTCCCCATGACAGATTACGTGAAATATTCAGCTCACATTTAACCCAATGTGGGAATAATGACAAGGTTGCTCCTTGTCCTCGAAGTGATTAGGGTTTTTTTGAGTTGACTGTTTTAATAACTTTGCTGCCAATAACTTTTTCAGGTTAAACTTTTATTTTTCCCATTTTTAGGTACATAATGAAAAGCTATACCATTATTCATTCCAAGGAATCCTGGTGTACTATTTGTTACTCATGGTCATATGTATATGTGAATCAGAACCCTAATTGGAATGAGCATTATAAGAAAGATCTTTTAGACAACTAAAAATAGCTTAGTCAGTAACTTCACTACACCCAAAGCTGTACCTGATAAATAGAACTCAGTGACATCACTCACTAATGACAAGCCGATACAGTCCCAGAACCCCATGACACACACTGGACAGTATATAACCAGAAATCAAGAGCAATGCTCTGGTCTACACATCTGGAGAGACACCACATTGATCTACATATGGAAAGTCTCCCCCTAGGATCCCAAACTTTAAAACAGATGTCTATTAGAGACTAGACCTGACCTTCAGTAAACATACTTAGAACAGGTGAGCAGCCTTGAGGAAGGAGTCTTAGGATCTTAATTAGGAATTAGGAGTGTGAACTTTGTGTGATGACCATCAACATCATAAAATATAATTTTTGTCACACTAATTACACATATTATTCTTGCTCATGACATTACTCTTTTGCCCAGTTCTTCTCCAGCACTTGTTGTCAGTTGTTTGGCAGGTCTTTCCCATTCTGAATGTAATTACTGTTATGCTCAGATTGTAATCCCAAAGAGACCACTGAAGACCATGGATGTCCAGAATGCAATAGCAAGGTTTATTCTATAGATACAAGTCTAGACAGGGAACTCATTCCTACACCCAATAAAGTGAGGCAGGGAGGACTTGCTCTTTCTTTGTGAGGCTAGCTATTTAAAGGTAAAAATCACAAGCCATTCAGGCCAGTTGGGGAGGCTGGCACTGGTGCAACTCAGATTGGTTTATTTTTATTTTTGAAGGTCTCTGTTCTTTCAATTAGGTGTGTTGTGCCCAGATCGCGACCCCCAGAGAGACCACCAAAGACGAGCATGCCAGAATGCAAAAGCATGGTTTAATTCTGGATATCCAATACAAGCCTATACAGGGACTTTGTCCAATACATCCAACACAGTGGAGGCTGGATGAAGTGCCCACCTATCTGCAAGCTCAGCTTTTAAAGGGAAAAATCACAAGGTTACATCGTTTAGGGGTGCTAGTACGGGTGCAATTCTGATTGGCTCGCTTCTAGGGGCTTTCTAGAAATCATGGCTTAATCTTACTTCTAAGGGAGTGGTTGCCCGCCAACATTTCTCATTGGCTGCCCTCAGGTGGAAGCATTTGTATGGTCAGTTACCCTGGAAACCAGGGAGAGGACTTTCCATAGTCTGGCAGGCATTACCTCGTGACTATCTTGTGACTCTGTACTTTTACACTTCCTGGTTTCTGGAATCTGAACTGACTGGTTTCAGTAACTAATGGCCTATTCCCAAAAGAAAAAATCTTAGGCCTTCATAATAGGGTGAAAGCATTTTGGTCTTATTTCTAAGATGGCTTATTTTGGTCTCACAGATGATGGTATAGAAGCTTTGAATTTATAGGTTGGGGGATAAAATTATCATTTTAGGGGCAGTCCAGCACAAGTCCCAGCCTTTGACCTTGAGCTGCCATGGGGGCTGGCAGGTCAAACACGTACTGACTGTGGGGGCTGTCTCAGTGGTCCAGGCACTGTCCTTGAGGTGCCATGGGGGCTGGCTGGCCTAGCACATACTGACTGTGGGTGCTGATTCAGTGGTCTGGGCTCTGTCCTTGGCTCATGCACATAAATCTAAGTTGGTGAGGGGTCCCAGACAGTAAACATCTGGCTGAACTTTAAGCAGTCAGAGTACATGCAGAAAGGGAGCTACTGCAAGGATTATGTCTTCTGTTCACTGCTCTCCCAGAGACTGCCTGCTCAGTCTCAGGAAACTGAAATTGAGGCCTGATCTCTGAGAGAAGACTGAGCAGCCTTTTTATGGCATCTGCTTGGTCCTTTCAATTACCACAACTCTTTCCAACAGACTAAAACCACAATCTATAGAAACAGCAATAATTTATAATATCAATAAGCTCCATAATTCTCATAAGAGCCAATATAACAAGACTTTTAAATACAAAATAGCAAATGACTCAAAACAACTGAAATGAGATTATTTGCCTTATAACATTTGCAGTTTTCCCAAGGAGCTCACCTAAGAGGATCGACCATGCTGTCTCAGGAAAATCCAAGACTCTAGCAATATCTGAAGTCTCAGAGATAATGGGGTCCCCTGGAAAGCTAAGTATGGCAGCTGAGCACTAGGACATATTTGGAAGGCATATGGACTCAAACAAGGGCCTGGAGATTGTCTTAGATACTAAAGAATCAGAAGGCAACCTGGTGTCAGGAAAATCCTTAAAAACAGTGGGTGGATTTCTGTCTCACTTTTCCTGCAGCAGGTTCTCAGCTCTATGACCATGGTAAGCTGTTCCTGCAGTGTTCCCAGCATCCCGCTACTCCTAAATACTACAGCAGCAGCACCTTGAGCTCCACATCTCTGGGTTTCATCATCAGCCTTGTTTGAGTCCTTGTACAGCTGGATCCAGGTCTGCTGTTTCCAGGGAGTAGTTCCAGGGCTGCAAAAGATCAGGCCAGGTGACACTCCATGAACACCTCCTTCAGTTCCAAGGATATTTGAGATAGGCAAGAAAAGAGCAGTGTTGGTGCACAAGGCCTGTGAGCTTTTGCAGCCCTGCATTCCTACTTCCCTGGGCCAAGCCCACAAATCACCTACTAAACACACCCTCTCCCTGAGACAAACTCTAACAGATATTCCTCCAGTTCTCTCCTCACAAGCACTGCAATCTCCAGATGCATCCCCCAGGCAAGTCCCTCACAGACACACCCACAGAACGTGCTTACAGACATTCCTCCTCCCTGGAAATAACCTTCTAGACACTTTCTATTTTTAGCCAGACCCAGAGGATATGGGAATCCTGTAGTGACCTCAGTTTTTGGGTAAAGTAGTAGAATGGGGAGTACTTGGCAGGTAAAGTGGAGAGCTTCCCTAAGATCAATGCCAGAGGAGACAGCAGAGCAATCCATCCACTACAACCACAGGGCTCTGGAAGAGGAGACCTACTCTAGACCTGCATTTATACAGGAGCTGGGAACCCAAAGCCACAGCTGACAAAGTACACAGATGCTGAGCCCTGCAAGAAGATCTCATGTGGAAGAGAAAACATGGCCAGTAGACATAGTAACATAGAAGGTTTAAAGGGATCTAATGAACCCTCTCCCTAGACCAAGTACTAGAGGAAACTAATGACTATTGAGAGGGAGAATTGTGTTTTCCATGGATGAGCCTCCTAATTGGTTATCCAAAACAAAGTGGTTGTACTGAAATCATATAAATAGAAAAAATGAAAAATGGACTCAGCAGCTCATATTTATTTATGTTCATAGACATATAAATACATATGCAATAGTAATATCTAAATAGAAAACCAGTTTGAGACAGAATGAGTGGGAGCATGGAGCATGCTTTCATTTAGGACACCAACCAGCTCCCAAATCATGACACAAAGACTTCTTATTAGTTATGGATGCTTTCTGGTCAAATGGATTATGGCACAAGATGTGCATTCTGCCTTATCCACCCTAACAACACCATGCACACCTGAGAATTTTCTGCAGATCAGAAACTGCCTTTGTCCCCAGAAATAAACTTCACAAAATCATACCAATTGTAGCTGGTTGTAGCAAAGTTAGAAGCATTCTAATCATGTATTGCTGAAAGACAATCCATATCACCATCTTTCTATCAGTTTCTAAAATATTTGTTATATTTATAAGACCAACCTGAAAGTGGAGTGCAATGTTCAGAACTTATAGACACTAGACTTTCAGTTTTCCAATCTGTCTTCCCACTACACACAAAAACTCGGCCGTGTGTGCACACTGGAAAGTCATATTACCAGCATCATATCTTCCCATGTCAGATCCTCAGAGTCTCCACATATCCAGGAAATCCATACACAAGAAGGTGCAGAGGATAATGACTAGTGCCCATGTCACCACATGGACCAACAAAACCACAGTCTGGATCATGGTTCATCCAAGTCCCAGCAGAAAAGACAGCTCAACAGACCTGCTCTGAACATGCTACACTCACCATGGCATGGCTTGTGGACTTCCTTACAGCAGAACAAGAGGATAATCCTGGAAAGAAACTGGAAGCTACCTCCTGCTGATGCTCCTGATTGCTAACACTTCCAGAGTCCCTCATCAGCTAGGACCACCAAGCTGGGCTTCAGGACATTAGCAGTTTCCCTACTGGGTGAGCAGAGTTCAAAGGACTCAGAGAGAAAAAACCCTCCCAGGTGGGTCCTTCCACACTATGATTGGATAGGACACTAACCAGGGCATTTGGTAGTTTATTAAAATTCTCTAATATCCTAGAGCACTTCCTGTTTTTCTTCCAAGGCACATGGTCCTGTTGGTGCACAGTTCATTGCATACTCATTGTCCATTGCAACCAACCTGTTGCTTCATAGCTGGGAAATCCTGCAACCAAACACAGGACACATTCAAACAGTAACCATTCTTAAACAAAAGGAAGTCATGAATTAGAACATAATGAAGGGTCTGTGGGAAGGTATGAAAGTAGGGAAGACATAGTGATAATATTGTAAATATAATCCCAAATAATTTAGTTAAAATGTTGAAACAGGCTTTATGGCTATGTGCTCCAGAGACCAGGAATTTGTATTAGAGGACACCAAGTACTGCTCACACCATTTCTCCTGGGGTATACATCTTAAACCTGGAAAACACAGTTAGGCAGGGACACACCATTCTATCCAGTTCTATTTCTTTGGTTCAAATGGTGTAACTACTCTAATTTGGTTTCACTAAATTTCAGTTTTTTTATCCAGATTCTTGATTGCCTGGTCTGAGGACCCAAGAAATGGCCAGTCAGAACATTTATTGATCTTGTAACATTGATTATCTCACTACTCATTGCTAAGGTCAACTACTATCACAGCAGAAAAGTTTTCACCCTCTTTCTTGCTCTTCCTTCACTCTGCTGTGACTACACCTGCTTTATAGTTGGTCAGTGAACTCAATTCTTACACAAGTTCCACATCATTTGTAAATTCATGATAAAATCTAGAGAAGTTGGAGAATACTCCTTTACTGGTCTATTTTTCCTTCCCACAGACAAGTCAAGACCCAACCTGGAATTAGTTGCAGGATTCTCTTTCCAGCACTGGAAGGCAGAGGCAGGATTAGGTGTTCAAAGCAATTCTCAATTATATAGTGTGAGGCAAGCCTGGGTTACAAGAGACATTGACCTAAACCAATGGTTCACAACCTTCCTAATGCTGTGACTCTTTAATACAGTTTCTCATGATGTAGTCATACCCCAACTATAAAATTATTATCACTGCTACTTCATAACTGTAACTTTGTTCCTGCTATGAATTATAATATAAAATCTGCACTTTCTGACAGTCTTAGGCCAGTCCTGTGATAGGGTCATTTGATCCCCCAAAGGGAGCCATGATTTCTAAGGTAGAGTAGCACTGCTATAAAATGACATAAATAAATACACAAGCAAACACCAGTTAAGAAAAAAAATGGAGTAAAATTCTTAAACTGGGAAACAAACAAAAAATTATCAGTAGTGCATTAAAAGAAAATGAATATTAAAAAGGAAACCAATAATTGATGTTTTAAAGTGACAAATATAATTGAAAGCATATGTAGCTATACTGACTTTGAGTCAGATTAGACACCTCCATGGTAGAGTGCATACCATTAATAAGAGACTGTATGACTTTGTCCCACATAAAATGATAGCCACTGAGTGTTGTAAGCTAACACATGGAGTTACAGCCAGTGGCCTGTATCTCAAACCTCTCATCTGACTTCACTGTATCAATAAGGATTGCAAATATCTCCATAGGAGAATTCACTATTTGGAAACTGAATACTTAGTAGTTCAAACTATTCTCCATAAACTGTACACCACACAATAGTGTCAGTCTTCACTCACATAGGAGGAATTAATACATGCAGAGAAATTACAGAGAAAGTCACTCACCATGCCCCATCAGTCCTTCTTTGTAATGGAGACCCCTGCAGCTCACTGCACTCAACTTCAGTCTGTGATCAAGCTATTGCCTAGTCTAATGCACCCTGCAGTGTACACAGTGGCGAGTGCCCCTGTCTGCAGGACCCAGCCCTATCTGCATGTCAATTCCACTCTTCCTCCCCTTCAGGTCTGAAAGAAGAAGCCATTTTCCACACACATTTCCTTTCCCTGTTGTTCAATGGACAGTCCACTATGTGATTCAAACTGGTAATTTTAGAACTCTGTGGAGGTGCAGACATGTAATACAGAAATTAGGGTGATTAGTTGGGGATAATAAAGGCAATGCTTTGTGAGGATACAGACAGGATTCAAGTCCACCTCAACCAATGTAGGAGATCTTGACTTAAAACTGCTTTTCAAAATGACTGGAGACTCCCTGTTCAAGAATTAATAAACCTCAAGCCGGGCAGTGGTGGTGCACGCCTTTAATCCCAGCACTCAGGAGGCAGAGCCAGGCGGATCTCTGTGAGTTCGAGGCCAGACTGGGCTACCAAGTGAGTCCCAGGAAAGGTGCAAAGCTACACAGAGAAACCCTGTCTTGAAAAAACAAAAAAAAAAAAATTAATAAACCTCCATGGCATACCAGGAGTTAATATTGGTTGTGACGCTGTAATGGCTGGTCTCTTGAGCAGCATGTTAGAGGCCAGGATTTTAATGTAAGAATGGGCCTTTCTACTGGTTGTAAATCAAGGTTGTCTCAATTGTTACAGAATGTAGCTGGTTAATCCTGGGGAACAAACTTTTACATCTTATCATAGTAATTTCCAACCAGAATGGTTAGCATACTACTTATCTTTGGGGTATTTGGGTAATTGCAGGCCTCTCTTACCTGAATTCTACTTTGTGAACTAATGTCTCCTAGAACTGGAAAGTCCATGTACCATTAATTCTATTACCATCAATTCTAATCTTCTACACCACAGTTTAGCATTGGAGTGCAACTTTACAGAGAAAATACTGTTTACAAACTCCTAAAATTAATTCCAGTTAGACTTTAAATCTTAATGTTAAATGTTCAAAGTGTAGAACTTCTGGAAGATAAGGGAGGGACCAGGCCTCTTTAAGTTTGGAAATCACTGTTCCATAGAAACAACACACACATGGTGATGGAATTTCACAGTGATGTCAATAAGGACATTTCAAAGCGTAGTCCTCCTCCCAATGTCTGCACAGGTGCAGCTAACAGAGTGAAGTTATTCGGAGGCTGCCAGCGGGCCCCAACAATTGCAGAGATTATGCAGGACCACATACTAGAGCATGCAGGATGAGCAGAACCATGCTGGACTATGCAGGACAAGGAAAGAACAAGCAGAACTCTGCACCTGACCACTTCCTCCCACCCAGCAAGGGGAGAACCCAACACACTGACTCCCATGACTCAACTGAGCACTCCTCCCAGTCTGGGGACAGCAGCCCCACACTCACCATATTGTAGATTTCCAGCTCTGCCATGCTCTTTGCTCAGCTCACAGCAACAACAGCAGCAACACTCTCAGCATAGCACACAAAAGGACAGGGACAGATTCTCTTGTTAGCCAATTCTGAGGCGGGAGGCCAGAAAGACCCTGTAGAACTTCTGACTGGCAGGTCGCCTAGAGTGCCTGATTGGCTAGTGAGGCCTGAGTGACAGGAGCAGCTCCCATAGGGTTACACTGGGCTTAAAGACACAGCACAATGATTCCTGATCCTGCCTTCCACCCAAGACCCAGAACTTTTCTGAACCATCAAAGATTTGCAATTCAATAGCACTTGCCCCTGGCTCTAGTAGCAGACAATGTGATCTTCCTGCTCTCCATAGGCACTCCCCTTCTTCCTCTTGGACACAATGTGGCTAACTAGCTTGTACAACCCACTATACTATGTGGGGTGGAGATTCCCTGTCACACAGGTGAAAGAACACTGAGAATATTAACAACTAAAAGAGATTTAAGAG
The DNA here is from genome assembly GCF_949786415.1 of Peromyscus eremicus. NCBI lineage: Eukaryota > Metazoa > Chordata > Mammalia > Rodentia > Cricetidae > Peromyscus > Peromyscus eremicus. The sequence continues at coordinate 196,381 of NW_026734349.1, forward strand.
ACAAAGGGAAATGTTTTTTTAGGTAGCTTCACAGGGAGGTCAGGTGAATTCAATGTACTTTTTACCTGCTTGTCACAGGGACTTCAGACAACCAGGAAAAAAAGCAGGAACTAGATCACTAACAGGATAAATAGGTTTTTCACCATCAGAAAGCTGAATCATGGCTCTATTACTTAAGTAGTTTTATTCCTGACATTCAGGGCAAAGTGTTGGCAAATTATATAACAATAAAGAGTAGTCTTCACGCAAAGTTGAATACTTAGAGAATAATGTAACTAGGAAGAACAACTTTATGTCCACCGTTGTTACCCAGTAGGGAGATGAAAAAAAAAAAAACCTGTATTATTGAATCTCTCCATGTATGTAGAAAGTTGATTTCTTACAATGTCTTACAAGCTGTGGTCCAGGTAGTCCAACAATGGCTGCCTACCAATGGAAATTTGAAGAAGCCAGTAGTTGTTCATTCCATGAGGCTGCATGTCTCAGCTGGTCTTCAGTATACACCAAAATACCAAGGAAGAAGGATCTAATGCTGGGAAAGTAATTTACTTTGTAGCCAGTGCTAGGGCAAAGAGACAAAGAGAGAGAGCTTCCTCCTTCAACATGCTTCATATATGCAGGATGCCACCAGAGAAGCATTCCAGATTAAAGGTGGATCTTAAAATTCATTTAATTTTTACTTTTTTTGGTGTTTTTGAGATAGGGTTTATCTGTGTAGCCTGGGAAATCCTTCTGTAGGCCAGGCCAGCCTCAAACTCAGGTAAATCCAACTGTTTCTACCTCCTGAGTGCTTTGGTTAAAGTGTACATAGACACCAAGCAACTGAAGGTGGATTTCACCTCAAATGATCCAGATTAAAGATGGACCTTTTTTAAAACATTCAAAAAATTCCATCACAGGTATACCCAACTCTTAGGGTTTTAGTTAATTCCACAAGGAGTAGGTGTGACTACCAATAATAGCCCTCACAACAGCCAAGAAAGAAGAAATGAGAAAAGTTCTTACCTGCAGGAGGCAGGGAAAGCATGCTTTTCCTAAACAAAGGAAGTATGTGGATTTTACTTTGGAAAACTGGACATATTCACATAGAATTCTTCCTATTCCTAAGCAGGCAAGTAAACAAATCCACTTCTGAACATGATAACAATGTAAAAGAGACATTCAGGAGTATTCTTAATCCAATGTCATGTAGAAATGTATATAAATTATAAAATGTTTGAAAAAAAATTGTCTCTGGCATGCTGAAAATCAATGAATCACACAGTAAAATAAATATTGCTTTGAAGCTTATGCAACCTGTCAATCTTGATGTTCAATGTTGAAGATAACTGTACCAATGCTATTCTCACCAATAGAAAAGATAGAGAACACAAATAAAGAAAACTTCAAGAAAAAGACACAACACACTGTACTCTGGTCTCAAATGAATGGTTATGATGAACTATATTAACCTCAGAATGAAGCTACTTTTGCCTCTGAGCAAGCTGGATCAGTGGAAGGCCACAGTTCCTTCCTTGCAAGACCTTAGGGAAGTCATTTAACTAGCCCTGTCTACTGCCTGTCTGAGGGCTGTGACATCCCTGTAGAAAATTCCATTGTTCAATTTTTGTAACTTTTAACAAAATGAAATTTTACGAGTATTGTCCATGCATGTGTCAGTGCACAGTACTTAGAAAAGTCAGAAGAAGGCAACAGATGCCTGGGAGTGGAGTTACAGCAAGTTGTTAGCTGCATGTGGGTTCTAGAAATGGAACCTGAGTCCTCTGTAATGATAGTTAGTGCTCTTAATTACTGAGCCATATCTCTAGCCTTTCTTTTTATTTAGAATTTATTTCTATAAATTGTTTCTCAAAAAATTGGCAGTCAAAAACCTTAGGACCCAGCTACACCACTCTTGGGAATATACCCAAGGAATGCTCAATCTTGCCACAAGGACAAATGGTCAGCTATGTTCATAACAGTATTATTTATAATAGCCAGAACCTATAAACAACCTAGATGACCCTCAACTGAGGAAAATATGGCACATATAAACAATGGAGAACTACTCAGTAGTAAAAAACAAGGATATTGTGAAATTAGCAGGCAAACAGATGGATCTAGCAACTATCATCCTGAGTGAGGTAACCCAGACTCAGAAGGACAAACATGGTATGTACTTACTCATAAGTGGATACTAGATGTAAAGCAAAGGATAACCAGAGTGCAACCCATAGTTCCAGGAAGGCTAGCTAACAAGGACAACCATAAGAGGGACACATAGATAGCCCAACAAAGGTAAAATAGATTAGCTCTACATGAGCAAACTGGGAGTAATGGGCGTGGGTGGAGGGCAAAGAATGGGAGATGAGCATGTAGGGGAAGAGGAGGTTTGAGCTGGAAATGGACAGAGTGGGAGAGCAGGGAAAGAGATACCATTATAAATAAAGACATCATGGGAATGAGAAAAAAACAGGGTGCTACGAAAGTTCTCAGGTTCTTACAAGGAAGACCCAACCTTAGACTACTAGCAATAATGAAGAGGGTGCCTGAACTGTGTTATTCCAGTGATCAGATGTCTCAGTACCGAAACTGTAATAATAGCGTCGTCATCAAGTGACTGATGGAAGCAGATACAGAGATCCATCGCAGGGTGCCAGGCCAATCTCTGGGAATCCAACTGAAGAGAGAGAGGAGGGATTCTGTGGGCAGGGAACATCAAGATCATGATGAGAAAACACATAGAGATGACCAACAACACTATTGGCAACCCATTAACTTAGTACCAATAACTGTGGAGCCCCCATAGGACTGGACAACACCCTCTGGATACCTGAGACAGTTGTTTAGCTTAAATCATTTGTGGGGCCTACATACAGGGGGATTGCAATCCATCCCTGGTACATGGGTGGGCTTTTTGAAGCCCAGTGCCTAGGGTGTGACACCTTGTGCAATCTTGGTGCAGTGGGGAGGGCCTTGGACCTGCCTCAGCTAAGTGGGCCAGGATCTACTGACTCCCCATGGGAGATGTTGACTTGGAGGAGGTGGGAATACAGGGTATGTTGGGGAGGAATGCTAGGGAGCAGGAAGAGGGAGAGTCTGTAGCTGGTAAGTAAAATGAATAGAAACTTTCTTAGTAATAAAAAAGAAGAAAATTGTTAATTAAATGAAATTACATTCCTTTTCCTTTTTATCTTTTCATTCACTCCCTTCCAAAATCCCTTCTGAATTCTTCCTTTTTAAGTGTGAGTGAACAAGTATGCTGAAATACATGAATACAATCTGCTGCATTCATTTTTGTTAGTTGTACATTTATGGACGTTTGAGTGACCATGTTGTATTGGCCAAATAGTTAGGGATCTGATCCCTGCTCTATTCTCACAAATATAGGAGAATTCTACTTTGTAATCCACATCAGGTATTTAACCCTGACTAGGCTGCCTTGTACTTGAAATATAAAGAAGAACATAAAACTTATGGTAGAAAATGTCTTACCATTTAAGAGCACCAAAGTTTCCTTCATAGCACCCAGCTTCCATTCCCAGTACATATAGAAGCTTGCTACAATCTATAGCTCCAGCATCAGGGGCTCTGACACCATCTCATGTGTAGAGAGCCGTCCATGGCCACGCCTCAAAGATGGCGCCAGCATCTGGCTTCAGCCTTCCCGATGGCAGGTGTTCTCTGGGATAAACAACTCTTTATTTGTCTTGGGCATGGTATCTGGCTTGCTTGCATAAGTCTGACCCTATCAGCATTGTCCATGTGGCACTACGGGGTTAGTTGCCCAGTGGCTATAAAGGGCATGGGCTGGCTTTCCCCAGAGTCAGAAGATGGCATTCCCCGGTGTCAGAACATTGTCTCAAGGTTCCCGAATAAACTGCTTGGAGAAGAGCCCGGTGTTGCATCTTCCTTGCTGGTCGAGGTGGACACAACACTCATGGTCTTGCTGGCCACCATAAGAAAAGGAAACTTAGACCATTTCAAACTATTTTTCAAGCCGTGTGTGGTAGTGCATTATTTTAGTACCAGCCATCTGGACAGAGGCAACAAGATGACTCTGAGGTTCACAGCCTGTGCTACATAGTCTACAAATGCACACATGGCACACATACTCACACACATATACACAGTAAAAAAACAAAACTTAAAAAAAATACAGGAATAGGAGAATTTGAAAATTGGAACAATACAATACCTATTAAAATCAATTCAAGTGTCTGCACTTGTTCCCATAGAACCATTTTTAAAAATAAGTATGACCAAGCATACAATCATATGCCATCAAACTGAGAAACTGAATATTTGAAGGTAGGCCACCACCATAAACATGTTACCTGAACATGTTGCCCATCGTGAACTGGGTGTTATCCGACCAACCAGTCATAAAGTAAGACATGAACAGCAACAATCTCTTATGAAATGGAAGTGGTGTATAAGTGATTGGGCCCAAGCAGGTCCTAAAGGAACAAGCAAGCTCCATGAAGAAGTTGTCAAAATGCCTATGGTTTCTGCTGTGGATATTGCTCTGTATGCTGTGACTGTGTTGCTCTGATTGGTTAATAAAGACAGTGCTGATTGTCCAGTAGCCAGGCAGGAAGCATATGCAGGACAAAAAGAGACAAGAATTCTGGGAACAGGAAGACTGAGTCAGGAGACGCCGTCAGCTGCCACCATGAAAAGCAAGAGGTAGTTTTAATTTAAGATGTAAGATTAATTTAAGATGTAAGATCTAGTTACCAAGAAGCTTGAGCCATTAGGCCATACAGTTTTAATTAATACAAGGCTCTGTGTGTTTATTTGGTTCTGAGTAGCTGTGGGCCCAGAGAAAACTCCAGTTACAGGTTTCCACTCCTGTTACAATGCCTTATGCTGCCAACCACTCACCTAGAGTCTCATGAGGTATTCCTTATGACTGGCTGAAGACAGAGAAGACTAGGGTCAGTTGATGGTCCTATACATCATGCAGGCAGCACCCAGAAGTAGACAGCTGCAGCATTTCAATCCCATTTGGGCACAAGCCTGAAAGATATTGGTGAAATATGTAAGAGCACAAAACAGCTTGACCACACAGCTGCCATGACAGGCTTAGGGACCCAGGTATATCTGTCATAACTGGCTTACTGGTAGGCAACATCTGGATTCTTAAGCTGACACCACCGAGAGATCCACCCAAGGATGGGCCAGAATCTAAGGGAAAGTACCTGACATTCCAAAGATTCCAAATATTACATAAGAATAGATAAGATCAAGATTGACAGATGTCTGAGTGAAGGTGTCAGATCACCTAGATCTGGAGCTACAGACTCCTCATCCTGTAGATACAGATAGTAGTGAGCTTCTGTGTGTACTAGGAATGGAAGCTGGATGCTCTGAAAGAATCTTCAGTTTTCTTAACTGGTAAGGTATTTTCTACCCTATGTTTTCAATGAACCAGTGCACTCCAGGTCTTCCACTCTTTCTTGTTTTTGACAACTATATGTAGCTGTCAGTGACAAGTTCCTGCATGCCCACATTTTGTGATTCATACTTGGGCTTTAAAGCTCCTGTTTCTCCACCCTCTCAATCCCTGTAACCTACATTCCTGGTAGGAATAAGGATGTTCTAAAGAGACGCTGATATCTCTCTTTGTCTAACAACTAGTGAAACAGTGAACCTAATGAAATTTTAATTTCACTGAGCATGTCATTGTGGGAAAAAACTTGAATCCTCCAGATAAGAATATGGGAGGGTTTTGTAGATGGGAAAAATTCATTATATGGCTTTATTAGATTGCTTAGTTTTGCATATCTTTTGCCCTCTACCTAAACCTCTTAAGAACCCAAGGACAGGTTAGTTATCCCATATGTACTTTATAGTTCCAAATTAGTCAATTTGAATAAATATCATTTTAAATTTTCAGTTACAATTTGCTTTATTCCCTTTTCTATTTCTGTTTTTTTTTTTTTTTTTGCAGAGAATAGTATTGCTTGACTCTTTGGCTGGCTTGGAACTAACACTATAGACTAGGCAGTCTTAGGACATCACATCAGAGAGATCTGTTCACCTTGCTGCCAGTGTGCCTGCATTATAGGTGAGCATGTCACTCACTGAATAACTTGATTCATTTAATTGGCTTACTGACGATGAATGACTGAGCCTTCCTAGTTAGAGTAGCCAGAACACAGGTTCTGATCCTATCTCCAGTTACAGAAGAAGGTTCTCAATAAATGTAGCTTTCTTGCCTTAATGTCTACTGTCTTACAACTATGAGAAATTTTATTTTTCTTTATTATTGAGTCTGTTATAACTGAACAATGACCTGGTAAGAGTTCTGTCCTTATTCTGCAGATGATGAGTGCTGTGGGATGTATGGCAAATGTGTTGCTAATTAATCAATAAAACACTGATTGGCCGTTGGCTAGGCAGGAAGTGTAGGCGGGGCAAGGAGGAGAATAAAGCTGGGAAGTGGAAGGCTGAGTCAGAGAGACACTGCCAGCCGCCACGATGACAAACAGCATGTGAAGATGCCGCCGGTAAGCCACGAGCCATGTGGCAAGGTATAGATTAAAGGAAATGGATTAATTTAAGCTATAAGAACAGTTAGCAAGAAGCCTGCCACGGCCATACAGTTTGAAAGCAACATAAGTCTCTGTGTTTACTTGGTCAGGTCTGAGTGGCTGGGGGACTGGCAGGTGAGAGAGATTTGTCCTGACTGTGGGCCAGGCAGGAAAACTTAAGCTACAAATGGCGTCCAACGTGGTGGCAAGAGTTTCCACCTAAAAACTGAGAAAAAAGATTCTAAAACGGAGCTAAAACCAGCTTCCTAATTGTCTCTCTCAAATGAGTGGCAGCTGCCAGTTGGAGCTACTGGCGGGAATGAGGCCTCTGCAAGTGGCACATTAAGCTGCATGGTGGATTTAGACTTTGACAGTACAAAACAAAAAAAGAGGTTTCTGAACTACATGCTGCTTGGATAAAAGCATAGACCCACGATAGCTCCCAGAGCTGGTGGTAAACGTAGCCATGTTGGGAAGCTGAGGTGGGCAGAGCCAGCAGCCACAGCTGCTGCAGTTTAAAGCAATAGATTCACAATAAGACAGATTCAGGTGTAATAGTTTACAATGTGTGTAAAAAATGTACGTAGGCTTGAAAGAGAAAGAAACAGGAATATATACAGTTATATAAAGAAATAGTTTTTAAAAATAAAGTCTTTAAAGAGACAGTAAAGGTAGTATAAAAAATAAGCCACGTAAAGATGAATATTACACAGAGAATCTGGATTGTGTTGTCTTTGGGATTTTTAACTGCAGAAAAACATTTGATTGTAAAAGCTGTTGAGTTAAATCAAAATGTATATTTTAAAGGTACCTTGACTTTAAAATTTGGATATAAAGATATGTTACTTTGGAAAAGAGACTCTGCTTTTGTTCCCACAGAAAGCCAAAGGCTATGGAATTGTTCCAGATTAAGATACATCAGGTTTGACCAGCCAAGACCCCCTGAAAGGTCTCCAATGACACCATGGCTCAGATGATCCAACATCCAGAATGGTTTGAAGGCATCTGGCTCAGACGATACAGCCTCATGGACTATTCCATAATTCTAAAATTTTCTTTGTTTTCCCATAAGATACAGCGCCCCCTTCCAGCAGGAAGTAGTAAGAGAAGCTACGCCCAAATTCCCAAATTATATGTAATTTTACTTTGTTAAGGTTAAAACATTCCTTTTTGAAAAAAAAAGGGGGGAAAGTGCTGTAGGATGTATGGCAAATGTGTTGCTAATTAATCAATAAAACACTGATTGGCCGTTGGCTAGGCAGGAAGTGTAGGCGGGGCAAGGAGGAGAATAAAGCTGGGAAGTGGAAGGCTGAGTCAGAGAGACACTGCCAGCCGCCACGATGACAAACAGCATGTGAAGATGCCGCTGGTAAGCCACGAGCCATGTGGCAAGGTATAGATTAAAGGAAATGGATTAATTTAAGCTATAAGAACAGTTAGCAAGAAGCCTGCCACGGCCATACAGTTTGAAAGCAACATAAGTCTCTGTGTTTACTTGGTCGGGTCTGAGTGGCTGGGGGACTGGCAGGTGAAAGAGATTTGTCCTGACTGTGGGCCAGGCAGGAAAACTTAAGCTACAGATGAAAGCCAGGTACATAGCTTAACAGTTAAAAGCCGCTCCAGGTGTTGTTACATAGGAAAGAGGTTCCATTATACCTAACCATCTCTTGTAACTCTCTCCTGGCCCTGTAAGAACTCTGCACAGATGCCTGGAGGCAAACACCCATATACATAAAATAAAATCACAGAGATAAGTATGTTTTGAATATAGTTAAGTATAAATATTCATGTAACTCATCCCATCATTCTAATGCCTCACTAAATGCATTTGAAGGAACCTAAGCCAGACATGGTGGCTCAGGCCTGCAATCATGGTACCTAGAATGTGGAGGAAGGAATTTCAAGTTTTCAAAGTCATCCAAAATGAGAATGGTCAATGAGGTCTGGAGTGAGGACCACAGAACTAAAGGAGACTGTAATTGGCATAGGAGGGTGTCCATAGTCTTCCCTTCAGGTCCAAACTTCAGGGTCATGGCATCAGCAATTAACATTGAGGTGGTATTTGCCACCTCAAGTTTACTCTTCTGGATAATATTTTCTATTTTTTATAATGTTTTCTGTCCAAGGCACCTAGATTACTTGGGGTAAGACTCTTGTTAGTCATTAAATAGTGGAATTCTCCTTCAGGTGGGAGAATTAGCCTCAGGCAAGGATGAGATCCCCAACTCCATGTCCAATACAATGTATTCATCCTTGAATCCCTATAAACAAAACCAACAGAATGTGACTCAGAATTGTTTATTCACATATTTGTGCATAATAGTCTCCCATGCATAACAAGGAAAAAATTAAAAGGGCAAAATTTGGGAAGGGATGGAGAGAGGACAAGGAAGGGGAAATTGATTTAATACATATCAATTAAAATATATGAAAATAAATTTTAAATAAAGAAGTGGCCTAGGGAGATAGCTTAACAGTTAAAAGCCGCTCCAGGTGTTGTTACATAGGAAAGAGGTTCCATTATACCTAACCATCTCTTGTAACTCTCTCCTGGCCCTGTAAGAACTCTGCACAGATGCCTGGAGGCAAACACCCATATACGTAAAATAAAATAAAGCTTAAAAATGGAATTCTCTGCAATGATGACAGACAGCAGGCAGGGCTAGTTAAAAAGATCTCCTTCCCATACTGCATGCTTGTAAGACATTCTATGAAATCAATTTTCTGCATTCATGGAGAGATTCATTCTAACAATCCTGATTATGTAGAAAATCTTGAACAATACAGTTGTCTTTTTTTTCACCTGCCCAGGAAGGAACATGTGCTGGCTAACAATGGTGCTCATAAATGAATTCTTCCTAGGTCCATTATTCTCTAAGTATTCAGCTTTCCATGAAGACTACTCTTTATTATTATTTAATTTTCCAACTGTTTCCTCTAAATTTCAGGAATAAAACTCCTTAAGCAATGGAGCCAACATCCAACTTTTTGATGGGAGAAAGACCTATTATCTTGTGTATGATCTAGTTCCTGCTTTTCTTTGCTGGTTGTCTGAAGTCCCAGTGACAAGCAGGGAAATAATACCTTCAGTTCAGGTGATGTCAGTGTGAAGTCACACAACAAACATTCCTTGTGTATCTTTAAGTATCTTTTTTGTTGTTAAAATTCTGGGCACCCTACTACCTGTGTCACAGGGAATCACTCCACCCTACATAGTATAGTGGTCTGTACATCTAGCTAGCCACTTTGTGTCCAGGAGGAAAAAGGGGAAGTGCCTAAGGAGAGCAGGAAGAGAGCAGGGTTTACTTTTGCAGCTAGGCCCAAGTGCTATTGATATGCATATCTCCTGATCTAGAAAAATTCTTTGTCTGGGGTGGAAGGGAGGGGCAGGAAGAATTGTGCTGTGTTTTTAAACACATTGTGACCCTATGGGATGTGGTACTGTCACTCAGGTCTCATTAGCCAATCAGGTCCTCCAGGTGGCCTGCCAGTCAAAAGTGGTGCAGGGTTCCTCCTGCCACCCCAGGATCCAGACTTTCCTTTGAAGAGGAGCTGGCACCAGCAGTTGTGTGTGGTGTGCTGTGCTGTGAGTGCTGCTGCAGGGAGCTGAGCAGACAGCATGGCTGAGCTGGGAAACCATGACATGGTGAGTGAGAGGCTGCTGTCCCCAGATGAGGTGGAGCAGATGGTGAGGTGGAGGATCCAGTGTGGTGGGTCCTCCTCATGTCTGGGTGGGAACCTGCCTGAAGAATCCCTGTCCTCTGATGTCCCATGTGGTACTTGAAACTCCCTGGATCCGGGGGCAGGCCTCTGAATGCCTGTTCTGTGGGTTGAATCTGCTCACAGAATTGGAAGTAGGAAGCTGTGCTTAAAACCATCTTTGAACTTCAACATGCTTTTGTTGCACCCATAGAAAGCAGGTTGCCTAACTTGGAGATTACCTTCTAGTACCTTCTTGAATGAGGATCAGTATTTTACATTTAATTTTTATGTGTAAGACCCATTCATAGGTAATTTTTTGGGTGATTGTAAAAGGCATCTCATGCATTGGGTAGCCCTCCACTACTAGCATGTGATGTAAATGAGTATAATTGGTGATTTAAAGGATTTACTAATGCTTAGGAGATAGTAAGTCTCACAAAACAGAATTTAGATGAGGGAGGACTGTCTCAAAAAAAATCCCCAAAGATAAGTGTATTCTAGCTATGGCTTTTAGAGATTAGGACAGTAGGATAAATTTGTTTACCAGGATTGTCCAGACATTTGTTTCCAAACCATTACAAAGGAACCACTGCTGATTTACAACAAGCAACTAGGCCCAAACTTATATCAAAGAATGAGATTCTAACAAGCTGCTTATTGAGACATTACATGTCACAGCCAGCCCTAAGGCCTGTTGTGCCATAAAGTTCCAGTGTTTTTTTTCTTAGTTTTTTGAGACAGGGTATCTCTGTAGCTTTGGAGCCTATCCTGGACTAGCTCTGTAGACCCGGCTGGCCTTGACTCACAGAGATGCACCTGCCTCTGCCTCCCGAGTATTGGGACTACAGACATGCACCACCAGCACCCGGCCCCAGTTTTCTTCTTGAGAAAAGCATGGTTCAGCCACAAGGTCAATATGACACCAGGTGACAAGTATTTGAAAAGTAAAACATGTTGTATTAAGGACTAGACTGATAAAGCAAGGCTTTCATTTCGGCCCTCAGACAAAGAAAAGGATCATTCTTGGGAAAGCAATTAACAGCCTCGGGCCTAGGCCTTGGGAGCTTTCCCTAAGTGCCTGATTTATTGACAATAAAACAGAGCTCCTTCCATAAAATCAGGAACATGTTTGGGGGAACTGGTAATGGTCTGGAACCAGGGCTTTTATGGTGGGGTTGTTTCAGGTCCTACATGGAGCTATGGACATCAGTACTAAGACCACTGATGTGTTTACTCAGTAATGATCTTGAGATATCCTGTGTTCCCTTTTGCAGCATTGTTTGATAAGCCTCCTCCTGATTCTGTCCCACTTTATTGTAGTTTCTGCAGACTTCCTAGAAGTTCCTCATTTCCTTCCATTTCCTCCCTGGAAGTAGGTGCTATTATTTTAAGAAGCTTAAATGACATGTAATATAGATTGTGCAAGATCTCCTCACACCAGCTTTTATTTTTTCTACCTTCCACTTTTTCCATCATTCTCACCCACTGTCAGCTTCACCCAAGCACAATGTCACTAAAGAATGACCTGCTGTTTCAAGTGTCTTGTCTATTTAAGAAACAATTTTGGGAATATTTCTGCTGTCTAACTCACCCATTGGCCCAAATGGCTAGACCTACAAGTTGTCTATCTTTGTTTAAATTGTTCAAAGTGCAACCTGGAGCATGAAGCTAAAACACACAAGGATTCCATTCTGTTGATCTCCAGGCCAATGATCTCACTGTTCTCCATACTACACCTTCAAAATTCTTAAATTAAATGACTTTAGCACCACAGAGTTTTAAAATTATTCATTTGAGTCATGTAGTTGATAATCTAATGCAGTCACCAGGAAAGGTTTCACATGTGGAGCATTGCTTCTGACTTCAAACCAAATAGCAGAAATAGTTTATTGTGCACACTGCAGGGTGAAGCAGGGTAGGTAATTAGCAGCTGGAGTCACTGTTATAACAAAGGTCCTGATTATGGTAGCAGGAGTTATTTTATAATTTTCCATCATGTCATATGAATGATCACAGACCAGATTGTGTGAGTGTAGAGTTTGGGAAGGTTATCTTGAGCCAATGGATTTTGAATTTGCAATTAGGAAACTCTGCTATGCAGATATGTCCATTCCTGCTTGACATAGTTTATCAGCTCATCGTTTGAGAAACAGAGCATTAACAGTAATGGGATGTTTGAAGTTATAGACCTCAGCAGCCAACACATGCATAAGAGCAAGATCAATCTATCTCATATTAATGACATTACTTCTACTAGGGAAGGACCTACTCTTTTTCAAAATCAATATTGCCAATTTTTTTATCTTAAAAATACATTATTTATAATATTTAAAATGACATATTGGTATCATTTTAAATACTTTCTTTTAGTACATTCCTGCTCTTATATCTATTTGTTTCTGTTCTCCAATGTCTCTACGTAATCAAGAGCTTTATTGCTTTTCTGTGAAGTCATGTTGATTATTGATATTATTTCTGTGTAGAGCAATTTCTCCTTTAGTTTAGGCTTGCCTCATTCTATGTAATTGAGAATTGCATTGAACACCTAATCCTTCCTCTGCTGTCCAGTGCTGGGAAAATAGTTCTGCAACTCCTTCCATTCTGGGCCTTGACTGGTCAGTCAGAAGGAAAAGTAAACCAGTAAATGAATGACCCTCAATCTCTCTGTCTTTTATGGGAGACTTATAAATGAAGAGGAACCTCTGCAAGAATTGAGTTCATTGACCAAGTTTGAAGCTAGTGGAGTCATAGCACAAGAAGGGAAAGGTAGGGTGGGTGTTGAGAGATTTCCTACTTCAACAATACCTTAGATTAGCAATGAGGAATTATGTAATCAATTTTAGATGTTCCAAAATTTCCTGATTGAGGCCCACAGACAAGGGCAATCAAGAATCTGGATAAAGGACTGACCTTATCATGAAACCAAATTGCTATAGTTACAGTACTTTACTCATAATAGATGTGGATAAAATGTTGTGGCCATGCCTAATGGAACGATCATTTTTCAGGTTTTAGATATACACCCAGAGATAAAAGGTTTGAGAAATTTTTCATGTACTCTAATACAAATCCCTAGACTGTGCAGCACATGGCCATAGTCTATGTCAACTTCAAAAAATAATTTTTGGATATCAAAACTGCATCATATCCACATTCTCTTTCCTGTCTCTAAGACATACCATGACCACTCATTGTTTTCTAATTCATGGCCTGTTTTTTTTTGACCTGCTTTTCTTTAACAACAGTTATACAGTAACAACACTTACTGTGTCAATGTGACCTTTGTTTGACCACACAATTTCCCAGCTATGAGGCAATGGGTTGGCTGCACTGCACATTGAGTGTATAATGGAATGGGCACAGATAGGAACTTGTCCTTTGGATGAGGAACAGGATACACTCTAGGAAAGTAGAAGAATGTCTACTAAAAAATTTAAATTTTCTAGACTAGGTCCCTGTCTGCTGGGCTAGAAGGGCAGAGCTGTAAGTACTGTGCTCTCTGAGTCATTTGATCTCTGATCACCAAATAGGTGAGCTGCTAGTATTGTGAGGCCCAGCTGGGTGTCCCTAGCCAATGAGGGACTCTAAGAATGCTTTGCAATCAGTAGTAAGAGTGGCATGTAGCTTTCAGATTCTTTTTGGGTTTATCCTCTGTCTCTCCTGTAATAAGTTATAAGGAAGAACACAAGCTATTCCAGGGTAAGTATAGGGTATTCAGAGAAGGTGGGTTGAGCTGTTATTTCTGCTTGGATTTGGATGGACCATTAGCCTGAGTATGGTTTTGTTGGTCCATGTGCTGACCTGGGCAGTCACCCTTGTCCTCTGTGCCTTCCTGTGTATGGATTTCCTAGGTAGGAGACTCTGCAGACCTAGCATGGGAGGATATGATGTTTGTAATATCATAGTTCATTTTGCCCACACAGGCATGCTTTTGGTGTGCAGTGTGAATACAGTTTGGAAAAATGAATGTCTTGTTTCTAGAAGTTCTGAGTATTGCATTTCACTTTCAGGTTTGTCTACAAATGTTACAAATCATTTAAAAACTGTAAGAAAGATGGTGATGTGGTTCACCCTTTGGGAAATACATGATTACAATGCTTTTAACTTTCTGCTACCATCAGCTGCAATGGTATGTTTCAGTGAAATTTAGTTTCCAGGGACAAAAGGCATTTCTGAGCTGCAGATGTTTCTCAGGTGTGCATGGTGTTGGCAGGTAGATAGGGCAAAATTGACATCTTGTGCTGTAATCCATGGGACAGGAAGCAGAATTAACATAACATAGAATTAAGTAATTCTATGTTGCTTTTGGATTGTGAAAGAGTGGGGCCGGGTTTACCTGAAAGCAGAAGGAGGCATAAGGGGCTGCATAGTCATAGCAAGAGATCACCTCCTTTTGCAGTGAGAGCTCTAGAGCATGGGGCTTTTGTCTTTGGAAAAGTATCATTAGCTTGAGGGTCAGAAACAATTATACAAGATTTACTTTGAGTTAATTTTTTGTGGTAGTTGTGAAGTCTGTGCTTATTTAGTTTCTATACACATAGAATTATAGTTGCCTGGGTAACTGTGATCAAGATCACACTTTTCTGGTTAAGTTTCCTTTGTTCTCTGATTAATAGTTGACTGTACTTTCCTGCCTTTATTTTTGGTTTTTGTATCTGTCTCCTTTGTTCTTACATTAATATTTTACACATTCTCAAATGTTATTGCTTTGTAGTAAGTATAGAAGTCATATTAGGTCAATCTGTGTATTTTTTCATAATTCAAATTTCCATTGGTAGACAGCCATTGTTAGACTAGCTCTACCACAGCTTGTGAGATATTCTAATAAGTCCACTTTGTACACACATGGAGAGATTCATTCTACCAGTCCTGATTATTAATATTCTGATCCTGGCCCTTGACGGCACTCATTGTCCTGACATAAAAGCTTCTTCTTAAGGAAAATTTCCACCCACTACCCTCTCTCTCTCTCTCTCTTGCTTTTCTCCCAGGAGGTGTGAGCACATTTGGATTCCACCCCTATCCCCACATTTTTCTTCTTTCTCTTCCCCTTCTCTCTCTCTCCACTAAATAGACCTCTTCACTGAGTGCTGTCTGAATGTCGTCTTTGTCTGTCACCAGCAGCAGGGCACCTTGGCTCTCTACCTGCCAGAGCCTTCTTTATACTATTCATAACACGGTTCATGTACAGAATCTTGAATAATGTAGTGTTTTTTTTTTTTTTTTGTTTTGACGTGTGAAATGGTTATGGGTCGTAGGCTCATGGCAGATATGTGAAGACCAGAAGACAGCTTTGTGGTCCTCTTAATAGGGTGAACATAGTCTAGTTTCCAGCTTTGCACACCAAAGACTTTACCAATGAGTCATCTCACAGGTGCTCAAATAAGATTTGTAGAAATACTTCAACATTAAATTATTGTCATATTTTCAGATTGTAAATGTAACTTCATAGAGGGATAGAAGAACAAAGAACAATTTGAATAATAAATCTTCTTAGCATCTTAAAATATTTTTGCAACCATATATTTTTCAAAATTTATCATGGGGACTAAGCATTTGTTTATAACATTATCTCAGGACCACAATAAAATGTCAGGGGATTGTGTCAATTTGTAAAACTGTTTGTGCTAAGCCTGAGGACCTGAGTTCTACCTCTGGGTGATCCATACTACTCCTAGAACTTTTTTTTTCTTATTTCTATACTTGGGCATGGACATATGCACACTCCTACATCAAGACATACATAAATTATTTTTAAACTTGAATAAGTGCCATTGAGGTCATTTGCATCTAAATGGCTCCATAAGTTTCATCACTAGATTTCACATAGGGGAAGTAGATAAAAGACAAATGTAAGTTGCCCTCTCAGTGCTGCATACATTTCCTCACACAGGTGTAGACACACAAGTGCAGTTCAAACATTTTTAAGTGGATGAAAATACCAGTAAAGAAAATAACCCAATTATTGAGAACATATAAAATGATTCACCCATTTAAATTATAGAATTAAAAAAATTATGTTCTTCAAAACATTTATTGTTCCTTTTTAAATATGTGTTATCCCTTCTCTTTCTGATTCCATTGTAGGTCACTTAGAAACCCATATTTCTGGACTTAGAGGTGCATGGATGTAATTCCAGCCCAGGGAGAATATGTTGGGCCAATCTCTGTTAGTTTGAGGCCAGCTTGGTCCCCATGGTAAATTCAAGGGCAGCCTATTTGGATACATCCTGTCTCAAAAAAATTCCAAAAGTAAAAGCATATCTCAAATTATGGGATTTTTCATAATATAATCTGGCTGGACTGTGACAGGTTTCAACAAAAGCTTTTGTTATCTTTACTCACATCAAGAGAAATGTGTTAACAATGAAAAAACTATATAGAGAGTCCATTTATAGAGGTATAGAAATCCATTGAATCCTTTGACAACCATCTAGAGGAGACTTCCTTCACCCTCAAGTCACAGGAGACAGAAAGAGCAATAGGACATCTTCATCACCACAATTATGACATATTTGCAACCTGAAGAGTTGGCTCAGTAGTACTGGTCCTATTGGGTATCCAAGTTTGATTCCTAGCACCTACATCAGATTTGTCACATCTACCTGTATTTCCATGGACTTGAGTGCATTCACCTTGCCTCTTAGGAAACCAGATATGCAAATGGTAAAAGGACAGATATATATGTGATTCCATATTGTAAGAAAGTCTTTATTTATGTGCCTGTCATCTTAGAAAAGAGTGAAATTTTATTTAAGTGCATAAGTTTTTGCAAGTTAGTATACCATGTTCATACTAGGTAACAATGATGACCAGAATATGGTGTCTGATCCCCTGTGACTGGAAGTATTGTCAGTTGTCAGCTGTCTTGTGAGTGCAGCAAATGAGAGTCAGGCCCTGTGTATGAACAGGTAGTGTTCTCAGTGCTGAGCCTTCTATCCAAGCCAATGAACATGCCATTAATATAGTAAGGTGTGGATGGCTGATCTAAGTTCATCTTTACCTCAGCACAGGTTACCCAGAAGAAATATAAGATTGATACCACCCAAAACTACGTAAGACTTGGTGCTCCAAGAATTTGTTTTTACTCTTCCCCAAATGAGATTTTATTGGTTGAGGAGCAGAGTACACAGACATTTCAATTCTTGAAACATACTCAAACTCTTAAGAGTCATACATTGTGTTCATGTATCCAAAGGAGCCATGTGTTGTTTTTCTTTGAACTTATTCTAGTGATGGTCCATCCTAAACTTGGCAAGTTTTCCCTAAGCCTTCACATAACAATCAAATGCTTGCAATTATCAATTCCATTGACTCAGTTTTATGCCACATAGAGATCAAATTCAAAATTTCTCATAGCACATTTTCACAAAAGGTAGAAAAATGGACAGCATGAACAGAGACAGTTCTGACAAGGAAAGGACCAAGGAGTGGTTTTTTAGGAAACATTTCTACTAGAAATATGAGCGCAGATATAACTAAGAATATTCTGGATACAAATGCATCACCAAGAGACTTCAAATTTCATTAAGAATCCTTTATGTTGTACAATATAAAACTAGCCCCCAATACCGAATGTTATGGTGACCCCTGAGACAGTCACATCCTCTCCTGATTCACTATCCTCATATTTTCTGATTGTATTAAAAAAACAAAACTGTCAAGTGTTTTAACTTCGTAAAAAATCATTTATACTTAAAATATGGAATGAAATGAGATTTCCACCCCACCACTTAAAAATGTTTCTAGAGCTACTAAAAAACACATTTACAAAATAGTTGGTTAAAATATTCCTCTGGATTTTACAAGTAGCGAGGCAGGGATAATGACAGACATGATGGATGATTAGTCAGACTTGGCTTCTTTCTTTTCTACTTCAGAGACTGGACTCTGTTTTTCAGTGTCTCCACTTTCTGGTGGCAGATCTGTAGTTGTTGGTCAGCCACTTTAGCCTGTTGCCTTTTGCTTTCCTCTTCCCTTTTTTTGCACTCTGCTGTGTGATCATTTATCCTTTCCCCTGGCCCTTTCCAGTGTTGCATCCACCGTGGCAGAGTCAGGTTTGGATAAGAGTCTCATGGAGCATCACTTGGGCTCTGAGTTCACCACTCCTTCCTCTTGGGAAATGATTGTGGTGTCATTGGATAGGAGGAATGTGTGATGTTGAACCTATCATGGTGCTGCACTGCCTTAGCAGTATTTGGTAATGGTCATGAAAAGAGGTGTTATTTTTTTTTCAACCAAGTGAAGTGATTCTTTGCTCTAAAGCATAATTTTCAGCATTTTTGTAAGTTTAATATTTGATTCCTTTGTTTCCAGAAAGAGATGTTCTTCAGAAATAGATGTGCAACTTAGCTCATATAAATGCTAGCTTGTAACCCCACACACAAAAAGAAACATGAAAAAAAAACAAAGTCCCACTTATGAAGGAAGTGATTTGTAAGTCATGCCTTGTGACAGCACCCATCTCCATGGTGTATCCCAACCCATCTTTCTCTAGGTAGAAGAAACTGGCATGCAGAGAGGCTAAACTGCCAAAGACATAACCAAGAATTTCCTGGGTGTGCCTGCTGTCCTGCCCTTGTTTTGCACTCTGTTCCTCAGACCTGCATTCTAAAGCTTTTCCTGTGGCTATTTCAGAACTTATTCTCCTTGGATAACCTTTCATGTAGCTCAAAAGGGTCTGTTTCATTTCCTAGGAGGAGAAGGAAAAAAATCAAAGTGATTTTTCACATCTGATAAGGTCTATTTACTTTCAAAGGAGGAAATTTGTCAAAGATCCATTTACAGAAACCTTGTTGAAGAGGCACAGAAGTTAGTGTGATACTGACAAGTTTTCACAGGGATCTATGTACATCAGCCCTGGAGATAATCTCCAATATAAGGTAACTAGTGGACACATTGCCAATCATTACTTATACCCCCGCATACCTGGAATTTATGGTGCTACATTGCTCTCAGCTTTAAGGAGCCTCTTCTGACCTTCAAGGAAGGACATAGCATAAGATTGAAATTCATTGTCAAGGCAGTGAATTCAGACCCAGTTCCCCATATCTGAAAATTCCAATGGTCAGGAAATTCAAGGAAAAATACATTCATTGAAGTGAAGCTTGTATATAACACATTAGAAGAATTTAGCATGGTACTTGTTATGGCAAGACAATATCAGGGGACACTTATTGACAGGGTGAAGTGGTTTGTGAGTCTTTGGGTGTCTCTGGGTCTTTGTAAAACTGTGACAGGGAAACACAGGTTGGGTTCAGGAGGAAGTAGGATCTCTTCTTCTGAGACAGATAAGGTGCTGTTGAGAATTTCATGAAACACATATGTCACTGACTTGTGAAAACCCCTCTGTCATATAGTGCTTTCTTAATATCTTTATTGCACTGAACTATCAGGCACAGCAACTTAGAATGGGAAAAATTGATCATAGCCCACAATTCCAGGTAATAGTTCCATTTTTGGAAAATCAAGATAGGAACTCAGCTAATCATATCACATCCACAGCCAAAAACAGAGATAAACAAATATACTCATGTTATCTGTTTTCTTATGCTTATGCTCTAACTACTTCATACTTACACAGTAGGGGTTGCAGACAATGAAATGATTCTGCCCATTTTAGGGAGTCTTATCTCAATTAACAATTAATAAAATCCCACAGAGACAAGTTCAAAGAAAAATCTCATCTATATAATTCCTCATTGAGGATCCCTCTTCCCAGGTGACTAGTTTGATTCAGTCTGATAATAAAAACTAAGAATCACACCACCCCACCATCACTGCCAGGATTTGAGGAGATTTCTGCCTGCATTCAGAGCTGTGGTCCTCAACCTGTGTGGGTCACCACCCCATTGAGGGTCGCATATCAGATATACTGCACATCAAATATTTGAATTACAATTCATAACAGTAGCAAAATTAGGGCTGGAGAGATGGCTCAGAGGTTAAAAGCACTGCTTGCTCTTCCAAAGATCCTGAGTTCAATTCCCAGCAACCACATGGTGGCTCACAACCATCTGTAATGAGATCTGGTGCCCTCTTCTGGCCCGCAGGGATATGTGCATACAGAATACTGTATACATAATAAATAAATGAAACTTTTTTAAAAAACAGTAGCAAAATTAAAGTTAAGAAACAATGAAACAGTTATGTTTAAGGCTCACCACAATGCGAGAAACTACTGTTCATGCTATTTAAAGATTTAAAGGGTCAGAGAATTGAAAAAAAAATAACCATTGATCTAGAGTGTCCAGTGGAACCCGAGTGTCTCTGTTGCTAACTATGAAGGGGCTTGCAAAGGATTTTCCTGAATATCCTTTGCTCTAAGGGAAACTCATGTTCTGTGTGGAAGACTCCAGCTATCTGGCCATCTTTACTACCCAGTAATAGCAGACCACTTTGAGCTACTGAACAGAGAGTACAACACCCACTACACACATGCTGATGACACAGATTTTAGTCACACTGGGTTCCATGACCATATCACGCTCCTATGAGTGCTTGTTCCTAGACTGTATCAGCCTCTTCCTCTAGCATAACTCTGCCTAGCTGTTTTCTGTAGACTCTTTACCAGGAAGTTGTTCAACAAGTGTCCTTCTCAGTCAGCATTAAGTCTATCATGTCTTGTGGCTAAGGAGATAAGGAGATGTAGGTACTTTTTTTTATTTTACATTTTTTTTGTATTGTTTTTTTATTTTTCATTATTTAGAAATTTTCTCCTCACCCCACATACTGTCCACAGAGCCCCCTTCCTCCCTCTACCCACCCCCATCCCTCTCTCCCAAGCCACTGCACATCCCCACATCCCCCAAATCGAGGTCTCCCATGGGCAGTCAACAGAGTCCAGAACACTGAGCCTAGGCAGATCCAACCCCCTCCACACTAAACCAAGGCTGTTCAAGGTGTCACACCAGAAGCACTGGGTTCCAGAAGCCTGCCCATTGACCACGGATAGATCCCTATCCCCTGTCTGGGTGCCTCCCAAACAGTTCAAGCCAAACAACCATCTTCTGTATCCAGAGGACCTAGTCCAGTCTCACGGGGGCTCCACAGCCACCAGTCCACAGTTCATGGGTTTCCACTCGTGTGGCCAGTCACCTCAGTTGCAGGTACTTATGATGAACTTTAGCATATATAAATTTCTATGATATTATTACCTTGTGTACATAAAATTTCAGTAGGAGATAAAGATTCAGTTCTATACAGGGAAATAACTGAAGGATGTTCAATCAATCAGGGAGAGATCTCTGGCTTTAGATGAAGGGGATGCTGAAGGGCTTCCCTTGTATCCCAGCAGAGGCTCCTGCAAAGGACAACTTGACATCTAGTGTAAGGAAAGTTCTTAGCAATATCAGTTCCCATGACATCTGTAGCACTTCCCTAGACATTCTATTGTATCCTGGAGAGCCCTGGCATCCTCTGTGATGTCACTATGTTGTGGCAACACCCACTCTCCTTGGGAAGTTTATTCAGTGCCTTCACCTTTTACTGATGAACATGATGGCATACTGAAGAGTCTAATTCAGAAAGAGAATGGAGAGGTTAGAGAAACCAGAGAGTGACTGAAGAAAGCTGACCTTCAGCCTCAATGTAAAACGTCAAGAAAGAAATGGTCAAGAGAATCATGTAATGAGTTCTGTGCAAGAAAAGGGAATCTTCCTGGAGGAAGTGTGCTTGTGCTGAATCTTCCAGTAATGGGGAACAGAAAGCTGGAGTATCTGGGAACCAATAGAACATCCCTGCTTGTCATGCCTCTTAAAATTCAAGGATTCCAGGATATTAATTGTTCTGGCTCAGAAGTCAGGAACTGGTAAGGCCAATGCTTTATGCTGGGAACTCTTGGCTTTCATTCCTTTTGGTAGATAGGCATTGAGATGTGAACATGAGACTGACATTAAAGCGGGAGGGATTAATGAGATGTGCCCATTTCAAGGCAGGACATCACTCTTCTTTAACCACAGTGGCTAACTTTAGTTACTTCCCAGCCACTCTGTGTTCCTCAGTTGTCAGTGAGGAGAGTTGTTGAGTCTGGTGACCATGTTCTTCCCTTATATGTCTTCTCCATCAATAGTTATATGGTTAGACTGACCTGTCAAGATATTTGGGGAACCTCTAAATGACTCGGGTGATTGTGAACTATGGCAATTTTTTCCTGACTTGTAAACCCACAGGCTTGTGGACTCTGCAGCCAAGTTGAATTCTGAGTCTGCAGCTGTGAATGGGCCTGAAGAGGCTATCTCCTTGGTTACTTGGAGCATGTGCTATGAGGGCAGAGAAAACCAAATACCTGAGATAACCACTTCCCTTCAAATAGAGGAGACAGCTGAGTTCCCCAGAGGGGGCATCTGAAGCACAGGACAAAATAATTTGCAGTGTCACGGAGTCACTGGTAAACAAGCTTTCTCAAACATTTGATTAGGACACAGGGTGGTCTGTCCATTATCTTTACCTAGTGATACTACAAGTTCTTCAGGGTATGCCTTCAGGGTATGCCAAAATCATGTCTCTGAACTCCTCCCAAGGGCAGAAACTCAAATGTGAACAGGAATGATATGAGGACAAAGACTATTCTGCTTCCTCTAAAAAAAAAAACAAAAACAGAGCCTGTGACATGATTCATAGTACTCATGGACTGAGGCAGTAGTATGAATTCCCAGCATGACTTTGAAGAGATTCTATCAAGTGCTGTCTAGTGGGAGATGTTAGGTGCTGTGAGTTTGAGTTGGCCTTGTACGTTTGATTCTCCAAGCAGCAGTTGGAGAGGCCTGGTCACACTTCTAAATGTGTCTATACCCGGACTCAGACTGATCCCTGCTCCTTTTGTTCCCCTCTGAGAGGACACACCTGCATTCATTTGTTCACCATCCAATTGATAGAGTTCTCCCACTCTCACTCTGTCTCTCTTTCTCTGTCTCTCTAAGTATCTCTTTCTCTGTCTCTCTGTCTCTCACATGTATTTATGTTGTGTATTTTTCTATGTGTTTGTGCATGTATCTCCCTATAGTCCCTGCAGTCAGGGATCTGTGGTTGGGCATGAGCAGTTCCCTATCTCACAGTTCCCAGGTGATACCTTGGTGAAAATTGGGAGTACCAATTTGAGTATTATAGTTCCACCAGTTTACTTACTTTAGTGACACATAGATATTTCCTTGGAGGTGTCATGATGTTGCATCCCATCCTCAAAACTGTTCATGATGTTATTTTGGTCTCCATTGTGACAGGTCCCATCATAGAGAATTTGTTTTTGAAGACAGGAGAAACATTCTCACATACTCTGGAGGGTACACACCTGTGGAGTAGACACCAGGGAAATTCTTAGACAGCTATTTTGGCAAGCCTCCTGAGAGAGCTCATGCAGCTCCACCTCTCATCATCTAAACAGCCTGCCTCTACCGGTGTAGGGTCAGCATAGGTGTAAGTAAGTTGTTTTTAAATCTATGGGTTGGTCCTTGGTTTGGGTACCAACAATATAAGTAAATTTGTTGCAACAACTCTGGGGAAAGGTGTCCTGACTACCTGGGGAGTCAGGCAACACCTTGATCTGCTTAGGACAGCTCTGATGGCTGGAACTGCAAGGAGACAGTTTAGCCCTGGTGGACGAGGTATTCCACACACCTTCAGCTTCTCATAACAGCAGCTCTGCCCTGAAGGTGTCCTGGACACCTGAAGTTGTTTAGCACAGCTCTGATGGCTGAAACTGCAAGGGACAATTAGCCCTGGAGGGTGAGGTATCCTGGACATCTCAAGCTGCTCACAAGAGCTCTGCCCTGAAGGTGTCCCAGAGACCTGGAGCTGTTTTGCACAGCTCTGACAGCTGGAACTGCAAAGAAGCAACCCAACCCTGGACAGGACAATTTTCTTACTTCCTGGGAAATTCAGGCCTGGAACTGATGGGGGATGATCTCCCTGCAGGACACAAAAATCCTGCTCTTTTCCTGGAGAGCTGCTACAGCTGAGCTTTGCTCAGTCCCCTCATAAGGGGGCTTCCTAGCAGAGCTCTGCTTCTCTTGCCTATGCTGTGGCTTTCTTTTGCTTCACTCTGCAAAAAGGGAAAAAAACCCTGCAGAAATGTAGCAATGTACTCTGGCTCTGGAGAAAAGTGTTACTTTTACCTCTTTATGGCTCTGTCCACTGAGGGACGTCTCAGCAAAGATATTCTGTTCAGCTCCTCCATGCTCTGCTCTTTCAGCTCCCTCTTGCTCTGTCCACTGGGAGACATCTCTACAATGATCTTCTCTATGCCAGTGAATGAAGATCATCACACCCAAAATTCTTTTGAAAAAAATATTTATTTGGGAAGGAGGAGTCCAGAAGAGCAGCTGCCTCTACCAGGGTGGACAGAAAAGCCTTTTTTTTAAAAAACTGACCAGGCAGGGCGGTTTATACTGGATGTTTTGGAGGTGCAGTCAACCTTGGGTTGACTTGGGGCCCACGGTTCTACTGTTCTGCTCTGTGATTGGTTGATTTCACAAGTCAGTCTGGCAGGGGCAGAGACGGCTCTGATCTGAGACAAACAGTGTGTTTCTTTCTGCCCTGATCTGAGTCTTTCCTCCCTAGTCCTGGGCTCCAGGGTCAGGGTGGGTTTCTTTAGCCAGCCCCTTGTCCCTACAATAGCAAGTTTAATAAATACCAGAAGTTCCCATTACTTAGGAGACAGGATGTGGCATCCCGTGACATCCAGTAGTCTAGAACACACCCTGAATTCCTGTCATACTTGAGGACTATGTTCATGGAGTTCATTACCTCTAGGTCCAGGACCTACTACCAGGCAAATCCTTTCTATGAAAAACTCAAGATGGGGCATGAGCAGGTCATTTCACACATGCAGAGCTTAAAGAACGAGAACACCAAGGTCTCAGAGAAATTAAATGGTCTGTCCGAGGAGTCAGTCTTCAGTTATTAAGTACCTTCATTTCAGGGGACCACAACATTGTGCAATGGCCAACTCTGGCTTTCCTTGTTGCTGTACTGCAGAGTCTGAAGCTCTGGCTCCAGCCTTTCTGCCTCTTAGCAAGCTTCCTTAGCAAGTAGTGCTTTGTCTTTTGCTTCTCATTCTCAGCATTGCCAATAGTGAAAGAGACTGTTAGCTACTCCCAACACCAAATTGTCATACTTAATAGTCTACAGAAATACTATTTTTAACTTTCCTAATGGCATGACCATTGATGTACAATTCCTCATGTTTTGACATTTCACCATAAAATTATTTTTCTTGCTATGTCATAACTGTAATCACTACTGTTATCAATCCTAATGTAAATATCTGTTATGCAGAGTATCTGAGATGTTTCCCCCTTGAAAGAGTCATTCCATCACCAAATGAGTCATGACACTTAGAAGTCCAGTTTGCGACACGAGATGGATATCATGTATGGTTTTGTGCAGGGGTCTATTGCAATAGGACTGCTACAACACTTGTGTCTCCTACCCTCACTCAGACAGGATTTGTCCTCTGCTTGCTGATATTTCCCCATTTCCAAAGCCAGAGAAGGGCAAATGAAGAATCTGTTTTCTTACTATAGGTTCTTGGATTCTTTTGTTGTTGGAATTTTCAGAAATAGTATGATTCTTTTGGGAATTCCCTTTTCTCTACCAGTGGCCAAGAGGAAAATGTCAGAGACCCCCAGACACAGAAAGAGCAGGTAAGAACAAGCAGCTGGGTCAAGGTTAGGTCCAGCACCATTTCCTCCTGTAACATTAGCCTGTTTAACATTCAACTCACTTGTGTTTAATTCATCACTTTACTCATACACATTCTCCCCACACACACATTCAACCCCATCACTGCTTTCATGACAGGCAACTGTTTATTTTTTTGTTCATGCACTAGTAGTTCTGGGAAGTGAGTCTTTTGTGAGAATCATTTGGCAATCAATCCCTGCTTCTCTGCCTGAAGCTAAAATCCAATGATGGAGATGGATGTCACACATCACACACCTTCATGTCACTATGAGGAGAGAGGTGCTATGAACAGCCTTGAGGTAGTAAGTTCAAAGTCCAGCACCATTTGCTTTTTGCACATTTGCTTTTCAGGTTTTATATATTATCACAGTGAGGAATAGCAGCTTGCAAGTAGGAGAGCCCCCTGTAAAGGTCAAGTGAGTCATTCTCTTTGTCACCTGGTTGTGGCCTTCTTCCTCCCATTATCTGCATGCCAAGGTGGTCTCTTCACTTTGACAAGCTGTTGGTTCTACAACATAGCACTCATGGTGCTATGATTTTAATGGTGATATCTTTTGAGGAATTGTTTCTTTGACATTGTTCTTAAAAGAATGCCCTGCAAATGCAATTCACCAACCTGAAATTGAGATTTATGTTTTTGTGAGAATTTAATAATACTCAATGCCCTTTAAGTAGTACTTATTTACACTGTTGCTTTTGTTTAAAATTTCCAGGGCACAATATAATTTCTTCACAGCCATATTTTTATCAGCTTGCACAAGAAAATTACCGTACATGTCTTCTAGAATTTTGAAAACGTTCTTCTGTACCTGGAGAATTTTTCTCCAGCTCCCACCACCAAGTCCCGCCAGTCCTGGAGTGCACTTATAAAATAAACACACAGACTCTTTTAAGCCTACGTACATTTTACACACATTGTAAACTATTCCATCTGAGTCAGTCTTATTGTGAACTTCTTGCTTTAAACTGCAGCATTCTAAGACTGAAATGGCGCTGTGGCTGCTGGCTCCGCCCACTTTAGCTTCCCAACATGGTGGTGGTCCATTTTCCGCCAGCTCTGGGAGCTGTAACTCTCAGAAATAGTGGGTCTACGCTTTTATCAAAGTAGTGTGTAGCCCAGAAACCTCTTTTTTTTTTTTAAAATATATATACTAGTAAAGACTACATCTACCACACAGCGTAATGTGCTGCTGGCAGAAGCCTTATTTCTGCCATACTGCCGGTCAGACGCGCAGGCCAGGAACCCGCCAGTAGTTCAAACCGGCATTTTGGGGCGCCTAGCTGCCCATATGAGACATGAAGCAGAAACCAGGTTTTGGCTCTGTTTAGAATTGGTTATTAGCCGGGCGGTGGTGGCACACACCTATAATCCCAGCACTCGGGAGGCAGAGCCAGGCAGATCTCTGTGAGTTCGAGGCCAGCCTGGACTACCAAGTGAGTTCCAGGAGAGGTGCAAAGCTACACAGAGAAACCCTGTCTCGAAAAACCAAAAAAAAAAAAAAGAATGGGTTATTAAATATTCTCAGGCTTAAGGTGGAAACTCGAGCCATAAGGCGCCATTTGTAGCTGGAGAATTTTTCTCCAGCTCCCACCGCCAAGTCCCGCCAGTCCCGGAGTGCACTTATAAAATAAACAAACAGACTCTTACATTATTTAAACTGCTTGGCCATTAGCTCAGGCCTATCATTGTCTAGCTCTCACTCTTATATTCAGCCCATTTCTATTAATCTTTACTTTGCCACGTAGAGGAAAACTGAATAGAATGTTCACATCTGTCAATTCTGTACCCTTTGAAAGGGGTATCACCTCACAAGAAAAATGCCAATTAACAAACATATACAGACAAGTAAACAAAACAATACTACAGAGTACACATGAGAGAAATTGTATGAACTAATTACAAAGAAGAAATAAGATAGACAAGTTATTGGCTAATGACTTTAATCCCAACACTTCAAAGCCAGATGCAGGTATATCTGCCTCAGAGTTGAATGCCAGAATAGTCTATGTAATCAGGTCCAAGACAGATAGAACCTAGATGAGCAATTGTCCTTGTGGTAAGATGGAAGAGTAACAGTGGGTATATGCACAAAAGTGGTATAACTGGATCTTGAGGTAGATTGACGTCCAATTATCTGAGGATATCATATTGATTTCCACAGTGCCTGTATAAATTTGAACCTGTGACAGCAATGAATTCCCTTGCTCCATATCCTTTCCAAAATTAGCTGTCACTTGTGTTATTGATCTTAGCCATTCTTACAAGTGTAAGACAGAAGCTCAAAGTAGTTTCAATATGCATTTGCCTGATGGCTAAGAATATTGACCATTTTTTCAAGTGTTTCTCAGCCACTTTAGATTCTTCTACTGAGAATTTTATTTAGAGGTATACCCCATTATAATTGCATTATTTGGTTTGTTGTTTAGTTTCTAGAGTTCTTTATTATCTTTTGTGAGAAAACCCAGAAGCACATAGACAAACATGTTGTACTCACTGAATATGAAAATTAGCTGTTAAGTAAAGTACACTCACAATAAACATAGTTAATTACAGTACAATCCACAGATGCATAGAGGCTAAGTAAGAAGAGCAGCTCTAGGGTATATGCATGAATCTCACTGGGAGAAGTATATAGAATAGATTTTGTGGGTGCACTGGAGGCATTTGTAGATGGGAACAGGATTGGTCAGGTGAGTAAGGAAGGGACAGAGGAGAAGACAGGGAAAGATAACTGGATTAGGGGAGATTTTAGCAGGAGACATGGACACAGTGCAGTGCAAACTTCATGGAACCTAATAGGGTGACCCTAGTGAGGAGTCCTAGTTATCAAGAATTCAGAGGCTGGCTGGGTAGTGATAGCACATACCTTTAATCCCAGTACTCAAAAGGCAGAGGCAGGCAGATCTCTGTGAGTTTGAGGCCAGCTTTCTCTAAAAAGTGAGTTCTAGGACAGGCTTCAAAAGCTACACAGAAAAAATAAACAAACATACAAAAAGAATATAAAGGCTGAACCAACCATCTTCTGTAAACACTCAACACTCCCAGTGGTAGGATTGGGACACCAAGTTAGACACAAAACACTCAGCTAACACTTGTCTTGCCTGAAAGATATACTGGAGCAATCATGGCTCAGAGTGTCTAACAAAGGAATGACTAGTATAAATTGTTGCCCAAGCTATGAAAGGAAGCTCATGCCTTACAAAGCCTAGGTGGATAGGAACTGCAATAGGATGGTCCAGAAAACTAGGAAAGGACCAAGTACAACTGACCAAGTAAAATACAATGAGATGATGTATAACTATATTCTGTTATAATCAAAGATTTGTGTCTAGCCTAATTGTCATCGGAAAGGATTGTTTCAGTAGATGATGGGAGCACATGCAGAGATCCCTGCCCAAACATGAGGGTAAGCTCTAAAAATCCTGTGGAAGGAGCGAATGAGTATTGTAGGATACAGAAGTGTTGTGGAAACAAGGAAATCTTGGCCCATAGAATCAACAAAGCAGGGTGCATAGGGGTTCAGAGAAATTGAAGTGGCAATCATAAAGCCTGTATGGTTCTGTGCCAGGTCATCTGCATACTTTCTATAGTTGTTTACCTTGGTGTGTTTGTGGGACTTATAACTGTAGGAGTCCTGGTGTCTGGGTCTTTTGCTTGCTTTTGGGACCTTTTTCCTCCTATTGGGTTACCTTATCCGACCTTGATATGAGGGTTTGTTCCTAGCCTCATTGAACCTTGTTATGATGTGTTTGGTTGATATCCCTGGGAGGCCTACTATTTTCTGAAGGAAAACAGGGTAGCAGTGGACTTGGAGGAATGAGGATTTCAGGGTGGTGACTAGAAGGAGTGGAGAAAGGGGAAGGAAGCTGCAAGTTAGGATGTATTGTATGAGAGAAGAATAAATACCAAGAGAAAAAGGGAAATGCATTCAATCTTAGTACAATGATCCTCGTTGTCTGTAAGAGTCCCAAACAGCTCAAATGTTCAGTTTCTTTTGACACTCAAGATAATCTCTTGCCTCTCACATCTTGTACAAATTAAGAGACAAGGATTTCCAACAAATAATGCCACAGTATATATTCCCATTCAGAAAAAAAGGAATGTGACTGTGTTCCTGGACCCAACACAAGAAGACATCCCTGGCTCATGTGCATATTACACCAGCCAGAAGATTAAGTAGCCAGGCCACCAGCCCATGAAACTTTCACCATCCACATATTTCCACAAATCCTCCAACAACCCTACAGCTGCCACTCCCAAATCCATATTCCCAACCCCAAATTGGATGGATATCCTCTGCTCAAAAGCAAGCCACACCAGTCAGAAGAACAGATGGGCAACCTGTGGTAAAGATGCCCTGTTGGGCCAGAGGCCAGGCGAGCCACCAGAAATCCAAAAAATCTGCTCACTTTTGGACACCCTGCAGTCTTTCAATAATCCCCTAACAATATTCTCAATCCCACTTCTCTCTTCATCTCTGTGTTGTTGCCTCAAAATTGGGTTGACTCCTTTCTCTAACAAAGGACACACAATCTGCCAGATGTCTATGTAGGCCACCTGCCCATAGACCTCCCCTACTTTCTCAATGCCCCCTCAACCCTATCTCCAAACTTCCTCTTCTCCTCCCTTTGGTCATCCCCAAACTTGGGCAGATACTCTCTGCTGGACAAAGGTAACACTGCAAGATTTCAAGGCCCCACTTGAGATGAGAACCCCTGTTCAATCATAGACCACAAAGAAGAGAAGAACAGAGAGCAAATAGAAACCAAGGAATAAAACACCCATCCAAAAAAGACCAACTGAGAAATCAGCACCCAGAGCCACAATCACCTCAAATCCAGATACCTGGACACCAGAATAAGAACATAATAACAACAGCTGGAGCAATATTTCACTAGCAGATTCCTGCTATCCTACTACAGCATGCCCTGGACATTGCATCACAGGTAAAGGACAATGAAGACAGACATTATAAAGATGATGGGAGTTCTTAAAGAGGAAGTTAATTGAATCCCTTTAAAGAAAGTATAGAAAGGATAAATGTAATATAGAAAAAAATTAACAAATCCCTTAAAGACAGCCAAAGACAAAAAATGGTTTATGGTAATGAATGACCTCTTCAAGACCTGATAATGGAAATAGAAGCAATTAAAAAATGCAAACTGAAGAAATTCTAGAAATGAAAATCTAGGTATTCAAGCAGGAACTACAGAGGCAAGCTTCACTAAAGATTACAAAACATGGAATGAGAATTTCAGGCTTTAAACATATGATAGAAAATATGGCTATATTGATGAAAGAAAATGTTAAATTGAAAGATTTCCTGAAACATAAGATCCAGGAAATGTGGAACACTATTAAAAGACCAAACCTTAGAATAATAGGAGTAGAAGGAGGAAACTCTCAGCTCAAATCCCAGAAAGGATTATCAAACAAATTTTTCTAACTGAAAGGACAGAAGAGAACATAGCCCAGAAAATCTACTAAGCAGAGCTCACAAAGGCTCACAGACATGGAAAATGCATTTACTACCTGCATGTGTCCACACCTGCTCCCCTGCATATGTGTTACCATTGTATAGCTTGGTGGTTTTGTCCAACTCCTAACAGTAGAAATGGGTGGTGTGTCTCTGACTTCTTTGCCTGCTCTTGACATTCTGTGATTTGTACTAGCTTGCTTCATCCAGCCTTGATATGAGGGTTCCTCCCTACTCTTATTTTCACTTGTTATGCAGGGTTTGGTTGATTACCTTGGAATGCTGCTCTACTCTGAAAGGAAATGGAGGAAGTGTGGATCTGGTCAAGAGGAGAACAATGGAGAGGATAGAAGAAGTCGTGGGAGGGAAAACTGCAATTGGGATGTATTGTATGATGGAAGAATAAATAAAAATAAAAAAGAAAGATTGTAATGTGGACACAGTGTGGAAAGACAACAAATCCTGTAGCTCTGTTTCAGACAGGTGCAGCTTCATTCTCAAAGGGCTTACATAGCTCTATCCATGAAATGTTTTTTACATGTCTCTGGCTTGGTACTTCTACTCCTTTTTGTATCAAAAAAGGAGAGTCAGAGACAAAGAGGCAGAGAAACACAGAGAAGAGAGAGAAACACAGAAAGAGAGAGGAGCTCCCCCAAAAAACTCACTGAACTGGAACTCACAATGTCCCCCAAACTGTAACAAGGCTCTGCATTAATTAAGTGTAGCTCTCCCTCACAAAATGACACTTTCCCAAAGTCCCTATTACCTACCAATATCTGTGTTAAATCCATAGTAAAAGTCTCTTTTTAATCCACATCTGGTCACATGAAGCAGAAGCAGGTGGGTCTCTTCAAGTTCCAGGCCTAGCCTATCTACTACTT
This sequence comes from Peromyscus eremicus, assembly GCF_949786415.1. Lineage (NCBI taxonomy): Eukaryota > Metazoa > Chordata > Mammalia > Rodentia > Cricetidae > Peromyscus > Peromyscus eremicus. Next base: position 228,640 of record NW_026734349.1, read on the forward strand.
AGTGAGTTCAAGGCAAGACAGGGTTAGAATGTGAGACTGAGTCTCAAAACAGATGCACTCAAAAATCTCTACTCAATAAAATTCAGGGCTGTTAAAAAGGTTTGACAAATAAAGTACTCACCTTGCAACTATCACTTTACTTCTGTCTTATAAATACAGTTGCCACATGCATGCTTCTAATCCAGTAATTTTAAGGCAAGATAAAAGGCAGACAGAAGAAATCTTGCAAGTTTATTTACATGTGGTAGTAAACTAAGGACCCTGTCTCAAACATGCTGAAGGGAAAGGACAAACAAGCAAAATGTTCTCTGACTATTATAACTAAACCACAAAACACATGCATGCCTATCCACATATAAATTAGCACACAGATAAAAACTGTCATAAGCAAATAAATAATATAATTACAATTGGATGATGTGGCACATAACTTTTATTCCAATAATTGGGCAGCAGAGGTAGGCAGAGTTTTGGGAGTTTGGGGCCAACCTCATCTATATTCTGAGTTCAAGGACAGCTAGAGATACATGGAGAAACCCTGTCTCAAAATAAAATTTCAATTTTGATTTGTATTGTCTCATCCTTAAATCATTTTCTAAAATGAATTGAAGTGTCCCAGTTTCATCTCAGCAGAGGTCTCATGGTTCAGGACAATATCTCTTAATGTAATTTCAGGTATCAGCCACTGGTCCCTGTCAAATCATTCTCAGAAATAAATATAGCCTAGTATGGTAGCAGAGCCAAGCAGTTCTCCTTGAATTCAAGACATTTTGGTCTATGAAGGGAATATGAAAGTAAGACATTCATCAATAACACACAGAAGCAGACACACATACATACATACAAACACACCCCCCACACACAAATATTGTTGAATATACTTTGCTTTATTGTTTGAGACAAGATCTCAATAAGTATAATCCTCGCACTGTATAGTTTAATGGATAATATATATTGAATATTTTAAAACAAACCCCAGAAAACACTTCATTCTATACCATTGGCTCATTATTCAAAGAATGACAGTTTTCTGAACAGGAGGGACCATTCAAACAATGGTCTTTAAATTTCCTTAAACTTCAGTATATCTAGAAGTGGGAGAAAATTTATGCTGTTTCATTCCTAGGTTGTTTCCCCTCCATTCAATCATTCTATGAAATTAATATCCATTTTTTCTTGAACTTCTTATAATTTAGAAACAATTTAACTAATTTATTTGTAAATTGAGGTATTTCCAGATTTTGTTTTAATGTAAGACTCCAACTGTGGAAGCATAAATGATGCCTATAAAAGTAAATATTGTAGCTACCAGTTTCCCAATGAGTTTTTAAGAATATTTTTATAAAATAGATGGAAATTTTCCAGGTATTGTATTGAAATTTTTGGAAAATTCCTCTATTTTCAATTTTACTGGAATCAAAATAGAAGGAGATTGTTGATAAACAATTTTACTATTATTTAGTAGGCTATCAACACTTTGAGTTAAATACCTGTTGTTATATGCAAGATGAAATAAAGAATGACTATAGTGGATTACTAGGATTTCATTTAATAAAACATGCAGAGAAATCACATAAGCCTATAGATAATATGATTCTATCAAAAAAGTGAAATTAGCAGTGATTCTCAAAGTATTTCCTCCCTAAAGATTAATGAATCATATACTGCCTAAGTTAAGGTGTCTATTGTTGTGAAGAGACACCATGAACATGGCAACTCTTACAAAGGAAAAATATTTAATTGGCATGGCTTACATTTTTAGAGGTTTAGTCCATTATTATCATAGTGAACATAGCAGCATGTAAGCAGATAACGTGCTCGAAAAGGAGCTGGACATTTACACCATGACCTACAGGTAATCTGGGAGACTGGACATGGTTTAAACATATATGAGATCTCAAAGCCCACCTCCACAGTGACACACTTCCTCCAACAAAGCCACACCCTCTAATAGTGCCAATCCCTATGAGCTTATGGGGGAAAATTCCATCCAGACTACCACAGGTACTAAGTAATAATGTTCACAAAGAAGTATGATATGTCCAGTGTGAGAAATCAATGAACCCATTCTATTGAGAAAGACTAAAAGTATAAGTTTGTTTCCATACCATAATTTATTACACCATGAAAATTTTGGTAGGGCCCACCTAAGTCCTCATGACAGATTACGTGAAATATTCAGCTCACATTTAACCCAATGTGGGAATAATGACAAGGTTGCTCCTTGTCCTCGAAGTGATTAGGGTGTCCAGTTGTGCAGTTCTTCAATATCAATTATGTTTTTTTGAGTTGACTGATTTAATAACTTTGCTGCCAATGACTTTTTCAGGTTAAACTTTTATTTTTTCCATTTTTAGGTACATAATGAAAAGCTATACCATTATTCATTCCAAGGAATTCTGGTGTGTAGCTAGAGTTTTCCTGCCTGGCCCACAGTCAGGACAAATCTCTCTCACCTGCCAGTCCCACAGCCACCAGAAATTAAATAAAACAAAAATTCTCATCTGATAATGTTCTAATATAAAAAATACACCTATTGAACACAAGAAATTGGACAAATAAAACAAAAATTCCCATCTCTTAAAGATCTAATATCCAAAATATACAGGAAATTCTCATCCAATAATGGTCTAATATCAAAAATATGCATACGGAACACAAGAAACTAGATAAATAAAACAAAAATTCTCATCTGATAAATGTTTAATATCCAAAATATACATATTAAACACAGAATACAATATTAAAAACACAAAAATTCTTATCTGATAACAGTCTAATATCAAAAATATATATATATATTGAACAAAAGATATCAGATAAATAGAACAATTCCCATCTGATAAAAATCTAATATCTAAAATATTCATATTGAATACAATAATTAAAAAAACAAAAATTATCAGTGATAGTTCTAATATTCACAACATACATATTGAACTCAAGAAATCAGAAAAATAAAACATAAATTCTGATCTGATAAATGTCAAATATCCAAATCAGACATACTGAAGATAATTAGATAAATAAAACAAAAATTGTCACCTGATAAATATTTAGTATCCAAAATAAACACATTGAACACAAGAAATCAGATAAATAAAACAAAAAATCTCATCTAATGTAGATCTAATATGGAAAATATAAATATTGAATAAAAGAAATCAGATAAAGAAAATGAATATTCACATCAGATAAAGGTGTATTATCCAAAACAGATGTATTGAACATAAGTAGTTAAATTAAAGGAAAATTCTCATCTAATAAAAGTCTAATATCCAAAATAAACATACAGAACACAAGAAATCAGATAAATAAAATGAAATTTCTCATCTGATAAAGGTGTATTGTCAAAAATATACATATTGAACACAGAAATTAAATAAAACAAAAATTCTCACCTGAGAAAAACTGTATCCAAAATACACATATGAACACAAGAAATCAAATATATAAAACAAAAATTCTCACCTGATCAAGGTCGAATATACAAAATATACATATTGAACACAATAAATCAGATAAATTAACCAAAGTTCTCACCAGATAAAGGTCTAATATTAAAAATATACATATGGAACACATGAAATTAGAAAAACAAAACAAAATTCTCATCTGATAATGGTTTAATATCCAAAATGTAAATATTGAATACAATTACTAAAAAAAAATTATTAGTGGTAGATCTAATATCCAAAATATACATATTAAACACAAGAAATCAGATAAATAAAACAAAAATTCTGAGCTGAAAAAGTCAAATATCCAAAACAGACATATTCAATATAATTAAATAAATAAAACAAAAATTCTCACCTGATAAATGTTTAATATCTAAAATATACATATATAACACAAGAAATCAGATAAATAAAACAAAAATTCTCACCTGATAAAGGTCTAATATCAAAAATATACATATTGAACACAGGAAATCAGATAAGTAAAATGAAAATTGTCTAATAAAGATCTGATATCCAAAATATACATATTGAATACACAAAATCATAGAAATGAAACAAAAATTCTCATCTGATAAAGATATAATATCCAAAGAATATATGTTGAACACAAGAAATTAGATAAATAAAAAATTTTTATCTGATAAATGCCTAATATACAAAATATACATATTGAAAACAACAAACAAGAAAAAATAATTGTCAGCGGTAGGTCTAATATCCAGAATATACATATTGAACACAAGAAATCAAATAAAAGAAAAATTCTCACCTAATAAAGATCTAATATGCAAAACAGACATAATAAACATAATTATATGAATAAAACAAAAATTCTCACCTGATAAATATATCATATCCAAAATATACATATTGAACACAAGAATTAAGACAAATAAAACAAATATTCTTATCTGATAAAGATCTAATATCAAAACTATACATGTTTAACACAAGAAATCGGATAAATATAACTAAATTTCTTACCTTATAAAGGTCTAATATTCAAAATGTATATATAAAACACAAGAAATCAGATAAACAAAACAAAATTCTCACTGAGTAAGGTCTAATATCCAAAATATACATATTGAATAAATTAGAAAAAATCAAAAATTATTAGCTGTAGTTCTAATACCCAAAATATGCATATTGACCACTAGAAATCAGATAAATATGAAAACATTCTGAGCTGATAATGCTCTAATATTGCAAAAGGACATATTGAACATAATTAGATAAATAAAATGAATATTCTCATCTGATAAAGGTCTAATATCCAAAATATACATATTAAAGACAGGATATGAGATAAATAAAACAAAAATTCTCATCTGATGAAGGTCTAATATCAAATATGTACATATTGAACACAAGAAATTAAATAAAACAAAAATTCTCACCTGAGAAACGTCTAACATTCAAAATATACAGATAGAACACAAGAAATCAAAAAAAGCAAAACAAAATTCTAATGTGTTGAAGGACTAATAAGAAAAATATTCATATTGATTATAATTAGATAAATAAAACAGAAATTATCTGCTGATAAAAATCAAATGTCCAAAATATACATATTAAACACAAGAAATCAGAAAAATAAAAAAATTCTCATCTAATAAAGATCTAATATCCAAAATATAAATATTGAACACAAGAAATCAGACAAATAAAATAAATTCTCATCCGGCAAATGTATAATATCCAAAATATACATGTTGAACACAATGAATAAAAAAAACCAAAAATTATCAGCAGTAGGTCTAAAATCCAAAATATACATATTGAACACATGAAATCAGATAAATAAAATAAAAATTCTGATCTGATAAAGGTCTAATATTCAAAACAGACATATTGAACATTATTTAAATAAAAGAAAATTTCTTCTCTGATAAATGTCTAATACACAAAATATACACATTGAACATAATTAAATACATAAAACAAAAATTCACTCCAGATAAAGATATAATATACAAAATATACATATCAACACAAAAAATTAGACAAGTAAAACAAAAATTCTCATCTCATAAATGTCTAATATCCAAAATATACATATTAAAAACAGGATACCAGAGAAATAAAATGAAAAATCTCATCTGATGCAGGTCTAATACCAAAAATATGCATGTAGAACACGAGAAATTAGAAAATAAAATAAAAATTCTTATCTGATATAAACCTAATATCAAAAGTATACATATTAAAAATGAGAAATCAGATAAAAAAACTGTCATTTGATAAAAGTATAATATCCAAAATATACATACTGAACCCAATAAATAAGAAAAAAACAAAAATTCTCACCTATTCGTCTAACATCCACAATATACATATTGAACACAAGAAATCAGATAAATACAACAAAATTGCGATCTGATAAAGGTCTAATATCTAAAACAGACATATTGAACATAATTCGATAAATAAAACAAAAATTCTCATCTGATAAAGATCTAATATCCAAAATATACATACTGAACACAAGAAATCAGATATATAAACAAAGACTCTCATCTGATAAAGGTCTACTATTCAAAATATACATATAGAACACAAGAATTCAGAAAAACAAAATAAAATTTTCATGTGATAAAGGACTAATATAAAAATATGCATATTGAAAACAAGAAATTAAATAATCAAAAATTCTGATTTGAAATAAATATCTATTTTCCTAAATAAAAATTTTGAACACAAGAAATCAGGTGTATAAAATGAAAATTCTCATCTGATAAACCAGTACGATCCAAAATATACATATTGAACACCATTATATAGAAAAAAACAGAATTTATCAGCAGTATATCTAATATCCACAATATACAAATTGAACACAAGAAATCAGATAATTGAAACATAAATTCTCACCATATAGGTCCAATACCAAAACGTATATATTGAACACAAGAAATTAAATAAATCAAAAATTCTAACCTGATAAATGTCATTATCCAAAATAAACATATTGAAGACTAAAAATCAGATAAATGAAATTAAATAAAACAAAAATTCTCATATGATGAAGGTCTAATATCCAATATATACATATCGAACACAAGAAATTAAATAAAACAAAAATTCTCATCTCATAAAGTCATTATCCAAAATATACGTATTGAAAACTAGAAATCAGATAAATAATAGAATAGAAAAGTTCTCACTGGTTAAAGGTGTAATATCCAAATTATACATATTGAACACAAGAAATCAAATAAATAAAATGAAAATTCTCATCTGATAAAGGTCTAATATAAAAATATGCATATCAAACACAAGATTTAAATAAATAAAACAAAAATTCTCATCTGATAAAGATCTAATATTCAAAATATAAATATTGAACACAGGATAACAGATAAATACAACAAAAATTCTCATCTGATAAAAGTCTAACATCAAACATATTCATATTGAACACTAGAAATTAAATAAAACAAAATTATCAACTGATTAAAGTCATTATCCAAAATATACATATTGAACACAATAAATAAGAAAAAATATATTGGCAGTAGGTCTAATATCAACAATATACATATTGAACATTAGAAATCACATAAACAAAATAAAAATTCACGTCTGATAAAGGTCTAATAACCAAAATATACATATTGAACACAAGAAATCAGATAAACAAAAAAAAATCTCCTCTGATAAAAGTATAATATCCAAAATATACATATTGAATGAAATTAAAAAATTATCAGTGGTAGGTCTAATATCCAAAATATGAACATTGAACAGAAGAAATCAGATAAACAAGTCTAATATCAAAAAGAAACATATTGAACATAACTCAATAAAAGAAAAATTCTCATCTTTTAAAGGTCCCATTTCCAAAATATACATACAGAACATAGGATATCTGATAAATAATAAGAAAATTTTCATCTCATAAAGGTCTAATATCAAAAATATACATATTGAACACAAGAAATTTAAAAAATTCTCACCTGATAAAGAAGTAATATCGAAAATATACATATGAACACAAGAAATCAAATTTATAAAACAAAAATTCTCATCTGATAAAAGTCTAATATTCAAAATATACTTACTGAACACAGAAATTAAAAAAACAAAAATTTTGATCTCATAATGAACTAATATAAAAAATATGCATACTGAACACAAGAAATCAATATATACATAAAACAAAAATTCTCACCTGATAGATGTCTAATATCCAAAATATACATATTGAACATAATTAGATAAATAAAACAAAAATTCTCACCTGACAAAGGTCTCACATCCAAAAGATACATAGTAAACACAGCATACCAGATAAAAAAAACAAAAATTCTCACATGATAAAGGTCTAATATCAAAAATATGTGTATCCAACACAAGAAATTAGATAAATAAAAATTGTCATCTGATAGAGGTCCAATATCAAATATATACATATTGAACACAAGAAATAAATAAAACAAAAATTCTCACATGATAAAGAACTAATATTGAAAATATGCATGCTGAATACAAGAAATCAAATACATAAAACAAAAATTCTCATCTGATCAAGGTCTAATATCCAAAACATTCATATTGAACACAAGATATCTGATAAATAAAGCAAATACTTTCATGTGTTAAAGATCTAATATCCAAAATATACATATTGTACACTGGAAATTAGATAAATAAAATGAAAATTCTCATCTGATAAAGGTCTCATATCAAAAATCTGCATTTTGAATACAAGATACTAGATAAATAAGCAAAAATTCTCACCTGATAAATGTCTAATATCAAAAATATACATATTAAACACATGAAATCAAATAAATAAATTCCTATCTGATAAAAGTCTAATAACTAAAATATACATATTGAATACTATTTTTAGAAAATAAGAAAAATTATCAGCGGTAGGCCCCTCAACTGAAGAATGGATAAAAAAAAATGTGGCACATATATACAATGGTAAATATAAATGGTAAATAATATATACAGCAGTAAAAAACAATGACATCATGAAATTTGCAGGCAAATGGATAGAACTAGAAAATATCATCTTGAGTGAAGTAACCCAGACTCAGAAGGACAAACATAGTATGTACTCACTCATAAGTAGATACCAGATGTGAAGGAAAGGATGGCCAGACTGCAACCCACAACTCCAGAGAGGCTAGCTAACAGGAAAAGACCCTAGGAGGGACACATGGATGATCTTGTGAAGGAGAAGTGGATGAGATCTACATGAGTGGACTGGGTGTGGGGGGGTGGCAGAGGGTGAGGAGTGGGGGATGAGAACATAGGGAAATGGGAGGGTCAAGCTGGAACAGGGACAGAGTGGGAGGGCAGGGAGAAAGATACCATGATAGATGAGGACATCATGGGAATAGGAAAAGGCAGGGTGATGGGGAGGCTTTCAGGAATCCACAAAGTTGATCCCACCTTGGTCTGCTGGCAGTGGTCCAGAGGGTGCCTGGGCCAGTCTACTCTGGTGACCAGTCTAGTGAATAACCTAGCTGTCATCATAGAGCCTTTGTCCAGTGACTGATAGAGACAGATACACAGATTCACGGCAAGGCACCAGGCTGAGCTCTGGGAATCCAATTGATGAGAGAGAGGAGAGATACTGCAGACAAGGGACGTCAAGATCATGATGGGAGGACGTGCAGAGATGACCAGCCACACTAGTGGAAGCCCATGAACTGTGGACTGTGTGGACAGGTGGCTGTGGAGCCCCAATGGGACTGGAATAGGCGCTCTGGATATGGAAGACGGTTGTTTGGCTCAAACTGTTTGGGGAACACCCAGGCAGAGGGATCAGAATCCATTCCTGCTGCATGGGCAGGGCTTTAGGTATCCAGTGCCTGTAGTGTGGTGCCCTGCGCAGCCTTGGTACAGTGGGAAAGGGCTTGGACCTGTCTAGGCTCAGTGTGCAGGGCTCTGCTGACTCCCCATGGGAGACCTTGATTTGAGGGAAGTGCAGATATGGAGTGGCTTAGGCTGGAGGTTTGGGAGACGGGAGGAGGGAGGCGATGGGACTGTGGGTGGTATATAGAGTGAGTAGAAAATTTCTCTTTTTTTTTTTTTCGAGACAGGGTTTCTCTGTGTAGTTTTGCGCCTTTCCTGGAACTCACTTGGTAGTCCAGGCTGGCCTCGAACTCACAGAGATCCACCTGGCTCTGCCTCCCGAGTGCTGGGATTAAAGGCGTGCGCCACCACCGCCCGGCGAAAATTTCTTAATAAAGAAAAGAAATATACATATGGAACACAAGAAATTAGATAAAACAAACATTCTCACTGGTAAAGTTCTACTATCAAAAATATACTTATAGAACACAAGAAATCAGAAAAATAAAACAAATTCTCTCATCTGACAATAGTCTAATATCCAAAATATACATATTGAACATAATTAGTTAAATAAAACAAAAATTCTCATGTGATAAAGGTCGAATACCTAAACTATAAATATTGAACACAAGACATCATCTATATATAAAAAATTCTCATCTGACATAAGTCATATCTAAAATATACATGTTGAACACAAGAAATCAGATAAATGAAACAAAAATTCATATCTGATAAAGGCCTAAAATCCTAAATATACACATTGAACCAAAGAAATCAGATAAATAAATCAAAAATTCTCACCTGATTAGGGTCTAATTTCCAAAATATACATACCAAATAGATAAATAAAACAAAAATTATCATCTGATAATTTTCTAATATCCAAAATATACATATAGAACAGAAAAAGAAAACAAAATTTTCATGTGATAAAGCTCAAATATCAAAAATATAATTAAAGAACACAAGAAATAAAATAAAACAAAAATTCTCTTCTGATAAAGGTCTCATATCCAAAATATACATACAGAACACAAGAAATCAGGTAAAGAAAACAAAAACTCTCATCTGATAAAGTACTAATTTCCAAAATATTCATAATCAAATCCAAGAAACCAAGGAAGTAAAGCAAAAATTCTCATCTGATAAAGATCTAATATCAAAAATATACATACTCAACACAAGAAATCACATAAAAATACAAAAATTCTCATCTGATGAAGGTCTAAAAACAAAAATATACATATTGAACACAAGAAATTAAATAAAACAAAAATTCATCTGCTAAAGTTCTAATATCCAAAATATATATGTTGAAATCAAGAAATTAGAAACAACAAAATTCTCACCGGTAGGTCTAATATTTAAAATATACTTATTGAAAACAAGAAATTAGATAAAACAAAAATTCTCACCAGTAGAGTTTTAATATCCAAATTATACATATTGAACACAAAAAAATAGATAAATAAATTAAAATTGTCACCTGATAAAGGTCTAATATACAAAATATACATATTGAAAAAAAGAAAACAGAAAAACAAAGCAATAATTATCATCAGATAAAGGTCGAGTACCCAAAATATACATATTGAACATACTTGGATAAATAAAGCAAAAAATCCTCATTGGATAAAAGTCTAATATCACAAATATACTTATTGAACACAAGAAGTTAAATAAAACAAAAATTCTCATCTGATCAAGGTCTAATATCCAAAATTACATATTGAACACAAGAAATCAAATAAATAAAGCAAAAATTGTCACAGGGTAAAGGTCTAATATCCAAATTACACATATTGAACACAAGAAGTCAGATAAACAAAAATTCTCATCTGAAAAGGACTAATATCCAAAATATACATGTTGAATCCAAGAAATCAGGTAAATAAAACAAAAATTTTCATCTTATAAAACTTTAATATCCAAAATATACATATTGAACACAAGATATTAAATAAAAGAAAAATTCTCATCTCATAAAGTTCTAATATCCAAAATACATATTGAACACCAGAAATCAGAAAAATAAAAGAAAAATTATCATTAGATAAAGGTCTAATATCTAAAATATACATACTGAACACAAGAAATCAGGTAAATAGAACAAATATTGTCATCAGATAAAGGTCTAATATCCAAAATATACATATGGAACTCAAGAAATCAAATAAATAAAACAAAAAAACTCATCTGATAAAGGTCTAATACCATAATATACAGAGTGAAGACAAGAAATCAGACAAGTAAATCAAAAATTCTCATCTGATAAAAGTCTAATATCCAAAATATTTTCATTTAACACAATAAATTAAATAAAACAAAAATTCTCATCTTTTAAAGGTCTAATATCAAAAATATACACATTGAACACTGGAAATCAGATAAATAAAACAAAAATTCTCATCTGATAAAAGTCTAATATCAAAAATATACACATTGATCCTAAGAAGTCAGATAAATAAAAAAAATCATTTGATAATGTTCTAATACCCAAAGTATACACATTGAACATGATAACATAAATAAAACAAAAATTATCACATGATAAATTTCTAGTATCCAAAATATATATACAGAACACAAGAAATTAATTAAAACTAAATTTCTCATCTGATAAAGGTCTAATATCCAAAATATACATATTGAACACAATAAATAATATAAATAAAATGAAAATTCTCATCTGATAGAGGTCTACTATCCCTAATATACATTTTGAACACAGATATTAAATGAAACAAAAATTCTCATATGATAAAGGTCTACTATCCCAAATATACACATCAAACATAATTAGATAAATAAAAATTTCTCACCTAATAAAGGTCTAATATCAGAAATATACATATTGTACACAAGACATCAGATAAATAAAACAAAAATTTGCATCTGATAAAGTTCTAATATTCAAAATATACATAATGAACACAAGAAATCAGATAAATAAAACAAAACTTCTCATCTGATAAACGACTAAGCCAAAATATAAATACTGAACACTAGAAATCAGATAAATAAAACAGAAATCCTCATCTGATAAATGTAACATAATTAGATAAATTAAACAAAAATCCTAATCTGATAAACTTCTAATGTTGAAAATTACATATTGAACTCAAGAAATTAAATAAAACAAAAATTTTAATCTGATAAAGATCTAGTATCATATATATATATATATACATTAAACACAAGAAATCATATACACAACACAAAAATTCTCATCTGATAAAGGTTTAATAACCAAAATGTACATATTGAATGCAAGAAATTAAATAAAACAAAAATTATCACCTAATAAATGTCTATATGCAAAATATACATATTGAAAATGAGAAATCAGATTTCAAATCTTGAGCTGTTCCCCTCAAATATTTAATTGCTTTCTTTTGGCTTTCAAGGGATTTACTGATTGCTTCCCATTTTTTGTTTGACTTTTCCTCTAATTCTTTAAGGGAATTTTTCATTTCCTCTTTAAAGATCTCTAACATCTTCTTAAGATCATTTTTAAGGTCGATTTCTTCTGTTTCCTCTGTGTTGGGATGTTCAGGTCTTGCTGGTGTAGGTTTTGATGGAACCATGGTGTGTTTTTTGTTGTTGACTGTACTTTTGCACTGGCCTCTATCCATCTCTTTCTCCACTTGGTGCAAGCGGTGTCTGTGTCTGAGGGAGGCTCTCTCAGTCGGATCAATAATCTTGGTCCAGTGGGAGCTCTTGGTCTATTGGGTTCTGATGGACTGTTTGTCTCAGGGAGAAGCTCTTAGTCCAATTGGCCCTTGTGGGCTCTGTCTCAGGGAGTAGTTGTAATCTTGGCACACAGGTGGGTTGGGAGGGGTGGGACTTGTGAGTTACAAGGTCTGGTGGGGGATGGTGGTAGTCTGAACTGCCTGCAGTAGGTCTGCCTGCTGACTGGCCCGAAACTGGGACTGCAATGGGTAGTGGTGTAGGGGTGCAGGGTTGTGCCCCTGGGCCCAAAGCCTAGGGGCTGGGGTGTTCAGGATTGAGGATAAAGACTCACCTCTTAGTCCAATAGGGTCTTGGCCATCTCTGTCTCAGGGTACAGTTGCAGACTCGAAGAATGGGTGTGATGGGGGGAGGTGGGGCTTGGTTACAGGGTCTCATGGGGGATGGTGGTAGTCTGATCTGCCTGCAGGAGGTCTGCTGCCCGACTGAAATGGAGACAAAGAAGACACAAATTGAGGAAATGCTGGAAGTGTAAATCTGAATAAATGAACAGGAACTACAGATGCAAGCATAACCAACAGAGTGCAAGAGATAGAAGAGCGGATCTCTGGTGTTGAAGATACGGTAGAGGAAATAGATTCATCAGTCAAAGAAAACACTAAAGCCAACAAAGTCATGACCCAAAATGTCCAAGAAATTTGGGACACCATAAAAAGACCAAACCTAAGAATAATAGGGATAGAAGAACGAAAAGAATACCAACTCAAAGGCACAGAAAATATATTCAACAAAATCATAGAAGAAAACTTTCACAACCTAAAGAAGGAAAGGCCTATAAAGATACCTTTATCAGATGAGAATTCTTCTTTTGTCTGATTTCTTGTGTTCAATAGCTATATTTTTATATTAGACCATTATCAGAACAGAAGTTTTGTTTTGTTTAATTTCTTGTGTTCAATAAATACATTTTTCATGTTAAACCTTTATCACATGAGAATTTTGTTTTGATTTTCTGATTTCTTGTGTTTTTTGTATATTTTGAATATTAGACCTTTATCAGGTTAGAATTCTTGATTTATTTATCTGATACCATGTGTTCAGCATGCATATTTTGGATATTAGTTCTTTCTCAGGTGAGAATTTTTGTTTTATTTAATCTCTTGTGTTTAATACATATATTTTGGATATTAGACCTTTATCAGATGAGAATTTTTGTTTTATTTATCTGATTTCTTGTGTTCAATATATATACTTGTCATTAGATCTTGATCAAATGAGATATTTTGTTTTATTTATCTGGTATCCTGTTTTCAATATCTATGTTTTGGATATTAGACTTTTTTTTTATTTTTATTTTTTTTTTTCGAAACAGGGTTTCCCTGTGTAGCTTTGTGCCTTTCCTGGAACTCACTTTGTAGACCAGGCTGGCCTCGAACTCACAGAGATCCGCCTGGCTCTGCCTCCCGAGTGCTGGGATTAAAGGCGTGCGGCACCACTGCACGGCTTGGATATTAAACTTTTATCCAATGAGAATTTTTGTTTTCATTTATCTAAATATGTTCAATATGTATATTTGAATGTTAGACCTACCTCTAATAATTGTTGTTTTTTTCTCATTTATTTTGTTCAATATGTGTATTTTGGATATTAAAATTTTATCACATGAAAATTTTTCTTTTATTTATCTGATTTCCTTTGTTCAAACTGTATATTTGGATATTAGACCTCTATTAAATGAGATTTTTTTTAATATATTTGATTTCTTGTGTTCAGTATGCATATTTTGGATATTAGTTTTTTCTCAGGTGAGAACTACTGTTTTATTTAATTTATTGTGTTCAGTAAATATATTGTGGATATTAGACTTTTATCAGATAAGAATTTTTGTTTATTTATCTAATTATGTTCAATATGTATATATTGGATATGAGACATCTCTCAAATGAGATTTTTTGTTTTATATATTTGATTCTTGTGTTCAGTATGCATAATTTTGGATATTACACCTTTATCAGACAAGAATTTTCATTTAAATTATCTGATTTCTTGTGTTCCGTATGTATATTTTTGATATTATACCTTAATAAGATGAGAATTTTTCTTTTATTTATCCAATTATGTTCAATATGTCTGTTTTGGATATTAGACCTTTATCAGATCAGAATTTTTGTTTTATTTGTCTGTTTTCTTGTGTTCAATATGTATATTTTGGATATTAGACTTACTGCTGATAATTTTTGTTTTTTTCTTATTTATTGTGTTCAATTTATATTTTGGATATTATACATTTATCAGATGAGATTTTTTTTATTTATCTGAATTCTTGTGTTCAATATGTATATTTTGGATATTAGACCTTTATCTGAAGATTTTTTGTTTTATTTATCTAATTATGTTCAGTATGTATATTTTGGATGTTAGACCTTTATCAGTTGGGAATTTTTGTTTTATTTAATTTCTTGTGCTCAGTATGTATATTGTGGATATTAGACCTTTATCAAGTAAGAATTTTGATTTTGTTTAATTTCTAGTGTTCATCATGGATATTTTGGATATTTGACCTATATCAGATCAGAATTTTTGTTTTATTTGTCTGATTTCTTGTGTACAGTATGTATATTTTTTAATTAGACCCTTATCAGATGAGAATATTTGTTTCATTTATCTAATGTCTTCTGTTCAATATGTATATTTTGTATAATAGACTTTTATAAGATGAGAATTTTCATTTTATTTATGTGATTCCTTGTGTTAAATATGTTTATTTTGGATATCAGTCCTCTATCATGTGAGAATATTTGTTTTGTTTAATTTCTTGTGTTCAATAAGTATACTTTTGATATTAGTCTTTTATCAAATGAGAATTTTCTTTTATTTACCTGATTTCTAGTTTTCAATTTTGTATATTTTGGATAATGACAATTATCAGGTGATAATTTTTGTTTTATTTAATTTCTTGTGTTCCGTGTGTATATTTTGGATATTAGACTTCTTTCAAATGAAAAATTCTGTTTTAATTTTCTAATTATATTCTATAGGTATATTTTGCATATTAGACTTTCATAAAGTGAGATTATTTTGTTTTATATATTTGATATCCTTATTCAGTATATAAATTTGGTTATTAGTTTTCTTCAGGTGAGAATTTTTGTTTTATTTAATTTCTATGTTCAGTATGTATATTTTTGATATTAGACCTTTATCAGAGGATAATTTTCATTTTATTTATCTGATTTCTTGTGTTCAATGTATGTATTTTGGATATTAGACCTCTATCAAATGAGAATTTTCCTTTTATTTATCTGATTTCTTGTGTTCACTATGTATATTTTTGATATTAGACCTTTATGAGATGAGAATTTTTGTTTTATTTATCTAATTATGTTCAATATGTATATTTTGGATATAAGACCAATTTCAGAGGAGAATTTTTGTTTTATTTGTATGATTTCTTTTATTCAATACATATATTTGGGATATTAGGCCTTTATCAGATGAGAATTTTTGTCTTATTTAATTTCTTGTGCTTAGTATGTATATTTTGGACATTATACCATTAACAGATGAGAATTTTTATTTTATTTATCTTATTATGTTCAATATGTACATTTTGCTTATTAGACTTTTTTCAGATGAGAATTTTTATTTTATTTATCTTATTATGTTCAATATGTATATTTTGGTTATTAGACATTTATCAGATGAGAATTTTTGTTGTATTTATCTAATTTCTTCTGTGCAATATGCATTTTTTGATATTAGACCTTTATCAATTTAGAATTTTCATTTGTTTTGTTGGAATTTTTTGTGTTCAATATGTATATTTTGGATATTAGACCCTTAACAGATGAGGTTTTTGTTTTATTCATGTGATTTCTTGTGTTCACTATGTACATTTTTTATATTAGACCTTTATCAGATCAGAATTTTTGTTTTATTTCATTTCTTGTGTTAAGTATGTATATTTTGGACATTAAATGTTTAAAAGATGATAATTTTTGTTTTATTTATCTTATTAAGTTCAATATGTATATTTTGGATATTAGACCTTTATCAGATGAGAATTTTTGTTTTATATATTTGATTTCTTGTGTCCAGCATGCATATTTTTGGTATTAATACTTTATCAGGTGAGAATTTTTGTTTTATTTATATGGTATACTGCATTCTATATGTATACATTGGATATTAGACATTTGTCAGATGTTAATTTTTGTTATATTGTCTGATATCTTGTATTCAACATGTATATTTTGGATATTAGACCTGTATCTGATGAAAGTTTTTGTTTTATTGATCGCGTTTCTTCAGTTCAATATGTATATTTTGGATATTAGACCTTTATCAGGTGACAATTATTGTTTTATTTCTTGCATTCAATATGTATATTTTGGATGTAGACCTTTATCAGATCTGATTTTTTCGGTGTTATTTATCTAATTAAATTCAATATGTATATTTTCAATATAAGACATTTATCAGATGAGAATTTTTTTATTTAGCTAGTTATGTTCGATATGTATATTTTGGATATTGCACCTTTATCAGGTGAGAATTTTTAATTGATTAATGATATCTTGTGTTCAATATGTATATTTTTTATATTCGACATTTCTATGATGAAAATTGTTATTTTATTTATCTGATTTCTTCTGTTCAACAGGTTTAATTTAGATATTAGACCTTCATCAGATGAGAATATTTGTTTTATTATTTGATTTCTAGTATTCAATATAATATTTTTGATATTGGACTTTTATCAGATGACAATATTTTTTATTTAATTTCTAGTGTTCAGTAAATAATATGGATATTAGACATTTATCAGATGAGAAATTTTGTTTATTTATTTGATTTCTTTATTTGAATATATGTACTTTAGGTATAAGTTCTTTATCAGGTGAGAATTATTGTGTCATTTAATTTCTTGAGTTCAATATGTATATTTTGGATATTAGATTTTCATGAGTTGCTAATTTTTTTAATTTAATTTAATTTTATTTTACAGTACAATTCAGTTCTACATATCAGCTATGGATTCCTTTGTTCTCCTCCCTCCCACCTGCCTCCCCTTCCCCCCAGCCTACCCCCTATTTCTACCTCCTCCAGGACAAGCCTCCCCCGAGGCAATCCAGGCAGGTCCAGTCCTCTCCTCCCAACCCGAGCCAAGCAACCCTGTATAAGCCCCAGGTTTCAAACAGCCAACTCATGCAATGAGCACAGGACCCGGTCCCACTGCCTGGATGCCTCCCAAACACATCAAGCCAATTGACTATCTCACCCATTCAGAGGGCCTGATCCACTTGGGGGCCCCTCAGTCATTGGTTCATAGTTCATGTGTTTCCATTTGTTTGGCTATTTGTCCCTGTGCTTTATCTAACATTGATCTCAACAATTCTTGCTCATATAAACCCTCTGCTTTCTCGCTAATTGGACTCCCAGAGCTCCACCCGGGGCCAAGCCATGGATCTCTGCATCCAGTTCCCTCAGTCTTTGGATGGGGTTTCTAGCACGACAATTAGGGTGTTTGGCCATCCCATCACGAGTAGGTCAGTTTGGGCTGTCTCTCGACCATTGCCAGCAGTCTATTTTGGGGGTATCTTTGTGGATTTCTGTGGGCCTCTCTAGCACTTTGCTTCTTCCTATTCTCATGTGGTCTTCATTTACCATGGTCTCTTATTCCTTGTTCTCCCTCTCTGTTGTTGATCCAGCTGGGATCTCCCACTCCCCCAAACTCTCTTTCCCTCAATCCTCACCCTTCATTACCCCCACTCATGTCCAGATTGTTCATGTAGATCTTATCCATTTCTCTGACATTGGGTGATCCCTGTGTCTTTCTTGGGGTCCTGTTTTCCAGGTAGCCTCCCTGGTGATGTGAGCAGCAGTCCAGTCATCCTTGTTCCACATCTGGTATCCTCCTATGAGTGAGTACATACCATGTTTGTCTTTCTGAGTCTGGGTTACTTCACTCAGGATGATTTTTTTCTAGATCCATCCATTTTCCTGCAAACCTCATGATGTCATTGTTTTTCTCTTCTGAGTAGTATTCCATTGTGTATATGTACCACATTTTAATTATCCATTCTTCAGTTGAAGGACATCTAGGTTGTTTCCAGGTTCTGGCTATTGCAAATAGTGCTGATATGAACATAGCTGAGCAAGTGCTCTTGTGGTATGATTGGGCATTCCTTGGGTATATGCCCAAGAGTGGTATAGCTGGATCTTGGGGGAGATTGATTCCCAATTTTCTAAGAAAGTACCATATTGATTTCCAAAGTGGTTGTAAAAGTTTGCATTCTCACTAGCAGTGGAAGAGAGTTCCCCTAGCTCCACATCCTCTCCTGCATAAGGTGTCTTCCTTGTTTTTGATCTTAATCATCCTGACAAGTGTAAGGTGGTATCTCAGAGTCATTGGGAAGGCCTCCCTTCTCCAAGACCCTGGCAGACCCTTCAATGTCCTCAAGTTGTTAATTTTTATTAGATGAGAATTTTAATATCATTTAACTGATTTCTAGTATTCAATATATATATTTTGAATTTTAGACTGCTATCAGGTGAGAATTTTTTTTTGTCTGATTTTTTTGTGTTCATTATACATATTTTTGGTATTAAACCTCTATCAGGTGAGAATTTTTGTTTTGTTTATATGATTTCTTGTATTCAATATGTATATTTTGGATATGAGACCTTTATCATGCAGGAATTTTTGTTTTAGTAATGTGATTTCTTGTGTTCAATTGGTATATTTTTTATATTAGTCGTTTATCAGAACAGAATTTTTGTTTTAGTTTTTTTCTTATATTCAATAAGTATATTTTTTCATATTAGACCTTTATCTCATGAGGATTTTGTTTCCTTTTTCTGATTTCTTTTTCTCAGTATGTGTATTTTGGATACTAGACTTTTATCAGATGAGAATTTTCCTTTTACTTATCTGATATCTTATATTCAATATGTATATTTTGAATATTACACCTTTATGAGATGAGAATTTTTGTTTTATTTACTCTTGTGTTCAGTATGTATGTTTTGGATATTAGACTTTCATGAGATAATAATTTTCATTTTAATTAATTTACTGTGTTCAGTATGTTTTTTATAAAAGACCTTTACTAGATGAGAATTTTTGTTTTATTTATCTGATTTCTTCTGTTCAATATGTATATTTTAGATATTAGACTTTTATCAGATGAGAAATTTTGTTTTAAATATACATATTGAACACAATAAATCATATAAATATAACAAAAATTCTCATCTCATAGAGGTTTAATATCAAAAATATGCATAATTAACACAAAAAATCAGACAAATAAAATGAAAATTCTCATCTGAAAAATTTCTAATATCAAAAATATACATACTGAACACAAAAAATTAATTAAAACAAAAATTATCATCTAATAATTTTTTGTGTTTTCTATATGTATATTTTGGATATTAGACATTTGTTAGGTGAGAATTTTTGTTTTATTTACTTTCCTGTGTTTACTATGTATATTTTCAATATTAGACTTTTATCAGATGAGAATTTTTGTTTTATTTATCTAATAATATCAATATGTATATTTTGGATATAAGACCTTTATCAGGTGAGAACTTTTGTTTTATTGATCTGATTTTGTCTGTTCAACATCGATATTTTAGATATTAAAACTTTAACAGATGAGAATTGTTACTTTATTTACCTGATTTCTTGTTTTCAATTGATATATTTTTTATATAAGAACTTTATCAGAACAGAATTTTTGTTTTATTTTATTTCTTGTGTTCAATAAGTATATTTTTCATATTAGACCTTAATCACTCAATAATTTTGTTTTGTTTTTCTGATTTCTTGTGTTCTATATGTATATTTTGTATGTTAAACCTTTATGAGGTGAAAAGTTTTGTTTTATTGATCTGATTTCTTGTTTCAATATGTATATTTGCATAATAGACCTTTAGCAGATGAGACTTTTTGTTTGTTTATATGATTTCTTGCATTCCATAGGTATATTTGTGATATTTGGCCTTTATCAGATCAGAATTTTTGTTTTATTTATCTAATTATGTTCCACATGCATTTTTTTAATATTAGACCTTTGTCAGATGAGAATTTTTCTTTTATTTATTTTCTTGTGTACAGTATGTGTATTTTATTTATTAGACCTTTATCAGGTGAGAATTTTTGTTTTATTTATATGATTTCTCGCGTTTTTTATATATATTTTGGATATTAGACTTTTGTCATGTGAGAGTTTTTTTTGTTTTAATTTCTTGTGTTCAGTATGTATATTTTGGAATATTAGACCATTAACAGTTGAGAAAATTTATTTTTCTAAATATTTTCAATATGTATATTTTGGATATTAGACCTTATGAGATGAGAATTTTTGTTTTCTTTTATGATTTCTTGTGTTCAATATGTATATTTTTGATATTAGAGCTTAATAATATCTGATTTTATGTTTTATTTAATTTCTTGTGTTAAGTATTAATAGATTTTATTAGATAAAAATTTCTATTTTATTTAATCTCCTATGTTCAATATATGTTATAGTTATTAGACTTTTATCAGAGGAGAATTTTTTTCATTTACTTAATTATGTTCTATACGTATATATATTTTTATTTTATAATTTATTTTAATTTTACATATCAGCCATGGATTTCCCTGTCCTCCCCTTCCCTCCCCTACCTTCCCTCCAGCCCATCCCCCATTCCCATCTCCTCAAGGGCAAAGCCTCCCCTGAGGACTAGGATCAACCTGGTAGACTCAATCCAGGCAGGTCTAGTCCCCTCCTGCCAGCCCAAGCCAAGCGACCCTGCATAGGCCCCAGGTTTCAAACAGCCAACTCATGCAATGAGCACAGGACCCGGTCCCACTGCCTGGAGGCCTCCCAAACAAATCAAGCCAATCAACTATCTCACCCATTCAGAGGGCCTGATCCAGTTGGGGACCACTCAGCCATTGGTTCATAGTTCATGTGTTTCCATTAGTTTGGCTATTCATCCCTCTGCTTTTTTCAATTTTGGTCTCAATAATTCTTGCTCATACAATCCCTCCTCTTTCTCACCAATTGGACTCCTGGAGCTCCACCTGCGGCCTGGCTGTAGATCTTTGCATCCACTTCCCTCAGTCATTGGATGAGATTTCTAGCACAACAGTTAGGGTATTTGGCCATCCTATACCACAGTAGGTCAGTTCAGGCTTTCTCTTGACCATTGCCAGTAATCTATTGTGGAGGTATCTTTGTGGATTACTGGGGACCTATCTAGTATTTTGCTTCTTCCTATTCTCATGTGGTCTTCATTTATCTTGGTCTTTTATTCCTTGTTCTCCCTCTCTGTTCTTGATCCAGCTGGGATCTCCTGCTCCCCTAAGCTCTCTTTCCTTCAACCCTTGCCTTCAATAACCCCACTCACGTCCAGGTTGTTCATATAGATCTCATCCATTTCTCTGTCATTGGGCAATCTCTGTGTCTTTCTTAGGGTCCTGTTTTCTAGGTAGCCTCCCTGGAGTTGGGAGTAGCAGTCTAGTCTTCCTTTGTTTTACATCTAGTATCCTCCTATGGGTGAGTACATACCATGTTTGTGTTTCTGAGTCTGGGTTACTTCACTCAGGATGATTTTCTCTAGATCCATCCATTTGCCTGCAAACCTCACGACGTCATTGTTTTCTTCTGCTGAGTAGTACTCCATTGTGTATATATACCACATTTTATTTATCCCTTCTTCTGTTGAAGGGCATCTAGGTTGTTTCCAGGTTCTGGCTATTACAAACAATGCTGATATGAACATAGCTGAGCAAGTGCCCTTGTGGTATGATTGAGCATTTCTTGGCTTTCTGTGGAAACAAAAGCAGAACCTCTTTTCCAAAGTAACATATCCTTATATCCAAATTTTGAAGTCAAGGTACCTTTAAAATTTACATTTTGGCATAACTGAACAGCTTTTACAATTAAATGTTTTTCTTCAGTTACAAATATCAAAGACAACATAATCCAGATTCTCTGTATGATAGCCATCTTTACGTGGCTTATTACCTTTATTGTTGTTTTAAAGACTTTACTTTTAAAAACTGTTTATATAACTGTATATATTCCTTTTTATCTCTTTTTGAAGCATATGGCACTGTGGCTGTTGGCTCTGCCCACTATAGCTTCCCAACATGGCAGTTCTGCCAGCTCTGGGAGCCATCAAGTATCAGAAATAGTGGGTCTACATTTTTATCAAAGCAGTGTGTAGCCCAGAAAGCTTTCTCTCTCTCTTTTTTAAATACTAGTAAAGACTAAATCTACCACACAGTGTAATGTGCCGCTAGCACACGTCTCATTCCCACCATACTGCAGGTCAAGTGCCCATGCCAGGAACCTGCCAGTAGCTCAAACCCACGTTTTGCAGCATCTAGCTGCCCATATGAGACATGAAGCAGGAACCTGGTTTTGGCTCTGTTTAGAATTGGTTATTAGGCCGGGCAGTGGTGGCGCACGCCTTTAATCCCAGCACTCGGGAAGCAGAGGCAGGTGGATCTTTGTGAGTTCGAGGCCAGCCTGGTCTCCAAAGCGAGTTCCAGGAAAGGCGCAAAGCTACACAGAGAAACCCTGTCTCGAAAAACCAAAAAAAAAATTGGTTATTAAATATTGATAAGTTTCAGGTGGAAACTCGAGCCATTGGGCGCCATTTGTAGCTGGAGAATTTTTCTCCAGCTTTCACCACCAAGTCCCGCCAGTCCCAGAGCCCACTTATAAAATAAACACGCAGACTTTTACATTATTTAAACTGCTTGGCCATTAGCTCAGGCTTATCATTGTCTAGCTCTCACTCTTATATTCAGCCCATTTATATCAATCTTTGCCACGTGGCTCGTGGCTTACCGGTACTTTACATCTTTCTTGTCTTGGCAGTGGCTCCAGCTGGTCTCTCTTTCCTTCCTCCTTCCTTCATTCTCCTCTCTCCTTGTCCCACCTATACTTCCTGCCTGGTCGCTGGCCAATCAGTGCTTTATTTATATAAAGCGATATCCACAGCATAAAGGAGATATAATAAACTGATAGTAATTATTTTATAACTTGAGATAATTCTGACTTTTAAGTGTCTTATATTCCAATTAGAAGAAATAGCCTGACAGAATAGTCTATATAAGTGAAAGAGAGCTGTTTTTGGAGGTTATTGCTCTTTTGATGGTCCTCCATCCAGCTCCTAAGTAAATCATACATCTAGGCTTATTCTTACTTATGAGTACTCAGCCATTAGTTTGGCTTAATTTCCAGCCAGCTTTTCTTAAATTAACCCTTTTATCTTTTGCCTTTGGCTTTTCTTATTCTCTAAATTCTGTAATTCTTACTCTTACTCTGTGGCTGGCTGTGTAGCTGGGTGGCTGGCTCCTGGAGCCCTCCTCCTCCTCCTCCTCCTCCTCCTCTGACTCCTTGATTTTAGAGCTTTCTACCCAGTTTTCTCCTATATATACTCTGAGCCTGCAAGTCCCACCTATCCTTTCTCCTTTCTTGCTATTGGCCAGTTCTTTATTAAATCATCAGGTGTTTTACACAGGCACAGTAATATAGCTTCACAGAGTTAAACAAATTCAACATGAACAAAAGCAGTACACCTTAAAATAACATTCTATTACATAGAGTTACTTGGTACCTACAACAAATGAACTTCAGTGCCAAAGTAATAGGCAGAAAATTACATGTGGAAACAAACATGTATAACCATACTGATAGTCCACAATGTACACTTTAAAGTTAAATTAGTGAATGAGAAAATGAAGGTCACTACATATTGATAAAGTGAGAAATTCAACAAGAGTCCATAAACACATGTTCTTGTGACATTGATGTTCCCAATTTTATAAAGCACTCACTACAAAATATGAGATAACAGATAGAATTCATCATTATTTGGGGTGATTTTAATGCATGATTATATCAGTTATCAAAACAAAAGGAAAGCAATGAACAACTGATATACAAATAATGGACTGATTTAACATTTACAGAACTTTCCATGGAACAGTAGCAGAATTCATTTTTATCAGCAGCCTGAGCAGTTACTTTTCAAGATGGTTTTATGCAAAGCAAATCTTCTCAAAAACAAGGTAATTGAAGTAACTTTTATTTTTATAAGATCACAGTATAAAAAATACAAAAAAGAACAAAAATGAACTATAGAAAATATATAAACACATGGAGGCCAGAAAAACAAAACACTGAACAATCAGTGAGATGGTAAAAAAAATTGGGAGTGGATTCCAAAGTTCTTAGACACAAATGGTGGTAGGAATAGAGCATAACATTCTTGAAATGTATGAAAATAACAGAGTATTGGAATCTACAAAAAATAAAGTGTTGCAAGAGGGAAGTCAAAGTCTATTTGATATAAAGGTATACATTTAAAAATTAGGGACTAGTAGATGGTTCAGCAAGTAAAGGTAAATGCCAACAACTCTGAGTTCAAATCCTGGGAAACATGGTAGAATAAAGGCATTGAACACTAGTAACCTATTCCCATCCACCATCTACATGTGAGTTATAGTGTGTGCACAAGTGAGTGAACGCTATGTGTGTGAGTTCATTCACAAATAACTATGTGTTGAAAACATAAAAATGAAATATCATTAGTCAGAAAGAAACAACAATGATCAGAACTCAAGTCAACGAGTTCTGAATCTCAACCCATACAGCACAAGAGAACACTCAGCCAATACTAATAAAATCAAACCTGACAAGTCATACAAAAGAACCAGTAAAACACTTAGTTCTATAAAAGTATCGCTGTATGTAACACACTCCTCTAATAAGAATGACACCACTTCAAGTTAAAGACCACACAAATGGAAGGATGAATGGAACCTCACAATTAGCTGGGTCAGGGCCCAGAAGCTTCAGAAACAAAAATCACTGATGTTGGGTCAGGGGGCAGAGCTCAAAACCTCTCAGCATGGCAGAGCTACATACTGACATGGAGAGTAAAACAGTCCCTCAGCTATGATATGGGCATCACGTTCAAAAGTGACAATACATTCAGTCTCCCCTAGTGTTATTGACACTGTGGTTCCAACATATTGGAGAGTATCAGATAGGGAATTTGGTCAAAAACGATGGGAGAGGACCAAAGAAAAGAGAACAGAACATACAGTAAACACTGCTGCCTAACTCCCACTGAGGTCTCTATAAGTGTGAACCAACAGCTTGTCAAAGTGAAGAGACCACCTTGGCATGCAGAGAATGGGAGGAAGAAGGCCACATGCCACCCAAAGAGGTGACAAAGAGAATGACTCACCTGACCTTTGCAGGGGACTCTCCTACTTGCAAGCTGCTATCCCCACTGTGATCATATATAAACCCTGGAAAGCAAATGTGCAAAAAGCAAATGGTGCTGGACTTTGAACTTACTCCCTGAAGGCTGTTCATAGCACCTCTCTCCTCATAATGACATGAAGGTGTGTGATGTGTGACTGATCCATTTCCATCATTGGATTTCAGCTTCAGGCAGAGAAGCAGGGATTGATTGTCAAATGATTCTCACAAAAGACTCACTTTCCAGAACTACTGGTGCATGGACAAAAAAATAAACAGTTGACTGTCATGAAAGTGGTGATGGAGTTGAATGTGGGTGGGGAGGTATGTGTGTAGGAGTAAACTAATGAATTAAACACAAGTGGGTTAAAGGTTAAACTGGCTAATATTACAAGAGGAAATGGTGCTAGACTTAACCTTGACCCAGCTGCTTGTTCTTTTCTGCTTTTTCTGTGTTGGGGGGGGGGCGGTCTCTGACATTTTTCTCTTGGCCAAAAGTAGAGAAAAATGAATTCCGGAAAGAATCATACTATTTCTGAAAACTTCAACAACAAAAGAAATCCAAGAACCTGTAGTAAGAAAACAGATTGCTCATCTGCCCTTCTCCGACCATGTAAATGGGGAAACATCAGTATGTAAAGGACAAATCCCCTCTGAGTGAGGGTAGGAGACACTAGTGCTGTAGCAGTCCTATGGCAATAGACCCCTGCACAAAACCATATATGATATCCATCTCGTGTTGCAAACTGGACTTCTAAGCATCATGACTCATTTGGTGATGGAATTAC
Source organism: Peromyscus eremicus (assembly GCF_949786415.1). Lineage (NCBI taxonomy): Eukaryota > Metazoa > Chordata > Mammalia > Rodentia > Cricetidae > Peromyscus > Peromyscus eremicus. Next base: position 255,688 of record NW_026734349.1, read on the forward strand.
TCTTTCAAAGAGGAGGCATCTCAGATACTCTGCATAACAGATATTTACATTATGATTGATAACAGTTGTGATTACAGTTATGACATAGCAAGAAAAATAATTTCATGGTGAAATGTCAAAACATGAGGAATTATACTTCAATGTTCATATGATTAGGAAGGTTAAAAATAGTAGTTCTGGAGGCTATTAAATATGACAATATGGGATTGTGAGTAGCTAACAGTCTTTTTCACTACTGGCAATGCTGAGAATGAGAAGCATAAGACAAAGCACTACTTGCTAAGGAAGCTTGCTAAGAGGCAGAAAGGCTGGAGCCAGAGCTTCAGACTCTGCAGTACAGCAACAAAAAAAGCCAGAGATGGCCATTGCACAATTTTGTGGTCCCCTGAACAACAGGCACTTAACAATGAAAGACAGACTCCTCGGCCAGATCATTTAATTTCTCTGAGGCCTTGGTGTTCTCATTCTTTAAGCTCTGCATGTGTGACATGACCTGCTCATGCCCCATCTTGACCTTTTCATAGAAAGTGTTTGGCAGGTAGTAGGTCCTGGACCTAGAGGTAATGAACTCCATGAACATAGGCTTCAAGTTCACAGGAATTCAGGGTGTGTTCTAGACTACTGGATGTCATGGGATGCCACATCTTGTCTCCTAAGTAATGGGAACTTCTGGTATTTATTATACTTGCTGTTGTATGGACAAAGGGCTGGCTAGAAAAACCCACCCTGAACCTGGAGCCCAGAACTTGGGAAGAAATACACAGATCAGAGCAGAAGGAAACACAGTTTGGCTCATTCAGATCAGAGCCATCTTTGCCCCTGGCCAACTGCCTTGTGAAATCAACCAATCACAGAGCAGAACAGTAGAACCCTGGGCCCCAAGTCAACCCGAGGTTGACTGCACTTCCAAAACATCCAGTGTAAACCGCCCTGTCTTGTCAGTATTAAAAAAAAGGCTGTTCTGTCCACCCTGGTAGAGGCAGCTACTCTTCCGGACTCCTCATTCTCAAATAAATATCTTTCTCAAAAGAATTTTGGGTGTGATGATCTTCATTCACTGGCATAGAGAAGATCCTTGTTGAGATGTCCCCCAGTGGACAGAGCAAGAGGGGACTGAAAGAGCAGAGCAAGGAGGAGCTGAACAGAAGGACTTTGCCGAGTCGTGCCTCAGTGGACAGAGCCATAAAGAGCTAAAAAGTAACACTTTTCTCCAGAGCCAGAGTACGTTGCTACATTCCTGCAGGGTTTTTTCCCTTTTTGCTAAGTGAAGCAAAAAAAAGCCACAGCATAGGCAAGAGAAGCAGAGCTCAACAAGGAAGCCCCCTTAAGAGGGGACTGAGCAAAGCTCAGCTGTAGCAGCTCTCCAGGAGAAGAGCAGGATTTTTGTATCCTGCAGGGAGATCATCCACCATTAGTTCCAGGTATGAATTTCCAAAGAAGTCAGAAAATTGTCCCTTCCAGGGTCGGGCTGCTTCTTTGCAGTTCCAGCTGTCAGAGCTGTGCACAACAGCTCCAGGTCTCTGAGACATCTTCAGGGAAGAGCTGTTGTGAGCAGCTTGAGGTGTCCAGGATATTTCGCCCTCCAGGGCTGAACTGTCTCCTAGCAATTTCAGCCATCAGAGCTGTCCTAAGCACATCAAGGTGTTGCCTGACTCCCTAGGTAGTCAGGACACCTTTCCCCAGAGTTGTTGCAACAAATTTACTTATATTGTTGGTACCAAAACCTGGGACCAAACCCACAGAGTTGCAAACAATTTACTTACACCTATTCTGACCCTATGCCAGTAGAGGCAGGCTGTTTAGATGATGGGAAGTGGAGTTGCATGATTTTCTCAGGAGGCTTGCCGAAATAGCTGTCTAAGAATTTCCCTGGTGTCTACTCCACAGGTGTGTACCCTCCGGAGTCTGTGAAGATGTTTCTCCTGTCTTCAAAAACAAATACTCTATGATGGGATGTGTCATGATGGAGACCAAAATAACATCGTGAAAAGTTTTGAGGATGGGATGCAACATCATGATAGATTTATGAACACCTCCAAGGAAATATCTATGTGTCACTAAAGTAAGTACACTGGTAGAACTATAATACTCAAAGTGGTGCTCCCAATTTTCACCAAGGTATCACCTGGGAACTGTGAGATAGGGAACTACACATGCCCAACCACAGATCCCTGACTGCAGGCACTAGAGGGAGATACATGCACAAACACATAGAAAAATACACAACATAAACACATGTATGTGAGAGACAGAAGGACAGATAATGTGATACTTAGACAGAGAAAGAGAGACTGAGTGATAGAGGGAGAACTCTATCAATTGGATGCTGAACAAATGCATGCAGGAGTGTCCTCTCAAAGGGTAACAAAAGGAGCAGGGATCAGTCTGAGTCCCTGTATGGACACATTTAGATGTTTGACCAGGCCTCTCCAACTGCTGCTTGGAGAATCAAATGTACAAGGCCTTTTAAAGCAAGTAACAAAAATTAACTCAAACTCACAGTAACTAACATCTCACACTAGACAGCACTTGATAGATTTTCTTCAAAGTCATGCTGGGAATTCATACTACTGCCTCAGTCCATGAGTACTATGACTCATGCCACAGGCTGTTTTTGTTTCTTTTTAGAGGAAGCAGAATAGTCTTTGTCCTCATGCCATTCCTGTCCACATTTGAGGTTCTGCCTTTGGGAGGAGTTCAGAGACATGATTTTGGCATACCCTGAAGGCATACCCTAAAGATGCAGCCTACCAGAAACACAGACCTTATATAAAATGAATTAATGATGACAGAGTGGACCTGGGATTGAAACCTCAGGGTTTGAAACTATGAATACCTATTTTTCATGCTCTCTTCTGTGATAAAGATCAGGCAATCTCACTGCTAATTTCTTTCAATAGTCATTTGCTGTATCTGACCCGTTAGTCTCTGGACCTTCTGCTTCACCTGCATCTTGGTGAGGAAGGTTTGGTGGAATGGTGGCTCCCTGGTGCTCCTTGTGAGTAGATGAAGATAAATTAACTTGTAATATGACAAGGCAACGAGGATGGACAGACCACCCTGAGTCCTAATCAAATGTTTGAGAAAGTTTGTGACACCCCAAATTATTTTGTTCCATGCTTCAGATGCCCCCTCTGGGGAACTCAGCTGTCTCCTCTATTTGAAGGGAAGGGGTTATCTCAGCTCTCTGGTTTGCCCTCATAACACATGCTCCAAGTAACGAAGGAGATAGCCTCTTCAGGCTTATTCACAGCTGTAGACTCAGAATTTATCTTGGCTGCAGAGTCCACAATCCTGTGGGTTTACAAGTTAGCAGAAAATTACAATAGTTCATAATCACCCCAGTAATTTAGAGTTTCCCCAAATATCTTGAGAGGTCACTAATCATATATCTATTGATGGAGAAGACATATAAAGGTAGAACATGGTCACCAGACTCAACAAGTCACCTCACTGACAACTCAGGAACACAGAGCATCTGGGAAGTACCTAAAGTTAGCCAGTGTGTGTGGTGGTATTTTATGTTTTTAAATAAAGTTGCCTGGGGTCAGAGCTATTAGAGCCATAGCAAGTGTGTGGCAGTGGTGGTGTACGCCTTTAAGGACCTGGAGGGTGGTACATACAGGCAGTGACGAGGCAGTCACATGATTGGGTTTACAACCAATCAGAAGCCAGAACAGAGAGACTATGGAGACAGACACACAGGAAGGAGGGCTCCTCTCTTTCGGAGAGCTCTCTTGGCTGAGGAGGATCCCTGAATCAGAAAGGGTGAGGCTCTTGGCTCTGACCTCTTGGCTTTCTTCTCTGAATTGGCTCTGTGTTTTCTCTCTGATAAAACCATTGGCTACATCTACACTGAATTACATCTACATTTGGCACCCAACGTGACAAGAATCTGTTAAAAACCATTTAACTGCTAAGTTGGATTCACACTTCGGACACTAGGTGGCTGTTTTTAAATTCCCTCGGATTTGTACTGTTCTACGAGGACTTGGTTATCCAATATTTTAAAGGAAACTATTTAAAGAGAAATTTTTTCCACATTTTAAAAAAAAAGAGATAATGGGTTTTCTGTGTTCATTAGAAAAAAATTGGGCTTTGTTTGCAATTTTAGACAGTCTAACATTGGAACAGTTATATGGGAAGATTAACGTTGATAGAATTATGCATTTTATTACTATATTTATTCTTATTTTACTATTTAAGAAGATATCGTCTGAGTCAGTTGCCTTGAAACCATTCTGGATGTTGGATCATCTGTGCCATGGTATCATCAGAGACCTTTCAGGGGGTCTTGGCTGGTCAAACCTGATGTATCTTAATCTTGAACAATTTAAGTGCCAGGGTGACAGCTTTAGAAAAACTTGATACTCTTGTAAAAACTCAGACAGAAGAAACTAACAGTGAAGTTGCTTCAAGATTTTATCATAGGGTTACAGAAAGAAAGCCTGTTTTCACACAGTCACCCTTAGTTTGTCCAGTAATCATACAGCAGTTGCCTGATCAAATGACTACACAAAATATTTGTCTTCCAATTGAAATGTTAGATTTACGAAGGTTTGTAGCTAGAGTTTTCCTGCCTGGCCCACAGTCAGGACAAATCTCTCTCACCTGCCAGTCCCACAGCCTCAGACCCAACCAAGCAAACACAGAGACTTATATTGCTTACAAACTGTATGGACATGGCAGGCTTCTTGCTAACTGTTCTTACAGCTTAAATTAATCCATTTCCATTAATCTATGCCTTGCCACATGGCTCGTGGCTTACCGGCATCTTCACATGCTGGTTGTCATGGTGGCGGCTGGCAGTGTCTCTCTCACTCAGCTTTCCACTTCCCAACTTTATTCTCCTCCTTGTCCCACCTACACTTCCTGCCTAGCCAATGGCCAATCAGTGTTTTATTTACTGACTAATTAGCAACACATTTGCTATACAGAACATCCCACAGCAAAGGTTTAAGGAGGCAATAGTATCTTATGGCATGCATTCCCCATATGTAAAGCAAATGTTAAACTCTTGGTCAACATATAATAGGATTGTACCACAGGATTGGTGGGAGCTGGCACAAGCTGTTCTGGAACCCAGTCAAAGGCTTCAGTGGCTAACTTGGTTCAAGGATGAAGCTAAAAACATAGAAAAACAGTGGAGGGATAAAGGAATACAAGTCTGCCAGCATCAGCTTATGGGAGAAGGTCAATATGCTTCAGCACCAGCACAATGTTTATATGATGTCCAAACCCTAATTTTATGTCGAACAGCAGCCTTGAATGCATGGGACAGAGTTGAGGAACCAGGAAAAAAAACTGAGTCATTTACAAAGGTTATACAAGGCCCAAAAGAATCTTTCACAGATTTTTTACAAAGACTGGCTTCAGCAGTAAAGAGAATGGTCCCAGATTCAGAAGCTGGTAGGATAATAATTGAAACTTTGGCCTTTGAGAATGCGAATGCAGCATGCAAAACAATAATCAGGCCATTAAAGGCAAGATCTGCACCTTTGGAAGATTGGATTAGAGATACAGTTAATGTTGAAGCTCATGAGCATGATGATACGTGGGTAGGAGAAGCAATTTCAAGAGGTTTGAGGAATGTTAGATGTTTTGGATGTGGAAAGCAAGGACATTTGAAAAGGGACTGTAAACAGGTCATTCCTAGAAACAATGTTTCTTCAAGGAACAATGGCAACAGAAAGCCCCTTCCTTCTGGAGTATGCAGAAGGTGTGGTAAGGGAAAACACTGGACCAACGAATGTAGATCAACAAGGGACAGACAGGGTAATCCTTTGCCTCAGTCTTCGGGAAACTCCCAGAGGGGCCTCATGCAGGCCCCAATAGCAAATCCAGTTCAAACCTTTCCTGCAGTCGTAGAGGAAACCCCTACCCAGAGCAATTAAATAACCAAATACCTATTGGAATAAGTCATGCTGGTCAGGATGATGAAACAGACAGAATAGAAAATTCAGGAGCAAATATAAAGAAAATTTTTTGGCAAACTTTTATTAATGAACAAAGACCAAAATTATCGATAAAAATAAATGGTGTTTTGTTGTCTGGTCTGGTAGACACAGGTGCGGACATTACCATAATTGCACCAGAATTTTGGCATCCAACTTGGCCTCTTCAGGAGGTAAATGTTCAACTGTTAGGAATTGGGACATTATCTCAGGTGAAACAGAGTGCAAGATGGCTCGAGTGTATAGGTCCAGAAGGACAGAGAGGAAAATTGAAACCATATGTAGCTAACATAGCTATGAACTTGTGGGGTCGAGACTTGTTGCAACAATGGAATACTCAGATTCACATCCCTCCAATCTCAGAAACAAATCATAAATTAGCACATGTTTCTGAGAGAAATATTAGAAGGCATTATTCTGAGTGGTCACCAGCCATCCATATTATACAAGAACAGGGCACAACAACTGATGATCTTCCAAAGACACCAACAGCTCTACCTTTAAAATGGTTAACAGACAAGCCTGTATGGGTCCAGCAATGGCCTTTAACAACAGAGAAACTCCAGGCTTTACAAGAGCTGGTAGAAGAACAGTTAAATGCTCAGCATATTGAGGAATCAACCAGCCCTTGGAATTCTCCTGTATTTGTTATTAAAAAGAAATCTGGTAAATGGAGAATGGTAACAGACCTTAGAGCAATTAACAAAGTAATTCAGCCAATGGGCTCTCTACTATCTGGAATTCCTTTGCCTACTCTGTTACCAAAAGGATGGCCTCTCATAGTTATTGATTTAAAAGACTGTTTCTTTTCAATACCGTTACAAGAAAAAGACAGAGAAAGATTTGCTTTCACAGTGCCTACTTATAATAATTCTCAACCGGTTAAAAGATTTCAATGGAGGGTCCTCCCACAGGGAATGTTGAATAGCCCAACTCTGTGCCAATATTTTATACAACAGCCTTTGGAAGTGATACGTAAAAAATTTCCTAAATCTATAATTTATCATTATATGGATGATATTTTACTAGCTGATTCAAATGCAGATAGTTTAGAAAGAATGTTTGAAGAAGTAAAGAAAATTTTGACTTGCTGGGGATTACAAATTGCTCCTGAAAAGATACAAAGAGGAGATTCTATTAATTATTTAGGATATAAAATAGAGCTACAAAAAATTTGACCCCAAAAGGTGCAAATTAGGAGAGATAGACTACAGACTCTTAATGACTTTCAAAGATTATTCGGAAATATTTCTCATCTATGAACTATTGTTGGGGTAAAAAATGATGAACTGCATAATTTGTTCAAAACCTTAGAAGGTGACAAGGACTTAAATAGTCCAAGAGAGTTATCACCTGAAGCTGAGAAAGAATTGGCCTTGGTAGAAAAGAAAGTACATGAAGGGCACATGGATCGTATTGATCCAAAGCTGGATTGCATTTTGGTTATTTTACCTTCTAGGCATTCTCCTACAGGAATATTAATGCAGAGGGAAGATATTACATTAGAATGGATATTTTTACCAAATAAACCAAACAAAAAATTAAAAACTTATGTGGAAAAAATCTCTGACTTGATTTGGAAAGGAAAATTGAGACTTCGTCAATTAACAGGAATAGACCCAGCAGAAATTGTCGTACCTTTAACTAAGGAGGACATTGAAAAATTATGGACAGAAAGTGAACCTTGGCAAAGAGCTTGCAGTAATTTTTTGAGAGAAATTAACAGCAAATATCCCAAAAGCGATAGAATTGACCTTATAAAGAGAGCTGATTGGATCTTGCCTCGAATTGTATAGGAAAAGCCCATATCTGGAGTTTGTACATTTTATACAGATGCCAACAAACAAGGAAAGGCAGGTTACAAATCAGAAAATTTAAGTAAAGTGGTTCAAAGTCCTTATAATTCAGTTCAAAAATCAGAATTATATGCTATTCTGTTGGTATTAATGGATTTTTCAGAACCTCTCAACATAGTAACTGACTCTCAGTATGCTGAAAGAGTAGTATTACATATTGAGACTGCAGAATTTATCCCTGATGCTTCAGAATTAACTTCACTATTTATTCAATTACAAGATACAATCAGGAAAAGGAGTCATCCTTTATATATAACTCACATTCGATCCCATACTGGTCTGCCAGGCCCTCTAGCACAAGGCAATGATGAGATTGATAAGTTATTAATAGGAAATGTGCTGGAGGCCTCAGAATGTCATAAAAAACATCATGTCAATAGTAAAGGTTTAAAAAAGGATTTTTCCATAACCTGGCAACAAGCCAAAGAAAGAGTAAAGAAATGTCCTACTTGTTCCTTCTACAATCAAACGCCATTACCAGCAGGATGTAACCCAAAGGGTACTCAAAGGAATGAAATCTGGCAGATGGACATTTTTCACTTTGCAGAATTTGGAAAACTGAAATATGTATACCACACTATCGATACTTATTCAGGATTTCAGTGGGCAACTGCTTTGAGTTCTGAAAAAGCTGATTCTGTAATCACTCATTTGCTAGAAGTTATGGCCATCATGGGTATACCTGCACAAATCAAAACTGACAATGCTCCATCATATGTCTCTGTTAAAATGAAACAGTTTTTTGCTTATTACAATATAAAGCATATTACAGGCATACCACATAATCCTACAGGTCAAGCAGTTATAGAAAGATCAAACAGAACTCTAAAGGATATGCTAAATAAACAGAAAGGGGTAACAAAAACCCCTAGAAATAGACTGCATAATGCTCTATTAACTTTGAATTTTCTTAATGCCAATGAGAAAGGAACAACAGCTGCAGAGAGACATTGGATAATAGAAAAAAATACAGAATTAAATCAGCCTATATATTTTAAGGATGTGCTGACCTCAGAATGGAAACCAGGGTATGTGTTCTGTTGGGGACGAGGTTTTGCTTTTGTTTCTACAGGAGAAGATAAGTTGTGGGTACCATCAAGATTGATAAAGGTTCGATTTGAACAAGAGAAACCTCTTAATTAGAGGAGGTGATAGCTCATCAACCAACATGAACATCCAATTTAAACTAACTTATACCAGTAACACATGTCTTTTCATTTAATCAGATAATAACTTGCCAAAAAGGAACATCCCCAAAATTAGTCTTGGGGAAAGGTTTTTGTTTTTGTCTTTTAGGAGAATAAAGGTTAAGGAATCTGAAGAACACTGGACAAATAAGACAACTGACGAAAAAGTACAAATCATCTATCCCAGGAAGCAGAGTAAAATGGCGTATGGGTATATATTATCTAAAAAATTTTATGTCTTCCTAAATGTTTGTTTCTGCTTTTCTCTAAAGATTTAACACTATTGGTCTTCTAATAGTCCCAGTCCAATTAAAATTTAAAGCTGACTTTGGAGTTGGTAGAATGGCTCTCTCCTTCTTTAAACTCAAGCATGTTGTTAAAAGGAAAATGCAAACTCCCTGTATCATGCCAGAATAAAAGAGCCATCTTCTGCTATGAGACAGGAGAAAAGCCAAATTAATTAAGGGACTATTCTATTACTAATCTTAACTCTTTGATTCTATTCTGATTCTTTAAACTTTTCTTAAAGTATAAATTTTATATCAAAACTTACAAGATTAATATATATATATATATATTTACATTTTAAACTTTGTTAAGATATGAATGGTCATATAGAGTACTAATTAATTCTAGAAAAAAGGCTTCAATTAGCTGCATATATATGTCTTTGTGTTTGAGTCTCTTATCAGTTTTCTGCAGGAATTCACGGCCAGGCCTAACATCAACTGAAGTCTCCAGGAAGAAGTTGCGGCCCCACAACAACATCAATTCCACGTGGACAATTATAACATCACTAAGCTGACAAACATCATCTACAGATCAGCTTTGAACTACAAGGTGCTCAGAGCAATTTTGAGATGACTAGATGAGACGATCCAGTCTCAAAGACTACTTGAATAAGGACTTGAGATAAACCCTGAACTTTGGCATTATACACAAACTGGATAATGAAGGATATAGTTACCTTTCCTAGAATTTGACAATTAACCTAAAATTTTTCTTTCAGGATAAAGATAACTTCGCCCATACCCAGCAGGAAGCAATTTTAAGAATACGACGCCCACATTCCCAAAGAGGTGGTGTGGGGTGGGTGGTTTTTTGGTCTTTTTATGGGTTTTGGGTCTGGGATAATTTTCATTGTTTAGGGGGGTTGGTTACAAGTTGTTGTCAAGGGTTAGGAAAAAGACTAAGCAGATTAGATTTAAGGTTCTTATTTAAAAAAAAAGAGAGAAAGAAAGAAGAAGAAAAAGACAATTACTAGTTTTAAATACTTTACATTGGATTGGATTGTTTTATATTGTATACAAATTATATATATTGAAATTGATATTGTTAGAAAATGCTATATGTATATTTCTAATTGTACTTATATCATTCATTTAACAATGCAATTTTCTGATCCTTGAATGTTATTATTACCATTAGGATATAAAGAAATGATAGTTAGTAGTTAGACATTACAATAGAACTTGTAGTCATATTAGATATGTTTTAAAAATTGAGCAGATATATTTTAGATAGGTCATCTTCAAACCCTTCAGAGATCTACAGAATATGGCATTTAAAATGTTTTAATAACTTAGAAAATTTTTCTTTTTTGTTATTGACTATGAGACATGTCGGCTCCTGGCAGTAACAATGTACTTCAAACAAAATATGGGCATTGAAGAAACTGCGTATGGAGTTAGCTTTCATTGTGGCAAAAGTCAGCCACTGGACAACAAAGTATCCTCAAATCAACTGCTGACAAAATGGACAGACAGGACATGAAACAAAGGACTACTGATTCTTGCCTAAACAAGCGTGGTTATGGCTTTATCAAAAGGCATCTTCTGAGGCCAGGACAATATGGCACCATCCCTGACGTGGCCTTCGCAACTCGGAAAAGGTACAGTGCCCTTTTCTTCGAAGGCAGCTGAACAGGCAGTGGGCCGATGGCTTCTGATGTGCTATGGAACAGCAGCTGAAACAGTTATTCTTGAAGAGTAACTAAGCTCACGCCTCTCAATAGTAGGCTGGCATTTGATAGAGAGATGTGGAGAAGAACGGGATGCTGAGATGAAGCCATATGTACACAGCCAAGAAGAATGGAGAGCTGAACTAAAAAACCATCAACATTTTCCAGAATTTAAAATCCTGAATCATGACATGACATTAGTGGAATTCAGGTGTTTCTGGTGCATGGACTGCTCTCACCCAATGTGAGGTTAAACTGTTGACCTTGTGTACATCCTACTTCACAAATGAGTCTGTCAGATATGCTAAGCCTATATAGGCTGAAGATGATGCCCCAGCATTGCGGAGAAACCTCAGGTGACTGTCCAGGCAGTTGGCTGTTTCTGTCAACTCACAAATTTTTTGGAAGTTGCTTGCATGCACTTCCTGTTTTTATTTTTGTTAGCTAATATTATTTCCTTCTTGGGTCTCTGAGGGAGTTGAAGATTAGTTAGTTATAGTTGAAGGTTAGTTAAAGTTGAAGATTAATTAGGATAGAAAGTGAATTAGATACATTTTGGACTTAACAAAATAGGATAATGAAATTATTATCTCTGAATTTGTCAAATACAAATGGACTAGACATTGTTTAGACATTTATTATTTGTATATATTGTATATAGTTATTGTACTTTTGTATATAGTTTTTCTTTTGTTAGTTATAACCTTTTTCTTTTTTTTCCTTTTTATTAAAATAGAAAAGGGGAAATGTGGTGGTATTTTACTTGTACTGAAATGTGATTTTAATTGTATGTTAATAAATAAAGTTGCCTGGGGGTCAGAGTTTTAGAGCCATAGCAAGTGCGTGGTGGTGGTGGCCCACGCCTTTAAGGACCTGGAGGGCGGTACATACAGGCAGTGACAAGGCAGTCACGTGTTTAGTTTACAACCAATGAGAAGGCAGAACATCTAGACTATATAAAGACATATACACAGCAAGAGGCCCTTTTTTCGGAGAGCTCTCTTGGCTGAAGCAGGATAGCTGAAGCAGGAAGGGTAAGGCTCTTAGTTCTGACCTCTTGGCTTTCTTCTCTGAATCGGCTCTGTGTTTCTTATTTAATAAGACGGTTGGTTACATCTACAGGTGTTCTCTAGTTTGTTGTTGTTTTTTTCATGCATGCTGTTGGGAGGACCCACTGTCTATGGACACTTTTTTCTGTTCCATGGATCTGTGCCCCTGGAGGGAATTTTGTGTGATGACACCTGGAATGTTGTGGGAAATCCATAAGGACACACAGGGTGGGTGTGTGCTGCAGGCATCCTGGAGTTAAGAGTGAGAATTGCTTCTTGTCCCTCAGCTTCTATGTTGCCTGTCCTCAGTCCACTTGAATCTCTTGAGTAAGCTGAGTCCTGTGTGTGCCTAGGCCCTGCCACAGGTAGGTAGGTGTCCACAGAGGATACAGAGAGTTCCATGCCTGACAGGGTCTTGAGGAAGTTAGAGAATGGAAAGAGAAGTTTCCTGAGTAGTGCCTGGTAGGTAGTTGGTGTAGGGTAGGGTTGGGAGGTGGGAGGCTAGGGGTGGGAGGTGGAGGGCTGTGCAGAGGAGAGAGATTGTGACAGAGGTGGACGTAGGTCAGAATGGTTGCCTGGTGCTGCCTAGGAGACGGTTAAGGTGGGGGCCTGAGCCCAGGGTTTGGTAGGCAAGGGGGGAGGTGGGTGCAATGTTTCTTCTTTTGATGTGTCCTTGTCTCTACCTCAGGGCCCTGGACGCCCTGCCTGTTCAGAAGAGACTGTGGATGTCCCCAAGCCTCGTGGTCCCTGCTTCGGATGATGTGGGGCAGCATCCATCTGAACGCATATCACTACCAAGTCCAAGGTTTTGGAAGGAAGCCCTTCTCCTCTCCCATCTCAGTATTAGACCATCGGACCTTGGGACACGGGACTCAGGCCGCTGACTCTGCATCCCTCACAAGTGCACAGAGCTGCCTGCCCTTTTGCCTTGTGTCCATCCTGGAGCGGCCTTCTGCCAGGTGGGAAGCCCGAGCTGGGTCTAGGGCCCCATTGAGTTGGGTGGTCATCTCCCTTGGTGTAACACCTTCCATCCCACTGCCCTAGAAGAACCGGGTACAGCCTTGGAGGACCCTCTGGCCGGGCCACCTTGACCTGGAAGCTTGGGTCAGCAGACCCAAGGCCATCCTGGCAGCTGTACTGGTCACCCTGGTGGGTGGAGTCATGTACATAGTCACTGGATCTCTGAAAGCTTCTGTGTGTGTGTGTGTGTGTGTGTGTGTGTGTGTGTGTGTGTGTCTGTGTGTGTGTGTCTATGTGTCTGGGGTGAAGGCTGGGCGAAGGGCAGGGATGCAGCTGTTAGAATACCCTGGTTTGGCAGCTAGGGGGTGACGTTCAGCCCTTGGTCCCCAAATCCATGAGTATGTTTCTGAGGCTCCTCCCCTATAGTCCAGATTGGCATGTGGTTTGTGGAGGATTCCCTTAGGGTCTGGTGCGGGCTCTAAAGAGCTTCGATGCCCACATCCACACACTCCCCACTTGGCTCCCTCCATCACACCGTCCACCACCCGCCCCCTCTCTAGGTACCACGTGATACCCTCAGGGGGGGCCTTCATGGGCTGCCATGTGCCCAAAGCCCAGTGTCTCAGGGCAGTGCAGGGCATGCAGGAACCTGTTAAGGTCGGTAACCTCCATTGCCCACCACACCCCCACTCACTGAACACGCTGGGATCCCTAGCAGCAGCCCTAGATCCTCATGTCTGTTCAGTCCTGGTCTACATGGTTGGCCTCCATCTTGGAGCTTGGCAGGAGAATGCTGACTTTTTTTTAAAAAAATTTTTAATTTTTTTTTGCTTTGCGAAGGGCAGAGGGAGAGCACCCTTCGCCCTTGGCCTTTGGCATTCTCGGTGCACTGCTGCCATCATGCGGAATAAGTTTGCCAATTCTGCCAGCAGGTCCCTGTGCGTCCCAGGAAATGGAGTCCGGCTGGCTAGGGAAGAGCTCCCGCCTGGGTCTCCCAGGAACAAAGCGGTTCTCTGGCCCGCTCCATGACCCAGGAGAGCTGGAGGAGGAAGCAGGGTCCAGGTGACCGGCTCCAGGCAGGCGACACGACGCTTGGCTTGCGGGTCACGGAAGCACAGCCTCCCAGGTCCTGGGGCCGCCATGTCTGGCAGCAGCAGAGGACCTCTCCGCAGGGGATTGTGCAGCCTGGGCTGCATTGGTGTCCTTGTGGGGAAATTTCGCCCCAGAGTGCCAACCCGCCTGCCCTTACCGTGGTGCACAAGGCCACCCAGGGAGCCCCTAACTTTTTTTTAGCCTCCCTAGCAGTATCCACAGCTCACTTCAGGAGACCACACAAACTCTGCCCTGCCTCTTTGGGAGGTTATCAGGGTCTCAGGCCTGGTTGCTGGTAGCCACTGTGGCCAAATGTCTGTCATCCATTTAACTCCTCCTGCCATCCCCTCTCCTCTCTGGCCGCCAGGCCTTCTCTCTGGCTTGCCTTTTGTTCCTTTTACAAATGGCCTTCCACTTGAGGTGTGCTACAGGTGGAATTCAGGGACTGGGACCTGTCAGAAAAGGTTCCTGCTCCAGAGCCACATCCCCAGAATCCAACAATTGGTCTGGGACCCCCCCCCCCATCATCATCCTATGCAAGCTGGCTGTGTGTACCCAGTGATCCAGAGCTCAAGGCAGTGTGGTGGCTCAGGGTGAATCCCAGTAAAAGCATCCAGAGCAGGGTTTGGTCTCAGGGGTGCTCACAAACAGGCCAGGCAGGACTTAGGTACCATGGAGGCCAGGTTTCATGGCCCTTGCCTCCCCTGAGAAGCTTCTTCTCTGTCATGCAGGACACACATGCAGGCCGAATACTCCTTCCTGTGTTCTCCTGCTTAGCTCACCTTTGCCTTAAACCAGGTAGAACCCCCAGGATCAAAGGTCGAAAAGCCCCTTGTCCTGCACTGCCCTGTCCAGACACCATCTCAACAGGAAGAATACTTGGAGAAGGCTCTGAAATTAACAGAGGGCAGTATGTGGAGTCCTAAACCTGCTCTGTGTGTGTGTGTGTGTGTGTGTGTGTGTGTGTGTGTGTGTGTGTATTGGGTGTTTGTGAGTGCCTGGGTTTATTGTGGTGTAGTCCTGTTTGGGTCCATAAGAGGTGGCTGAGAGGCACAGTATATAAGAGTTATTGTGGTCAGGTCCAGGTTGATGGGGAAGGACAGGTTGGCATGTAGGGGAAGCCTTTTAGGGCTCCACCCTTCAGCTCCAGCTCAGGTGAGCACAATGTTTGGAGTGGTGCATTTTGTTTGTGGGTTGGAGCTCAGGGGCGTGGTGGGGTGGGTGTGTGCTGCAGGCATCCTGGTGTTAAGAGTGAGAATTGCTTCTTGTCCCTCAGCTTCTATGTTGCCTGTCCTTGGTCAGCTTGAATCTCTTGAGAGAGCTGAGTCTTGTGTGTGCCTAGGCCCTGCCACAGGTAGGTAGGTGTCCACAGAGGATACAGAGAGTTCCATCCCTGATAGGGTCTTGAGGAAGTTAGAGAACAGAAAGAGAAGTTTCCTGAGAGGTGACTGGTAGTTGGTGTAGGGTAGGGTCGGGAGGTGGGAGGTTAGGGGTGGGAGGTGGAGGGATGTGCAGAGGAGAGAGATTGTGACAGAGGTGGAGGTAGGTCAGAATGGTTGCCTGGTGCTGCCCAGGAGACGGTTAAGGTGGGGGCCTGGGCCCAGGGTTTGGTAGGCAAGAGGGGAGGTGGGTGCAATGTTTCTTCTTTTTATGTTTCCTTGTCGTCACCTCAGGGCCGTGGACGGCCTGCCTGTTGAGGCGAGTTTATGGATGTCCCCGGCCCCCAGTGGTCCCTGCTTCAGATGATTTGGGGCAATTCCATCTGAATGCACATCACTACCAAGTCCAAGGTTTTGGAAGGAAGCCCTTCTCCTCTCCCATCTCAAGATTACACCATGGGACCCTGGAAGAGGGGACTCAGGCCCCTGTCCCTGGATCCTTGACCACTGCACACTGCTGCCTGCCTTTTCCTTGTGTCCATCCGGGAACAGCCTTCTGCCAGGTGAGAAGCCCGTGCTGGGCCTAGGGTCCCATTGAGTTGGGTGGTCGTCTCCCTTTCTTGTCACACTTCCCTGTGTGCTCTCAGTTCAGGGTCCACCACTCCACTGCTCTAGCAGGACCGGGTTCAGCCTGGGAGGACCCTCTTGTCTGGCCGCCTTGACCTGGAAGCTTGGGTCAGCAGACCCAAGGCCATCCTGGCAGCTGTACTGGTCACCCTGGTGGGTGGAGTCATGTAGACAGCCAGTGAATGTGTGTGTGTGTGTGTGTGTGTGTGTGTGTGTGTGTGTGTGTGTTTCTCTGTGTGTTTGTGTGTCTGGGGTGAGGGCGGGGTGAGTCCAGGGATGCAGCTGTGAGAACATCCTGCTTTGCCTGCTAGGGGGAGATGCACAGACCCTGGACCCCAACCCCATGAATATGTTTGTGAGGCTCCTCCCCTATAGTTCAGATTGGCATGTGATTTGTAGAGGACTCCCTTAGGGTCTGGCTCACGCTCTCCAGTGTGCCTGCTCTCACATCCACACAGTCCCCACTTGGCCCCCTACATGACACCCTCCACCACCCGCCCCCTCTCCCAGCACCCCACTATACCCTCAGGTAGGGCCTTCAGGGGCTGGCACAGAGCCAGTGTCTCAGGGCAGTGCAGTGCTTGGAGGAAACAGTGGAGGAACCAGTTAAGGTCTGTGAGCCCCATCTACACACCACATCCCCACCTGATGATCACCCTCCGATCCCCAGCAGCAGCCCTAGAGCGGCACGTCTGGCCAGTCCTAGCCTACGTGGTTGGCCTCTATCTTGGAGCTTTGTAGACTAGCTTTGGCTTTTTTATTTTTTTCTTTGGCTTTGCCAAGGGCGGAGGGGGTGCACCCTTCTGCCTTGGCCCTTGGCATTCTCGGTGCACTGCTGCCATCACGCGGATTCAGTTTGCCGTTGCTGCCAGCAAGTCCCTGTGCTTCCCTGGAAAGAGAGGCCGGTCGGCTAGGGAAGGGCTCCCGCCTGGGTCCCCCAGGACCAAAGCGGTTCTCTGGCCCGCTCCATGACCCAAGAGAGCTGGAGGAAGCAGAATCCAGGGGACCAGCTCCGGGCGGGCGACACGTGGCTGGCTTGGGGTTCATGGAAGCACAGCCTCCCGGGTCCTGTGGCCGCCATGTCTGGGAGCAGGAGAGGACCTCTCCACAGGGGATTGTGCAGTCTGGGCTGCATCATGGTCATTTTGGGCAAATTTCCTACCCGTGTGCCGGCCCGCCTGCCCTTACCGTGGTGCACAAGGCCACGCAGGGACCCCCTAGCTTTTGTCTGTACCTCCCCAGCAGTAACCACAGCTCACTTCCGGAGACCACACAAAGTCTGCCCAGCATCTCTGGGAGGTGCTCAGGGTCTCAGGCCTGGTTGCTAGCCATCTTGGCCAAATGTCTGTCATCCATTTATCTCCTCCTGACATCCCTCTCCTCTCTGGCTGCCAGGCCTTCTCTCTGGCTTGCCTTTTGTTCCTTTGACAAGGTTTCCCTTTAAGCTGTGCTACAGGTGGAATTCAGGGACTGGGACCTGTCCAAAAAGATTCCTGCTGCAGAGCCCCATCCCCTGATGCCTACATGTGGTTTGCCAGCCCCGCCCCCCCATCCTCATCCTATGCAAGCTGGTTGTGTGTACCCAGTAAGGCAGTGTGCTGGCTCAAAGTGAATCCCAGTAGAAGCATCGACATTGGTGTGCTCACAAAGAGGCCAGGCAGAACTTAGGTACCATGGTGGCCAGGTTTCATGGTCCCTGCCTCCCCTGACAAGCCTCCTCTGTGTCATGCAGGACAACCAGGCCGTCAGCATACTCCTTCTTGTGTTCTCCTGCCTAGCTCCCTTTGCCTTAAACCCAGGAAGAACTCCCAGGGTCAAAGGTCGGAAAGCCTCTTGTCCTGCACTCACATGTCCAGGCATCATCTCAGCAGGAAAAATACTTAGAGAAGGCTCTGAAAATAACAGGGCACTATCTGAAGTCCTAGAACTGTGATGTGTCTATGTGTGTGTGTGTGTGTGTGTGTGTGTGTGTGTGTGTGTGTGTGTGTACACCTGGCATTATTGTGTTCTAGTCCTGTGAGAAGCCGTAAGCAGTGCCTGAGAGGCTCAGTGTATAAGAGTTCTCATGGCCAGCTATGGGATGTAGGGGAAGGACAGGTTGGCATGTAGGGAAGCCTTTTAGGGCTTCATTCTCAGCTCCAGCTCAGGTGAGCACAAGGTTTGGAGTGGTGCATCCTGTGTGTGGTTTGGGCCTCAGGGGCGTCCCGGAGCATGGTGGATGAGAGCATTGTGTAGGAACCATCAGGAAGGTGGAAGGACCATTCTTTGAAGTGGCCTGCCAGGCAGGTCTAGGAAGTCAGGGCCTCCACCCTCACCCAGGCACCAGGAAGATTCCTTTTTAGCCTCAGCAAATGTCTCCAGGAGGCTTTGTAGAGAGGGAGATTTGGAAGAGCATAGACAGGCTTGTCTCCAGGTGGCAGGGAGAGTTATTTTCTTCTAGGCTCCATCATTAAAGATGTCAGCAGTTTGGAGGAGGACCTCTGGAGACTTTCAGTGCTCATTGAAGGAAGACTTCCTGTTGGGAGTGCAAAGCATTTCCCAACTAAACATGGCCTAGCTACCCTGGATACCAGGGATGGGAATGTACATAGGAGCGAGGGACAGAGAAAGACAGAGATAGAGGTGGAGGTAGAGGAGGATAGATAAATGAGAGAGAGACAGACAGACAGAGAGAGAGACAGAGACAGAGAGACACAGAGAGAGAAAGAGAGAGAGAGAGAGAGAGAGAGAGAGAGACAGAAGTGGGAGGGGGAAGGAGGAGAGAGAGAAAGTGAGGCCAGAGCAAATGAGAATCTACCTGTGGGGTGTTGGGTGTTCTATAGTTTGTGGCTGTTTTTCATGCAGGATGGTGGGCAGATCCACTCTGTCTATGGACACTTTTTTCTGTTCCATGGATCTGTGCCTGTGGAGGGAATTTTATGTGAGGACAACTGGAATGTTGTGGGACATCCATAAGGACAGACAGGGTGGGTGGGTGCTGCAGGCATCCTGGAGTTAAGAGTGAGAATTGCTTCTTGTCCCTCAGCTTTGATGTTACCTGTCCTCTGTCCACTTGAATCTGTTGAGAGAGCTGCGTCCTGTGTGTGCCTAGGCCCTGCCACAGGTAGGTGGGTGTCCATAGAAGACAGAGAGTTCCATGCCAGACAGGGTCTTGGGGAAGTTAGAGAACGGAAAGAGAAGTTTCCTGAGTAGTGCCTGGTTGTTGGTGTAAAGTAGGGTCGGAAGGTGGGAGGTTAGGGGTGGGAGGTGGAGGGCTGTGCAGAGGAGAGGGATTGTGACAGAGGTGGAAGTAGGTCACAATGGTTGCCTGGTGCTGCCTAGGAGACGGTTAAGGTGGGGGCCTGAGCCCAGGGTTTGGTAGGCAAGAGGGCAGGTGAGTGCAATATTTCTTCTTTTGATGTGTCCTTGTCTCCACCTCAGGGCCCTGGCTGGCCTGCCTGTTGAGGCGAGGTTGTAGAAGTCCCGGGCCCCCAGTGGTCCCTGCTTCTGGTGATAAGGGGCAGCATCCACCTGAATTCACTTCACCATGGAGGCCAAGGTTTTGGAAGGAAGCCCTTCTCTTCTCGTATCTCAATATCAGACCATCGGAGCATGGGACACGGGACTCAGGCCCCCGTCCCTGGAGTCTTGACCAGTGCACACAGCTGCCTGCCCTTTTGCCTTGTGTCCATCCGGGAGCAGCCTTCTGCCAGGTGGGACTTCCATGCTGGACCTAGCGTCTCATGGAGTTGGGTGGTCGTCTCACTTGGTTTGAAATCTTCCCGTGTGCTCAGGGTTCTGGGTCACCACCAAGGCACTGCCCTAGCAGGACCAGAGTCAGCCTGGGAGGCCCCTTTTTGGGTGGCCGGCTTGACCTGGAAGGGTGGGCCAGAAGACCCAAGGCCATCCTGGCAGCTGTACTGGTCACCCTGGTGGGTGGATTCATGTAGAAAACTGCTGGAACTCTGAAAGCTGCTGTGGTGTGTGTGTGTGTGTGTGTGTGTGTGTGTGTGTGTGTGTGTTTCTGTGTCTCTGTGTGTCTGTCTGTGTCTGTGTCTGTGTCTTTGTGTGTGTGTGTGTGTGTGTTTGTGTGTGTGTGTCTGTGTCTGTGTCTGTGTCTTTGTGTGTTTGTGTGTGTGTTTGGGGTGAGAGCAGGCAAGGGCAGAAATGCAGCTGTGAGAATACCTTGGCTTGGAAGCTAGGGGGCAAGGCTGAGCCCCTGGTCCCCAACCCCATGAGTATGTTTCTGAGGCTCCTCCCCTAGAATCCAGATGTGGTGTGTGGAGGACTCCCTTAGGGTCTGGGGCAAGCTCTCAAGTGTGCCTGCTCCCACATCCACACACACCCCGCTTGGCCCCTTCCATGACACCCTCCACCACCGGCTCCCTCTCCCCTCACCCCACCATACCCTCAGTCAGGGTCTTCAGGCCATAGAACAAAGCCCAGTGTCTCAGGGCAGTGCAGTGCATGGAGGAACCAATGGAGGAACCAGTTAAGTTCTGTGACCCCATTCTAAACACCACACCCTTACCCCCTGAACACCCTCGGATCCCTAGCAGCCTCCCTACAGGCCCATGTCTGGCCAGTCCTAGCCTAGATGGTTGCCCTCCATCTTGGAGCTTTGTAGCCCAGCTTTGTTTTTTTTTTCTTTTTTTTGTTTTTTTTTTTTGTTGTTTTTTTAATGTTTTTTTTTTTTTTTTTTTTTTTTTTTTTTTTTTTTTTTTTGCTTTGCAAAGAGCGGAGGGAGAGAACCCTTCTGCCTTGGCCCTTGGCATTCTCGGTGCACTGCTGCCATCACGCGGATTCAGTTTGCCGATTCCATCAGCAAGTCCCTGTGCTTCCCCGGAAATGGAGGCCAGCGGCTTAGGGAAGGGCTCTGACCTGGGTACCCAGGACCAAAGCGGTTCTCTTGTCAGCTCCATGACCCAGGAGAGCTGGAAGAGGAAGCAGGGTCCAGGTGACCAGCTCCGGGCGAGCACTACGAGGCTTGGCTTGCAGGTCACGGAAGCACAGCCTCCCGGGTCCTGTGGCCGCCATGTCTGGCAGCAGGAGAGGACCTCTCCACAGGGGATTGTGCAGCCTGGGCTGCATGGGGGTCCTTGTGGGGAAATTTCCTACTCTGTGCTGGCCCACATGCCCTTACCGTGGTGCACAAGGCCACCCCAGGACCCCCTAGCTTTTGTCTGAGCCTCCCTAGCAGTACCCAAAGCTCACTTCCAGAGACCACACAAACTCTGCCCTGCATCTCTGGGAGGTGCCCAGGGTCTCAGGCCTGGTTGCTAGCCACTGTGGCCAAATGTCTGTCATCCATTTATCTCCTCCTGCCATCCCCTCTCATCTCTGGCTGCCAGGCCTTCTCTCTGGCTTCCCTTTAGTTTCTTTTACAAATAGCTTTCCACTTGAGCTGTGCTACAGGTGGAATTCAGGGACTGGGACCTGTCTCAAAATGTTCCTGCTCCAGAGTCACATCCTCAGATCCCTACAAGGGGTCTGAAAGCTCCCCCCGCCCCATTATCATCCTATGGAAGCTGGTTGTGTTTACCCAGTAAGGCAGTGTGGTGGCTCAAGGTGAATCCCAGTAGAAGCATCCAGACCAGGGTTTGGACTCAGGGGTGCTCACAAAGAGGCCATGCAGGACTTAGGTGACATGGAGGCCAGGTTTCACAGCCCCTACCTCCCCTGACAAGCCTCCCTTCTGGGATGCAAGACACATGCAGTCCAAATACTCCTTCCTGTGTTCTCCTGCCTAGCTCCCTTTGCCTTAAACCCAAGGAGAACTCCCAGGATAAAGTTAACAAAGCCACTTGTCCTACACTGCCCTGTCCACACATTATCTCAGCAGGAAGAACACTTAAAGAAGGCTCTGATATTAACAGAGGACACTATTTGTAGACCTAGAACTGCTCTGTGTGTGTGTGTGTGTGTGTGTGTGTGTGTGTATTGGGTGTTTGTGTGTTCCTGGTTTTGTTGTGGCCTAATCCTGTGAGTGTCCATAAGCAGTGCCTGAGAGGCACAGTATGTAAGAGTTATGGTGGTCAGGCCAGGGTTGAGGGAAGGACAGGTTGGCATGTAGTGGAGCCTTCTAAGGCTCCATCCTTCAGCTCCAGTTCTGGTGAGCACAAGGTTTTCAGTGGTGCATCCTGTGTGTGGTTTGGGGCTCAGGGGTGTGCCGGGGCATGGTGGCTGAGAACATTGTGTCAGAACCATCGGGTAGGTGGCAGGACTATCCTTTGGAGTGGCCTGCCAGGCAGGTCTATGAAGTCAGGGCCTCCAACCTCACCCCCTGCACCAGGAAGCTCCCCTTTTAGCCTCACCAAATGTCTCCAGGAGGCTTTGTAGAGATGGAGAGTTGGAAGACCATAGACAAGCTTGTCTCCAGGTGGCAGGGAGAGTGATTTCCTTCTAGGCTCCATCAAGAAGATGTCAGAAGTGTGGAGGATGGCTTCTGGAGACTTTCAGTGCTCATGGAAGGAAGGCTTCCCGTTGGGGAATACAAAGCATTTCCCAAATGAACATGGCCTAGCTACCTTGGATACCAGGGATGGGACTGTACATGGGAGACAGGGACAGAGGGAGACAGAGATAGAGGTGGAGGTGGAGGTAGAGGAGGATAGATAAATGAGAGGGTTTGGGGGGCGACAGGGAGAGAGAGGGGGGAGGGACAGGGTGAGAGAGTGTGGGAGAGCAAATGAGAATCTGCTTGTGGGGTGTTGGGTGTTCTCTAGTTTTTGGCTGTTTTTCATGCAGGCTGGTGGGGAGACCCACTCTGTCTATGGACACTTTTCTGTTCCATGGATCTGTGCCCCTGGAGGGAATTTTGTGTAGGACACCTGGAATGTTGTGGGACATCCATAAGGACAGACAGGGTGGGTGGGTGCTGCAGGCATCCTGGAGTTAAGAGTGAGAATTGCTTCTTGTCCCTCAGCTTTGATGTTACCTGTCCTCGGTCCACTTGAATCTGTTGAGAGAGCTGAGTCCTGTGTGTGCCTAGGCCCTGCCACAGGTAGGTGGGTGTCCATAGAGGATACAGAGAGTTCCATGCCTGACAGGGTCTTGGGGAAGTTAGAGATCGGAAAGAGAAGTTTCCTGAGTGGTGCCTGGTAGTTAGTGTAGGGTAGGGTGGGGAGGTGGGAGGTTAGGGGTGGGAGGTGGAGGACTGTGCAGGGGAGAGGGATTGTGACAGAGCTGGAGGTAGGTCAGAATGGTTGCTGGTGCTGCCTAGGAGACGGTTAAGGTGGGGGCCTGAGCCCAGGGTTTGGTAGGCAAGAGGGCAGGTGGGTGCAATGTTTCTTCTTTTGATGTGTCCTTGTCTCCACCTCAGGTACCTGGACGGCCTGCCTGTTTAGGCGAGGTCGTGCATGTCCCTGGCCCCTTGTGGTCCCTGCTGTGGATGGTGTGGGGCACATCCATCTGAATGCACATCACTTCCAAGACCAAGGTTTTGGAAGTAAGCCATTTTCCTCTCCCATTATATATTAGTCAATGGGACCATGGGATATGGGACGATACAGGACTCAGTCCCCCTATCCTGGAGCCCCGACTAGTTCCCACAGCTGCATGTCCTTTTGCCCTGTGTCCATCAGGGAGCAGCCTTTTGCCAGGTGGGAAGCCCGGGGGTGGGCCTAGGGCCCCATTCAGTTGGTTGGACGTCTCCCTTGGTGTGACACCTTCTTCTGTGCTCTGGGTTCTGGGACATCACCACCCCACTGCCCCCAGAAGGAACAGAGTCAGCCTGGGAGGCCCCTCTTGGCTGGAGCCTTGACCTGGAAGCTTGGGTCAGCAGACCCAAGGCCATCCTGGCAGCTGTACTGGTCACCCTGGTGGGTGGAATCATGTAGACAGTGGCTGGATCTCTGAAAGCTACTCGTGTGTGTGTGTGTGTGTGTGTGTGTGTGTGTGTGTGTGTGTGTGTGTATGTGTGTGTTTGGAGTTCTAGCGGGGCAAGGGCAGCATGCAGCTGTGAGAATACCCTGGTTTGGCAGCTAGGGGGTGACGCATAGCCCTTGGTCCCCAAATCCATGAGTATGTTTCTGAGGCTCCTCCCCTATAGTCCAGATTGGCATGTGGTTTGTGGAGGATTCCCTTAGGGTCTGGTGCAGGCTCTCAAGAGCTTCTATGCCCACATCCACACACTCCCCACTTGGCTCCCTCCATCACACCCTCCACCACCTGGCCCCTCTCCAGGTACCACATGATACTCTCAGGCGGGGCCTTCTGGGCTGGTAAGCGCCCAAAGCCGAGTGTCTCAGGGCAGTGCAGGGCATGGAGGAACCTGTTAAGGTTTGTAACCGCAATCTGCCCACGCACCCCCACTTGCTGATCAACCTGGGGTCCCTAGCAGCAGCACTAGAGCCTCATGTCTGTCCAGTCCCGGCCTACATGGTTGGCCTCCATCTTGGAGCTTGGGAGGAGATCTCTGGCTTTTTTCAATTTTTAATTTTTTTTTTTTTTGCTGTGCGAAGGGCAGAGGGAGAACACCTGTCGTCCTTGACCCTTGGCATTCTATTGCACTGCTGCCATCACGCGGATTCAGTTTGCCGATTCCGCCACCAAGTCCCTGTGCTTCCCTGGATTTGGGGGCGGGCTGGCTAGGGAAGGGCTCCCGACTGGGTCTCCCAGCACCAAAGAGGTTCTCTTGCCCGCTCCTTGATTCAGGAGAGCTGGAGGAGGAAGCAGGGTCCAGGTGACCAGCTCCGGGCGGGGCCACGAGACTTGGCTTGCCGGTGGCAAGAGCACAGCCTCCCAGGTCCTGGGGCCGCCATGTCTGGCAGCAGCAGAGGACCTCTCCACAGGAGATTTTGCAGCCTGGGCTGCATCATGGTTGTTTTGGGGAAACATCCTGTGTGCCAGCCTGCCTGCCCTTACCGTGGTGCACCAGGCCACGCAGGACCGCCCATCTTTTGTCTGAGCCTCCCTAGCAGTATCCACAGCTCACTTTGAGAAACCACACAAACTCTGCCCAGCATCTCTGGGAGGTGCTCAGGGTCTCAGGTCTGGTGCTAGCCACTGTGGCCAAATGTCTGTCATCCATTTAACTTCTCCTGAAAGCCCCTCTCCTTTCTGGCTGCCAGGCCTTCTCTCTGGATTGCCTTTGGTTCCTTTGACAGGGTTTGCACTTGAGCTGTGCTACAGGTGGAATTCAGGGACTGGAACCTGTCAGAAAAGGTTCCTGCTCCAAAGCAAAACCCCAGAATCCTACAAGTGGTCTGCGAGGTCCCCCCCCCTTGCATCATCATCCTATGCAAGCTGGTTGTGTGTACCCAGTGATCCAAGTGCTCAAGGCAGTGTGGTGGCTCAAGGGGAATCCTAGTAGAAGCATCCAGACCAGGGTTTGGACTCAGGGGTGCTCACAAAGAGGCCAGGAAGAACTTAGGTACCATGGTGGCCAGGTTTCATGGTCCCTGCCTCCCCTGACAAGCCTGCTCTGTGTCATGCAGGATACATGCAGGGCGCATACTCCTTCTTGTGTTCTCCTGCCTAGCTCCCTTTGCCTTAAACCCAGGGAGAACTCCCAGGGTCAAGTTCAAAAAGCCCGTTGTCCTGCACTGCCCTGTCCAGACATCATTTCAGCAGGAGGAACACTTAAAGAAGGCTCTGATATTAACAGAGGACACTATCTGTAGACCTAGAACTGCTCTGTGTGTGTGTGTGTGTGTGTGTGTGTGTGTGTGTGTGTGTGTGTATTGGGTGTTTGTGTGTTCCTGGTTTTGTTGTGGCCTAATCCTGTGAGTGTCCATAAGCAGTGCCTGAGAGGCACAGTATGTAAGAGTTATGGTGGTCAGGCCAGGGTTGAGGGAAGGACAGGTTGGCATGTAGTGGAGCCTTCTAAGGCTCCATCGTTCAGCTCCAGTTCTGGTGAGCACAAGGTTTTCAGTGGTGCATCCTGTGTGTGGTTTGGGGCTCAGGGGTGTGCCGGGGCATGGTGGCTGAGAGCATTGTGTCAGAACCATCGGGTAAGTGGCAGGACTGTCCTTTGGAGTGGCCTGCCAGGCAGGTCTATGAAGTCAGGGCCTCCAACCTCACCCCCTGCACCAGGAAGCTCCCCTTTTAGCCTCACCAAATGTCTCCAGGAGGCTTTGTAGAGATGGAGAGTTGGAAGACCATAGACAAGCTTGTCTCCAGGTGGCAGGGAAAGTGATTTCCTCCTAGGCTCCATCAAGAAGATGTCCGCAGTGTGGAGGATGGCTTCTGGAGACTTTCAGTGCTCATGGAAGGAAGGCTTCCCGTTGGGGAATACAAAGCATTTCCCAAATGAACATGGCCTAGCTACCTTGGATACCTGGGATGGGACTGTACATGGGAGACAGGGACAGAGGGAGACAGAGATAGAGGTGGAGGTGGAGGTAGAGGAGGATAGATAAATGAGAGGGGGGCGACAGGTAGAGAGAGGGGGGAGGGACAGGGTGAGAGAGTGTGGGAGAGCAAATGAGAATCTGCTTGTGGAGTGTTGGGTGTTCTCTAGTTTTTGGCTGTTTTTCATGCAGGCTGGTGGGCAGACTCACTCTGTCTATGGACACTTTTTTCTGTTCCATGAATCTGTGCCCCTGGAGAGAATTTTGTGTGAGGACACCTGGAATGTTTAGGGAAATCCATAAGGACACACAGGGTGGGTGGGTGCTGCAGGCATCCTGGAGTTAAGAGTGAGAATTGCTTCTTGTCCCTCAGCTTTGATGTTACCTGTCCTCGGTCCACTTGAATCTGTTGAGAGAGCTGAGTCCTGTGTGTGCCTAGGTCCTGCCACAGGTAGGTGGGTGTCCATAGAGGATACAGAGAGTTCCATGCCTGACAGGGTCTTGGGGAAGTTAGAGAATGGAAAGAGAAGTTTCCTTAGTGGTGCCTGGTAGTTGGTGTAGGGTAGGGTCGGAAGGTGGGAGGTTAGGGGTGGGAGGTGGAGGGCTGTGCAGAGGAGAGAGATTGTGACAGAGCTGGAAGTAGGTCAGAATGGTTGCCTGGTGCTGCCTAGGAGACGGTTAAGGTGGGGGCCTGAGCCCAGGGTTTGGTAGGCAAGAGGACAGGTGAGTGCCATATTTCTTCGTTTGATGTGTCCTTGTCTCCACCTCAGGGCCCTGGCTGGCCTGCCTGTTGAGGTGAGGTTGTAGAAGTCCCGGGCCCCCAGTGGTCCCTGCTTCTGTTGATATGGGACAGCATCCACCTGAATTCACTTCACCATGGAGGCCAAGGTTTTGGAAGGAAGCCCTTCTCCTCTTGTATCTCAATATCAGACCATCGGAGCATGGGACACGGGACTCAGGCCCCCGACCCTGGAGTCTTGTCCAGTGCACACAGCTGCCTGCCCTTTTGCCTTGTGTTCATCCGGGATCGGCCTTCTGCCAGGTGGGACTTCCGTGCTGGACCTAGCGTCTTATGGAGTTGGGTGGTCGTCTCACTTGGTTTGAAATCTTCCCTTGTGCTCAGGGTTCTGGGTCACATCCAAGGCACTGCCCTAGCAGGACAAGAGTCAGCCTGGGAGGCCCCTTTTTGGGTGGCCGGCTTGACCTGGAAGGGTGGGCCAGAAGACCCAAGGCCATCCTGGCAGCTGTACTGGTCACCCTGGTGGGTGGATTCATGTAGAAAACTGCTGGAACTCTGAAAGCTGCTTTGTGTGTGTGTGTGTGTGTGTGTGTGTGTGTGTGTGTGTGTGTGTGTCTGTGTGTGTCTGTGTCTGTGTCTTTGTGTGTGTGTGTGTGTGTGTGTGTGTGTGTGTGTGTGTGTGTTTGGGGTGAGAGCAGGCAAGGGCAGAAATGCAGCTGTGAGAATACCTTGGCTTGGCAGCTAGGGGGCGAGGCTGAGCCCCTGGTCCTCAACCCCATGAGTATGTTTCTGAGGCTCCTCCCCTAGAATCCAGATGTGGTGTGTGGAGGACTCCCTTAGGGTCTGGGGCAAGCTCTCAAGTGTGCCTGCTCCCACATCCACACACACCTCGCTTGGCCCCTTCCATGACACCCTCCACCACCAGCTCCCTCTCCCCTCACCCCACCATACCCTCAGGCAGGGTCTTCAGGGGGTGGAACAAAGCCCAGTGTCTCAGGGCAGTGCAGTGCATGGAGGAACCAATGGAGGAACCAGTTAAGGTCTGTGACCCCATTCTACACACCACACCCTTACCCCCTCGGATCCCTAGCAGCCTCCCTATAGCCCCTGTCTGGCCAGTCCTAGCCTAGATGGTTGACCTCCATCTTGGAGCTTTGTAGCACAGCTTTGTTTTTTGTTTTTTGTTTTTTGTTTTTTGTTTTTTTAATTTTATTTTTATTTTTTGCTTTGCAGAGAGCAGAGGGAGAGAACCCTTCTGCCTTGGCCCTTGGCATTCTCGGTGCACTGCTGCCATCACGCGGATTCAGTTTGCTGATTCCATCAGCAAGTCCCTGTGCTTCCCCGGAAATGGAGGCCAGTGGCTTAGGGAAGGGCTCTGACCTGGGTACCCAGGACCAAAGCGGTTCTCTTGTCAGCTCCATGACCCAGGTGAGCTGGAAGAGGAAGCAGGGTCCAGGTGACCAGCTCCGGGCGAGCACTACGAGGCTTGGCTTGCAGGTCATGGAAGCACAGCCTCCTGGGTCCTGTGGCCGCCATGTCTGGCAGCAGGAGAGGACCTCTCCGCAGGGGATTGTGCAGCCTGGACTGCATGGGGGTCCTTGTGGGGAAATTTCCTACTCTGTGCTGGCCCGCCTGCCCTTACCGTGGTGCACAAGGCCACCCCAGGACCCC
Organism: Peromyscus eremicus; assembly: GCF_949786415.1. Classification (NCBI taxonomy): domain Eukaryota; kingdom Metazoa; phylum Chordata; class Mammalia; order Rodentia; family Cricetidae; genus Peromyscus; species Peromyscus eremicus. Next base: position 284,433 of record NW_026734349.1, read on the forward strand.
CTAGCTTTTGTCTGAGCCTCCCTAGCAGTATCCACAGCTCACTTCCGGAGACCACACAAACTCTGCCCTGCATCTCTGGGAGGTGCTCAGGGTCTCAGGCCTGGTTGCTAGCCACCTTGGCCAAATGTCTGTCATCCATTTAACTTCTCCTGACATCCCCTCTCCTCTCTGACTGCCAGGCCTTCTCTCTGGTTTCCCTTTTGTTCCTTTTACAAATAGCTTTCCACTTGAGCTGTGCTACAGGTGGAATTCATGGACTGGGACCTGTCTCAAAATGTTCCTGCTCCAGAGTCACATCCTCAGATCCCTACAAGAGGTCTGAAAGCTCCTCCCGCCCCATTATCATCTTATGGAAGCTGGTTGTGTTTACCCAGTAAGGCAGTGTGGTGGCTCAAGGTGAATCCTGGTAGAAGCATCCAGAGCAGGTTTTGGACTCAGTGGTGCTCACAAAGAGGCCAGGCAGGACTTAGGTGCCATGGAGGCCAGGTTTCACAGCCCCTACCTCCCCTGACAAGCCTCCCTTCTGGGATGCAAGACACAAGCAGTTCAAATACTCCTTCCTGTGTTCTCCTGCCTAGCTCCCTTTGCCTTAAACCCAAGGAGAACTCCCAGGATAAAGTTAACAAAGCCACTTGTCCTACACTGCCCTGTCCAGACATTATCTCAGCAGGAAGAACACTTAAAGAAGGTTCTGAAATTAACAGAGGACACTATCTGCAGTCCTAGAACTGCTCTGTGTGTGTGTGTGTGTGTGTGTGTATGTGTGTGTGTGTGTGTGTGTGTGTGTGTATGTGTATTGGTTGTTTGTGTGTGCCTGAGTTTGTTGTGGCCTAATCCTGTGAGCGTCCATAAGCAGTGCCTGACAGGCACAGTATTTAAGAGTTATGATAGTCAGGCCAGGGTTGAATGTGAAGGACAGGTTGGCATGTAGGGAAGCCTTTTAGGGCTCCATCCTTCAGCTCCAGCTCAGGTGAGCACAAGTTTTAGACTGGTGCATTGTGTCTGTGGTTTGGGTCTCATGGACGTGCCAGGGAATGGTGGATGAGAGCATTGTGTAGGAACCATCGGAAAGGTGACAGGACCATCCTTTAGAGTGGCCTGCCAGGCAGGTCTAGGAAGTCAGGGCCTCCACCCCCAGCAGCAGGAAGCTCCCTTTTTAGCCTCATCAAATGTCTCCAGGAGGTTTTGTGGAGAGGGGGATTTGGAAGAGCATAGACAGGCTTGTCTCCAGGTGGCAGGGAGAGTGATTTTCTTCTAGGCTCCATCATGGAAGATGTCAGCAGTGTGGAGGAGGACCTCTGGAGACTTTCACTGCTCATTGAAGGAAGGCTTCCTGTTGGGAGTGCAAAGCATTTCCCAACTGAACATGGCCTAGCTACCCTGGATACCAGGGATGGGACTGTACATAGGAGTGAGGCCTAGAGAAAGACAGAGATAGAGGTGGAGTTGGAGGTAGAGGAGGATAGCTAAATGAGAGAAGGAAAGTAAGGCGAGAGCAAATGAGAATCTGCCTGTGAGATGTTGGGTGTTTTCGTGATTGTTGGTGTTTTTTTTCATGCAGGCTGGTGGGCAGACCCACTCTGTCTATGAACACTTTTTTCTGTTCCATGGGTCTGGGCCCCTGGAGGGAATTTTGGTGAGGACACCTGGAATGTTTAGGGAAATCCATAAGGACAGACAGGGTGGGTGGGTGCTGCAGGTATCCTGGTGTTAAGAGTGAGAATTGCTTCTTGTCCCTCAGCTTTTTATTTTGCCTGTCCTCGGTCCACTTGAATCTCTTGAGAGAGCTGAATCCTGTGTGTGCCTAGGCCCTGGCACAGGTAGGTGGGTGTCCACAGGGGATACAGAGAGTTCCATGCCTGACAGGGTCTTGGGGAAGTTAGAGAACGGAAAGAGAAGTTTCCTGAGTGGTGCCTGGTAGTTGGTGTAGGGTAGGGTTGGGAGGTGGGAGGTTAGGGGTGGGAGGTGGAGGACTGTGCAGGGGAGAGGGATTGTGACAGAGCTAGAGGTAGGTCAGAATGGTTGCCTGGTGCTGCCCAGGAGACATGAGCCCAGGGTTTGGTAGGCAAGAGGGCAGGTGGGTGCAATGTTTCTTCTTTTGATGTGTCCTTGTCTCCACCTCAGGGCCCTGGCTGGCCTGCCTGTTGAAGCGAGGTTGTGGATGTCCCCGACCTCCAGTGGTCCCTGCTCCTGGTGATGTGGGGCAGCATCCACCTGCATGCACTTCACCTTGGAGGCCAAGGTTTTGGAAGGAAGCCCTTCTCCTCACCTATCTCAATATTAGACCATCGGACCATGGGACACGAAGCTCAGGCCCCCCACCCTGGAGTCGTGACCAGTGTACACAGCTGCCTTCCCTTTTCCCTTGTGTCCATCCGGGAGCGGCTTTCTGCCAGGTGGGAACCTGGTGCTGGGCCTAGGGTCCCATTGAGTTGGGCGGTAGTCTCCCCTGGTGACACAATTTCCCGTGTGCTCTTGGTTCTGGGACACCACCACCCCACTGCTCTAGCAAGTCCGGGGTCAGCCTGGGATGCCCCTTCTTTGCTGGACCCTTGACCTGGAAGCTTGGGTCAGTAGACCCAAGGAGTTGTAAGGGTCACTCTGCTGGGTGGAGTCATGTAGACAGCTGCTGAATCTCTAAAAGCAGCTGTGTGTGTATATGTGTGTGTGTGTGTTTGTGTGTGTGTGTGTGTGTGTTTCTTGGGTGATGGCTGGAAAGGGGCAGAGATGCAGCTGTGAGAATACCTTGGTTTGGCTGCTGGGGGCTACGATCCTGAACCCCAACCCCATGAGTATGTTTGTGAGGCTCCTCCCCTAGAATCCAGATGTGGTTTGTGGAGGACTCCCTTAGGGTCTGGCTCAGGCTCTCAAATGCGCCTGCTCCCAAATCCACACACTCTCCCCTTGGCCCCCTCCATGACAACCTACACCAACAGTCCCTTCTCCCCACACCCCACCATACCCACAGGCAGGGTCTTTAGGGGCTCGCACAAAGCCAAGTATGTCAGGGAAAGTGCAGTGCTTAAAGGTTAAAATGGAGGAACCAGTTAAGGTCTGTGACCCCCATCTACACACCACACCCTCACATTCTGCACACCCTCGGATCCCTAGCAGCAGCCCTAGAGCACAATGTCTGGACAGTCCTAGCCTAGATAAATGGCTTCCATCTTGGAGCTTTGGCTTTTTTTTTGCTTTCCATAGGGCGGAGGGAGAGCACCCTTCGCTCTTGGCCCTTGGCATTCTCGGTGCACTGCTGCCATCACGAATTTTCAGTTTGCCGATTCCGCCAGCAAGTCCCTGAGCTTCCCTGGAAATGGAGGTGGTCTGGCTATGGAAGGGCTCCCGCCTGGGTCCCCTAGGACCAAAGAGGTTCTCTTGCCTGCTCCGTGACCCAGGACAGCTGGAGGAGGAAGCAGGGTCCAGGTGACCAGCCATGTCTGGGAGCAGGAAAGGACCTCTCCACAGGGGATTGTGCAGCCTGGGCTGCATTGGGGTGGTTGTGTGGAACTTTTCCTGCCTGCGTGCCAGCTCGCCTACCTGTACCATGGTGCACAAGGCCACCCCGGGACCCCCTAGCTTTTGTCTGAGCCTCCCTAGCAGTATCCACAGCTCACTTCCGGAGACCACACAAACTCTGCCCTGCTTCTCTGGGAGGTGCTCAGGGTCTCAGTCCTGGTTGCTAGCCCCTGTGCCCAAATGTCTGTCATCCATTTAACTCCCTTCTTTACATCCCCTCTCCTCTCTGGCTGCCAGGCCTTCTCTCTATCTTGCATTTTGTTTCTTTTACACCTGGCTTTTCTCTTGAAATGTGCTACAGGTGGAATTCAGGGACTAGGACCTGTTAGAAAAGGTTCCAGCTCCAGAGCCACATCACCAGATCCCTGTAAGGGGTCTGGACCCCTCAACCCTCCATCATCATCCTATCCAACCTGATTGTTCGTACTCAGTATGGTTGTGTGGTGGCTCAAGGTGAATTCCAGTAGAAGCAGGCAGAACAGGATTTGGACTCAGGTGTGCTCACAAAGAGGCCAGGCAGGACTTTAGGTAACATAGTGGCCAGGTTTTATGGCTCCTGCCTCCCCTGAAAAGCCTCCTCTGTTTCATGCAGGACACACATAGTCCTGTCTTCTCCTGCCTAGCTGGACTTATCTTATACCCGGGGAGAACCCCCAGAGTGAAAGTCGAAAACCTCTTGTCCTGAACTCACATGTCCAGACATCATCTCAGCAGGAAGAATACTTAGAGAAGGCTCTGAAATTAACAGAGGGCACTATCTGGAGTCCTACAACTGCTAAGCATGCAGGAGCGCTTTTGTGTGTGTGTGTGTGTGTGTGTGTGTGTGTGTGTGTGTGTGTGTGTCTGTGTGTGTGTCTGTGTTTGTTTGTTTGTGTGTGTGTGTGTGTGTGTGTGTGTGTGTGTGTGTGTGTGCATGTATACCTGGGATTATTGTGGCCTAGTCCTGAGAGAAGACATAGCAGTGCCTGAGAGGCTCAGTATGTACGAGTTGTGGTGGTCAGCTCTGGGATGTAGGGGAAGGACCGGTTTGCATGTAGGGGAAGTCTTTTAAGGCTCTTTTCTTCAGCTGCAGCTCAGGTGAGCACAAGGTTTGAAGTGGTGCATCCTGTGTGTAGTTTGGGGCTCAGGGGGGTGCCAGGGCATCGTGGATGAGAGCATTGTGAAGGAACCATCAGAAAGGTGGCATGACTGTTGTTTGGAGTGGCCTGCCAGGGAGGTCTAGGAATTCAGGGCCTCCACTCCCACCAGCTGAACATGGCCTAGCTACCCTGGATACCAGGGATGGGACTGTACATAGGAGTGAGGGATAGAGGGAGACAGATATAGAGGTGGAGGTAAAGGTGGAGGAGGATAGATAAATGAGAGAGGGGGGTGACAGCAGGAGAGAGGGTGGGAGAGCAAATGAGAATCTGCCTGTGGGGTGTTGGGTGTTTTCGTGATTGTTGGTGTTATTTTCATGCAGGCTGGTGGGGAGACCCACTCTGTCTGTGGACACTTTTTTCTGTTCCATGGGTCTGGGCCCGTGGAGAGAAATTTGTGTCAGGACACCTGGAATGTTTAGGGAAATCCATAAGGACACACAGGGTGGATGCGTGCTGTAGGCATCCTGGTGTTAAGAGTGAGAATTGCTTTTTGTCCCTCAGATTCTATGTTACCTTGTCCTCGGTCCACTTGGAATCTCTTGAGAGAGCCGAGTCGTGTGTGTTCCTAGGCCCTGCCACAGGTAGGTGGGTGTCCACAGAGGATACAGAGAGTTCCATGCCTGACAGGGTCTTGGGGAAGTTAGAGAACGGAAAGAGAAGTTTCCTGAGTGGTGCCTGGTATTTGGTGTAGGGTAGGGTCGGGAGGTGTGAGGTTAGGGGTGGGAGGTGGAGGGCTGTGCAGAGGAGAGAGATTGTGACAGAGGTGGACATAGGTCAGAATGGTTGCCTGGTGCTGCCTAGGAGACGGTTAAGGTGGGGGCCTGGGCCCAGGGTTTGGTAGGGCAAGAGGGCATGTGGGTGCAATGTTTCTTCTTTTGATGTGTTCTTGTCTTCACCTCAGGGACCTGGACGCCCTGCCTGTTGAGGCAAGGTTGTGGATGTCCCGGGCCTTATGGTCCCTGCTTCGCATGATGTGGGGCAGCATCCATCTGAACACTCATCACTACCAAGGCCAAGGTTTTGGAAGGAAGTCCTTCTTCTCCCATCTTAGTATTAGACCATCGGATTTGGGACACGGGACTAAGGCCGCTGACTCTGCATCCCTTACAAGCATACACAGCTGCCTGCCCTTTTGCCTTGTGTCCATCCTGGAGCGGCCTTCTGCAAGGTGGGAAGCCTGAGCTGGGTCTAGGGTCCCATTGAGTTGGGTGGTCGTCTCCCTTGGTGTAACACCTTCCATCCCACTGCCTTAGAAGAACCGGGTACAGCCTTGGAGGCCCCTCTTGCCGGGCCACCTTGACCTGGAAGCTTGGGTCAGCAGACCCAAGGCCATGATGGAAGCTGTACTGGTCACCCTGGTGGGTGGAGTCATGTAGACAGCCACTGGATCTCTGAAAGCTGCTGTGTGTGTGTGTGTGTGTGTGTGTGTGTGTGTGTGTGTCGGTGTGTGTGTGTGTGTGTGTCTGTGTGTGTGTCTGTGTGTGTCTGTGTGTCTGGGGTGAAGGCTGGGCTAGGGTAGGGATGCAGCTGTTAGAATACCCTGGTTTGGCAGCTAGGGGGCGATGCTCTGCCCCGAACCCCAACCCCATTATTATGTTTCTTTGGCTCCTCCCCTATAGTCCAGATGTGGTTTGTGGAGGACTTCCTTAGGGTGTGGCTCAGACTCTCAAGTGAGCCTGCCCCCACATCCACACACTCCCCACTTGGCCCCCTCCATGACACCCTCCACCACCTGCCCTCTCTCCCTGCACCCCACCATACCCTCAGGCAGGGCCTTCAGGGGCTGGCACAAAGCCCAGTGTGTCAGGGAAGTGCAGTGCATGGAGGTTACAATGGAGGAACCAGTTCAAGTCTGTTACCCCCATCTACACACCACACCCTCACCTTCTGCACACCACTGAATCCCTAGCAGCAGCCCTAGAGTGGCATGTCTCTCCAGTCCTAGGCTAGATGGTTGTCCTCCATCTTGGAGCTTTGGCTTTTTTTTTTTTTTTTTTTTTTTTTTTTGCTTTGTGAAGGGCGGAGAGAGAGCACCCTTCGCCCTTGGCCCTTGGCAATCTCTGTGCCCTGCTGCCATCCCGAGGATTCAGTTTGCCAATTCCGCCAGCAGGTCCCTGTGCTACCCTGGAAATGGAGGCGTGCCGCCTAGGGAAGGGCTCCCGCCTGGGTCCCCCAGGACCAAAGTGGTTCTCTGGCCCACTCCATGACCCAGGAGAGCTCCAGGAGGAAGCAGGGTCCAGATGACAGGCTCCGGGCGGGCGAAACGTGGCTGGCTTGGGGGTTCACGGAAGCACAGCCTCCCGGGTCCTGTGGCTGCCATGTCTGGGAGCAGGAGAGGAGCACTCTGCAGAGGATTGTGCAGCCTGGGCTGCATGGGGGTGGTTGTGTGGAACTTTTCCTGCCTCCGTGCCAGCCCGCCTGCCCTTAAGGTGGTACACAAGGCCACCCCGGGACCCCCTAGCTTTTGTCTGAGCCTCCCTAGCAGTATCCACAGCTCACTTCCGGGGACCACACAAACTCTGCCCTGCATCTCTGGGAGGTGCTCAGGGTCTCAGGCCTGGTTGCTAGCCACCTTGGCCAAATGTCTGTCATCCATTTCTCTCCTCCTGCCATCCCCTCTCCTCTCTGGCTGCCTGGACTTCTCTCTGGCTTGCCTTTTGTTTTTTTTACAACTGGCTTTTCTCTTGAGTTGTGCTACAGGTTGAATTTAGGCACTGGGACCTGTTAGAAAAGGTTCCAGCTCCAGAGCCACATCCCCAGATCCCTGTAAGGGATCTGGAACCCTCAACTCCCCAATCATCATCCTATCCAACCTGATTGTTCGTACCCAGTATGGCAGTGTGGTGGCTCAAGGTGAATTCCAGTAGAAGCATCCAGAACAGGGTTTGGACTCAGGGGTGCTCACAAAGAGGCCAGGCAGGACTTAGGTACCATAGTGGCCAGGTTTCACAGCCCGTGCTTCCCCTGACAAGCCTCCTCTGTGTCATTCAGGACACACATAGTCCTGTCTTCTCCTGCCTAGCTTCATTTGCATTAAACCCAGGAAGAACTCCCACCATCAAAGGTCCAAAAGCCCCTTGTCCTGCATTCTCATGTCCAGACATCATCTCAGCAGGAAGAATACTTAGAGAAGGCTCTGAAATTAACAGAGGGCACTATCTGGAGTCCTACAACTGCTAAGCATGCAGGAGCGCTTTTGTGTATGTGTGTGTGTGTGTGTTTGTGTGTGTGTGTGTGTGTGTGTGTGTGTGTGTGTGTATACCTGGGATTATTGTGGCCCAGTACTGTGAGAAGTCATAGCAGTGCCTGAGAGGCACAGTATGTACGAGTTATGGTTGTCAGCTCTGGGATGTAGAGGAAGAACAGGTTTGCATGTAGGGAAGCCTTTTAGGGCTCCATCCTTCAGATCCAGCTCAGGTGAGTACAAGGTTTGGAGTGGTGCTTCGTGTGTGTGGATTAGGGCTCAGGGGCATGCCAGAGCGTGGTTGGTAAGAGCATTGTGTAGGAACCATTGGGAAGGAGGCAGTACCGTCCTTTAAAGTGGAATGACAGGCAGGTCCATGAAGTCAGGTCCTCCACACCCACCCCCATCACCAGGAAGCTCCCTTTTTAGCCACAGCAAAAGTCTCCAGGAAGCTTTGTAGAGAGGGAGATTTGGAAGAGCATAGACAGGCTTGTCTCCAGGTGGCAGGGAGAGTGATTTTCTTCTAGGCTTCATCATGGAAGATTTCAGCAGTGTGGAGGAGAGCCTCTGGAGACTTTCAGTGCTCATTGAAGGAAGGCTTCCTGTTGAGGAGTGAAAAGCATTTCCCTACTGAACATGGCCTAGCTAACCTGGATACCAGGGATGGGACTGTACATAGGAGCGAGGGACAGAGAAAGACAGAGATAGAGGTGGAGGTGGAGGTAGAGGAGGATAGATAAATGAGAGAGAGAGAAAGTAAGGCCAGAGCAAATTAGAATCTGCCTGTGGGGTGTTGGTTGTTCTCTAGTTTGTTGGTGTTTTTTTTTCATGCAGGCTGGTGGGCAGACCCACTCTGTCTGTGGACACTTTTTTCTGTTCCATGGGTCTGGGCCCGTGGAGAGAAATTTGTGTGAGGATACGTGGAATGTTTAGGGAAATCCATAAGGACACACAGGGTGGGTGTGTGCTGTAGGCATCCTGGTGTTAAGAGTGAGAATTGCTTCTTGTCCCTCAGATTCTGTTACCTGTCCTCGGTCCACTTGGAATCTCTTGAGAGAGCCGAGTCGTGTGTGTTCCTAGGCCCTGCCACAGGTAGGTGGTTGTCCACAGAGGATACAGAGAGTTCCTTGCCTGTCAGGTTTTGGGGAAGTTACAGAACAGGAAGAGAAGTTTCCTGAGTGGTGCCTGGTAGTTGGTGTAGGGTAGGGTCGGGAGGTGGGAGGTTAGGGGTGGGAGGTGGAGGTCTGTGCAGAGGAGAGAGATTGTGACAGATGTGGATGTAGGTCAGAATGGTTTCCTGGTGCTGCCTAGGAGACGGTTAAGGTGGGGACCGGTCCCAAGTTTTGGTAGGCAAGAGGGCAGGTGGGTGCAATGTTTCTTCTTTTGATGTGTTGTTGTCTCCACCTCAGGTACCTGGACGGCCTGCCTGTTGAGGCGAGGTTGTGGATGTCCCTGGCCCCAGTGTTCCCTGCTTTGGATGATGTGGGGCAGCATCCACTTGAATGCACTTCACCAAGGAGGCCAAGGTTTTGGAAGGAAGCCCTTCTCCACTCCCATCTCAATATTAGACCATCGGAGCATGGGACAGGAAGCTCTGGCCCCCCCACCCTGGAGTCCTGATCAGTGTACACAGCTGCCTGTCCCTTTCCCTTGTGTCCATCTGTGAGCAGTCTTCTGCCAGGTGGGAACCCGGTGCTGGGACTAGGGTCCCATTGAGTTGGGCGATAGTCTCCCTTGGTGTCACAACTTCCCGTGTGCTCTTGGTTCTGGGACACCACCATCCCACTGCTCTAGCAGGTCCGGGGTCAACCTGGGAGGCCCTTCTTTGCTCGCCGCCTTGACCTGGAAGCTTGGGTCAGCAGACCTAAGGCCATCCTGGCAGCTGTATTGCTCACCCTGGTAGGTGGAGTCTTGTAGACTGCTGCTGGATTTCTGCAACGTGCTATTTGTGTGTGTATGTGTGTGTGTGTGTGTGTGTGTGTCTGTCTGTCTGTCTGTCTGTCTGTCTGTGTCTGTGTCTGTATGTGTGTGTGTTTCTGTGTTTGTGTGCACATGTGTGAAGGACCTCATGTAGATGTTCAAGGACAACTTTCAAGATTCAGTTCTTTCCTTCCACCCTGGGACTTGGCGCTTACACTATGGTTGTTGGGCTAGCACAGCAAACTCCTTTACTTGCTAAGCTTTCTGTTGCCTTCTGTATCTTCATTTTTGTCAGTGTTATGGTTTGTGTGGGTCAGGGGTTTTCAAGAGGGGACATACAGGTCAGGGATCATTTTTGAATTTAGTAATATTTTAAAAGTCCATCCCAAATGTAAATAACTTAGCATCCTTGGTGTAGTAGATGAATGGAACTAAAGACTCCAATTTTCAGTCAAGGATCAAGTCTCCTTTAGATTAATTTTTATGCAGTGTTATTCTAAGTAAAGTTTCCCTTGGGAACAAGTTAGAATTCTCTACTGCAGACCTACCCAGCAGTTTACATTTGAACATCATTCTTCAGGGATTCATGTACATACTCAGTATTAAAGTACTGATATCTAATTGTTATAGAATGATATTTGCTGAGGTCATTTAATGGAGAGGAGGGGTACCATAATTGTGACTTTCATTGTGGCTGATCATTTCTTAAAGGAGAAAAACTGCTAAACCTGATTTGTAAACCCAAATACCATTATTTAGTATAATAGTTACTGGTGATAGAAGGCACCATAGGTTAGTATAAATTCTTTTCTTTTTTGTTTATACAGAAAATGTTTATACAAAGATCAAGATCGTTAACAATAAAAAGTTCACATTTTAACTGTAAGTTGATCATTAGATCGTTTCCTAGGATCCATGTAAGGGTGACGGGAAGTTTGGGGAAGAGTTTCTGTGTAAAAACCACAAGGCGGTGCTTAGGGCTGGTGGTGGGACTTGAGGGCCTATGAGGTTAGGGGGCTCTGAGAACTGCAGAGAGCAGGAAGAGAATGAATGTGAGGTCCAAGGGAGCTGATGGTTGGGATGCTTGGCCCATTGCAACTGGGCAACTTTCTCCATAAACTGGCCAAGAACAATGGTCCTCCTAAACCTTACCTAAGCTGGTTTATAAGGAAAAGACTTCATACTGAGAGGTAAAGAGGAGCCAGGGGTCTAGGGATGACTTTGTCCTGACACTAAAAGGTACAGGTGGGAGAATAATAGACTTCTGCCTCCATCTATAGAGCAGTAATAAACAATGCCTGCCAATGCTGGGAGTTAGGCTGTTAGAACAGAGAGCTCTATAATGCTTCCTAAGGGGACTAACTATTCTGAAGCAAGAATGAGAAGACTCAAATGCAACGACCCTATTACAATGTAGATCTTGCTGGCAAGCAATCAAGAGAAGATTAGCCACAATAGTGCTGGTAGCAAGTGAAAACAATGGATAGTTCCTCTTTACAAACAAGAGCATCAAGCAGCTGAGAAAACCCCTCTTGATGTTAGGAGAAAACCTCAAAGACTGTCCCTGCCTTAGAAAGCGTCTGATTGAATTTCACTCTGGGGCTCCTGGTTTCAGAGTCAGCACTCAGACCATGACAGAAAAGACTAGGTAGAATGGTATGGTGGGAGAAGATGTGACAGACATGTTAAGGTCTTAACGTATCAAAAAGCAGAAAGAGGACCAGAATCTGCGTAGGCTCTGTCCTTCAAAACCCACCCCTATTGATCCATATCCACCAGCTAGGAGACCCGTCTTCCAAATACTCCACAGCAGTACTATATGGGAACCAAGTTCTTAAACATATGAGCCTGTCGGAAGCAACTTAAATCCAAGTCACAGCATTCACATTTATTTATATCAGTGTGGATGCATACATGTTTATTCTATACTTTGTGTTATCATTCAATATGTCTATATTCATTTTATTGTGTATATTGCTGCAATTTGATAGAGACTTTTTTCTTCCTTTGGCATACCTCCATCCTTGTAGGTGTGTGTGTTGGGGGGTCAATACTTTGGACAAAGGTATGTCAATGTTTGGCATGGTAAGGGGTTGTCACACCATTTCTAAAGTGGCATTCTTATTTTGCATTTCTATTAGAAATGCTTGTGTGTCCCTGTTGCTCTGTGTCTTAACAAGCAACTGATACAATTTTTTAAAAAAGATGACCATTTCTTTTCATTTTTGTGTCCTAGTACTGGAATTCAAGACCAGACGCTTGTATATGCAAGATATACTGTCTGATTTTTGGTTTCGTTTGTCAAGTTGGGAAGAAGGAACATTTGTTTAAGAACTGCCTTTATTAGCTAGCCTTTGGGCATGTGTGTGGGATATCTTCTTGACTGCTGATTGATAGAGGAAAGGTCTAGCCCACTGTGAGTGGTCCCTTGCCTAGGTAGGTGGCCATAGGTTATATAAGAAAGGTAGCATAGTAAGGCAGAGCAGAAGCCAGCAAGCAACATCCATTCATGATTTCTGCTTCAGATTCAGCCTCCAGATTTCTGTGCTCAAGTTCCTGCCTTGACTTCCTTCCACAGTGGACTGTCACCTGTAAGCCAAATAAACCCTTTCCCAGAATTGTTTTGGTCTGTGCTTTGTCACAGCAGTAGAGAAAGAAGCTACCACACCAGGGAACCATTTTGCCACTGTTCTTCAGGCTCTGGATTGGCATTTCGTTTTCTTGTTATACATTTTATTATTTAAGACAATATTTAAATTTATACTTTGATCATGATTTTCCCATCCCACAAGTCCTTCCAAATCCTCTACCCTTCCCTACTTATCCAACTTTAAGTTCTTTCTCAAAACAAACAAACAAACAAATAAATAAACAAAAACCAATTCTTAGAAAGTATGTAGTTATACTTGGTTTCAATTATATGGCTTTATTTTGAGAAGACATTAATTTTAGTTTGCCACTTTTTCTAACATTATGCTGTATTTTATCATCATTATTTTCACAAGTATCTTATTTTTAAACTTTTGTTTCAGTAGAGCTAAAGCTTACCAGAAATTTGTTCTTATTTATAAATCCCTTTAATTTGTTAAATGAATCCTCTTCACGTACTTTAAGAAGGAATTGCTTTTTAATGAGAGACAGAAAGTGAGTGGATCAGGATGGGAGGGAGGTTGGGAGAAAAATGGGAGAAGTAGGGGAGGGGAAATCTTTTTTTTTTTTTAATTATTTTATTTATTATGTATACAGTATTCTGCCTGCATGTGTCCCTGCAGGCCAGAAGAGGGCACCAGATCTCATTACGGATGGTTGTGAGCCACCATGTGGTTGCTGGGAATTGAACTCAGGACCTCTGGAAGAGCAGTCGGTGCTCTTAACCACTGAGCCATCTCTCCAGCCCCCGGGAGGGGAAATCTTAATCAGGATATAATATATGAGAAAAATATTTTCAATAAAATAAAGGAACGAAAAAAGAAAAAAAAGACAATACCCACAGATGGGCTGAAACACTAAAGAGCCGATGTTCCTAAAATGAATCCTAATCACTTTAACGTCTGTCTCCAGTACTGTATGGATTCTTAAAAATGGATTGTAGTTGTAAGTTGGCCTTTCCCAGTGGATCCTTCGTCATTTAACTACTTCAGAAAAGAAAACAGAGGTACTTGACTGAAACTGAACGTCCCTTAGGAAGCTTGAGTTCAAAGTGATTGCTACTGTGATGGCGCTGACATGTGGAACTGCAGATAGGGAAACTTCCCTCGCTCCTCCCTTCCTGCTCTTGCCCCCTCACCTGGCCTTTCTGTCCTCATGATGTATCCCAGAATGTTACAGAGCAGCAAGGCAACCCTACAGCAGCACCGGATTGGGAGGTCAAGTCTCCTATCCTCCAAGTCTATGTGTCAAATAACCTTCTGCTCAAGTAGTTTTCTGTGTGTCTGTTTGTTCTTTTGGGGATGTTTTCCCCTTTGTTTGTTGGTCTTATTCTGATGTGTTAGTTGTTTTTTTATATTTCATTTTATTATTATCCCCTAGATGTCTGTTTGTTTTCTAATGAGAGACAAAAAAGGGGTGGATCGGATGAGAAGGAGGTGGAAAGAAACTGGGAGGATTATGTAGACAAATTTCTAAGTGGTCTTATTAAATAAAGAACATGGAGCCAAATATAAGGGTGAAAGCCTCAGAGATCAGAGAAATAGTGAGAGCCACCAACCACCTTACCTCACCAGCTCTGTAGCTTCCAAAATGCCATGACTTCCTGTCTACCCAGGCTTTTATTGCCCTGCTCTTCTGCCCTCTCATTGACTATTAGCCCAGCTAGCTCACTTGCTTGTTACTGCCTATCTGTACAGACCTCCAGGATCTCTATGGTTGGTACTGGGATTAAAGGTGTGTGTCACCATGCTTGGCTCTGTTCCCTAGCGTGACCTTGAACAAATAGAGACCCTGCCTGCCAAGTGATCAGATTAAGGGAGTGTGCTACCTCTGCCTGACTTTTGTGTCTACTTAAAACTTCATGCTATTTCCTGTGATCTCCAAGCAAACTTTATTAACATGCAAATAAAATATCACCACATTTCAGCACAAATAAACTATCACTACAGGATTAGAGGGAAGAGAAACCTTAATCAGGATATATTATGTGAGAAAAAAGATCCATTGTCAATAAATGGGAAATATATACATATATTTATGGGGAAAAAGAAGGATATTCTTTGGATTCATCTATATCTAAAAATATTTGGCTTTCTATGTAAGCAACACTTGCAACATATTGTCTTTTAAAGATTGCCTTGTTCTTTGATGATTAGTGCTTCTAGAGGAAGATTTGAAGTCAATATGATCTCCTTCTACATGTATGATTTTGGTCAGTTTCAATATACACCTTTTTGTGCCTTGTAAATCAATAAATTTATTGTTCAATATCATTTTTCATAGCATGCCATGTGATTTTTGATCAAGTGTTTTAAAACATCAAATAAATCATATATCCTTTGATCCAATTTGATATTCGGTTCAAATAATCAAACATGTTGAAACTAAGGAAACTGTCTAACACAGATTTGAGTAATTTTTGTTCCATTTTGTCCTTGTCCCTTTTTCTGGAAAATCAATATGTATTGGATCTCCAATGTCTATCTTACAAAGTTAAGTTCCTACGTCTTTTATATTTTTCTTTAATTTTTATATTGCTTTTCTCCAACCAATCTTCCCCTTTCTCCTTCTCTCCTTCTATAATCCAATCTACCTCTCATGATCTTAGTTATGTCTTTTCTCCTTTATGCTATCTTCATTAATATCTGTTTCTGTTTTTCTCCTTTTCATTTTTTCCTGAGCTCTCTGAAATCATTTCAAAATTTTCTATTGTTTTAACATTTCTTGAGCAATTTAATTTTGTTCTTAGAGTGTGTGTGTGTATGTGTGAGTATGTGCGCGTGCATGCACAATTTATGGAAATGGATTTTCCCCATTAACTTTTAAAAATTATTAGCACTGTGTTCACTCATTATTTGACTTTATTGCAGTGCAATTTGTTTCTTTGAGTAGGTCCTATCCATCATGCTATTTATTTCCCCCTTTCTTGCCTTTGTTTCCACTTGTAGCATATGTGCATATGCATTGGTTCCTTTTAAATTCTTTAGAGTAGCTCTTCCTAGACCAGTTATCTGTGTGAATATACAGGGTACAGAGGCCAGGATAGAGCTCTAAGCCAGCAGAATTCTCTGGACTCAGAATGGAAACCTATAGAGTACCAGCCTTTTGTGTCAGGGTGTGTGCTTAACTGCCTTCTAGTACACAGCATCTTTCTCCTCTTTCTTGTCTATTTCTTGTCTCTCTATATTGAAGAGACTGGAAGGTTGGAAGAGCTGCTGCAAACCACAAAAATACATGAAGTAGGATTTCAGCTCATTATGACAAGCTAATACCTGGAAGAAGCCAAGGGCCTTCCAGAGGTCAAGCTGAGGCTCAAGAGTCTTGGTGATATTGGCTTTTGATTATTTGCTGTTTCCTACTATGAATATCTCATGTGCTATTGTAGCTTTTCCATCATTCTTTTAGCACAATTTCCCCTCTACTAAAGGGATATTTAGATAACCTTCTGGGCAGTAACAGCCAGGATTCCTAATTTCAGGCCTTTCTGTACTTATTGTCATAAGCAGCATCTGGCCAGGACCATCCCCAGATGGATGAAAGTCTTATCAGACATACCTCTGTACTCTTTAAGAACAGAATTAAGCATCTAGACTATCTGTTTGAGAAGGCGTCGCAGATGTGCTAATTAAGTTTAACCTTCTCCTTTCCAAAATCTTACCTCTAGTTTTAGATCCACCCTTAACAATTAACTCAGAACTAAAGGGTTCCAACTTACATGTACATCTAGCTGTGATGAAAGTTGCCTAGTCAAGTTGCCTATCGACCGAGCATACTTGCCAGAAACTGTGGGAGCAGAGATATCTTGGAGAGATAAAAGTCAAAGGGATAAAAGGGCAGTTTTATTTTCAGAGAAGGACTAGATTTAAAAGAGAAAAGAGAATGGAAGAACTAGCTGGGTAAGAACTGGAGAGGGATGGATTGAGATGGGAAAGAACTAGATTGAAGGGCTAGAAGAGAGTAATAGAGGAACAAGATGGAAGATGAGGAAGAGCCAGATGGGGAAGAACAAGATGAGGAGGAACAAGATGAGAAAGGAGGAGATGGGAGAGGAGCTGAAATGGGGAAGAACTAGATGGATGAGGGCCTAGATGGGGCGGAACTAAGATGAGAAAATTAAGAGAGAGCTTAGAGGTCAGCAGGTAAATGTAGAGAGAAATCAGGCAAGAAAGGAGCTAGGCATGAGCGCAGAACTGAAGCTGTGTAGACAGAATTTTATCCCAGAGGAATAAGGTAGACAGACAAAAGAGCTCGGTGTACTTAGATTCTTTGCCCCAAAATAATTCTCGCCATTTGTAGCTTCTCTTATGGGCCCCTGGGAAGATGATTATTAAGGTTGGTCCTTAGTAATATTCAAGAAAAAGCATTTCCAATCTCATTGACATTTTGTTAATAAGACAGGAGACATACAAAGTAAACAGAAAGCAGAAGTATTTAATTTTTCTTAGTATTGACTTAAATGTTTAGCTTTTAGAGAGGCAACATTCAAATTCTCACCTAACTATTCTACTTCAGTGAATCAGCCATTTGAAACAACTCTCTCCCTCTCTCCCACTCACTCTCTTCAGGAATACTGTCATCTGCTTTAAGCTTTCCTTCTCTTTAGAAATCTCTCTTCACTATTTCATAATCTCAGCTACTCTCTGATATTTATTAAACTTAGAAAGTCTTCACTGGATGTGTTGCATACTCTAGACTTGTTATGGACAAGGTGTAGATGGCAATCTATTTGTCCTTTTGTCTATGCTTGTTCTCTGGAGCCAGAGATATCTATATATCTTCTCTTGTTGCAGGATATTTGATCACACTGTGACACTCTTAGACTATGTTAATAGTGTTAATGTTGAATGAGGGGGTGGAACCAGTGGCTAACTGACTGGAATTAGCCATAGAAAAGCCAGGAGTACAGATAGGGAAGTTGGACAGGAAGGAGGAGGGAGGGACTTGGAGTTAAAGAGCTCTCTTTGACCTGGGACATGTGGATAGAAGGTGTGCTGGGTGGGTCTCTGGTAAGAAAGGGAAAGTCAGCTGTTCACTCCTCCTGTGCTTCTTTGATCCCTAAGGTTTTACCCAATATCTGATCCTTGAGTTTTCATTGGTAATGGACCCATTTAGCAAAACACAACAGTCTCATATCATTTCAAGTGTTTTTGTGCTTAGGGTAATACATTTTTTATAATCATGTATTCATTCAACAAAATATCATAAGTACTCACTATGTGTTCTACTATCTTTAAAATGTTGAGGTTATTTAAATCATCTTAATTTTCCAGAAAGTATATACTTTCCCCTATTTGCCTGGTGTTTATTCTTATGTTTAAACGTTTTGTTTTCAATAAGCTATATTTAACTACGTTTTATGTTTTATATCTAATAATTCTAATGTATAATGATCCACTAGCCTAAATTTTCTATTGTCTTTTTCAGTCTTGTTTCCTAAATTAGGTAAGAATTTTTGTATATATAACATGATCATTTCTCAGAAAAAATTGAATGGAATGTTTGAGGGCTGAGAGAAAGGACATTCCTCTAAAAGATTTGAGTTTTCTTCTGTGAGTCTGGAATCTATATGAATTACATTCTTGGTTTGAGGTTTTGTGGCACAATTAAGTTAGTGTGAATTAGACTTACTCATATGTACCTGTTTGTGGTTATGAATTCTGAGGCTTTATTTTTGTACTCACTAACAAGGTTGATACTAGCAAATTTACCTGTAGTTCTCCAGGCTTCTCTCTTGGGGTTGGATTGTCCATGAGGGTTTAATTCTTAGTTTGCCTTATGCTGGAGAAAATTTTTCTGTCCTAGTCTTATGGGGGATCTTCTGTTGGGCTTTGAAGCCCTTGAATTTCCTCATGATTCTGAGAGTTAACTCAATTTCACCCAATTCTCTTGGAAGCAAGTCAGTTGAAGTTCTCAGAGATTTTACCATCATTCATTGCTTAGCCTAAATATTCTTTTGTTTTGTCAGTAAGCAGGTATCTGTGGAGACTTAAGGTTATTTTTTAGTATTTTTATGTTTTGCATTTGAAGGTTTATCCAGGTCATCTAATTCTCTATCAAAACCATTGTTCTTTTTTAATCCATCAGGACACTGTTGGTTTTAGACTGCATCACCATAAGATTCACCTTGTTTGAAGTCTCACTCTGAAATATCCACTCAATATTTTCATCAAGAAAGATCTCATTAAAGGGAGATTGATTTAACTCATCCTGTTCTCTGACAAGAGTAATTCAATAGACACAAGTACATTAATAAGTTTTGACTTATTGGCTAAATATCAAATTACCTGACATTGTTATTCAGCAAACAGGAGTATCATAAACTCATATTAGCAAAGTTTTTTATAGACTCAAAAGAAGACAAATATCAGATTTCAGAAGCTTTCTGGTTGTAGCGACGCCCGCGTTACTACCCATTCACCATGTCCCAGTGAGAGGCTGAGGATTAAAAAGAGAGACAAGACAGCAGGCCATTTCTCTCAGTAGAATGCCCCCTATTGAATTAGGGAGGAAGCCTTAAATACAGACTTACAGTACAGTGGAAGAACCTGGGAGGGCAAAAGTAGGCTACAGGTGTTTTACATTCTAGCATTCCACCAATATGCAGGATACACAAACAAGGCACCTTCGGTAAGCTGTTTAGGAGGAATGAAACCAGCAGGGAATTAGCATAGGGAGGACATCTGATCAAGGTCAGCAAGCAAGGCAACAGCTCCCCAAGGACCAAGGGTCAGGGCCCAACATCTGGTTACTGTGTTCCAAATTAATTCCTGTCTTTTCTAGGTAAAACAAAACAAAACAAACCAAAAACCCCCTATAAAAAACCCAAACACAAAACAAAACAAAAAGTAAGGTCAATGTTGGAAAAAACAGTCTGAATTCTAATCAATGAAAGTATCTGAACTCAACTCTGAACTCTGGATTCCTATTCCATTGTTTATACTACTTTGCATCTGAGGCAGTCTGTGGGAATTGGTTTTTCGCCATGTCAGTCCCAGGGATTGAACTGAGGTCATGAGGCTTGGCAGCAAGTGCCGTTACCTGCTTAATAATCTTGCCGGACCAGAAGGTGATTATTTTCTGCATAGAGATTTAAAATCCCATAAAGAACCTTGGGTTGTGTTGATTCTGGTCAAGAGAATCCTGTGTAACAGTGATGATGCTGTTGCTAGGTTATTCTATGCATTTCACAGAATGTGTATAAATATATCTATAATTGTTTCTCATAACACACCTAGAAAATGTGTAAGATTACTCATGTTAATCACGAAGTCATCAAAACCGTAAGGCTGTGTCCAGGATCCTATGTCTCCAACTATTAGCTTCACACAATGCTATGGCAGCTAGATAAGTGAGCAGTGACAATGTTTTATGCAAAGGAGAGCTGCCTTTTTGCATCTCCTGACACAGGATGGATGATACCATTACCTCATTGCAGTTGTCAGCATGTCATATGCACATTTATTTGTGTGTGTGTGTGTGTGTGTGTGTGTGTGTGTGTGTGTGTGTGTTCATTCATATTCATGTTTATGTGTGTGGCAGAGTGTTGAACATGTACCTGTATGTGTGTTCAGGCCAGAGATATATGTTGGGTGTCTTTCTCAAATTGTTAGTTTTCTTTTTTTTCTTTCCTATATTTATTTATTTATGTGTTTATGTATTTATTTATTTATTCGTTTTTTTGGTTTTTTGAGACAGGGTTTCTCTGTGTAGCTTTGGACCCTGTCCTGGAACTCACTCTGTAGACAACTCACTCACAGAGATGCCCCTGCCTCTGCCTCCCAAGTACTGGGAGTAAAGGCGTGCACCACTACCGCCCAGCTAGTTGGGAGATGGTTTTCTTACTGGTGGGGGTTACTGCTTATAATTTTACACAGGATGACTTTTTTCAATTACTGTGTTTCTAAATATTTTCTCTCAGGCTCCTCCCCACCTTAGACAGTCCTATGTGCAAGTGCCTTCACAGATATACTGAGAGGTGTGTTTCTCGAATCTCTCAGGTGATTCTAAATCATCCTGAATTTTACTGACAGTATTAGGAAAGAGTCTGGGTTAATAGATATACATGGGTTCTGTGCAACTCTGTTCCTCTAGATTGTACTGTTCCAGGGAAGAGGAATCTGATATCAAATAGTTTAACTCAAAATTTAAAAATTCGCTGGGCGGTGGTGGCGCATGCCTTTAATCCCAGCACTCGGGAGGCAGAGCCAAATGGATCTCTGTGAGTTCGAGGCCAGCCTGGGCTACCAAGTGAGTCCCAGGAAAGGCGCAAAGCTACACAGAGAAACCCTGTCTCAAAAAACCAAAAAAAAAAAAAATTAAAAATTCACTAATTCTATGTTCAATGAATTCAAAAATTTTTGACAGAGGAGTTGGCACAGCCTTTGTTATACTGTGTTTTGACTCTCACATAGCATCCAGCATTTTTCAGTTTTAATTGACTTAAGAACCAGTTTTTTAGACCATAGTTATATTTATCTCACAATACAATATTTTAGAGACAGCAAAGGGCTTTCATCCAAAAAACAAATTAACACTAATTCTGAAACAATGTCACCATGTCTTTGGTACATGGGGGCTTAGCTTTGCTTACTATCAGCTTAACCAAACATCTGTGATACCAACTGATTGTAAGTGAGGAATACCTTATCTATTCAGAGTCCTCAAGGACAAAAAAATACTGAGAAAGAAGATGACAGCCAGTAAATGAGAACCCCAGTGGTAGAGCACTTGCTTAATATGTACAAAAACCCAGCTTCCATCGCCAGCAGAGCTAACACAAAACATCATTTGTAGTGGAATTGATCTTCCTGCTTCCTCAAGGAATACCCTGACAACTATTTAGAGTATCGGGGGTAAACAAATAGATAATTTGTCCTCTGCTCATTTCCTTAACAAGTCCTTTTCCCCTGGCCTCAGCTGTTAGCACGTAGTTAGATCCCACTGCTATGTGCCGAACACATCCTCCTCTCCCTCTCCTCACGTCCCTTCCATTTATCCTCCTCTTGTATAATTTCACTAATTCTCTCCAGGTTTGTGATAATTCCCATCGCTATGACATCAACATAGAGCTCTGACTTCAATCTCAGACGTATGTCTCCACTCAGATGTCCCACAGACTCTTTAATCCATCCTTTCCAAAGTCTAATCACTCCCTTTAATAGTTCAAACCCACTCCTTGTGCTGCTGCTCAGGGTGGTGTGAAAAGGATGTACATCCACGGCCTGAGTGATGGCATAAACACAACCATCTGAGGCCTTGTTCCAAATGCTTATCTAAAAGATAAGAGGAGAATTGAAAGTCATTGACCAGAAGTAATTCAGGGACCAAGATCCTATGACTTCTTGTCATGTGGATGGATGTGGAGAGAAAAGAGGTGACAGATCTAGCTTTTACTAACAAATTAAAACTTTTGACAGGATAGGGCCCTGTCCCTTAACTCTCATTTTATCTGCTTGTAAAAAATGGGGTTCAAAGGAGGCAATGAGAAAAGCAAATGCATTTTTACATTTTACTTCTGACAATTTAATACGTATGACAAGATCTTATGACAAACAAAAACCATCAGCAAATGGTTGGCTGTGAGAGGTAAGATTAATAACCTTAAAGCTGTTGATTGTTGGCCTTTTGCAATTTTATTCCCATGAGTGTAGTGATGACACATTAAGTGCCATTGTCAATGCCCATATTTTGTATGTTGCTCTCTGAGTCCACCTATCCCTACATTTGGCTGGGATTTCTGAATTCAGACATCCCCATGTCCCTCCTGAGCGCTCCTCTCAGTCTTACCCCACTTTTAGAATTTTCTAGACAAATACAAGGATACTGAGTTTCCTTCCTGTTTGGCTTCTTTACATTCCAGAGAATCTAAGTGAATCTACACTGGTCTCCATGGTAAAAAATTTTTGAAGTGTTGTTTTGGAAATCATCATGCTCAGTTAAGGTTCATTTCTTGTGGAAAATTTCCTAGAGCCAAATGACTTTTGGGATTGAATAACAACAAGAAATCAAAAGATAAAATAATCGATTTTAAGATTATGCATGCCATCACTCTACAGCCACCTTTAAATTTTTTATTTATTGTCTGGATATGGGTCTTTGCCCTGCATGCATGTCTGTGTAAGACATACATACCTCGTACCCCTGGAGGCCAGAAAAGTGCATTGGATCTCCTTGGACTGGAGTTACAGATGGTCGCTTGTGAGCTGCTATATGGGTATAGGAAATCGAACCCAGGTCCTCTGGAAGACCAGCCAGTGTACTTAACTGCAGAGCTATCTTTTCAGCTCCTTCCCTTTGCCTTTCCTGCTTCCTCCCTGGGTTCCAGCTACAAGTCTAGATAAAGAATAAATCTAACTTTTACCTAGCTCTCGCCATTCTCCTTGGATGAAATGTAGGTCAGTTGTTAAGCTGTGTGAGCTACCTGTCCAAACTTCTTGTGATGGTGGGCCTAAGAGATATGAACCACTTATCATTTTTGCTCTCTAGTAGGTAGTGCCCCCAAAATGGAACTAGTGACAGGTGGCAAGGTGCTTATTCCTTCCCCTTTTGTCTGCTGCTCCTATCAATGTTACAGAAGCAATGGCAGTTGAGTGTTGTGGAATAATAGTTTCACTAGGCAAACATGCTGTAGAATTTTACTTTAACTGTGTAACGGTGTGTTACTTTTGTTTATGCTGCATTTGTATAGTGATGTAAGGATGTGTATTTAATTATGTAAAATTGTCTTGCATCTCTTTCACCTTGCCAGTCCAAGCACCTGATTGGTCTAATAAAGAGCTGAATGGCCAGTAGCTAGGCAGGGGAAAGGATAGGCGGAGCTGGCAGGCAGAGAGAATAAATAGGAGGAGGAGAACTCTAAGCTCACGTGAAGGAAGAATGAGAAAAAAAGGAGGAGAGAATGAGGGACATGCCTGGGGCAGGAAGTCAGGCAGACACCAGCCAGACACAGAGAAGCAGTGAAAGTAAGAGATACAGAAGAAAGGTTCTAAGCCCCGAGGCAAAAGGTAGATAAAGAGAAACAGGTAAATTTATGTTAAAAGGGCTAGCCAGAAACCTGCTTAAGCTATGCCGAGCATTCAAAAGTAATCAAGTGTCTTGAGGTGGGAGCTGGTTGTTGGTCCAAAAGAAAAAGCCTGGTAGAGTTTCTTGGCCTTCGCCTGCCTTTAGTCCTCCAGTAGCCGCCTTGCTGTGCTCCTTACTTGCACCAGAAACATTTTGGGTAGCGTGTCCCCCTCGGAGGTCTGAGGCCCAGCTCTGTGGTAGTTTGTTGTTCTCATTTTGCTTTTCCATTGATGGCCAAAGCAATTTCTTGCATTTGACTGTTGAAATACCTGATATGAGTTCTGATTTCCTAAGAATGTTTTTTTTTTTGCCAGTGTCTGAATGTATCTACCACCATGTTAAGGATACAATGCAGGTTTTTTTTAAAACGTTACTACTTTTCTTAATCTCTAAGAAATACATACATATATATGTATACCCCTATATACCTCTAGTATGCCTCTTCCCAACCTCATGCCTTCTTTTTGTTGCTAATCCACTAAGTCCAGTTAATGCTGATATATGTATATAAGTGTGGGACCATCCATTGGAACACAGGAAACCTACAAGTTGAACATGCTCAAACAAGAATGAGTCCTCCTTATCATACAGCCATCAACTACCAGTAGCTCCTCAGTAAGGGGTGGGGGGTCTGGAAAGCACATCCTGGGATTATGTTGGAATTTTGATTGCCTTCATCCTGTGAAGGTCTTGTTCATTGATTTTTATTTTTAGTTTTTGAAATTTTTTTCATTCTACATATTTTGATGGTGGTTTCCCCTTACACATTCTGCCTCTCCTTAGAAAACAGACATCTGAAAATTAATAACAAAATAAAATAAGTTAAAAAAATCAGTCCAGAATAGAAGAAAATGAACAAACAAAAGAAAAAAGAACCAAAATAAAAGCACAAGAAACTCATAAAGATGCAGAGACATACATGTTCTCACACACAGGAATCCCAGAAAAACCCCAAACCAGAAACCATAATATATGCACATATGACCTGTAACCCTTAAAAAATTTCCTTGATAATGGGACAAAGAACCTTCTAAAATGCTATTCAGTTTGTTTTGTGTTGGCCATCTACGGTTGGGCATGGGCCTGACCTTAAGATTGGTTTGTATCCCCAGTGAGACTCTGTTAAAGAATAGTAATTTTTCATTTCCAAGCTTTACCAATTGAAGATAACTGCTGAGTTAGGGACAGGATGAGAGCTTGTCTCCATGTCCCCTCTCTGCATTGGGACCCTATCAGGCACAAACTGGTACAGGCCAGGGGCATGCTGCCTCAGTATCTGTGAGTTCATATGTGACTCAGTCCTTTTGAGTTTAGAAGCCTTGTTTCCTTCCTGTCCTGCCATTAGCCATGTCCAAGGAGCAGCAGATGGCAATTGAAGTTCAGGATGTCAGGCCACCAGGAGGCAAATCCCTGATGGGTGAATATTGGACAGGCAAGTCCCAGACACCACAGAATCCAGAATGTCTTTTGCTTCTGCTGTGCCTTTACATGTTGGCTGCTGCCATCTTTCTCTGGTATCTGGTGTGATGTGAATGGGTGTGGGGAGATCTCCACTGCCTATAATGTAGTATGTTTAACTCATGGATACATCCTGTCCTACTGGGCATTTTTACCTGTGGATTATTATGAAGATGATACTTCCTAAGCTGTACTGTCTAACTGATAATAATAATGTTAGTTTATACAGAGATTTTTTTATTTTATTATTTAATTTAATTTTACATATCAGCCACGGATTCCCTTGTTCTCCCCCCTCCCGCCCTATACAGAGTTTTGATGAATGAAAAATAAAACAAGGAAGTGTCACACAGCTAGAACACATGAGTTTCTATTGAGTAGCCATATGGACTGCGAATCAAGTTAATGATTAAGGAAAACAATTGAGTCCCAGGAGCCAGGCTGACTAGAATTCTTTTAATCTTAATGTGGGGACATGTGTTCACAGGTTTTGGGGTACAGCATAGCTGAAACAAAGATTTCAAAATAATTTAAAGTTAGACTAAGATGTTTTTGTTAAATAGTTTTGAGGTGAAAAACCCAAGAAGACAATCTGAAGTTTTAGAACAGCACATAGTTGAATGAGAAACTCGTTAAGGTCAGGGAACAAGAAGAAAGCAGCCCAATTATCGTTAGTTGATGTGCCTTTTGTGGTAGGATTGGATGATGACCAAAGGTGATGATTAATCCTCTATACCCATTTCTGCCCTCAATCTCCTGATGTAAGGAACTATTGACATGTGGGTATATACCCTAAAGATTTAAAGTAGAGCTGACAGAGGCCGGCCCCTCAGCTCCCATCTTGCCCCGGACTTCCCTTCTGAAGCACAGAGCTCCCATCCTGCCCCGGACTTCCAATTTGGACAAGAGAGCTCCCATCTGGACAAGAGAGAGAGACTTCCTGAATCTGTCAGCTCTGTCTGAACCAAGTGTGCGGATAAGGCCAGGAACGAACCACAAGGAGATGGGCAGACGTCAAGGCAGAAACACATACAACAAAATGAATAGTAATACACCATCACCAGGCCCTAGCTCTCCTCCAACACCTAGACCTGAACATCAGAAATTGGAAGAAGCAGAAGAAAATAGCCTTATGAATGTCATCATGAAGAAGCTAGAGACTCGTGTAGAGGAAAAGACAAAAAAATGTGAAGAACGCTGTAAACAACTAGAGGAAAGGGCAAACAAATTAGAAGAAATCAAAAAAGTCCTGGAAGAGAACAATAAAATACTGAAAGAAAATCAAGAAAAATCAATGAAACAAATGAAGGAAACAGTCCAAGACCTGAAAAGGGAAATAGAAAAAATGAAGAAGACACAAACAGAGGGAATGCTGGAAATAGAAAATCTGAGAAAACGATTGGGAACTTCAGATGCAAGTATAATCAACAGAATGCAAGAGATGGAAGAGAGGATCTCTAGCGTTGAAGATACAATAGAAGAAATAGATTCATCAGTCAAATAAAACACTAAAGTCAACAAAGTCATGAACCAAAATGTCCAAGAAATTTGGGACACCATGAAAAGACCAAACCTACGAATAATAGGGGTAGAAGAAGGAGAAGAATACCAACTCAAGGGCACAGAAAATATATTCAACAAGATCATAGAAGAAAACTTTCCCAACTTAAAGAAGGAAATGCCTATGAAGATACAGGAAGCCTATAGAACACCAAACAGACTAGACCCCCAAAAAAAGTCCCCTCGCCACATAATAATTAGACAATTAAACGTACAGAATAAAGAAAGAATATTAAGAGCAGCAAAGGAAAAAGGCCAAGTGACATATAAAGGCAAACCTATCAGAATAACACCCGATTTCTCAATGGAGACTTTGAAAGCCAGAAGGTCCTGGACAGATGTAATGCAGACATTAAGAGACCATGGATGTCAGCCTAGACTAATATACCCAGCAAAACTTTCAATCCTCATAGATGGAGTGAACAAGACATTCCATGACAAAGCCAGATTTAAACAATATTTATCCACAAACCCAGGCCTACAGAAAGCACTAGAAGGAAAATTCCAACCTAAGGAAGTCAGATACAACCTCGAAAACACAGGCAATAGATAAAGCCACAGCAGTAGACCCCAATGAAGAAAAGTACACATACATCACCACCAAAAAATAACAGGAATGAACAATCACTGGACATTAATATTTCTCAATGTCAATGGACTTAATTCACCTATAAAAAGACATAGGCTTACAGAATGGATACGAAAGCAGGACCCATCTTTCTGCTGCATACAAGAAACACATCTCAAATTCAAAGATAGACACTACCTAAAAATAAAAGGCTGGGAAAAGACTTTCCAATCAAACGGTCTTAAGAAACAAGCAGGTGTAGCCATCCTGATATCCAGCAAAGTAGACTTCAAACTAAAATCAATCAAAAGAGATCAAGAAGGGCATTACATACTCATCACAGGAAAGATCCACCAAGATGAAGTCTCAATTCTGAACATTTATGCCCCAAACACAAGGGCACCCACATATGTAAAAGAAACATTATTAAAGCTTAAATCACATATAAAACCCCACACATTAATAGTGGGAGACCTCAACACCCCACTTTCACCACTGGACAGATCCCCCAAATCAAAACTTAACAGAGAAATAAAGGACTTAATTGATGTCATGACTCAAATGGACTTAATCGACATCTACAGAACATTCCATCCTAACAAAAAAGAATATACCTTCTTCTCAGCACCCCATGGAACCTTCTCTAAAGTCGACCACATACTTGGTCACAAAGCAAATCTAAACAGATACAAAACAATTAAAATAACCTCCTGTGTTCTATCAGACCACCATGGTCTAAAGTTGGATTTCAACAACAACAAAAACTACAAAAAACCTACAATCTCATGGAAACTGAACAATACCCACCTGAATCACCAATGGGTTAAGGAAGAAATAAAGAAAGAAATTAAAGACTTCCTAGAGATCAACAAAAATGAAGACACCACATATCCAAACCTATGGGACACTATGAAAGCAGTACTAAGAGGGAAATTCATAGCACTAAACGCCCACATAAATAAGCTGGAGAAATCTCACACTAGTGACTTAACAGCACACCTGAAAGTTCTAGAACAGGAAGAAGCAAAGTCTCCCAGGAAAAATAGATGCCAGGAAATTATCAAAGTGAGAGCTGAAATCAATAAAATAGCAACAAAGAGAACAATACAAAAAATTAATGAAACAAAGAGTTGGTTCTTTGAGAAAATCAACAAGATAGACAAGCCCTTATCCAAACTAACCAAAAGACAGAGAGAGAGCATCCAAATCAACAAAATTAGAAATGAAAAGGGGGACATAACAACAGACATTGAGGAAATCCAGAGAATCATCAGGTCATACTTCAAAAACCTCTATTCCACAAAACTGGAAAACCTAAAAGAAATGGATAATTTTCTGGATAGGTACCACATACCTAAATTAAATCAAGACCAGATAAACTATTTAAATAGTCCAATAACCCCTAACGAAATAGAAACAGTCATTAAAAGTCTCCCAACAAAAAAAATCCCAGGACCAGATG
This sequence comes from Peromyscus eremicus, assembly GCF_949786415.1. Classification (NCBI taxonomy): domain Eukaryota; kingdom Metazoa; phylum Chordata; class Mammalia; order Rodentia; family Cricetidae; genus Peromyscus; species Peromyscus eremicus. The sequence goes on from NW_026734349.1 coordinate 312,953, forward strand.
GTTTCAGTGCAGAATTCTACCAGATCTTCAAAGAAGAGTTAATACCAATACTCTCTAAATTGTTCCATACAATAGAAACAGAAGGAACATTACCAAACTCCTTCTATGAGGCTACAATTACCCTGATTCCCAAACCAAACAAGGATACAACAAAGAAAGAGAACTACAGACCGATCTCCCTCATGAACATTGATGCAAAAATACTCAATAAAATACTGGCAAACAGACTCCAAGACCACATCAAAACAATTATCCACCATGATCAAGTAGGATTCATTCCAGGGATGCAAGGATGGTTCAACATACGAAAGTCTGTCAATGTGATACACCATATAAACAAACTCAAAGAAAAAAAACCACATGATCATCTCACTAGATGCTGAAAAGGCATTTGACAAAATCCAACACCCCTTCATGATAAAGGTCTTGGAGCGATCAGGAATACAGGGAACATACCTAAACATAATAAAGGCAATTTACAGCAAGCCAACAGCCAACATCAAATTAAATGGAGAGAAACTCAAAGCAATTCCACTAAAATCAGGAACGAGGCAAGGCTGTCCTCTCTCCCCATACTTATTCAATATAGTACTTGAAGTTCTAGCCAGAGCAATAAGACAACATAAGGAGATTAAGGGGATACAAATTGGAAAGGAAGAAGTCAAGCTTTCCCTATTTGCAGATGACATGATAGTATACTTGAGCAACCCCAAAGATTCCACCAAGGAACTGATACAGCTTATAAACACCTTCAGCAACATAGCAGGATACAAGATCAACTCCAAAAAATCAGTAGCCCTCCTATATACAATGGACAAAAAAGCAGAGAAGGAAATCAGAGATACATCACCCTTTACTATAGCCACAAATGACATAAAATACCTTGGGGTAATACTAACCAAGCAAGTGAAGGACCTATATGACAAGAAATTTAAGTCCCTGAAAAAAGAAATTGAAGAAGATGTCAGAAAATGGAAAGATCTCCCATGCTCATGGATAGGCAGAACTAACATAGTAAAAATGGCAATCTTACCAAAAGCAATCTACAGATTCAATGCAATCCCCATCAAAATACCAACACAATTCTTCACAGACCTGGAAAGAATAATACTCAACTTCATATGGAAAAACAAAAAACCCAGGATAGCCAAAAGAATCCTGTACAATAACACAACCTCTGGAGGCATCACGATCCCTGACTTCAAGCTGTACTATAGAGCTACAGTAATAAAAACAGCTTGGTACTGGCATAAAAACCGACATGTGGACCAATGGAATCGAATTGAAGACCCTGACATTAATCCGCACACCTATGAACAAATAATTTTTGACAAAGAAGCCAAAAGTGCACAATGGAAAAAAGAAAGCATCTTCAACAAATGGTGCTGGAAAAACTGGATATCAACATGTAGAAGGCTGCAAATAGATCCATATCTATCACCATGCACAAAACTTAAGTCCAAGTGGATCAAGGACCTCAACATAAATCCAGCTACTCTGAACCTGCTAGAAGAGAAAGTAGGAAGTAGTCTTGAACACATTGGCATAGGAGACCACTTTCTAAATAGAACACCAGTAGCACAGACACTGAGAGAAACAATCAATCAATGGGACCTCTTGAAACTGAGAAGCTTTTGTAGGGCAAAGGATACGGTCAACAAAGCAAAGCGACAGCCTACAGAATGGGAAAAGATCTTCACCAATCCCACATCTGACAGAGGACTGATATCCAGAATATATAAGGAACTCAAGAAATTAGACATCAAAATGCCCAACAGTCCAATTAAGAAATGGGCTATAGAACTAAACAGAGAATTCTCAACAGAGGAAACTCAAATGGCTGAAAGACATTTAAGGAATTGCTCAACATCCCTAATCATCAGGGAAATGCAAATCAAAACAACTCTGAGATACCACCTTACGCCTGTCAGAATGGCTAAGATCAAAAACACTGAAGACACCTTATGCTGGAGAGGATGTGGAGCTAGGGGAACTCTCCTCCACTGCTGGTGGGAATGCAAGCTTGTACAACCACTTTGGAAATCAATATGGTGATTTCTTAGAAAATTGGGAATCCATCTCCCCCAAGATCCAGCTATACCACTCTTGGGCATATACCCAAGGAATGCTCAACCACACCACAAGAGCACTTGTACAGCTATGTTCATATCAGCGTTGTTTGTAATAGCCAGAACATGGAAACAACCTAGATGCCCTTCAACTGAAGAATGGATAAACAAAATGTGGTACATATACACAATGGAATACTACTCAGCAGAGAAAAACAATGACATCATGAGGTTTGCAGACAAATGGATGGATCTAGAAAAAATCATCCTGAGTGAGGTATCCCAGACTCAGAAGGACAAACATGGTATGTACTCACTCATAACAGGATACTAGATGTGGAACAAGGATGACTGGACTGCTACTCACATCACCAGGCAGGCTACCTGGAAAACAGGACCCCAAGAAAGACACAGGGATCGCCCAATGACAGAGAAATGGAATGAGATCTACATGAACAGCCTGGACATGAGTGGGGGTAGTGAAGGGCGAGGGTCGAGGGAAAGAGAGCTTGGGTGAGTGGGAGATCCCAGCTGGATCAACAACAGAGAGGGAGAACAAGGAATAGGAGACCATGGTAAATGAAGACCACATGAGAATAGGAAGAAACAAAGTGCTAGAGAGGCCCACAGAAATCCACAAAGATACCCCCACAACAGACTGCTGGCAATGGTCGAGAGACAGTCCGAACTGACCTACTCTGGTGTTGGGATGGCCAAACACCCTAATTGTCATGCTAGAAACCTCATCCAACTACTGAGGGATCTGGATGCAGAGATCCATGACTAGGCCCCAGGTGGATCTCTGGGAGTCCAATTAGCGAGAATGAGGAGGGTTTATATGAGAGAGAATTGTTGAGACCAAGGTCGGATAAAGCACAGAGACAAATAGCCAAACAAACGGAAACACATGAAATATGAACCAATGGCTGAGGGGTCACCAACTGGATCAGGCCCTCTGAGTGGGTGAGACAGTTGATTGGCCTGATCTGTTTGGGAGGCATCCAGGCAGTGGGACCGGGTCCTGTGCTCATTGCATGAGTTGGCTGTTTGAAACCTGGGGCCTATGCAGGGTCCCTTGGCTTGGCATGGGAGGAGGGGACTGAACCTACCTGGACTGAGTCCACCAGGTTGATCTCAGTCTGTGGGGAAGGCTTTGCCCTGGAGGAGATTGGAATGGGGGGCAGGCTGGGGGGAAGGTGAGGGGGGTGGGAGGGGGGAGAACAAGGGAATCTGTGGCTGATATGTAGAACTGAATTGTATTGCAAAATAAAAATTAAAAAAAAACCCTAAAAAAAAAAATAAAAAATAAAAAAAAAATAAAGTAGAGCTGACTGATTCTTTTTCATATATAAAAGGTCAGATTTGTGATATCTTTAAGATTCGTTATAAGATTAGCTTTCAAGATAAGAAATAAAGTGATTGGTCCTTCCTTGTAACTGCAAACGCAGCCTGCCAGTAAAAAAATATCTTGCTTGCTTACACACTCTTAATCTATAACAGATTGCTTGGGTATGAGTGTAAATGGGTTCTTGGGGTAATTGGTTTTTCACCTGTAATGTGTAAAAAGTTTAATCATGTAAAGGATATAGAAAACATGCTGTTTTTTACTTGTATTGGTTGTAATCATTCACTTAAAAAACAGAATGTTGTGGGAATTTGTTCCATTCAGCCAATGGCTTCGGGGTACAAGCCCTAGGGCATGGCTTTGTCTGTGTAAGTGACCCCTTCAGAGCTGAGAGAGAGGAGTCACTCTTCTCTTGGTGGCAAGGACCAGGTCAAGTGGTGTGGAGAAGCTCGCAGTTGGTCCCCATCCCCCTCGGGGCAGGAGGACAGGAAATGAGCAGTTGGACCAGCAGGATCAGCCATGGTGTCTTCCTGGTTCTGTATTAGTGAGTCTGTATCCCCATTGCACCCCTAATAAACTAACACTAGACCTCTGTGCATTGTCGCACTAGCAGAATGTAACCCCACTGTAATTTTTTTACTGCCTGAAAGATTTTGCTGGGGTATATAAGCTTAAGGGAAAGAATAAAGGTAGAGTTAAAATGCATTAGAAGGAAAACCTCAGAATGAGAGTAGGAAATCATCAGGTAAATAAAGAATAGAGACTGCAAAAGAAGAATAAAGAAAAGGTCTGAAGGAAGCCATCAAGGGAGTATGTGAGTGTCATTTTCCCTAACCCCCTCAGATAAAGCCTTAGTGTGTAGTACCCACTGACTCTGGATTCCCTTTGAGCCCTGCCCTGTTGGAGGCCCATCCCCCGGGCAATGGTAGTGTCTTCCCTTTCCCTCTGGCTCCTACAGTCTTTCCAACACCTCTTGCACAGGATTTCCTGAGCCCTGAGGGGAGTGATTTGATAGACACATCTCATTGAGGATTGAATGTCCCATGGTCTCTCACTTTCTACACGTTGTACAGATCTGAGTTTCTGTATTTATTTGCATTTGCTGCAGGAGGAAGCTTCTGTGATGGAGACTCATCAAGACAATGATCTATGGGTATAAGAAGGTTTTTAGGAGTTATTTTTGCTTTATCGGAACAGTAGCCTTTGGTCTTCTAATAGGTTCCTGTGCATTCTGGTCTCAGGATCTTGGTGGTCTGAACAGTGTTGGGGATAGGTCCCATCTCATGGAGTGGGGCCTTAAATCTAATCAGTAATTGGTTGGTTACTCTTACAGGTTTTGTACCACTATTGCATTAGCACAGGTCATCATTGTGTATGAAAGGTTTTGCAGCTGGGTTAGTGTTTACCTGTAGTGTACAGAGTACCTGCCACTACCATGAGCACTAGTCAGCAGTGGTGAAGGCCCTAGATAGGCCCCAGTTCAATTTCTCCATGTTATAACTCTGGGAGTTGTATGGGTGTTGTCTTCACAATAGAGCCTCACCATCAGTTTGTAGAGAGCAATCAATGACCTTGGCAGAAGCCTAGGTTGTGTGAATGTTGCCATAAGGCCCCTTTGGACAACAACTCAATTAGATGTAACCCTTTCCAGAACTGGAGGCTTCATTTTGGTGATGAGAAGTGCTCAGTTGAGGCTCTGTCTCCTCCATTGTTTTGGGAGTTTTATTTTGATCTCCTTCATATATGTATCTATTTGTGGAAGTCTCTACTGTATCAGAGTTCCATACGAACTTCAAATAGCCGCTTAATTTTAGCTGTACTTTCCCGTACTCCCTCTGTCATTGTACTCTTCCCTTTCCCTCCCATTTAAAATAACATATTAAACTTTTTCTTTGACAATTTCGTATTTGTAGATAATGTGCTCTGATTACTTTCAGCTCTTGACTTCTTTGATCAGTCCTACCCCATTAACCCTCACCTGAAGTCCTTTTTCCACATTCACATCTTTTTTCATGATCCACTGAGTTTCATCAGCCTGTCTGTGTGACCATGGATTTGGTACTACCCTTTGGATCTCAGTGACCTCACCAGTAGGTGTACAACTGAAGATAATGTTTGCCCCTCCCCCAGAACTTATCAGTAGCCCAAAGGTCAGTAGGACATGTTAGTGCGGTGTGAGCTCCTTCCATATCCATGATTTACTTCTGGCAGCTCTAGTCTTGTATAAAACTAGTACAAGCAGTCCTAACTGCTCCGAGTTTGTGATTGCAATGCCTATATCATGCCCAGAAAAGTGTGTTTTTCAGCTTTTCTCCCCATTTTACATCTCTTGCGTTCTTTCTATCCTCTCCTTTGGGGTATTCCCTGAACCTTAGAGGGGTGATATGAATCTTCTGTTTAGAGCTAAGAATTCAATTATCAGTTGTATGAGCTTTGAGTCTATGTCTTAACTGTTTCCAATGCAAACAGAAGCTCCTTGATGAAGGCTGAGAGCAGCATTAGTGTATGAATATGAACATAGGTATTTAGAAAGCAGGTTAGTGCCATGTCAATTTAGCTACAGAAAGAGTTGTAAGTTACTATTTGGGCCTAAGACTTCTTCAAATGTATTGTTTCCTGGTTTTACAGTACTATGTATGGATTCCCTCCTGTAAAGCAGACCTGAAACTCTACCAGAGAATAGTTGTTTACCCCCATAACTTTGATGTTACTGTAGTACAAGTGGGCACATCTTGTCTAGCATGTTTTATTGTAGTTCATAATGCCTTTTCTCCTCCAGCAGCCTGCATACCACCTTGTAACACTATGGAAGCTAGATAGCCTGGAGGAAATTTCCAGTCTGCTAATAGAATTTTGTAAGGAATTTGTACACTTATGAGGTAATGCATACTGTGTCTGCCAGTGTGCATATATATATATATGCAAATGGAACTGTTTGCATTTTCCCCATTATAATTACTAGTTATAATTCTATATAGACTGTATGACAATTTGTAGCACAAAAAAATCACTCTAGGGCATTGAATGAATGTATGTCCCAGGGAAATTACCTGGAATGGGGCTCTAGTATTATAGGGTGCTTTCACTGCCATAATTCCTCATATAGTAAATAATATCCTGGTGGATTTGCCATGAGAGTCACTAGAGTTGTTACATTGTAGTTGCTTGTGGATCTTCTAATGTAATGATGAGATTCTTTCACATATGCCTTACAGTAAGAGGAGAAATTCTTCAATTTCTTGGTAAATAACTAATTCTAGGACAGTGATGAATTAAGACAAATTGAATAAAGTTGAATAAAGAAACCCCCACTCTAATTGGAGAACTACAAACTTCAAGATGTTTTAAAAATAAAGTATCAACAAGGATGTGATTTTCTTACAGAAATAACAAGTTGAAGATTCTTTGTGACCTGTTATGCACTCAACTGACACAACTGATATCAGGAATTTACATGACTCTCATGAATCACTGTTCCATTTGGGGGAACTGACTCTTGTGTCTGAATTCCTAAGTGATTTAGATTGTCAGCAGCTCTCCTTAGATACTACAGATTAATGAGTCAGCAATCAGAATAGATCACAATGGTTAAGGTACCAGAAATTGTAGAAAACTTTAAGGATAATAACTTCTGCCCGAGTATGTTTTCTGCATTGATTTCTTATTCTGTAAATTCCTGGTTTAAATCTTTAATGTGTTATTATTGCTATTACAGTAATGTTCAATTTTGTTGTATAGACTGAAATTGATGTGGCCTCTCTGTAGGGTTTCACTGTTTTGTTTATATATGCTTCTAACCCACTCCTTTTTCTCAGTCTCTTCATGTCTGTTCAATCTCATATTCTACCCTCCTATCTGTCTTTATCTCCCCTCATCTTTCTATCACACAGAACAAGCTGTTGTTCATTAGTCATGATATGGCCTCTCCTGCTATGGTCCTTAAATTTCACTACTACCTTTTCCTGGAATGTTTTCAACTACTCTTGCTTTGCCTTGGCTGGCTATCCTCTGTTCTTTGTAGAATAAAATAAAATGTAATTTCCTTCAGACAGCCTTATGTAAGGCTAAATTATTTTCCCTTTGTGCATGTTTTCGTTGTGTTGCAGTTTGTGTGAGTTCATATGTGCATCTGCTCTCCTGTGTCCAGATGTTCCTTGTGTTCCTCCACCACCTCAGATTATTATACTCTTTCTTTGTCCTCTTCCTCAATGATCTCTGAACCTTGTGAGGGTAGGATGAGGAACATAAGTTCCCTTTAGGGCTGTGCATTCTTCTGTCTCTTATTCTCTGCACCTTGGCCAGTTGTGGGCCACTATGTTAACCACCATTTACTGCAAATCAAAGCTCCTTAGATGAGGGATAAGAGATACATTGATCTATGGCTGTAATGATGAGTCACTTTAATACGATGTCCATTTAGCAGCATGATAGTGGTAAGTTCTCCCCTAGGGCCTATGAATGCTAGCTGTATGTTCTTGGTCTGATAATGGTGCTAGTATGGGTTTCATCTTGTGGAGAGGAACTCAAATCCAATAAAAAATGGTTGGTTACACCAATACTGTTTGAGCTACTATTACACCAATGGCCATGTGTTAGGCTGATCATTGTTGTGGCTCAAAGGTTTCATAGATAGGTGTGACTAATGATTACTGCTCTCCTTTGGTAGCCTGCATAGCACCTTCCTGCACATGAAAAGTAGCCAGCAGAGATGAAACATTTAGGAGGACCCTTAGAGGGACACATGGATCACCTTGGGAAGGAGAAACAGAGGATATTTACATGAGTAAACTGGGGGTGAGGGGGGCAGTGGGGGAAGGGGATGGGGATTGAGAACATGGCTAACCTAGGTGAGTTGGAGTGGGAGAGCGATGAAAGAAATATCTGGATAGAGGGTGTCATTATGGGGCTAGGGAGAAACCTGGTGCTAGGGGAATTCCCAGGAATCCACAAGAATGACCCCAGATTAGACTACTAGCAATAGTGGAGGAGGTGGTTGAACTGGCCTACCCTGGTAATCAGATCGGTGAATATCCTGTCATCATAGAGCCTTCATCCAGTAACTGATGGAAGCAGGTACAGAGATCCACAACCAAGCATCAGGCCGAGCTCCAGGAGCCAGTTGAAGAGAGGGAATAAGAATGAGGAAGATGGGGTCAGGATCATGATGGGGAAATCTACAGAGACAACTGGACCATGTTCGTGGAAACTCATGAACTTTAGACCAACAGCTGTGGAGCCCTCATGGGACTATACTACCCTCTGCATGCGGGAGAAACATGGTCTCTTTGAGGGTCCCCTGGCAGTGGGATCAGGATCTATCCCTGGTGCATGACCTGGCATTCTGGATCCCATTACCTGTGGTGGGACACCTTGCTCACCCTTGACGCATGGTGGAGGAGCTTGGTCCTGACTCAACTGAATGTACCAGGCTTTCCTGTTCCCCCATGGAAGGACGAACCCTTTTGGAGGAGGGGATGGGGGGTTGGGGGGGAAGGAGGGAGGAGATGGAGGAGAGATAAAAGGGTGATCTATGGTTGGTATGTAAATTGAATTAAAAAAATTAAAAAATAAAGCCATTTCATGTACCCAGGATAAGAACTGGTCCCATTGACAGGGGATGGGATGAGGAGAACTTGGGGGAAAGTGGGAGAAGGGGAGGAAGGGAGAACTGGGGTTGGTAAGTAAAATGAAAAAAATAGTATATAAAAAAATTAAAATAAAAAGAAACATGGCAGAAGACAGCAAGGCCAGCAGAGCTCCCCTCAACTTGTAAGTGAGTCAGTGAATCAGCAAAGCCATAATTAGGACATTCCATTCACTTCTTGATCCTTCCCAGCATAGCACTGAACCACAATATACAATTTGTGACAGTAGGTACATTAAAATCACGGTTTTAATTACTTCCAAATTTCATTGCCTCCTTTTTTTGAGTCAAGGTTTTATAGTCTAGACTTAGCTAGACTGAAAACCATTGTGTAGACCAGGCTGGCCTCAAAATCACAGAAATTGCCCTGCCTCTGCCTCCTGCATACTGGGATTAAACACATGTGCTGCCATCCTCAGTATTATGTTTGTTATGGCCAAGATGTAACAGTTGATGATGCATACTTGTAGGCAGTGTTTTTTCCTTTGGGCCTCCACCTCACAATTTAAAAAATGACATAGAGACACACTATTAATTATGAAAAACTCAGCCTATAGCTTATGCTTGTCCCACTAGCTCCTATAACTTAAATTAACCCATTTATATCAATCTATGTTTTCCCTCATGGCTTTTTACCTCTCTTCCTTCTTGCACCTCCTTTTTCCTCTCCATGTCCCCTGGTGTCTGTGACACACCTAGATGCATCTCTCTTCCTCACTTTCTGCCCAAAAGTCCTGTCTAACCTCTTTATGCCTAGCTATTGGCCATTCGGCTCTTTATTAAAGCAATCAGAAGGCACCTTGGCAAAGACACATCTTCACAGTGTACAAAACAATTATTCCACAATATATACTTGTAGATGTAACCAACCGTCTTATTAAATAAGAAACACAGAGCCGATTCAGAGAAGAAAGCCAAGAGGTCAGAACTAAGAGCCTTACCCTTCCTGCTTCAGCCAAGAGAGCTCTCTGAAAGGGACCTACTTCCTATATGTATGTCTTTATATAGTCTTTCGGTTCTGCCTTCTCATTGGTTGTAAACCCAAATACATGACTGCCTCATCACTGCCTGTCTGTAGAGACTTCCACGTCTTCTATGGTTGGTATTGAGATTAAAGGCATGTGTCTCCAAAGCTGGCTGTATCCTTTTACACACAGAGATCTACCTAGCTCTGTCTACCAAGTGCTGGGATTAAAGGCATGCGCCACAACCGCCACGCTCTTGCTATGGCTCTAATAGCTCTGACCACCAGGTAACTTTATTTATTAACATACAATTAAAATTGCATTTCAGTACAAATAAAATACCACCATATGTACTTAGCAATATTTTGCCAAGCTCTTCATTGTGGTACTTTGTTGTCACACCTGGGTAGGTGTATTTGTTGTTTCCTTCCCTTGGCTGCTTGCACAGCACCAAGTACTATGAAAACTCGTCCTCAGGGTGCAGACTTTGAGGTCAGTTCCAGCTTGGATCCTTCCAGTCCGGTGTCTGAAGCACATGGTATTTTCAGCAAGACAGACTTACCTCCAACTTCTGTGAGATGGACAAGGGCAATGTCAATACCCCATATTGCTTTGGGACTCTCAAACTCTCCTTACCAACAAATCAAAAGGGAGTGTTTCATCCCTGATACTGGGGATTTTGCTAGACAGTCTATGGCTTTTTGCAGAAACATTGACAGCTCAGCTGGGGAAATTTCATTTAAAGTACAAATGTATACACACACACACAAACACACACTCACACACACTCATCAACACATACAAGTAATTTTAGATAAATAATCATTGTCTCATTTAGGGTTTCTGTTGCTGTGATGAAGCACCATGACCCAAAAACAAGTTGAGGAGGAAAGTGTTTATTTGGCTTACACTTCCATATCACTGTTCATCATCGAAGGAAGTCAGGACAGGAATCTAGAGGCAGGAGCTGATGCAAAGGCCATGAAGGAATACTTCTTACTAGCTTGCTCCCCATGGCTTACTCAGCCTGCTTTCTTATAGAACCCAGGACCACCACCCCAGGCATTGCACCACCCACAGTTTGCTGGGCCATACCCACCAATCACTAACTAAGAAAATGCCCTACAGGCTTGCCTACAGCCCAATCTTTTGGAGGCATTTTCTCAGTTGAGGCTCCCTCCACTCAGATGATGCTAGTTTGTGTAAAGTTGACACAAAACTAGCCACCCCAATCGCTGTGGCTTTTTTCAAGCAACCTTACTGTTATTTCCACCTCTTCCCCTCCATCCCCATTTGTATTGACCATCTTCTCCCCACTCCAATGAAAACCTCCCCTGTTTTCACTATTTCCCCTCATATCATTTGTGTATTGTTATTCTTCACTCTAGGGCTCCTTCCCACGCCCTCCCCTCTGTGCTACCACTTGACTTTCATAGTTTCTGCATTTACTCCAGGTTTCATATTCACATCTGAAGATTTGGAGTTAGGATTCAGAGAAGAATGAGAACATGTGCCATTTGACTTTCTGTGTCTGTGTTAATTCACTTAATACAATATTTTCTAGTTCCATCCCTTTGCCTCTAGATTTCATTTTCTTTACAGGTGAATAGTATTCCACAGTGTATATGTACTGCATTCTCATTACCCATTCATTAGATAGTTAAAAACTATCTAAGTTATTTCCTTTTCCTAGTCTATGTGAATAGAGTGGTAATGAACAAGACTGAGCAAGTATCTGGGGTAGGATGTCAAGAATTTTGGACACATGCCAAAGAACTGCATAGCTTGCTTATAAGGTATCTGTTTGCCTGCATGTGTGTTCACACTACATGTATGTCATGCCCACGGAGATCAGAAGAGGTGTTAGTTCTTCTGGAATTGGAGTTAAATATTGTTGTGAGCCTCTAAGTAGGTTATGGGAATCAAAGCTTGGTCCTCTGCAAGAGTAAAAATGCTATTAACCACTGAGACAAGCGCCATTTGTTATTTAGAGCCGCTGGTAGCAAAAGTCCATGAGAGCATGCAGCAGTGACAACTAGAGTTGAGCAGGTCTACCTATCAGAACTAAGGGTTCTGTTACAGGAAACCGTGACTAAGTGCATTATGAAATTCCTGCCTTTTGGATGAATTGGCTGTCACTTGTTGTAAACTTCTTGTGCAATAACAGCTGTGATTCTCTCCATTTACGGTGCATTTCCATGTTATGTGTACATGTAATCTCATGATTGCATCTCAATCTTGGGCTCAACTTTCCCTATACATTTGGGGTAATTGGATAACTGCCCCCAGCTGTGTATATTTTCATTAACATATATCTGGCACATCCAACAACGACAGGCAGCCACTAAGGTGACTATAGGTGTTGATGGCTCTTAGACATCGAACCCATAGCCCTCCACAGGAGATTATGCATGTCTGGCTTTCTGAAGTTCGAAATACTGCCTATATTCGCCACCCGGGGTGACTCCACAGGAATGGATGTTCTTTGAGAGCCGGTAGTCAAACATGGCTAAGATCTTGTTTTTGCAACACATCCTAAGACAGGCACAGTCCAATTGCTGAGTCGCCCTGAGGCAGGGTCAACAAGGCTGGAGCAAAGAACTCCGACTCCTGCTGAGTACCCAGGTAATAAAATAAAAGGGTGGATATGTAGTAGGACAGGCCCATAGGGTCGAGGAAATTGGCTCAGCCCTATAGCCAAGGCATGCTCATAGTGTACTCCTTAAGAGCCAACCTAGAGTCTGCCTGAGGGCCTAGCAATAGAAGCTCAGAGTTCCTAGTCAATGTCAGAGTTCCTGATCATGCCAATTCTGCCTAAGGACCTAACAACAGTCTCTGTCCGAGTTCCTCATCATGCCCAGCCAATGAGGGATGACCACACAGACTGGGTGCTGGGAGAAGGGTATATAAGGCCTTCCCGGTTATTGAATTAAAGAGTTTGTTATTTGCTTTCACAGAGTTCTGGTGGCTGTGTCATTGATGCCACACCTTCTGACCCCTGGCCCCTAGGAAGCCGTTTGAATCCAAGTAACAAAGTGTAATGTGGATAGAAGAAGAATTCTATCTCAAAGGCACAGAAAATATATTCAACAAAATCATAGAAGAAAACTTTCCCAACCTAAAGGAGGACATGCCTAAGAAGGTACAAGAATCTTACAGAATACCAAATAGACTGGAAGAAAATAAAAATCCCCTTCACCACATAATAATTAAAATGCTAAATATACAGAATAGAGACAGAATATTAAGAGCTGCAAAGGAAAATGGTCAAGAAACATATAAAGAAGGCCTGTCAGTATTACACCCAAGTTCTCAAAGGAGAATCTGAAAGGAAGAAGGTCCTAGACAGACATTTTGCTGTAAAGCTTTCAATGACTACAGACAGAGAAAACAAGATATTCCAAGATAAAACCTGATTTAAACAATACCTATCCATAAATCCAGCACTACAGAAAGTACTAGAAGGAAAACTCCAACCCAAGGAAGTTAGCTGCTCTCACAAAAACACAGGCAATAGACAGCAGCAAATCTCAAAGAAGGAAAATGCATACACACAAACATCACCAACAAAAAAAAATAACAGGAATTAACAATCACTGGTCATTAATATCTCTTACTATTAATGGACTGACTCAATTTGCCCATAAAAAGACACAGGCTAACAGAATGGGTACGAAAACAGGATCCATCCTTCTGCTGCATTAAACAAACACACTTCAACTGCAAAGACAGACATTACCTCGGAGTAAAAGGCTGGGAAAAGACTTTCCAATCAAATGGACTTAAGAAGCAAGCTGGTGTGGCTATCCTAAATTCTAACAACATAGACTTCAAACTAAAATCAATCAAAAGAGATTGGGAAGGACATTACATACTCATCACAAGAAAGATCCACCAAGATGAAGTCTCAATTCTGAATGTTTATGCCCCAAATACAAGGGCACCAACATATGTAAAAGAAACATTAATAAGGCTTAAATCGCACATCAAACTCCACACGTTAGTAGTAGGAGACTTCAACATCCCACTCTCAATACTGGACAGATCTGCCACATTGAAACTTAACAGAGAAATAAGTGATCTAACAGATGTTATGACTCAAATGGACCTAATAGATATCCACAGAATATCCCACCATAACAATAAAGAATATACCTTATCCGTAGCACCCCATGGAACTTTCTCTAAAATCAACCACATACTCGGTCACAAAGCAAATCTCAATAGATACAAAAAAGTTAGAATAACCTCCTGTAGTCTATCAGACCACCATGGTTTAAATTTAGATTTCAACAACAAAAATTACAGTAGGCCTACAATCTCATGGGAACTGAATAATCCTCAACTGAATCACCAATGGGTAAAGGAAGAAATGAAGAAAGAAATTAAAGACTTCCTACAATTCAATGAAAATGAATGTACTACATACTCAAACTTATGGGACACTATGAAAGCAGTGCTAAGAGGAAAATTCATAGCACTAGATACCCACATAAAGAAATTGGAGAAATCTCACACTAGTGACTAAATAGCACACCTATAAGCTCTAGAACAAAAAGAAACAAACTCACCCAGGAGGAAGAGATGCCAGGAAATAATCAAATTGAGAGTTGGAGTCAATGAAATACAAACAAAGAGAACAAATCAAAGAATCAGTGAAACAAAGAGTTGGTTCTTTGAGAAAATGAATAAGATAGACAAGCCCTTATCCAAGCTAACCAAAAGGCAGAGAGAGAGAGAGCATCCAAATTAACAAAATCAGAAATGAAAAGGGAGACATAACAACAGACAACGAGGAAATCCAGAGAATCATCAGGTCATACTTCTAACACCTGTACTCTTCAAAATTGGAAACAGACAATTTTTCTAGACAGGTACACATACCAAAGTTAAATCAAGACCAGATAAACAATTTGAATAGACCAATAAGCCCTAAGGAAACAGAAACAGACATTAAAAGTCTCCCAACCAAAAAAATCCCAGGACAAGATGGTTTCAACCCAGAATTCTACCAGATTTTCAAAGAAGAGTTAATACCAACACTCTGCAAATTATTCCACACAATACAAACAGAAGGGACATTACCAAACTCCTTTTATGAGGCTACAGTTACTCTGATTCCCAAGCCAAACAAACATGCAACAAAGAAAGAGAATTACAGACCAATCTCCCTCATGAACATTGATGCAAAAATACTCAATAAAATATTGGCAAACCAAATCCAAAAACACATAAAAAAAAAAGTATCCACCATAATCAAGTACGCTTTATCCAAGACATGCAAGGATGGTTGAACATACTAAATTTACTGTAAATTTACAATTTACGACAAGAAAACAGCCAACATCAAAAAGTTCAAAGAGATTCTACTAAAAGCAGGAACAAGACAATGCTGTTCACTCTCTCCATATTTATTCAATATAGTACTTGAAGTTCTCTTGAGTTTCTCTCCATTAAGCTGTTGGCTTGCTGTACATTGCCTTTATTATGTTTAGGTATGTTTCTTGTATTTCAGAACTCTCTAAAACTTTTATCATGAAGGTGTTTTGGATTTTGTCAAAGGCCTTTTCAGCATCTAATGAGATGATCATGCAGTTGTTTTCTTTCAGTTTGTTTATATGGTGTATTACGTTGACAGATTTTCATATGTTCAACCATTCTTGCATCCCTGGGATGAAGCCTACTTGGTCATGGTGGATAAATTTTTTGATGTGTTCCTGGATTCGGTTGGGCAGTATTCCATTGAGTATTTTTTTTTTCTTTTCGAGACAGGGTTTCTCTGTGTAGTTTTGCGCCTTTCTTGGAACTCGCTTTGGAGACCAGGCTGGCCTCGAACTCACAAAGATCCACCTGCCTCTGCCTCCCGAGTGCTGAGATTAAAGGCGTGCACCACCACCGCCCGGCCCCATTGAGTATTTTTGCATCAATGTTCATGAGGGAGATTGGTCTGTAATTTTCTTACCTTGTTGCATCTTTGTGTGTTTTCGATATCAGGGTAACTGTAGCCTCATAAAAAATAATTTGGGCAGGCTTTTGGGAATCTGGTGCCTGTGGTGTGATGCCTTGTGCAGCCTTGCTGCAGTGGGAAGGGGCTTGGACTTGCTCGGGCTTAGTGTGCTGGCCTCTACTGACTCCACATGGGAGACCTTGATTTGGGAGAGGTGGGGATGTTGGGTGGCTTGGAAGAGAGGGCTGGGGGTTGGAGAAGGAAGGAGGTGGGATCTGTGGGTGGTATGTAGAGTGAGTAGACAATTTCTTAATAAAGAAAAATGAAAAAAAAAGAAAAAGAAATGGCTCATGTCTCAGTGGTTAACAGCATTTTTCTCTTGCAGAGGACCAAGCTTAAATTCCCATTACCTACTTAGAGGCTCACAACATTCTTTATCTCCAGTTCCAAAAGAACTGATACCTCTTCTGATCTCCGTGGGCATGACATACATGTAGTGTGTATACATATGCAGGAAAACTCATACCTGATAAGAATGCTATGAAGTTCTTTGGCATATGTCCAAAGTTCTTGATATCCTACCCCAGATACTTGCTCAGTCTTGTTCATTACCACTCTATTCACATACACTAGGAAAAGGAAATAACCTAAATAGCTTTCAACTAATGAATGGGTAATGAAAATGCAGTACATATACACTGTGGAATACTATTTATCTGTAAAGAAAATGAAATCTAGAGGCAAAGGGATGGAACTAGAAAATATTGTATTAAGTGAATTAACACAGACACAGAAAGTCAAATGACACATGTTCTCATTATTCTGTGATTCCTACCTCCAAATCTTCAGATGTGAATATGAAAACTGTTGTATGTGCAGAAACTATGAAAGTCAAGTGGTAGCACAGAGGGGAGGGCATGGGAAGGAGCCCTAGAGTGAAGGATAACCATACACAAATGATGTGATGGGAAATAGTGAAAACAGGGGAGGTTTTCATTAGAGTGGAGAGAAGGTGGTCAATACAATTGGGGATGGAGGAGAAGAGGTAGAAATAGCAGTAAGAATGCTTGAAAAAAGCCATAGTGTTTGTGCTGGCTAGTTTTGTGTCAACTTTACACAAACTAGCATCATCTGAGTGGAGGGAGCCTCAACTGACAAAATGCCTCCATAAGATTGGGCTGTAGGCAAACCAGTAGGGCATTTTCTTAGTTAGTGATTGGTGGGTATGGCCCAGCAAACTGTGGTTGGTACAATCTCTGGTCTGGTGGTTCTGGGTTCTATAAGAAAGCAGGCTGAGTAAGCCATGGGGAGCAAGCTAATAAGAAGTATTCCTTCATGGTCCTTGCATCAGCTCCTACCTCCAGGTTCGTATCCTGACTGGTGAACAGTGATATGGAATGTAAGCCAAATAAACCCTGTCCTCCTCAACTCATTTTTGAGTCATGGTGCTTCATCACAGCAACAGAAACCCTAAATAAGAAAATGATTATTTATCTAAAATTACTTGTATGTGTTCGTGTGTGTGTGTGTGTGTGTGTGTGTGTGTGTGTGTGTATACATCTGTACTTTAAATGAAAATTTCCTCAGCTGAGATGTCAATGTTTCTGCAAAAAGCCATAGACTGTCTAGCAAAATCCCCAGTACCAGGGATGAAACACTCCCTTTTGAGTTGTTGGTAAGGGGAGTTTGAGAGTCCCAAAACAATATGGGGTATTGACATTGCCCTTGACCATCTCACAGAAGTTGGTGGTAAGTCTCTCTTGCTGAAAATACCATGTGCTTCAGACACCGGACTGGAAGGATCCAAGCTGGAACTGACCTGAAAGTCTGCACCCTGAGGACTAATTTTCATAGTACTTGGTGCTGTGCAAGCAGCCAAGGGAAGGAAACAACAAATACACCTAACCAGCTGTGACATCAAAGTACCACAAAGACCAGCTTGGCAAAAAAATCAATAAGTATGTAATGTGGAATAATTATTTTGTACACTGTGAAGATGTGTCTTTGCCAAGGTGCCTTCTGATTGCTTTAATAAAGAGCTGAATGGCCAATAGCTAGGTGGAAAGAGGTTGGACAGGACTTCCAGGCAGAAAGTGAGGAAGAGAGATGCATCTAGGCGTGTGACAGACACCAGGGCACATGGAGAGGAAAGAGGAGTTGCAAGATGGAAGAGAGGTAAAAAGCCATGAGGCAAAACATAGATTGATATAAATGGGTTAAGTTATGGGAGCTAGTGGGACAAGCATAAGCTATAGGCTGAGCTTTTCATTATTAATAGTATGTCTCTATGTCATTTTTTAAATTGTGAGCTGGAGGCCCAAAGGAAAAAAACTCTGCCTACAAGTATGCATCATAACTCTTACATCTTGGCCATAAGGAAGAGAACACTGAGGATGGTAGCACATGTGTTTAATCCCAGCATGCAGGAGGCAGAGGCAGGGGGATCTCTGTGATTTTGAGGACAGCCTGGTGTACACAATGATTTCCAGTCTACCTAGGTCCAGACTGTAAAACCTTGACTCAAAAAAAGGAGATAATGAAATTGAGATGTAATTCAAACCATGATTTTTAATGTACCTATTGCCCCAAATTGTGTATTTTGGCTCAGTGCTATGCTGGGAAAGATCAAGAAGTGAGTGTAATGTCCAAATTGTCTCCTCTCTGTTCACTGACTCACTTACAAGTTGAGGGGAGCTCTGCTGGCCTTGATGTCTTCTGCCACATTTCTTTTTTTATTTTAATTTTTATATACTTTTTTAAAATTTTACTTACCAACCCCAGTTCTCCCTCCTTCCCTTTCTCCCGCTTCCCCGCAAGTTCTCCTCATGCCACCCCCTGGCAATGGGACCAGGTCTTATCTTGGGTACACGAAATGGCTTTATTTTTAAATTTTTTAATTCGTTTACATACCAACTACAGATCACCCTCTCAACGCTCCTCCATCTCCTCCCTCCTTCCCCCCCAATGCCCCATGCCCTCCTCCAAAAGGGTTAGTCCCTCCATGGGAGAACAGGAAAGCCTGGTACATTATTTTTGGAAGAGAGGAGATGTATGATGATAGATTAGACGATTCTACACATAGGGAAAACATTCTAATTAAAAGACTTTAAAAACTATTGTAGATGTTTATTTGATACTAGCAATGTGGTCAGTTATCATAAAGTATTTCTCTTCATCACAAAATAGTAAGGATTTCAAAAGTCCAAAGGGAAATATCTAGAAGCTTTAAAAATTGGTTTGAACCGAGCCCTAATTCTTCTAAAAAGGGTCTCCAAAATCTGGAGTAGAATTATCATACTCCATAATGAAATGCTTGAGTTCTTCAACATGTTGCTCACCTATTTCATGCAAACTCTGCTTCATTGCAAACTGTATAGATTTTTCTAAGGAACGATCCTTTTCAACCAGCCTTTCCACCACCATCCCGAAAGTTTCACAGACTTGTCGGTAAACCTTCTCAATCTCCGTGATTTTTGATGCAATCGCTTTTGAGCGACTGCTAAGCTGGCTGTCTTTACACAATTCTGGGCCAGCTCTTGTGTTTGACTCGGGTTCTTCTGTCTGGTTGATACATAACAGTGCCTTGGATCCCGTCTCAAACTCGGACATTTCAGCCAAGTTGTTTTCTTCTGACTTCTTGGGATTTTCATTAGCCCACTTGCTTGCAGCATCAGCCTGTTCCTTCTCAGTCAGCCGGCTGGGGCGTTTTAACACGTTGGATGAAGAACCTGAAGGCACAGTATCTCTTGCTGTTTTCAAAAACTGGATGGCTCTCTCTTTACATCGATGTCGAGACTGATGGAAGGAGCGCATCCTGCTTCTACTGCTGAGACTGGAGCCAAATCTGCTGAGTAGGGAGTCCTTCCCACCCACACGTGATTCTCTCAAAAATTGAGCGCCTCGTTTATGGGGAGATCGTTGTCTTGAATAATGGGAAGAATAGAAACGTCTTCTACTAAAGCCATTTCTCATGGCCCTGTATTGAGGCTGTCGGCTTGTGGCATACTCATCTCTTGACCATGGGGAGCCATAAGGGCCTCTTTTGTAGGGTGGGCCACTTCTTGGATTCTGAGAAAAACAGCGGCCTTCGTCCCATTTTTGGTAATCCATGTGACAGTAGTATCTACTGTAGCCTCCTTCATCGGGTCTGTCTAGCAGAGATGGTCTCTTGTCTCCCAGAGGCGGTCTGTTTGGCACAACGGTTGTCATCACTGGGATGGTTCAAAGGAGGTGCCTGTTTTCGTGGAAGTCGCTTGTAGTCATACCATCCCTTTGCTTGATTTCCTGGAAGTCGCTTGTAGTCACACCATTCTTCAGACCACATCTCATCTCGTGGAAGCCACCGGACTTCTGCAAACAGAAATGTGTACTTCCCTTCCTGTTCACTTTCAATTTCTAAGGATACTCATGGCTTAGTTCAAGAATCTGTTATTGTCTAAAAATTCGTCCTTGGAACTCTCCAACACCTACGTTCCACCGCTGCTGCTGAAACCCCACAAACAGCTCTCTAATTAGACTTAGGCCCATTCAACAGCAGGGAAATCATGCCAGGTGATTGAAAGCTAGGAAATGAGCTGGGGCTAGTGAGGTCATGCGTCCTAGAGGAGAATGCAGTACTACCACTTGACTAAATCAGTACAATTCCTAAGTGAATTCCACTTACTACAAATAAGTGTAGCTCTCACCCTCACCAAAAAAAAGCTTCTCTTTGCAACAGAGAGAGACCATTGCAGAAAACCACAACCACTCAAATTCAGAGAACAAGTGATTGTGGGGTGTCTAGCCCCAAGACACACACACACACACACACACACACACACACACACACATATATATATATATATATAAACTCCTGGGCCTAAGGCTCAGGGAGCATCATTAAGAGGAAGAGGAAAGTTTGTAGGAACCAGAAATCAAAGGGAAGCTTCACAGTTGATATTTCAACAATATGACTGCCTGAACAAGACCTGAATAAGGACAAACCAATCAATATGCTCACTTGAAAGGGGGAAATCTCATAGGGTTTACCTCTAAACAAAGAACTACAGACTGCTAAAGAATTAGTCTTCCCCAGGGATGACCCTTTTAACTGGTTACCAATATCAAGTCGTCAGCTCTGAATCATATACATATACAAGAAAAACTAAATAGACTGGGAATGCTGTATTAATATATTTATGAGTGTGTGTGTGTGTGTGTGTGTGTGTGTGTGTGTGTGTGTGTGATAATTAAGGAAAAGAGATCATAAATTTGAAAGGTAACCAGGAGGAGAGGATATGGAAGGGAAGGAAATAGAAAAGGAAAGGATGTGATTGTATTATCATTTCTAAAAATTTCAAAATTAAATAATGTATAAATAAACATAGAAAACATATAAGGAAAAGAACATAAACACATAAAATATTTATTTAACAGTGAACAAATGTAAAACGAATTAAAATTAATTTATGTAATAGCAAAAAATCATAATATTCTAATAAAATTCACTAGTGAAAAAAATAAAGTATCTTAAAATACAAGCTTATAAAATGTTTATTTAACATATTGAACAAATGTAAAATGAATTAAAATTAATTTATGTAACAGGGAAAAATCATAATGTCATAACATTGTATATAGTTTTTCTTATATTAGTTATAACTTTTGTCCTTTTTTCTTTTTATTAAAATAGAAAAGGGGAAATATGGTGATATTTTATTTGTACTGAAATGTGATTTTATTTGTATTTAATAAATAAAGTTGTGTGGGGATCAGAGCTAATAGCAAGCCATAGCAGAAGCCGGGCGGTGGTGGCAGACACCTTTAATCCAGATCACATGACAGACAGATCTCTGTGTGTTCAAAGATACAGCCAGCATGGAGACACATGCCTTTAATCTCAATACCAACCACAGAAGACCTGGAGGTCTGTATAGACAGGCAGTGATGAGGAGCTCATGTGGTTGGGTTTACAACCAATGAGGAGGCAGAACAAAAAGTCAATAAAAAGACACACAGGAAGTAAGTCTCTTTCTGAGGGGAAGGACAGTGACGGCAGGAAGTGTCATAAGTACATGAGGAGAGGCGGCAGGAGGTTTTTAAGTCTCAGCTCTCAGCTACTGCTCTGACCTCTTGGGCTTTGAACTCTGCATTTGGCTCTGTGTTTCTTATTTAATAAGACTCCTCATCTACATACTCCTACGAGAAAAAGTTTCTTCCTTAAAACTCCTCAACTGCATGTTTATCATTAATACAGAAATTCTAATCATTTAGAGAGTTACAGGTTGTCATGTTCTGGACCATAGACATGCTGTCTAGCTGCAGGTCTGCACCCCTTCCTCCAGCCCACACAGATGTGCTACCCAGCTCAGGCCTGCATCCCACCCTCCAGCCCAAGAGACAGGACACTACATGTCTCATAGAGCCTGAAACAGCCTATGCTTCCTGGGCTTCCACAGCATTGTAGCCAACAGGACCCCCAGCTTCACTCCCATATCAGCAGGAAGCAACCAAGAATGATTTCTACAGCCTTTGTCACTTACCCATCTTTCTATACTGAACTTTCCAGCATAGGGGTGGAATGTCCCTTTAAAAATGTTCTATTATTGTATAACTTCTGCCCATGATCCTGAAATATATACACTATCAGACATTCTCCTCATGTACTTATGACAATTATTCTGTATACAAGCCTTGCTATGTATACCCTGACACAGGTTATTACTGTCCTCACATAGCTCAATGGTTTAATATTGCCTTGATTACAAATTTAAACTAGGTAAGCTTCAACTGCAGCCTTGGCCGCACAGATGCTCGTGACTAACTCAGGTAACTCCTTATCTAACAATGCCTCTTGAAAATACAATTTAACTCAATTAATACCACCAATCAGAGATTAATAGATAGAGTTAATGTTTCAAACTAATCATTTCTTTATAACAACTGAGACTCATAGTATTCAGACACACCTGACCATATTATGTCATACTAGTTTATGATAGATTTTTTATGTTATTCCGTTGTTCTCTTTTTGGGACAGAGGTATTCTAACTTATACAACTATACCTATTAGATAGTTATACTAATTCTCAGCTTTCCATTTATAGAGACTATCAATTATAAATACATATTATTATTGATACAAATATTAAGTATCCATATTAATTAACCATTACTTTTTATTTTTCAAGTCAGTCATCTTCATATTTAAATTTATCCACGTTTTTTACTGCCCTAGAGAGAATTAAACATTATCCTTTTTTTTTACTAAACGCAAAAACCAGAACTGCTGTAAGCCACAGGAAAATGTAATGGAATTCACCTACTATCACAAAAAAGCTACTACCTTGAAAAGTCAAGGACATTTCTAAAGGTCAAGCTGTGCCTTAAGAAATCCTGGTGACATTTTAGCTTTTGTATATATATTAGCTGATTCCTGCAATGATTTCCTTGTATGCTGTGTATGCTTTCAAGAACTCATAACAGTGTATCTTATCTGAAACACCTATCAAGCATCCAGGGTCAAACAACCTCCTGAATTAAGGTAAATTAAGCTCAGACCTTCCTTTCTTATACAACCTTAGTGGTATTCATACTAACATTTTAGACTCCTAACATTTACCTAACAACCTCGAGGAATGAAGTTTGAGCACATAAATTCCCTTTGTCTGATATATTGACCCATTTTAGCTCTTAGTAGACCTCCTCCTTTACCACTCCCCTTTTGAGTTGTTAAAGAAAGCCTGATGGTCACTGCCTGAGGAAAAGTCTTGTCTGCTTTTATGACCCAGTAAGATTTCAAGCCTGGTGACCTTGCTTTAGCTAGAGTAGTACTATTGCATGGGTATATGACTGTAAACCTCAGAGACTTAGAGAGGACTTTTTGAGGATTTTGAATGGAGAGGATTTTGACTGGAGAACTAGATGGAGAACTTGAGGATGAGATGGAAGATGAAGAAGAGCCAGATGGGGAAGAACAAGACGGGTAAGAACAAGATGAGAAAGACCAAGATTGGGGTAAAACTAACATGAGAGAATTAAGAATTCAGAACGTAGAGGGGGCAGTAGATAGAGGCAGCGAGAAATCAGGCAAGAGAGGAGCTAGGCATGAGTTTGAACTGAAGCTGTATAGGTAACAGTATAAAGTAAATGGACTAAGAGCGCAGTGTACTTGGATTCTTTTCTCAAAAATAATTCTTGCCGTTTGTAGGATCTCTTCTGGGCCCCTGGGAAGAATAATATTAAGGCTGGTCCTTAATAATATTTGAGAATTTTCATTATTAAATTCACTATGCATAGAAGTTATTTTAGTAGAACAAGTTTACCAAAGGGAAAACTTGAAATTTCTTTTAAATATTACCATTTTAGAGCACTCATTCATGTATGTATAAACTACCCTATTTATCTTAAATAGATTACCTGAACTAAACATAGTCATTGTAAGATAAATCGAGAAAGTTATTTTGTTCTGACATTAGAATTGCCAAGTTAATTCTCAAAAAGTGTATATTATCTGATTTGATATTCATATTTCCTGTCCATTTTACCCTACACCAAGTTCTTCATGCCTAGCAGCATTCATGCTGGTATGCAAATCCAATGTTTTCAAGGACCTCAAATGACCAACATGAAATTCAGATGAGTGAGTCAAAGATACGTGAGAGTTATGATATGTGATAGTATTCAGATAAACACAGAGAACTATAAAATTAGAAAAGAAGCCAATTTATCCCAGATTGTAGGAAAGGAATGGGTTTCCTGGAAACAGATATATTTAAAATTGAAAGTAGTGGGATAAATTGGGGCTAAACAATGGAAGGCATTGTGAAGTGTTCAGAAACTCCAAGGAGAAAGCATGTGCCAAATCACTAAGGCAATGCACAGGAAGATAATTTGAGGACAGGAAAGTGCCCCAGTGCTTCTGAATGATGCAAGCCTGAGTGTCTGTGGAGGCAAAGGGAAACAGAAATCCTTCACAAAAACAAATACAGCACTGAAATAAATAAACAAAAACCTTTCACCCAGCAACAACAAAACTGCTCAAAGGAAAACTGGTAAAATGTGCAATAATCAAACCAAGTTTCTCTATCAGTAAGACAACATCTTCATCCATATTCTTAAAAATACACTTTCTCAGTATATTATTGGCTATATAAATCTGACCTCTCAAAGAATCAACTTGACCAAGGGTTTCAAAACTTATTCTAAGGGTTGGGGATTTACCTCAGGAATGCTTGCCTAGCAAGCACAAGGCCCTGGGTTCGGTCCTCAGCTCCAGAAAATTAATTAAAAAAAAATCATTCTATACAACTCCACCTCAGCTGCATCTTTAGAACGAAAGTGAATGGCCCATGGGGACCCACTAATTTCAACCATTATTCACTTTGTGCCTTCAGAAGATTGTATGACCTTCCAAAAGCAATCCAAATATGTAAATGTTATAGGACCCAACATGTAAATCGTGACAGACAGAGCAAGTGTTTAAGGCTACGTTCAGGAGTCCAGCTGTGTCTGTGTTCTGAATCTGTGAACTTAAGCAAAAGCAGAAAAGAGTATTGGAAAAACAACTTGCATCTGTACTATAAGGAGATTATTTTTCTTTTTATTGTCTACACAATAAATATCTATACGTAATAGGTACTTCCATAATAAGAGCATTGCGGTAAGTATTATTAAGCTATCTAGGGATGTATTTCAGCATACAGAAAGACGTTCACAGACATTGTCACAAATTTAGCTAGAAAATCCCAGGACAGGCCATGCTTAAAATGCAGAATAGCATTTGTAATATCAATTCCAGGCATCCTCTGTTCTATTTAAACAACATTACTTGTTCTTTCCCTAACGCAATCAGCAGTGATTTGCTGGCCCGCAGGCTCTGAGGAGCAAGGGTCCAGATCACCCTTTCTCACTCAGTTAGGAGGCTCAAGCAGATCTCACTGCAACACTGATGGTAGCCTGAGAACAGGTACCGTCCTGGTGCAAGAGGGACCTGAGAGCACAGTCTCCTAAGCACCCCTTGCCTTTCCCAATCATGGTGCCCCTTCCAAAGTCCTTATCATGGCCGCCAACAGTGGGCACCAGACTAGTTAGCACTCTTGACCCTAAGGAAGAGGAGAGGGTCCTCAGCATCCCTCCTCATTCAGAAAACTTGGATGTTTGCCCTGCAGCTGCATGCAGAACAGCCAGGTGAGGCAGCTCGGGACTGGCCCGTGCAGGCCCGAGGACAGTCATTCCAAGGGCCCCTCCTGAGAGCTGCTGGATTACTGAGGCCAACTGTCACTCAAATTCTGTGTGCTTCTCCTCCGGACATGTCTGCAGTTCTCGGGAAACGAGAGCCTCTCTGACAGGATACTGCTTAGATGCCGCTTGCCGTGAGTCACCATTGCCAAGTATATTCCCTACCTCTTGAGAGGGGTAATTTCCCATTTCCCTTTTTCTTGTTCAACTATCTTATTGGCTAAATGGCCAGACGTGTGGAGAGAGGCCAGCGAGCCTCAGCCCAGACGTTACCTTCTGACCGTAGACTGCAGTTTTCCCAGCCTCCCCAGCCTGGGAGCCCTTCTGTGTCCCCCAAAGAGATGGTGACCATAGATCACAGTTTTCCCAGCCTCCCATGCCCTTCAGTGTCCCCCAAAAGGATGATGACCATAGACTGAGGTTTTCCCAGCCTCCCCGACCTGAGACCCCCTTAGGTGTCCCACAAAGGGATGATGACACCTCACCCTACTGGGGAAAGCGCTGGAGCAGCATCAAAGACCCAAGGAACTTTGCACCTCCAGGGTGATTCCACTGACTAGACACAGGTTCAGGAGCCAGAAGCCCTATGAGGACAAAACATTCAAAGTCCCCGACTCGTGGACTGCAGATAGCCTGCAGAGTCTTAGGGCTTCCATGATGAGTACATCCAGTAAGAAGACCCTGGACCCCATCAAAGAGCTGAAAGAGAACAAGGGAGGAAAAGTTCCACTTTTGCGGGAGGTTCCTGAGTGCAGGAGTAACCCACTGAGCAGGAAACCCAGACCATCTGCCTTGTAGCCTCTCACTAGGCCCATACCTAGGAAGGTGAAAAGAAGCCTGGCTATGTCTACTGTGTTTGAGGAACCTATGGACATTGACCAGTTGGACACCAGAGTAAGTGCAACATCTTCAGGACACTGTGCTGGAGATGCTAGTGAAAAGTTCAAAGACCACACAGTGCCTGGGCCATCTTCTGCAGACTCTCCCACTGACCAACATGGACCAGTAATTTCCCCACACATTCAAGGGTCTCTGCAACCCTCCCCACCTACCCATGGAGCTCTGGGATCTTCTGCTTCTTCCCAAAATGCTCAGAAAATATCCGTATCCACCCAAAAGGTTCTGGAAGGACCTCAATGTGACCAAGGGGCTATGGGCAATTCCACATCTGCGCAGGGATTCCAGAGACCTCCCGCTTGTGCTCAAAGGAAAATCAAACATATCTCCTCTTCCAGAAGGGGTTTCAGAAGTCTATCCTCTAACCATGGGGTCACCAATCGTTCCAGTTCTTTCCCAAAGAGTTTTAGACAAGGCCCTTCTGATCAAGGGGGCCTCCAACAGGCCCCATCAGACAAAGAGGCTTCCAAACCTTCTCCAAGAGGGGGACTCAGTGATTTCTCATTTTCCCAAAATGGATTGAGTCCCACCACCTCTCCCCAGGGGACTTTCACACCTTTGACAGCTGCCAAAGGTGGCTGGAGAGCTACTCCCTCTAATGAAGACAGTCAAGAACTTTTCCACTCTCCTCGAAAGGACCCTAAGCAACCCAATTCTGCTGAAGTGAGTTTGAGTCCTGCTTCCTCTGACCAAGGGAATTTCATAACTTTACCATTAAAGCAAGAGGGCTTTAAATGTCCTCCACTACTAAAAAATGGCCTCAGCTCTTCCCTTACAGCTAAAAGCCTTACGCCAACCACTATTTCCCAAGTGTGCTTCACACCACCCATCTCTGGCGAAGCACAACAAAACTATCCACATCTATACCAGGGGCTCAAGGACCTTTGCTATCTTCAGAAGGGGTCCTAGAGGGTTCTATATATATATGCATGAGGTGTTAGGAACTCCCAAGTCTGCCCAAGGGACTCTTGGGCCTTCTCAATACATGCAGAGGGCTCTAGCACCTTCACCATCTTCCTCAGGGGATCTAGTCCTCCCATATCTGTCAAGGGGACTCTAAGATTGTCCACATCTAGAGTAGAGGGTCAAAGACCTATTCTCTCTCACAAAAGGAGATTCAAACCTTCTCCTGTTATGAAACGGGACCCTACACATTGCCACTGTAGCCAAAGGAGATGGAGAGATGCTCCCTTTAAACAAGGGGATTTCACAGTGTCCCTATCAGACCAAGAGGGCTTCAAATATCCCCTGCTGGCCAAAAATGCCATCCTGTCTCATCATTGGGCCCAAAATAACCAAATATATTCCAAGATATTTCAAGTGAGCCACACATTGCCACCTGCCCCAATGGCTCCTGGACATTCCTCACTAACACGAGCAAGTCCATGCCCTTCCCCGTCTTTAAAAATATGATAAATCTTGCCTATATACACAAGCATCTCTGGAACCGAACACATCAGCACAAGGCTCTCTAGATCCTTTACCATCTACTCAAGAGCCTGAGCAAGATCCCCTTTATGCAAAACCCACTTTAGAACAGCCCACATCTGCACAGGAGACTGAAGGACATTCAGTTTCTACCTCGGAGACTCTGGGATCTAATCAAAGTGCCCAGAAAGAACTAGGAGATTTTCCAACTGCCCAAGTACCTCTGATAATTTCCTTATCTATGCAATGAACTCTAGCATTTGGTTCATCTGCACAAGAGGCTCTGGGTCCTTCCCTATCTGCCCAAGGGCCTCTAAAACTCTCCACACCCACACAAGGAACTGTAGAAACTCTGCCATCTTCTCAAATGGCTTTGAAACATCCAACTTCTTCCCAGGAGGTTCCAAGATATTTTCTGTTTGCCCAAAGTACTTTTCAAGGTTCAGCAACTTCCAAAAGAGCTATAGGAACTTTCCTACATAACCATGAAACTCAAGGACCTTTTTTGTCCTCAACAGAGGATGCAGAACATTCACCATCTGCACCAGATGCTCAGGAATATCCTCTATCAGTTCCAGGGACTCTAGAACAGTTGCTGTCTTCTAAAGGGAATAAGGAACTCACCACAACTGCAGAAAAGACTTTGCCTGTGAAATCCTTCCAAAGGGCTCTGGAACCTTCAGTACATTCCTCTCCATCTCTCCAAGGTCCTAGAGACACTTCACTATATAACAAAATGCCTAGAGGACTTTCATTACATGTTCCGGGTGATCCAGCACCTCTTCTCTCTGATCATTGGCCTCTAGGACTTAGTATATCTGCCTAGGCTCCTCTGAGTCCTTCAGCATCAACCAAAGTAACTCTAGAGTCCCTATCACCTTCTGGAGACATCCTAGGAACACTCCAATCTACACAGAGTTGTCATGGGCAATTATCCCATGTAGGAGGTACTATGGAAACTTCATCTTCTCTAGGGACTTCTGTGTATTGACCTTGTGCTCCAAAGCCTCTGCGACTTTTCTCTTTACAACAAGGGAATCAATCAATGAGAAGCAACTTCTCATTGAGCACAAGGATCTGTGGGTTCTTGCCTATCTACACAAGGGACTAAAGGAATGTCCACATCTACACAAAGAGCCGAAGGACATCCTCCATCTTCTCAAGGGCTTTCAAGCACATCCTCACACACATAAGGTAGAGTAGCACATTTACCATCTATGCCAGTGTCTTGGGGACCTACCCACCTTGCCCAAAAGATGGTAGGAACTTTGAAAACTGCACAAGGGTCTCCAAGATTTTCTATAACTGCACAAGAGTCTCTAGAACCTTTGCCACCTCCCTGGGAGACTCCAGGATATTCATCATCTGCACCAGGTGCAGGCAAATCTTTGACAGCTATGCCAGGATTTGTGGTATCTGATGAAGGGACTCTGAAGCTTTCCCTATCTACCCAGGCAACCTTGAGTCCTTTCCTTTCTTCCCAAAGCCTTTGGGAAGCTTCCCTGTCTGTAGAAGGGACTTTGAATCTCTCCACACATACACAAAATACTCTAGGACCTTCTGTTTCTTCCCAGAGACCTCTTGAGTCTTTGCAGTCTGCCCAAAAGGGTCAACAAACAGATTCATCAGCTGCAGATTCTTTCGGATATATGCCTTCTTCAAAAGCGCACATGGTAATTCCTTCATCTGGACAAGAGACTCTAAGATCTACAATATCTTCACTGGGACCTTTGGTAATATCCTTATCTGTTCAAGTGAGTTCAGGACCTTTGTTATCTTGACAAGAAGCTGGAGGACCTTGCCTGCCTTCACAGGGAACTTCTGAAGTTTGTACATGTACACATGGAGATCTAAGGATATCCACTTCTTCAATAGGAAATTTGGGGTCTTCCCCATCTACTCCTGTGACTATAGGATCTTCTTCACCTTCCCAAGTAAATTTGGGAGTGTCTCCACCTGTACCATTGTCTCTGAGACCTCCCCTCTCTGCACAGGGTGTTCTAGGAACATCCACATCTGCCCAAGGGGCTATGAAATTTTCACCAGCAGGCCAGGGGAATAAAGAACCTTTGCCATATGCCCAAGCTGAGACTCGAGTCTCCTTCCCTGGGAACTTGGGAACCTTCCCAATTTTCCCAGGAGAAAGAGTCTCTAGGATATTCACCATTTGCCCAATGGTCTCTAGAAACTTCCACATCTTCCCACAAAGTGCTAGGCCCTTCTTATGATCAAGGGACCGTAGCAAAGTTTTCATCTGTCCCAGGAGATGGACTTTCTCCCTCTGCTCAGGGCATACTGCGAACTTTCCCATCTTCCCACATTAGTCTAGACACATCATATGTCCAGAGATCTGTAGAGGCTTCATTAGATGTGCACGGTGCTCTACCACTTCAGCCTCATTTTCCAGGATATGTGGGATTTTCCCAACATATGCAGAAGACATCACAAAGTTTGCCATCTCCCCAAATGGTTTCTAAATTTTCTTAGTCTTCATCAGGGACTCTAGGAAACTTGTCACATCTCCCAGGTTCTCTGGAACATTCAGTATCTGCCCAAGGTGCTGTGTGCCTACATGACTCTGACCAACCAATTCAGGCATCTTCAACATCTCTCCAGGAAACTTTCCAATTTTCTCCATCTTCTGAAGGTTCAGTTGGACCTACTCCACTTGTACCAGAGACTTTGGAATCTTTATTATTAACCCAATTTTGTCTGAAATTGTCTAGATCTGCCCAAGGAGCTCTAAGACCTTCACCATCTCAGAAAAGGTGTTTAGGAGATTCACTATCAAGCCAAGGCTCACTGAGAAATAACCATAGCAGCACAAGAGTATATAGGACATTCAAATCCTGATCAAGGGTCTCCAGAAACTTCCACATCTTCCCAAGAGAATCTTGGCCTTTCTTTAGCCCAAGAGACTTTAGCTTATTCATCAAGTGTTTCAGCATATTGTGGACTTTCCCAATCTTCAGAAGGTACTCTAGGAACATTGCAATCCACCAAAAGTGCTAGGGAAACACCATCATCAGCCCAAGAGTCTCCAGAAATGTCCACATCTTCCCAAGAGGGTATAGTCCCTTCTTTAGCTCAAGAGGCTTTAGCACATTCACCATCTGCTTCAGGAGATTGTGGAATTTCTCAGTCTTCAGAAGGTACTCTAGGAATATCACCATCTACTCGAGTTGCTAGGGATACCACCTCATCTGCCAAAAAGCCTCCTGAAATTTCCACATCTTCCCAAGAGTGTCTTGGACCTTCTTCAGTCCAAGAGGCTTTAGCACATTCCTCATCTCCTCCAGGAGAATGTGTACTTTATCAATCTTCAGAAGGTTCTCTAGGAACATCACCATCTACCCAAGATGCAAGAGAAACACTACCATCCATTCAATATTATACAGACTCTGCATCGTCTACTCAAAGTGTTTTAGGAATCCAGGCTCCTTTGGAGGGGTCTCTGTGTCCTTCCCAATTGCCCCTAGAGACATCAGAAACTTTGCCATCTTACCAAGAGCTTTATAAGACTTTAGAATCTGTCTCTAGGTCTCTGGAAACTTTGGTCTCTGTCCTAGAGTCCATGAGACTTTCCCCTTCTGACAAAGGTGCTTCGGGCCCTTCTCTCCTAGAGACCCTGAGACTTTCCCCATCTGACCAAGGTGCTTTGGGCCCTTCTCTATCTGACAAAGTGATACTGGGATCAGGAACAATTCCCCAAGAAACTTCTCTATCTGACCAAGGGTCTGTGAAATCTGCCCCATCTCAAATGGGGCCTCTAAGACCTTCACTAACAGACCAAGGTTTATAGGAAGTGTCTTTGGATGAAAGGAGTCCTACAAGATTCACCACCTCAGCAAATCTATTTAGGAAATGCGTTGTCTACACAAGGGGCTCTGGGACTATTCACATCAACACAAAATTCTCTTGGACATTCATCATCTGCTCAAGCATCTCCAGATACTCCCTTGTCATCCCAAGAGTCTCCAGGTCCTTGTTTGGACAAAGGATCTTTAGGACAGTCATCATCTGATTCAGGGGATCTCAGACTTTCTGGATCTACCAAGGGGACACTAGGAACATTGCCATGTACCCAAAGTACTCCAGACATACCATCTTCTACCCATGGGATTATAGAAACTTCACCACCTTCCCATGATTCTCTAGGAATTCTACCTCCTTCGGTGGAGACTCCTCAACCTTCCACCCTTATGCCAGACCCATCAGATATTTTTCCCCCTACCAAAAGATTTGTAATATGTCAGACCAATCCCCAGGAACTTCAGAAACCTTGCCATCTACCCCAGGGTCTCTGGGACTCTCAATATCCTCCCAACATTCTGTGGGATATTCTGTCTCTGAAAAAGAAATTTTGAAACCATCAATATCTCCTAAGGAAACTCTGAAACCTTCTTCATCTGAACAAGGGTCTCTGAGACCCACTGCATCTGCATCTAGGACTGTACTATCTCTCTCAGAACAAGGTTGTCAGAAAATATCTTCAGGTATACAAGGAGATTCCGATGTTCTCCTTCTGACCAAAGGGAATTCGGTGATGTGCCCTCTAATCAAGAGTAGGCCAGAACTTCAATTTCTGCCCTAACCAACCCCCGACATACGCCTCCTGCCCATGGTGGCTTCAGTCCTTACAAGCCTGTCAAATTGAAGTTCTGTTGATGTTCATCTCAAGAGGGGAGCCTGGGCCCTACTCTCTCTTACCATGGCATCTTCAAAAAGTTTTTTTCATTCTTTTATTCTTAAAATCATTATCTTTTTACAGTATTCTTTCTACATGATTATTTTCTATACATTTAAGAATATTTTCATTACAGTCAACAAGACTGCTGATCTGCGACTTAATTTTAAGGGACTTCAAGATAGTAAAAAAAAAAAAAAAGAAAAGAAAAGCATAAACCATAGACTCAGGAAAATGAACCCTACAGTTGTATTTCCCCCTCACACCCAGGCTTAAATCAGATGAAATATTTGGTCTTCAATGAGTCCATTCCACACATGCTTCTTTAATTTTGTAATCTTTATCACAAAATTCTCTTTCAATCTGAAATGCTGTTGAATATGACACTTTTGAGGAGAGAGTGAGCTCAGAGTTTAGACAGGGATTTAATGAGCAAAGTATGCTAAGTGTACCATAGATTTTTAAAGGTAACACCTGTAACAAGGAGACTTGGTCACACAAAAGGGAAAGTATGTATGTCAGACTCGATGTTCTCTTCCTTTGTCAATCTTTTTTGCTATAGTTCTCAAGGGTGTTATGTTAATCTTACTCTGAAAAGTGATGTAATCTGGTAACAACATAGTAGTCCAAATAAAGGCATTTGCATTGTAATTAGTCTCTCAAGTTTTTTTATTTGTTTTGTTTTAAAGGTTTGTTTTTAGTCCTATTGTGTTTTGGGTAGAGGGGTACCTATGTCCTCCAGAGAGGGCATTGGTTTCCCTGGATCTGGAGTTTCAGTTTGTTGCAATCTACTTGATGAGGGTGCAGGCCACGAAACTTGAGTCATCTGAAAGAGCAGCCTGTGCTCTTAATGGCTGAGAGGTGGTAAGATGGGCCATCCTGAGCAATGCAGGGAGTATAGAAGCATCATGTAGCCTCTGTCTACACAACCATGTTCCTGGTTGTGTCCACCAAAAATATCTCAATCATGGCCTATTGTCCCCTGGGATAAAAAAAATGAACCTCAGCTGACAACTCAGCTGACAAGCACAGGGTTAGATGCCCTT
The DNA here is from genome assembly GCF_949786415.1 of Peromyscus eremicus. Lineage (NCBI taxonomy): Eukaryota > Metazoa > Chordata > Mammalia > Rodentia > Cricetidae > Peromyscus > Peromyscus eremicus. The sequence continues at coordinate 347,199 of NW_026734349.1, forward strand.
TTAAGGTTTTGCGTGATTAATAACATGAAGTCCAGTACTTTTAGAATCTAGTTACATGACAGCATTATAAAATAGTTTGGATAAACATGATGACATACACCTGTTGTTACAACGCTTGGGAGGCTGAGGCAGAAGCATGGCCAGTTCTAAGACAGCCTCAGCAGCTTGGTGAAACCGTGTCAGAAAGAAAGAAAGAAAGAAAGAGAGAGAGAGAGAGAGAGAGAGAGAGAGAGAGAGAGAGAGAGAGAGAGAGAAGGAAAGAAGGAAAGAAAAAGAAAGAAAGAAAGAAAGAGGCTTTGTACTGGTGACACATGCCTTAAATAACACCCAGCAATCAGAAGGTAGAGGAAAGTGGATCTCTGTGTGTTTGGAGAGTGCCTAGTCTACAGAGTGAGTTCCAGGACAGTCAGGGTTACACACAGAGATCTTGTCTCAAAAAAGGCAAAGATAAAGAGAAAAGAAAGCAAGAAACTTAGTTATACGTTCTATCTGAAAGGTTGACAAGGACTTTCTAAATACAGCACAATTTCTAAAGACATAGAATATAAGAATGAATCATTTGATAAATCTCCTTTAGGTGTGACAAGGTTTTTCTTTTCTTTATTTTTTATTGTTTTTGAAATTCACTAGTTAGGAATCTTAACAGAATGAGTGAAGGTCAGGGAGAGATTCTGCCTCAAAAAATAAAATAATTTGAAAATCTAGTAAATAGAAAAACTACATTAAGCAGAAGAGCAGCCAGGTATGATGGCATTTGCAGGTGGGGTATAGCCCAATCATTGAGAAACAGATTGAATCATCAACAGGAATGAACCTTCTTTGTCTTTACTATAAGATGGCTTTCAAGCCTAAGATGGAGGCAGCCTGGTTCATCAGCTGGGGAGATGGTTCAGCAGTTAATAGCCCTTGACACTCTTGCAGAGGAGCAGCATTCCCTTACCAGCACACAAATGGCAGCTCCTAAGGGCCTAAACCTCCAGTCCCAGGTGATAGGATGCCCTCTTCTTGTCTCTGTGTGAACTGCATGCCTCTGTTACAATTAGGGCCTACAGGGAAAACATTCAAACTCATAAAACAAATCAGATAGTTTTAAACATACAGAAAAATTAAAAATAATTAGCACATACATTTTTATATGGTGAATGTTTTACCATATAAAACATTCTGTATATTAGAGCACGGTGTATGTGCCTGATACCCACAGTAGCCTGAAGAGCTTGTCAGATCCCCAGGGACTAGAGTTACAAACAGCTATGAATCACAATATGGGTGCTGGAAATAGAACCTCAATCATTTGGATGAGCATCCAGAGCTCTTAAACACAAAGCCATCTTCCCAGGGCGCCCCCCATGCACCACATTACTATTTATTTATTTATTTATTTATTTATTTATTTATTTATTTTTGTTTATTTAGACAGAGTTTCTCTGTGTAGTCCTGGCTGTCCTGGACTCACTCTGCAGACCAAGCTGGCCTAGAACACAGAGATCTGCCTGCCTCTGCCTCCTGAATGCTGGGGTTAAAGGCATGCAGCATCCCTGCCCAGCCACATATTATTTTAAATTAATTATTTAGACAAGCTTTTGTGTATGCCAGGCTAGCCTCTGACTCACTGGGGGGGTCATTGAAACTTCTGATCCTCCCTGCCTCTACACTCTAAGTGTTGGATTTATAAGCTTGTGCGACCATGCTTTGTTTACTTGGTACCGGGAATCTAACTCCAAGGCTCTGTGCTCCTGCACTATACCAAATGTGCTATTCTCAGCCCTAAGCATTCTCCATACTCCGCTTATGTGTATGGGTGTTTTGCCTGCATATGTCTGTGTACCTGATACTTAGAGGCCAAATAGGGTGTCAGAGCCCCTGGGACTGCAGTTGCAAATGGTTGTGAACCACCTTGTGATGGCTGGGAATTGAACCTCGGTCCTCTGGAAGAGCAGTCCTTACTCTTAATTGCTGAGCCATTTTTCTAGCTCTACTAAGCATTCTTTTCTAGTAAGGAGAGAGCAAAGGATTTGTGCCACAGGAGACTCACGCAAAGCCATTTAGGTCTATGCCTGTCCAGGTGATCGACAGAGTAAAAGGCTTTTGACTTGTGAATGGCCATTACTCCCTAAGGAAAAAGAGAAGAAAAACTAAGCAAATCAGGAAGGGCTTCTGCAGACCAGTGAAGACCTCTTATCCAAGCCCAGGGGTCTCTGGGGAAATTTCTCTTGAGAGGTGATAGGAATTGAAACCACGGCCCCATGGTCCTGCATGCCTGGCAGGACACTTACTCATTTCCACCTAGTCATTTCTGGGTCATATGTCCTACGTGACCCATGACCCCGTAGTTGTGTAAGCACGTGGCACAGCCACGTGATCTATGGGCATGCGTGGAATAGCCACATGGGCCTGTGTGCACAGGTGGGACTTGGCCTTTAAAAGACAGCCCCTATGTACCCCACCCTGTTCACACATGTGTCCTTTCAGCAGGCCTGATCACACCTATCCTTTTCTCCTTGTCGTACAAAACTCTTGTTAGTGGATTCTGTTGTGTTTCCTCACTTTTCCTCGCAGGGTGAGAGCGCACCTAAAAACCATCAGGAGGAGTCTCAAGCTCCCTTCACTACCCACTTCCTAAGAGATGTAATTGCACCTGAGTCTTTGCCCCTCCCCCAAGCATCCCTCTCCAGGAGAAGGCAATGGGGATATTGTGAGATTTTTTGCTGCCCTGGAAAGCAAAGAAAGACACCTCCTTGTCCAGGAGAAAGAACCTCATGGGGTCCAATGCTCTCCTTCCCCTCCCCTCTGAGTTATCTATTTCTACCCAAACAGTCAGGAAGTGAGTGAGAGATAAACAAGCCTGTGAAGTCAGGGCCTTTGAGCCAAGGCTGGGCACATCAGCAGGCCCTTGGTCAAAAGGGGAGCCTCAGCTGGGAAAGAATACTGGGGATTGGGACTGTAGGGAATGGAGGCAGAAAACTCCACACTGATGGAGGCATTTAAAAGCCAGTTGAGGGGCTGCTGGTGTGGCTTGGCATGTCTGAGAACCTGGGTTCCATCCCCAGCTCCTCATTAAGAAAAGGCCATTTTAAACCACTCCTGCCTTGGGATTTCAGTGCCTTTACTCTTTTACTTTCTACCACGGATCTGGTTTCAAAAGGATACTCCTGACTGAGACATCCCTAAGGAAAACAAATGAAGGAAATATTTTACAGAAGCCTGTTTCAAACAGGACTTTCTTTCTGTTGTAATTTTGATGGTGTGACCTCCTAGGCTTTTGCTGGTGCTGGTGACAATGCCCTGCCCAAGGCCTAGAGATAGTAAACACCTGCTTGGGCTACTGCCTTTCACGTGTAAAATAACCAGAAGCTAACTCACCTTCCATCCCAACCCTTGAGGAGTATTTCCCTACCCTAATCTCCCTGGGGCCGGTTACTAGGTAAATCTGGCCTCACCCATTGAAACCATTCAAATTAGCCAGTCTTTAACCTGAGGACCTAGCCTAACCCCCTTCTTACCTATAGAAACCACAACAAAGGGGCTTTTCTACAGCCCCCAACCCATTCCTTCTTCATATCAACCCCCATCCCGCCCACCCTAGTGCTTCTCACTGTGGCCAACTTCTCTCTTAGGATGTACGAACTATATAAATGTGTTCTCAAGAATCTCTATAGTAGAATCAGAGTCGCTCTTCAGGCATGCAAGAATATATGCAGAACACTCATACATAAAATATAAATAAAATTTAAAAAATCGCCATCTTGGGGCTGGAGACTTGGTTCAATGGATAAGAGCACTGGCTGCTCTGCCAGAGGACACAGGTTCAATTTCCAGCAACTCCATGTCAGCTCACAGCTATCTGTAACTCAGTTCCAGGCAAGCATGACCTACAGGAGACCCTGTCTCAGGTGAACAAACGAACAAACAAACCAACCAACCAAAGTGGCTTTATCTGGGATTGGGAGGCTTGGACAAGCCCTAGGACCTTACACACGCTAAGCATTCTTCCAAACTTGGCTGGCTATTTTTAGTTCAGTAAGATCATGAAGCCAATGAAAAGACAAGAGCGAAGTCCTGTTCCTTCTATATTTCTGGCCTGTGAAATCGAGCAAGACGAAATTTTAATGTTACTCACTTCTGGTCAAGGAATGAAGTCATGCATCCAGACCTAGTAGGCAAATAATGGTGGTGTTCATTTACCTTTGATTGGCAGTGCTGGGATGGAACCCAGGGCCTCCTGCATGCTAATCTAGTACTCTAGCTACACCTGTTACCCATGCGCCTCTTGAAAAGGTTGTGTCTTGTCTTTGGTTTTGAGACAAGATCTGGTTACATAGCATAGGCAGACTTCTGCTACCTCTGCCTTCTGAGTGCTGGGGTCATGGATGTGGGTCACCAGGTCTACCTCACATAGATTTATCAAAATGATATTAGTTAAAAGTTTAACTAAGCACCTAGACAGCTACTTACTGACAAATAAACAGAATAGGAATGTATGCACAGATGATTCAGACCGAACACCACTGGAGTAACTGAGCTAAGGTCTACTTCTGCAAACAACACAAAACACCACGCAGGACCCAGAGGGAAAAGACCAACAGCACTTTCTGGGCCAGAGGGAAGACAAGGAGCTCTCACCATGCAGCACAGGTGTTAATACAGGTGAGGGGTGGGAACACAGTCACAGCTGTGTAAGAGCCACATATCAGCCTCTCTGGAAATGAACTGGTCCGTTTATAAATGCATTAATTGGGTGGGTATGTGCCAGAAACACTTATATCAAAGCAAGGTTCTCAACTTCCATGTAGTTGCACTATGTAACCCTTTTATTATGGCTGACTACAAATGGCAGTTTCCTGTTAACTGAAGTTCCAAGCTTTGGGCAGTGCGTGTGTGTGTGTGTGTGTGTGTGTGTGTGTGTGTGTGTGTGTGTGTGTGTGTGTAAAGCAATGTTAAAGATTCTATGAATCCAATTAGTTTGTTGGAACTTCTGGCATCTTTAGGGGATCCTGAAAAGAAAAATTTTGAATTAATTGTCAAGTTGGGGGAGGTAGCTATATCACTTGTTGTCCAGTCTCTGCATAATGCAAATGTGCAGGGCTTATCTCAAGTCCTTGTTCAAGGAGTCTGTGAGGCTGGATCATTGCAGATAGCCAGTTTGGAATTGTCCTGAGCAGTTTGGAGTCCAAAGCTGATCTTTGGGTGATGTTTGTCAGCTTAGTGGTATTGTTATTGTCCATGTGGAATAGTGATTGTGGGGCCCCATCATCTTTTTAGAGACTTCAAATTTGCTGTTAGGTGTGGTCGTGATTCCTTGCAGAAAACTGATAGAGTCTCAAACACAAAAACATGTACAGGCAGCCCGCTATCTGTGTTAATTTAGATTTTTGGAAGTTGCTTACAATGCACTTCCTGTTTTCTTAGGTAATATATCTTACTGGAGTCGTTGATGTAGTTGAAGAAAAGATAATTACAATTATAATTTTCCTTAGTTATGATAAATGATAAATACGAATCTTTAGACTCACAAATATAGGATAGATAGAATATTTTCATTGATTTTTGCCAAATACAAATCGTCTAGATATTATAACTGTAATTCTCTTCATTATATGCAATTTTACTCTGTGAAAGTTAAAACTTTCCTTTTTATTAGATAGAAAAGGGGAAGAGCTGTGGTATATTTCTGTATGCTGTGAATATGTGTTGCTCTGATTGGTTGATAAATAAAGCTGAATTGGCCTATCGCAGGGCCGGAAGGAGCCAGGTGGGAAAATCCACAGGAGATAGGGAAATGAAAAAGAAGAGGCAGGAGAGACACTATCTTGCAGTCTAAGAAGCAGCACATAATGGCACACAGGTAAAGCCATGGAACACGTGGTGACATATTGATTAATAGGAATGGGCTGATTGTAGTTATAAGAGCTACCTAGTAAGAAGCTTGAACCATAGGCCATCACCATACAGTTCATAATTAATATAAGCCTCTGCAAGTTTATTTGGGTCTGAGCAGCTGTGTGACCAGGCAGGACACAAAAAAACTTCAGACTACACACCTCTCTGTATGAACTAATATCCCTGTACTATCAAGTGAAATTCTCTTGGAATAAAGCAACAGATCACTACTTTCTACCCACCTAAAGGCTTAGAATATTATTAAATGATTATTGAGCTTATAATAGATTTTACCCAGCTTGCTTCGATCTCCCATACTTGATGCTCCCATCAATAGAACTGGGGCAGAGAGAGCAAGAGCACACAGGGCAGAGGTGGCACATGCCATTAGAAATTCATTAATAATAGTTATGCAATAAGCAGGGAATTCTTTTTCTATGTTCTATCTTATGTCAATTGTTCTGGGTGTGCTATAAGCACATATTCATAATCCCATATTGTTAATGGAGCCAAAAGTTTTTGAAAACTCTAATTCAATATATTGCAAGTATATCATAGGATTTTATCATTCCTGGTTTTTCTAATAGAATTTCTTGCCAGGTGATGGTGGCTCACTTCTTTAATCCCAGCAATTGGGAGCCAGAGGCAGGCAAGTCTCTGTGTTTGAGGACAGTCTGGTCTACAGAGCTTGTTCTAGCACAGTCAGGTCTACATGGTGAAACCCTGACTTGAAAACACACACACACACACACACACACAGAGAGAGAGAGAGAGAGAGAGAGAGAGAGAGAGAGAGAGAGAGAGAGAGAGCGCTACTTAAACTTAATACCAAAGATGAGAGGAGAAAGACCACCAACCCAAGTCATCATTGCCAAATTAATTAAAGCAAGCTTTTTTATTTTTATTTGTGTACATGGGCTGCCCTCCCTTAAGTTGGAGTTCAAGAGGCCAACAATGGACATGAGGAAGAAAAAGCTTTTGTAGCTTAGAGGTAGGGGCTTTCCAAAAGGGAGGATTTGGTAGACAAAGTAGGTGGGGTTACAGGAACAGAACAAAAGCATAACAAGTTAATCATAACAGTCTCCTCAAACAAAGATATAGTTGTAAGATGGGCATAACAATTTAGTTATAACAACAGGTAGTCATAACAACTTTTTCAAGCAAAGATATGGTTATCTTTTCTCAGAACAGGCCATAGAGAACCATGTGTAGGTAAGGTTACAGGTGAGATATAGCCCAATCCTTGAGAAGCAAAGGTTTCATCATAAATAGGAATGAACATAGTTTGTCTTTATTATAAGATGATCTTTAAATCTAATATGGAGGAAGGCTGATTCATCAGTAGCTCAGGCTATTCCCAAATTCACTATGTAGCCAAGGATGATCGTGAATTTCTGATCGTCCTAACTCTTCCTGGGGTTATATTCATGCACCACCATGCTTGATTTTTGTGGTGCTGGGAATCAAATCCAGCCAGGACTTCCTGCATACTCTATAAGCAACCTACCAAATGAGCTATCTCTCCACAAAAGCTGTTTTTACATTTACAGAGGAACATCCGGCTTGAACATTGAACTCAATTGTAATTTCTAGCTGGCTATAGAATGCTGTGGAACAATCTCTGTGCACTGTAAATATGTATTGCTCTCATTGTCAATAAAAACCCGATTGTTTGATACCTAGACAGGATTTTTTTGGGGCAGACAGAATACTAGGAGGGACAAGGGCTGAGTCTGAGTGTCATTGGCAAGATACAGAGGGAGCAGGACATGTAGGAAATGAGGTTACAAGCCATGAGCCATATGGCAGCACATAGATTAATAGAAATGGGTTAATTTAAGTTACAAGGCCTAGCTAAAATCAACCCTTAGCAATTGGTTGCACATTTATAATTAATAAGAAGTTTCTTTGTGGTTTTTTTGGGGGGAACTGGCTGGTGAAAAATGTAAGTCTGATTACAATAGCCAGACACAGGTCCTCCTAGTAACTTTCTGAAACATGATGTGTTATCCACATCCTTCTTTGAATCAGGCAGTCAAACCGTTGGAGCAAAAAGAGTATTCATCCTGCCCTAATCCAACGCTAAGCCATATGTAGTTCCTTAAATGACATAGTGAAATAATAAAGAAATGTAAAGATATAGGGGCTAATGTAGAGATGTAGGAACTGGGGTATATATTCAGCATGAGGTTAAGTTCTCAGCACAGTCACCCAGAATGGGATGCAAATATTTAATGATATACAAATATGTTGTCAATATTTTTAGAAAATGAACAGAATAACTTACAGACCAACTCGGATAAGATACTTGAATTAAACTATTCCTCACTTGCTTGGCCTGGCGGTGCACACTTGTAACTCCAGCTACTCTGGAGATAAAAGCAGGAGGGTAGGAAGTCCAAAGCTGGCTTGCGCAACTTAGCCAAACCCTGTCTCAAAACAAATTTTTGATTAAAACGAGCTAGGGATGTAGTTCAGCCAGCTCAGGCTACAGTGTGAGTCCTTGTTTCAGAAACAACAAACTGAAAACATTTAAGCATTTTGTTTAAACATTCATCCGTCAATGGACATGTAGCTTGTTTCACACTTGAGGTCATGTGAAAAATGGTATCAGGAACATTCATGGAAGGAATTTTTAGTAGAATGGGCTGCTTTCAACCGAATAGGAGAAGGACTACTTGAGTGGAGGTACAGGACGATCAGATAGAAAGAGGAAATCAGGGGTACAGGGTAGAGTGGGGGAAGGGGGAATGAAAAAATTAAAATGAAACACATCTATAAAAATGTCATTTCATCAATAATGAAAGGCAACAATTTGTCTGCTAATTTAAAAAATTAACACTGGGAGGTGGTAGCACAAATATTTAGTTCCAGTACTTAGGCAGATGCAGGTAGATCTCTGAGTCTGAGACCAGTCTGAATCTACAGAGTGCGGTCCGGGACAGCCAGGGTTACACAGAGAAACTCTGTCTCTAGAAAAATAAAACAAAAACAACAACAACAACAACTAAAACCTTTAGCAAGCACAGAGCACACATAAGAAAGGAATATCTCTTTTGGTTTCTTGGCTCTGTAGTAGAGAACAGGTGCCATGAAGACAGGAAGGGGAAATGGGGAAAAACATAAGTGGGGAGGGCAATGACGGGGGTGGGGGTGGGATTGGGGGGAGGGTAATGTATGGGGTGGGAAACCTAGCAGGAGAGTGAATGGATAAAGAATGCTTTGGGTGTTTGAAAAAATCCATAGGCAGATCTATTTCTCATAGGCTTTCTTTAAAATGCATATACAAAATATGTACATGTAGTTTAATTGGAAATATCCCATCCCGGGGAATAATGCCCTCCCCTGGAAGCACAGACATTAGGAGAAAAACTCTGGTGCCAGGTGTGTGAAACCTCTTTTGAGTTTTGTGGTTTGATGGTCCAAGAGATTTCCTCAGACAATATAAGCTGTTGCCATTGGTTTGGTTGCCTGCCAAAACTTGAGGACATGCCCCTCCTGAAGAGCAAGCAACCACTGCTTTTCCAAAGGACCCAGGCACAGTTCCCAGCACTTCTGCGGCAGCTCACAGCCATCTGTGTCTATAACTCCAGTTCCAAGGGATCCAGTGCCCTCTCAGTTCCTCTTTCTGTCCTCTGTGGGCACAAGGAATGCTTGCAGTACACACACACATATATGCAGGCAAAACATTCAAAGGGGTGTGGTGGCACAACACTTTAATCCTTATTAAAACATATTTAAGTTTGTTTCTCCCGTAAATGCTAATTTCCCGTTATATGGTTCCCTCAGTCACCCTGTGTCTCACTTAATGGAGTCAAAGATTTTCTCAGGAAGTAGCAAAGAAACCCTCCCAGCTTTCCCAGGTCCAGAGCTCCCGCCCCTTTGAGACTCTGGGATGGATCTAGGATAGATCAGTTATCCGCTGGGCGGGGCCAGCACTCAGAGGGACAGGAATTCCTTTTTTCTTTCCGACCAACCCTCAACCAAGAGTTGGGAGAGTGAGAAGAAGGCCCCAAGTGCCCACTGCTGGCGGTTGCAGCCCCCCAGAGGCCTAAGATCCGACCACAGGACGGCCCTGCCTGGACCACGTAAGATTCTTGCATTATCCCCACCTTCCTGGTAGCTTGAGTGATCTCTCTGGAGCCAGGGCCTCTCCAGTCCCTGAGTGTGTGACCCTGAGCCTGGAGCCTTGGGACTTGGCGCTCACTGGGACGGACCCTCTGGCAGGTGGAGGAGACACCACGTGGGATGGCCTTGTTCATGAGTTTAGGGACACTTGAGTTTGTGCACTGGGCAGCATCCGGAAAGCCTGGTGGAAGGGCCTCGTGGGGGACCCGGAATCACTTCCCTGGTCCAGAGGAGGCTGCGGGAGGCCGGAGAGGGCTCAGGGACTTAGCACTAAGCAGGGCCCCCTACTCTCTGCCTGTGCACCGCCATTTAGGCGCGGGTGCTGTGGTGGTTTGAGCTAAGGAATCTCTAAAGTGCGGCCGCCCTGTGCAAGGCTGTGCGGGTTCCCCAAACTTACTGCAAGAACGTTTACTTTAGTGGATGTTTCAGAGGGGAAAACATCACCAAAAACAGCTGCCTTTCTGAGTGTGCATTGGCAAGTTCTCACAAAGTTTCAGGGGCATTTTGTTGTTGTTGTTGTTGTTGTTAGAAAGACAAGGTTTCTTTGTGTAGCCCTGGCTGCCTTGGAACTAGCTCTGTAGACCAGGTTGTCCTCCAACTAAGAAATCCTTCTAAGTCTCCCAAATGCTGGGATTAAAGACATGCACCACAGGCCAGTCACATTTTCACTGCTCTAGACTCTAGAGTTTTGTGAACTGGAGAAGACATGAAATCATGGTTATGAATATTTTACAGCATTGATTGTGGATACCAGTACCTTGCTCATGTGAGGAAAAGCTCTCTGCCCTACAACCACTTGCTCCCTGGAATATTAAAGGAATAATGAAACTTAAAATTTAAAATTTTTAAGAAAAAATTCTTTCCGATCCCAAAGTCTATAATAATACATAATATGCCTAAGAAGAGCAAGTCCTATTTAAAAAAACAGGTCAAAATGCAAATTATGTACAAATGAGTGCATTGTCTATATTTGTGGGTGTTCCTCTGTATCCTTGTATTTGTTGTTAATCATACTGAAGCATAAGCCTCCAATGCAGCATTATTTAAAACTTAAAGTTTCTGAAGAGATTGATATCATAGTTCCTACTTATTTACCACGATGAATATTATGTTCACATATAGCCACAGGCTATTTTTTTTTTGCTGTGTTTTTACTCAAATGTAGGAATACTTAAGCTTCCACCTCTATAGTCTAGAATGATAAAGGAATGACCTAATACACAAAACAACACAAAAGAAGTTACCTCTAAATTTAGTTTCTGCATCCCTACAAGGTTTATCAAGGTTTATCAGTGAACCAGGCATGGAACTAGGAAGTTCCTGTACATAGCCATCGCTCTTTCTCAAGTCTGTGTATACTCCAAGGTGATTTGATACCTGAGAAGCTTTAGGTTCTTTTCCTCTATTATTTTTCAAACTAAGTGTCTTGTCCCCAACATCCTCCTCCTTTCATCACCCAAGGCTAAGATAAGAGGCCTTTTATAACACATTCAGCACGGCAGAATTATTTTTGAAGTTTACTTTATCTTTTAAATTTCTGTGTGTGTGTGTGTGTGCACGCTAGTGTGTGTGTGTGTGTGTGTGTATATATATACATACAAAGTGTGTATGTGTAGTGCATGAGGCACGTATACACAGTGGTTAGAACAATTATAACCAGTTGGTTTTCATTGTTAACCTTGTCTGAAACAGGGTCTCTCTTATTTTTGCATTTTCAGCACACACTCCAAAATGATAGACCTAAAATTTTTGGCTTAATTCTGCTCGCTTCTTTAATTTCTGTCTACCTAAACAAAGGTAGAACAACAGGGGCGCTATGGTTGACAGAGGATCTAGACACAGGTTTTCAGGCACACACACAAGGAAATGCTTTTATCTGAAACACCTCTGTGATCTTACAATTCTTCTTTTATGACTTTTACACCTTTTTATATGTCGACATCAATTTTAAGTATATTATTATGTCAAGGAAATTACACCTTGTTTATATCCTTATAGGAAAGATACAGAGTGGGGTTTAAATGTCATTTGAAACTACAGGGGTCAGGATGGAATAATTAACATAATCATATATATATATATATATTGTATACACATTAAAAATAAAAAATATATAATATGTATGAATGCTGCATAAGATCACATGTATTTAAATTAAATATTCTCTCAGAAGAATTGCTGTCACTGTCCCATGGAGAATCATGTCTTTCTAGGCTTCATCTGGGTTGATGTGGGGAATTTCTCATGCCTTACTTCACAATATGCAAAAGGCCACATAATGACCCACTAAATATGGTGGAGCCTTCCCAACAGCACCCAGACTTCACTTCTGGAAACCACACACATACTACCAGGTATCTAGAGTGGTTCACAAAAGCTCAGGGACATATGGTCAGTGTGGCCAAACGTCTGCCATCCATTTGACTCACTCCCTGCCATCCTCTCTAATCTCTGTCTGCCAGGCCTTCTCTCTGGTTTGCCTTTTGTTTCTTTTACAAGGCTTTCCCCTTGAACTGTGCTACAAGAGGAATTCAGGAATTCGGAGCTGTCCGAAAAATTTCCTGCTCCACAGCCACATCCCCACAACACTAAAAAAAGTCTGAACCTCCCTCCACCCCCATCATCATCCTATGCAGGCTGGTGGGCAGACCCACTCTGTCTATGGACACTTTTTCTGTTCCATGGGTCTGGGTCTCTAGCAGCAGCACTAGAGCCTCATGTCTGTCCAGTCCCGGCCTACATGGTTGGCCTCCATCTTGGAGCTTGGGAGGAGATCTATGGCTTTTTTTAATTTTTAATTTTTTTTTTGTTGTTGTGCGAAGGGCAGAGGGAGAACACCTGTCGGCCTTGACCCTTGGCATTCTTGGTGCACTGCTGCCATCACGCGGATTCAGTTTGCCTATTCCGCCACCAAGTCCCTGTGCTTCCCTGGAAATGGTGGCGGGCTGGCTAGGGAAGGGCTACCACCTGGGTCTCCCAGCACCAAAGAGGTTCTCTTGCCTGCTCCTTGGCCCAGGAGAGCTGGAGGAGGAAGCAGGGTCCAGGTGACCAGCTCCCGGCGGGGGCCACGAGACTTGGCTTGCCGGTGGCAAGAGCACAGCCTCCCAGGTCCTGGGACCGCCATGTCTGGCAGCAGCAGAGGACCTCTCCGCAGGGGATTGTGCAGCCTGGGCTGCATCATGGTCGTTTTGGGGAAACATCCTGTGTGCCAACCTGCCTGCCCTTACCGTGGTGCACCAGGCCACGCAGGACCGCCCATCTTTTGTCTGAGCCTCCCTAGCAGTATCCACAGCTCACTTTGAGAAACCACACAAACTCTGCCCAGCATCTCTGGGAGGTGCTCAGGGTCTCAGGTCTGGTGCTAGCCACTGTGGCCAAATGTCTGTCATCCATTTAACTTCTCCTGAGAGCCCCTCTCCTTTCTGGCTGCCAGGCCTTCTCTCTGGATTGCCTTTTGTTTGCCCTTGAGCTGTGCTACAGGTGGAATTCAGGGACTGGAACCTGTCAGAAAAGGTTCCTGCTCCAAAGCAAAACCCCAGAATCCTACAAGTGGTCTGCGAGGTCCCTCCCCCCCCATCAACATCCTATGCAAGCTGGTTGTGTGTACCCAGTCATCCGGAGCTCAAGGAAGTGTGGTGGCTCAAGGGGAATCCCAGTAGCAGCATCCAGACCGGGATTTGGACTCAGGGGTGCTCACAAAGAGGCCAGGAAGAACTTAGGTACCATGGTGGCCTGGTTTCATGGTCCCTGCCTCCCCTGACAAGCCTCCTCTGTGTCATGCAGGATACATGCAGGCTGCATACTCCTTCTTGTGTTCTCCTGCCTAGCTCTCTTTGCCTTAAACCCAGGGAGAACTCCCAGGGTCAAGTTCAAAAAGCCCGTTGTCCTGCACTGCCCTGTCCAGACATCATTTCAGCAGGAGGAACACTTAAAGAAGGCTCTGATATTAACAGAGGACACTATCTGTAGACCTAGAACTGCTCTGTGTGTGTGTGTTTGTGTGTGTGTGTGTGTGTGTGTGTGTGTGTGTGTGTGTATTGGGTGTTTGTGTGTTCCTGGTTTTGTTGTGGTCTAATCCTGTGAGTGTCCATAAGCAGTGCCTGAGAGGCACAGTATGTAAGAGTTATGGTGGTCAGGCCAGGGTTGAGGGAAGGACAGGTTGGCATGTAGTGGAGCCTTCTAAGGCTCCATCCTTCAGCTCCAGTTCTGGTGAGCACAAGGTTTTAAGTGGTGCATCCTGTGTGTGGTTTGGGGCTCAGTGGTGTGCCGGGGCATGGTGGCAGAGAGCATTGTGTCAGAACCATCGGGTAGGTGGCAGGACTGTCCTTTGGAGTGGCCTGCCAGGCAGGTCTAGGAAGTCAGGGCCTCCAACCTCACCCCCTGTACCAGGAAGCTCCCCTTTTAGCCTCACCTAATGTCTCCAGGAGGCTTTGTAGAGATGGAGAGTTGGAAGACCATAGACAAGCTTGTCTCCAGGTGGCAGGGAGAGTGATTTCCTTCTAGGCTCCATCAAGAAGATGTCAGCAGTGTGGAGGATGGCTTCTGGAGACTTTCAGTGCTCATGGAAGGAAGGCTTCTCGTTGGGGAATACAAAGCATTTCCCAAATGAACATGGCCTAGCTACCTTGGATACCAGGGATGGGACTGTACATGGGAGACAGGGACAGAGGGAGACAGAGATAGAGGTGGAGGTGGAGGTAGAGGAGGATAGATAAATGAGAGAAGGAAAGTAAGGGGAGAGCAAATAAGAATCTGCCTGTGAGATGTTGGGTGTTTTCGTGATTGTTGGTGTTTTTTTTTTTTTTTCATGCAGGCTAGTGGGCAAACCCACTCTGTCTATGAACACTTTTTTCTGTTCCATGGGTCTGGGCCCCTGGAGGGAATTTTGGTGATGACACCTGGAATGTTTAGGGAAATCCATAAGGACAGACAGTGTGAGTGGGTGCTGCAGGTATCCTCGTGTTAAGAGTGAGAATTGCTTCTTGTCCCTCAGCTTTTATGTTGCCTGTCCTTGGTCTGTTGAATCTGTTGAGAGAGCCGAGTCCTGTGTGTTCCTAGGCCCTCTCACAGGTAGGTGGGTGTCCACAGAGGATACAGAGAGTTCCATGCCTGACAGGGTCTTGGGCAAGTTAGAGAACGGAAAGAGAAGTTTCCTGAGTGGTGCCTGGTATTTGGTGTAGGGTAGGGTCGGGAGGTGGGAGGTTAGGGGTGGGAGCTGGAGGGCTGTGCAGAGGAGAGAGATTGTGACAGAGGTGGACGTAGGTCAGAATGGTTGCCTGGTGCTGCCTAGGAGACGGTTAAGGTGGGGGCCTGGGCCCAGGGTTTGGTAGGGCAAGAGGGCAGGTGGGTGCAATGTTTCTTCTTTTGATGTGTTCTTGTCTTCACCTCAGGGACCTGGACGCCCTGCCTGTTGAGGCAAGGTTGTGGATGTCCCGGGCCTTATGGTCCCTGCTTCACATGATGTGGGGCAGCATCCATCTGAACGCTCATCACTACCAAGGCCAAGGTTTTGGAAGGAAGTCCTTCTTCTCCCATCTTAGTATTAGACCATCGGATTTGGGACACAAGACTAAGGCCGCTGACTCTGCATCCCTTACAAGCATACACAGCTGCCTGCCCTTTTGCCTTGTGTCCATCCTGGAGCAGCCTCCTGCAAGGTGGGAAGCCCGAGCTGGGTCTAGGGTCCCATTGAGTTGGGTGGTCGTCTCCCTTGGTGTAACACCTTCCATCCCACTGCCTTAGAAGAACCGGGTACAGCCTTGGAGGCCCCTCTTGCCGGGCCACATTGACCTGGAAGCTTGGGTCAGCAGACCCAAGGCCATGCTGGAAGCTGTACTGGTTACCCTGATGGGTGGAGTCATGTAGACAGCCACTGGATCTCTGAAAGCTGCTGTGTGTGTGTGTGTGTGTGTGTGTGTGTGTGTGTGTGTGTGTGTGTGTCTGTGTGTGTCTGTGTTTCTGTGGTGAAGGCTGGGCTAGGGCAGGGATGCAGCAGTTAGAATACCCTGGTTTGGCAGCTAGGGGGCAATGCTCTGCCCCTGAACCCCAACCCCGTTATTATGTTTCTTTGGCTCCTCCCCTATAGTCCAGATGTGGTTTGTGGAGGACTTCCTTAGGGTGTGGCTCAGACTCTCAAGTGAGCCTGCCACCACATCCACACACTCCCCACTTGGCCCCCTCCATGACACCCTCCACCACCTGCCCTCTCTCCCTGCACCCCACCATACCCTCAGGCAGGGCCTTCAGGGGCTGGCACAAAGCCGAGTATGTCAGGGAAGTGCAGTGCATGGAGGTTACAATGGAGGAACCAGTTAAAGTCTGTTACCCCCATCTACACACCACACCCTCACCTTCTGCACACCACTGAATCCCTAGCAGCAGCCCTAGAGTGGCATGTCTGTCCAGTCCTAGCCTAGATGGTTGTCTTCCATCTTGGAGCTTTGTCTTTTTTTTTTTTTTTTTTTTTTTTTTTTTTTTCCTTTTTGAAGGGCAGAGAGAGAGCACCCTTCGCCCTTGGCCCTTGGCATTCTCCGTGCCCTGCTGCCATCCCGCGGATTCAGTTTGCCAATTCCGCCAGCAGGTCCCTGTGCTACCCTGGAAATGGAGGCGTGCCGCCTAGGGAAGTGCTCCTGCCTGGGTTCCTCAGGACCAACGCGGTTCTCTGGCCTGCTCCATGACCCAGGAGAGCTGGAGGAGGAAGCAGGGTCCAGATGACCAGCTCCGGGCTGGTGACATGTGGCTGGCTTTGGGTTCACGGAAGCACAGCCTCCCGGGTCCTGTGGCCGCCTGTCTGGGAGCAGGAGAGGACCTCTCCGCAGGTAATTGTGCAGCCTGGGCTGCATGGGGGTGGTTGTGTGGAACTTTTCCTGCCTCCGTGCCACCCCGCCTGCCCTTACAGTGGTGCACAAGGCCACCCCGGGACCCCCTAGCTTTTGTCTCAGCTTCCCTAGCAGTATCCACAGCTCACTTCCGGAGACCACACAAACTCTGCCCTGCATCTCTGGGAGGTGCTCAGGGTCTCAGGCCTGGTTGCTAGCCACCTTGGCCAAATGTCTGTCATCCATTTATCTCCTCCTGCCATCCCCTCTCCTCTCTGGCTGCCTGGACTTCTCTCTGGCTTGCCTTTTGTTTCTTTTACAACTGGATTTTCTCTTGAGTTGTGCTACAGGTTGAATTGAGGCACTGGGACCTGTTAGAAAAGGTTCCAGCTCCAGAGCCACATCCCCAGATCCCTGTAAGGGATCTGGAACCCTCAACTCCCCAATCATCATCCTATCCAACATGATTGTCCGTACCCAGTATGTCAGTGTGGTGGCTCAAGGTAAATTCCAGTAGAAGCATCCAGAACAGGGTTTGGACTCAGGGGTGCTCACAAAGAGGCCAGGCAGGACTTAGGTACCATAGTGGCCAGGTTTCACAGCCCGTGCTCCACCTGACAAGCCTCCTTTATGTAATTCAGGACACACATAGTCCTGTCTTCTCCTGCCTTGCTTCATTTGCATTAAACCCAGGAAGAACTCCCACCATCAAAGGTCCAAAAGCCCCTTGTCCTGCATTCTCATGTCCAGACATCATCTCAGCAGGAAGAATACTTAGAGAAGGCTCTGAAATTAACAGAGGGCACTATCTGGAGTCCTACAACTGCTAAGCATGCAGGAGTGTTTTGTGTATGTGTGTGTGTGGTTTTTTTTTTTTTTTTTTTTTTGTGTGTGTGTGTGTGTGTGTGTACCTGGGATTATTGTGGCCCAGTACTGTGAGAAGTCATAGCAGTGCCTGAGAGGCACAGTATGTATGAGTTATGGTTGTCAGCTCTGGGATGTAGAGGAAGGACAGGTTTGCATGTAGGGAAGCCTTTTAGGGCTCCATCCTTCAGATCCAGCTCAGGTGAGTACAAGGTTTGGAGTGGTGCTTCGTGTGTGTGGATTAGGGCTCAGGGGCATGCCAGAGCCTGGTTGGTAAGAGCATTGTGTAGGAACCATTGGGAAGGTGGCAGTACCGTCCTTTAAAGTGGAATGACAGGCAGGTCCATGAAGTCAGGTCCTCCACACCCACCCCCATCACCAGGAAGCTCCCTTTTTAGCCACAGCAAAAGTCTCCAGGAAGCTTTGTAGAGAGGGAGATTTGGAAGAGCATAGACAGGCTTGTCTCCAGGCAGGGAGAGTGATTTTCTTCTAGGCTTCATCATGGAAGATGTCAGCAGTGTGGAGGAGAGCCTCTGGAGACTTTCAGTGCTCATTGAAGGAAGGCTTCCTGTTGAGGAGTGAAAAGCATTTCCCTACTGAACATGGCCTAGCTAACCTGGATACCAGGGTTGGGACTGTACATAGGAGCGAGGGACAGAGAAAGACAGAGATAGAGGTGGAGGTGGAGGTAGAGGAGGATAGATAAATGAGAGAGAGAGAAAGTAAGGCCAGAGCAAATGAGAATCTGCCTGTGGGGTGTTGGTTGTTCTCTAGTTTGTTGGTGTTTTTTTTTTTTTTTCATGCAGCCTGGTGGGCAGACCCACTCTTTCTGTGGACACTTTTTTCTGTTCCATGGGTCTGGGCCCGTGGAGAGAAATTTGTGTGAGGACACGTGGAATGTTTAGGGAAATCCATAAGGACATACAGGGTGGGTGTGTGCTGTAGGCATCCTGGTGTTAAGAGTGAGAATTGCTTCTTGTCCCTCAGATTCTATGTTACCTGTCCTCGGTCCACTTGGAATCTCTTGAGAGAGCCGAGTCCTGTGTGTTCCTAGGCCCTCTCACAGGTAGGTGGGTGTCCATAGAGGATACAGAGAGTTCCATGCCTGACAGGGTCTTGGGGAAGTTAGAGAACGGAAAGAGAAGTTTCCTGAGTGGTGCCTGGTATTTGGTTTAGGGTAGGGTCGGGAGGTGGGAGGTTAGGGGTGGGAGGTGGAGGGCTGTGCAGAGGAGAGAGATTGTGACAGAGGTGGACGTAGGTCAGAATGGTTGCCTGGTGCTGCCTAGGAGACGGTTAAGGTGGGGGCCTGGGCCCAGGGTTTGGTAGGGCATGAGGGCAGGTGGGTGCAATGTTTCTTCTTTTGATGTGTTCTTGTCTTCACCTCAGGGACCTGGACGCCCTGCCTGTTGAGGCAAGGTTGTGGATGTCCCGGGCCTTATGGTCCCTGCTTCGCATGATGTGGGGCAGCATCCATCTGAACGCTCATCACTACCAAGGCCAAGGTTTTGGAAGGAAGTCCTTCTTCTCCCATTTTAGTATTAGACCATCGGATTTGGGACACGGGACTAAGGCCGCTGACTCTGCATCCCTTACAAGCATACACAGCTGCCTGCCCTTTTGCCTTGTGTCCATCCTGGAGCAGCCTCCTGCAAGGTGGGAAGCCCGAGCTGGGTCTAGGGTCCCATTGAGTTGGGTGGTCGTCTCCCTTGGTGTAACACTTTCCATCCCACTGCCTTAGAAGAACCGGGTACAGCCTTGGAGGCCCCTCTTGCCGGGCCACCTTGACCTGGAAGCTTGGGTCAGCAGACCCAAGGCCATGCTGGAAGCTGTACTGGTCACCCTGGTGGGTGGAGTCATGTAGACAGCCACTGGATCTCTGAAATCTGCTCTGTGTGTGTGTGTGTGTGTGTGTGTGTGTGTGTGTGTGTGTGTGTCTGTGTCTGTGAGTGTGTCTGTGTCTGTGTGTGTCTGTGTGTCTGGGGTGAAGGCTGGGCTAAGGTAGGGATGCAGCTGTTAGAATACCCTGGTTTGGCAGCTAGGGGGTGATGCTCTGCCCCTGAACCCCAACCCCATTATTATGTTTCTTTGGCTCCTCCCCTATAGTCCAGATGTGGTTTGTGTATGACTTCCTTAGGGTGTGGCTCAGACTCTCAAGTGAGCCTGCCCCCACATCCACACACTCCCCACTTGGCCCCCTCCATGACACCCTCCACCACCTGCCCTCTCTCCCTGCACCCCACCATACCCTCAGGCAGGGCCTTCAGGGGCTGGCACAAAGCCGAGTGTGTCAGGGAAGTGCAGTGCATGGAGGTTACCATGGAGGAACCAGTTAAAGTCTGTTACCCCCATCTACACACCACACCCTCACCTTCTGCACACCACTGAATCCCTAGCAGCAGCCCTAGAGTGGCATGTCTGTCCAGTCCTAGCCTAGATGATTGTCCTCCATCTTGGAGCTTTGGCTTTTTTTTTTTTTTTTTTTTTCCTTTTTGAAGGGCGGAGAGAGAGCACCCTTCGCCCTTGGCCCTTGGCATTCTCCGTGCCCTGCTGCCATCCCGCGGATTCAGTTTGCCAATTCCGCCAGCAGGTCCCTGTGCTACCCTGGAAATGGAGGCATGCCGCCTAGGGAAGGGCTCCCGCCTGGGTCCCCCAGGACCAAAGTGGTTCTCTGGCCTGCTCCATGACCCAGGAGAGCTCCAGGAGGAAGCAGGGTCCAGATGACAGGCTCCGGGCGGGCAAAACGTGGCTGGCTTGGGGTTCACGGAAGCACAGCCTCCCGGGTCCTGTGGCCGCCATGTCTGGGAGCAGGAGAGGACCTCTCCGCAGGGGATTGTGCAGCCTGGGCTGCATGGGGGTGGTTGTGTAGAACTTTTCCTGTCTCCTTGCCAGCCCGCCTGCCCTTAAGGTGGTGCACAAGGCCACCCCGGGACCCCCTAGCTTTTGTCTGAGCCTCACTAGCAGTATCCACAGCTCACTTCTGGAGACCACACAAACTCTGCCCTGCATCTCTGGGAGGTGCTCAGGGTCTCAGGCCTGGTTGCTAGCCACCTTGGCCAAATGTCTGTCATCCATTTATCTCCTCCTGCCATCCCCTCTCCTCTCTGGCTGCCTGGACTTCTCTCTGGCTTGCCTTTTGTTTCTTTTACAACTGGATTTTCTCTTGAGTTGTGCTACAGGTTGAATTTAGGCACTGGGACCTGTTAGAAAAGGTTCCAGCTCCAGAGCCACATCCCCAGATCCCTGTAAGGGATCTGGAACCCTCAACTCCCCAATCATCATCCTATCCAACCTGATTGTTCGTACCCAGTATGTCAGTGTGGTGGCTCAATGTGAATTCCAGTAGAAGCATCCAGAACAGGGTTTGGACTCAGGGGTGCTCACAAAGAGGCCAGGCAGGACTTAGGTACCATAGTGGCCAGGTTTCACAGCCCGTGCTTCCCCTGACAAGCCTCCTCTGTGTCATTCAGGACACACATAGTCCTGTCTTCTCCTCCCTAGCTTCATTTGCATTAAACCCAGGAAGAACTCCCACCATCAAAGGTCCAAAAGCCCCTTGTCCTGCATTCTCATGTCCAGACATCATCTCAGCAGGAAGAATACTTAGAGAAGGCTCTGAAATTAACAGAGGGCACTATCTGGAGTCCTACAACTGCTAAGCATGCAGGAGCGCTTTTGTGTATGTGTGTGTGTGTGTGTTTGTGTGTGTGTGTGTGTGTGTGTGTGTGTGTGTGTGTGTGTGTGTGTGTGTATACCTGGGATTATTGTGGCCCAGTACTGTGAGAAGTCATAGCAGTGCCTGAGAGGCACAGTATGTACGAATTATGGTCGTCAGCTCTGGGATGTAGAGGAAGAACAGGTTTGCATGTAGGGAAGCCTTCTAGGGCTCCATCCTTCAGATCCAGCTTAGGTGAGTACAAGGTTTAGAGTGGTGCTTCGTGTGTGTGGATTAGGGCTCAGGGGCATGCCAGAGCGTGGTTGGTAAGAGCATTGTGTAGGAACCATTGGGAAGGTGGCAGTCCCGTCCTTTAAAGTGGAATGACAGGCAGGTCCATGAAGTCAGGTCCTCCACACCCACCCCAATCACCAGGAAGCTCCCTTTTTAGCCACAGCAAAAGTCTCCAGGAAGCTTTGTAGAGAGGGAGATTTGGAAGAGCATAGACAGGCTTGTCTCCAGGTGGCAGGGAGAGTGATTTTCTTCTAGGCTTCATCATGGAAGATTTCAGCAGTGTGGAGGAGAGCCTCTGGAGACTTTCAGTGCTCATTGAAGGAAGGCTTTCTGTTGAGGAGTGAAAAGCATTTCCCTACTGAACATGGCCTAGCTAACCTGGATACCAGGGATGGGACTGTACATAGGAGCGAGGGACAGAGAAAGACAGAGATAGAGGTGGAGGTGGAGGTAGAGGAGGATAGATAAATGAGAGAGAGAGAAAGTAAGGCCAGAGCAAATGAGAATCTGCCTGTGGGGTGTTGGTTGTTCTCTAGTTTGTTGGTGTTTTTTTTTTTCATGCAGCCTGGTGGGCAGACCCACTCTGTCTGTGGACACTTTTTTCTGTTCCATGGGTCTGGGCCTGTGGAGAGAAATTTGTGTGAGGACACGTGGAATGTTTAGGGAAATCCATAAGGACACACAGGGTGGGTGTGTGCTGTAGGCATCCTGGTGTTAAGAGTGAGAATTGCTTCTTGTCCCTCAGATTCTATGTTACCTGTCCTCGGTTCACTTGGAATCTCTTGAGAGAGCCGAGTCCTGTGTGTTCCTAGGCCCTGCCACAGGTAGGTGGTTGTCCACAGAGGATACAGAGAGTTCCTTGCCTGACAGGTTTTGGGGAAGTTACAGAACAGGAAGAGAAGTTTCCTGAGTGGTGCCTGGTATTTGGTTTAGGGTAGGGTCGGGAGGTGGGAGGTTAGGGGTGGGAGGTGGAGGTCTGTGCAGAGGAGAGAGATTGTGACAGATGTGGACGTAGGTCAAAATGGTTGCCTGGTGCTGCCTAGGAGACGGTTAAGGTGGGGACCGGTCCCAAGTTTTGGTAGGCAAGAGGGCAGGTGGGTGCAATGTTTCTTCTTTTGATGTGTTGTTGTCTCCACCTCAGGTACCTGGACGGCCTGCCTGTTGAGGCGAGGTTGTGGATGTCCCTGGCCCCAGTGTTCCCTGCTTTGGATGATGTGGGGCAGCATCCACTTGAATGCACTTCACCAAGGAGGCCAAGGTTTTGGAAGGAAGCCCTTCTCCACTCCCATCTCAATATTAGACCATCGGCGCATGGGTCAGGAAGCTCTGGCCCCCCACCCTGGAGTCCTGATCAGTGTACACAGCTGCCTGTCCCTTTCCCTTGTGTCCATCTGTGAGCAGTCTTCTGCCAGGTGGGAACCCGGTGCTGGGACTAGGGTCCCATTGAGTTGGGCGATAGTCTCCCTTGGTGTCACAACTTCCCGTGTGCTCTTGGTTCTGGGACACCACCATCCCACTGCTCTAGCAGGTCCGGGGTCAACCTGGGAGGCCCTTCTTTGCTCGCTGCCTTGACCTGGAAGCTTGGGTCAGCAGACCTAAGGCCATCCTAGCAGCTGTACTGCTCACCCTGGTAGGTGGAGTCTTGTAGACTGCTGCTGGATTTCTGCAACGTGCTATTTGTGTGCGTATGTGTGTGTGTGTGTGTGTGTGTGTGTGTGTGTGTGTGTGTGTATCTGTGTCTGTGTCTGTATGTGTGTGTGTATCTGTGTGTGTGCACGCACACGTGTGAAGGACCTCATGTAGAGGTTCAAGGATAACTTTCAAGATTCAGTTCTTTCCTTCCACCCTGGGACTTGGCGCTTACACTATGGTTGTTGGGCTAGCACAGCAAACTCCTTTACTTGCTAAGCTTTCTGTTGCCTTCTGTATCTTCATTTTTGTCAGTGTTATGGTTTGTGTGGGTCAGGGGTTTTCAAGAGGGGACATACAGGTCAGGGATCATTTTTGAATTTAGTAATATTTTAAAAGTCCATCCCAAATGTAAATAACTTAGCATCCTTGGTGTAGTAGACGAATAAAACTAAAGACTCCAATTTTCAGTCAAGGATCAAGTCTCCTTTAGATTAATTTTTATGCAGTGTTATTCTAAGTAAAGTTTCCCTTGGGAACAAGTTAGAATTCTCTACTGCAGACCTACCCAGCAGTTTACATTTGAACATCATCCTTCAGGGATTCATGTACATACTCAGTATTAAAGTACTGATATCTAATTGTTATAGAATGATAGTTGCTGAGGTCATTTAATGGAGAGGAGGGGTACCATAATTGTGACTTTCATTGTGGCTGATCATTTCTTAAAGGAGAAAAACTGCTAAACCTGATTTGTAAACCCAAATACCATTATTTAGTATAATAGTTACTGGTGATAGAAGGCACCATAGGTCAGTATAAATTCTTTTCATTTTTGTTTATACAGAAAATATTTATACAAAGATCAAGATCGTTAACAATAAAAAGTTCACATTTTAACTGTAAGTTGATCATTAGATCGTTTCCTAGGATCCATGTAAGGGTGACGGGAAGTTTGGGGAAGAGTTTCTGTGTAAAAACAAGGCGGTGCTTAGGGCTGGTGGTGGGACTTGAGGGCCTATGAGGTTAGGGGGCTCTGAGAACTGCAGAGAGCAGGAAGAGAATGAATGTGAGGTCCAAGGGAGCTGATGGTTGGGATGCTTGGCCCATTGCAACTGGGCAACTTTCTCCATAAACTGGCCAAGAACAATGGTCCTCCTAAACCTTACCTAAGCTGGTTTATAAGGAAAAGACTTCATACTGAGAGGTAAAGAGGAGCCAGGGGTCTAGGGATGTCTTTGTCCTGACACTAAAAGGTACAGGTGGGAGAATAATAGACTTCTGCCTCCATCCACAGAGCAGTAATAAACAATGCCTGCCAATGCTGGGAGTTAGGCTGTTAGAACAGAGAGCTCTATAATGCTTCCTAAGGGGACTAACTATTCTGAAGCAAGAATGAGAAGACTCAAATGAACGACCCTATTAAAATGTAGATCTTGCTGGCAAGCAATCAAGAGAAGATTAGCCACAATAGTGCTGGTAGCAAGTGAAAACAATGGATAGTTCCTCTTTACAAACAAGAGCATCAAGCAGCTGAGAAAACCCCTCTTGATGTTAGGAGAAAACCTCAAAGACTGTCCCTGCCTTAGAAAGCATCTGATTGAATTTCACTCTGGGGCTCCTGGTTTCAGAGTCAGCACTCAGACCATGACAGAAAAGACTAGGTAGAATGGTATGGTGGGAGAAGATGTGACAGACATGTTAAGGTCTTAACGTATCAGAAAGCAGAAAGAGGACCAGAATCTGCACAGGCTCTGTCCTTCAAAACCCACCCCTAGTGATCCATATCCACCAGCTAGGAGACCCGTCTTCCAAATACTCCACAGCAGTACTATATGGGAACCAAGTTCTTAAACATATGAGCCTGTCGGAAGCAACTTAAATCCAAGTCACAGCATTCACATTTATTTATATCAGTGTGGATGCATACATGTTTATTCTATACTTTGTGTT
Source organism: Peromyscus eremicus (assembly GCF_949786415.1). Taxonomy (NCBI): domain Eukaryota; kingdom Metazoa; phylum Chordata; class Mammalia; order Rodentia; family Cricetidae; genus Peromyscus; species Peromyscus eremicus. Next base: position 372,417 of record NW_026734349.1, read on the forward strand.
ATCATTCAATATGTCTATATTCATTTTATTGTGTATATTGCTGCAATTTGATAGAGACTTTTTTCTTCCTTTGGCATACCTCCATCCTTGTAGGTGTGTGTGTTGGGGGGTCAATACTTTGGAGAAAGGTATGTCAATGTTTGGCATGGTAAGGGGTTGTCACACCATTTCTAAAGTGGCATTCTTATTTTGCATTTCTATTAGAAATGGTTGTGTGTCCCTGTTGCTCTGTGTCTTAACAAGCAACTGATACAATTTTTTAAAAAAGATGACCATTTCTTTTCATTTTTGTGTCCTAGTACTGGAATTCAAGACCAGACGCTTGTATATGCAAGATATACTGTCTGATTTTTGGTTTCGTTTGTCAAGTTGGGAAGAAGGAACATTTGTTTAAGAACTGCCTTTATTAGCTAGCCTTTGGGCATGTGTGTGGGACATCTTCTTGACTGCTGATTGATAGAGGAAAGGTCTAGCTCACTGTGAGTGGTCCCTTGCCTAGGTAGGTGGCCATAGGTTATATAAGAAAGGTAGCATAGTAAGGCAGAGCAGAAGCCAGCAAGCAACATCCATTCATGATTTCTGCTTCAGATTCGGCCTCCAGATTTCTGTGCTCAAGTTCCTGCCTTGACTTCCTTCCACAGTGGACTGTCACCTGTAAGCCAAATAAACCCTTTCCCAGAATTGTTTTGGTCTGTGCTTTGTCACAGCAGTAGAGAAAGAAGCTACCACACCAGGGAACCATTTTGCCACTGTTCTTCAGGCTCTGGATTGGCATTTCGTTTTCTTGTTATACATTTTATTATTTAAGACAATATTTAAATTTATACTTTGATCATGATTTTCCCATCCCACAAGTCCTTCCAAATCCTCTACCCTTCCCTACTTATCCAACTTTAAGTTCTTTCTCAAAACAAACAAACAAACAAATAAATAAACAAAAACCAATTCTTAGAAAGTATGTAGTTATACTTGGTTTCAATTATATGGCTTTATTTTGAGAAGACATTAATTTTAGTTTGCCACTTTTTCTAACATTATGCTGTATTTTATCATCATTATTTTCACAAGTATCTTATTTTTAAACTTTTGTTTCAGTAGAGCTAAAGCTTACCAGAAATTTGTTCTTATTTATAAATCCCTTTAATTTGTTAAATGAATCCTCTTCACGTACTTTAAGAAGGAATTGCTTTTTAATGAGAGACAGAAAGTGAGTGGATCAGGATGGGAGGGAGGTTGGGAGAAAAATGGGAGAAGTAGGGGAGGGGAAATCTTTTTTTTTTTAAATTATTTTATTTATTATGTATACAGTATTCTGCCTGCATGTGTCCCTGCAGGCCAGAAGAGGGCACCAGATCTCATTACGGATGGTTGTGAGCCACCATGTGGTTGCTGGGAATTGAACTCAGGACCTCTGGAAGAGCAGTCGGTGCTCTTAACCACTGAGCCATCTCTCCAGCCCCCGGGAGGGGAAATCTTAATCAGGATATAATATATGAGAAAAATATTTTCAATAAAATAAAGGAACGAAAAAAGAAAAAAAAGACAATACCCACAGATGGGCTGAAACACTAAAGAGCCGATGTTCCTAAAATGAATCCTAATCACTTTAACGTCTGTCTCCAGTACTGTATGGATTCTTAAAAATGGATTGTAGTTGTAAGTTGGCCTTTCCCAGTGGATCCTTCATCATTTAACTACTTCAGAAAAGAAAACAGAGGTACTTGTCTGAAACTGAACGTCCCTTAGGAAGCTTGAGTTCAAAGTGATTGCTACTGTGATGGCGCTGACATGTGGAACTGCAGATAGGGAAACTTCCCTCGCTCCTCCCTTCCTGCTCTTGCCCCCTCACCTGGCCTTTCTGTCCTCATGATGTATCCCAGAATGTTACAGAGCAGCAAGGCAACCCTACAGCAACACCGGATTGGGAGGTCAAGTCTCCTATCCTCCAAGTCTATGTGTCAAATAATCTTCTGCTCAAGTAGTTTTCTGTGTGTCTGTTTGTTCTTTTGGGGATGTTTTCCCCTTTGTTTGTTGGTCTTATTCTGATGTGTTAGTTGTTTTTTTATATTTCATTTTATTATTATCCCCTAGATGTCTGTTTTTTTTTTTTTTAAAGATTTATTTATTTATTATGTATACAGTGTTCTGTCTGCACATATCCCTGCAGGCCAGAAGAGGGCACCAGATATCATTACAGATGGTTGTGAGCCACCATGTGGTTGCTGGGAATTGAACTCAGGACCTTTGGAAGAACAAACAGTGCTCTTAACCTCTGAGCCATCTCTCCAGCCCCCGTCTGTTTGTTTTCTAATGAGAGACAAAAAAGGGGTGGATCGGATGAGAAGGAGGTGGAAAGAAACTGGGAGGATTATGTAGACAAATTTCTAAGTGGTCTTATTAAATAAAGAACATGGAGCCAAATATAAGGGTGAAAGCCTCAGAGATCAGAGAAATAGTGAGAGCCACCAACCACCTTACCTCACCAGCTCTGTAGCTTCCAAAATGCCATGACTTCCTGTCTACCCAGGCTTTTATTGCCCTGCTCTTCTGCCCTCTCATTGACTATTAGCCCAGCTAGCTCACTTGCTTGTTACTGCCTATCTGTACAGACCTCCAGGATCTCTATGGTTGGTACTGGGATTAAAGGTGTGTGTCACCATGCTTGGCTCTGTTCCCTAGCGTGACCTTGAACAAATAGAGACCCTGCCTGCCAAGAGATCGGATTAAGGGAGTGTGCTACCTCTGCCTGACTTTTGTGTCTACTTAAAACTTCATGCTATTTCCTGTGATCTCCAAGCAAACTTTATTAACATGCAAATAAAATATCACCACATTTCAGCACAAATAAAATATCACTACAGGATTAGAGGGAAGAGAAACCTTAATCAGGATATATTATGTGAGAAAAAGATCCATTGTCAATAAATGGGAAATATATACATGTATTTATGGGGAAAAAGAAGGATATTCTTTGGATTCATCTATATCTAAAAATATTTGGCTTTCTATGTAAGCAACACTTGCAACATATTGTCTTTTAAAGATTGCCTTGTTCATTGATGATTAGTGCTTCTAGAGGAAGATTTGAAGTCAATATGATCTCCTTCTACATGTATGATTTTGGTCGGTTTCAATATACATCTTTTTGTGCCTTGTAAATCAATAAATTTATTGTTCAATATCATTTTTCATAGCATGCCATGTGTTTTTTGATCAAGTGTTTTAAAACATCAAATAAATCATATATCCTTTGATCCAATTTGATATTCAGTTCAAATAATCAAACATGTTGAAACTAAGGAAACTGTCTACCACAGATTTGAGTAATTTTTGTTCCATTTTGTCCTTGTCCCTTTTTCTGGAAAATCAATATGTATTGGATCTCCAATGTCTATCTTACAAAATTAAGTTCCTACCTCTTTTATATTTTTCTTTAATTTTTATATTGCTTTTCTCCAACCAATCTTCCCCTTTCTCCTTCTCTCCTTCTATAATCCAATCTACCTCTCATGATCTTAGTTATGTCTTTTCTCCTTTATGCTATTTTCATTAATATCTGTTTCTGTTTTTCTCCTTTTCATTTTTTCCTGAGCTCTCTGAAATCATTTCAAAATTTTCTATTGTTTTAACATTTCTTGAGCAATTTAATTTTGTTCTGAGAGTGTGTGTGTGTGTGTGTGTGTGAGTATGTGCGCGTGCGTGCACAATTTATGGAAATGGATTTTCCCCATTAACTTTTAAAAATTATTAGCACTGTGTTCACTCATTATTTGACTTTATTGCAGTGCAATTTGTTTCTTTGAGTAGGTCCTATCCATCATGCTATTTATTTCCCCCTTTCTTGCCTTTGCTTCCACTTGTAGCATATGTGCATATGCATTGGTTCCTTTTAAATTCTTTAGAGTAGCTCTTCCTAGACCAGTTATCTGTGTGAATATACAGGGAACAGAGGCCAGGATAGAGCTCTAAGCTAGCAGAATTCTCTGGACTCAGAGTGAAGACCTATAGAGTACCAGCCTTTTGTGTCAGGGTGTGTGCTTAACTGCCTTCTAGTACATAGCATCTTTCTCCTCTTTCTTGTCTATTTCTTGTCTCTCTATATTGAAGAGACTGGAAGGTTGGAAGAGCTGCTGCAAACCACAAAAATACATGAAGTAGGATTTCAGCTCATTATGACAAGCTAATACCTGGAAGAAGCCAAGGGCCTTCCAGAGGTCAAGCTGAGGCTCAAGAGTCTTGGTGATATTGGCTTTTGATTATTTGCTGTTTCCTACTATGAATATCTCATGTGCTATTGTAGCTTTTCCATCATTCTTTTAGCACAATTTCCCCTCTACTAAAGGGATATTTAGATAACCTTCTGGGCAGTAACAGCCAGGATTCCTAATTTCAGGCCTTTCTGTACTTATTGTCATAAGCAGCATCTGGCCAGGACCATCCCCAGATGGATGAAAGTCTTATCAGACATACCTCTGTACTCTTTAAGAACAGAATTAAGCATCTAGACTATCTGTTTGAGAAGGCGTCGCAGATGTGCTAATTAAGTTTAACCTTCTCCTTTCCAAAATCTTACCTCTAGTTTTAGATCCACCCTTAACAATTAACTCAGAACTAAAGGGTTCCAACTTACATGTACATCTAGCTGTGATGAAAGTTGCCTAGTCAAGTTGCCTATCGACCGAGCATACTTGCCAGAAACTGTGGGAGCAGAGATATCTTGGAGAGATAAAAGTCAAAGGGATAAAAGGGCAGTTTTATTTTCAGAGAAGGACTAGATTTAAAAGAGAAAAGAGAATGGAAGAACTAGATGGGTAAGAACTGGAGAGGGATGGGTTGAGATGGGAAAGAACTAGATTGAAGGGCTAGAAGAGAGTAATAGAGGAAGAGATGGAAGATGAGGAAGAGCCAGATGGGGAAGAACAAGATGAGGAGGAACAAGATGAGAAAGGAGGAGATGGGAGAGGAGCTGAAATGGGGAAGAACTAGATGGATGAGGACCTAGATGGGGCGGAACTAAGATGAGAGAATTAAGAGAGAGGTTAGAGGACAGCAGGTAAATGTACAGAGAAATCAGGCAAGAAAGGAGCTAGGCATGAGCGCAGAACGGAAGCTGTGTAGACAGAATTTTATCCCAGAGGAATAAGGTAGACAGACAAAAGAGCTCGGTGTACTTAGATTCTTTGCCCCAAAATAATTCTCGCCATTTGTAGCTTCTCTTATGGGCCCCTGGGAAGACGATTATTAAGGCTGGTCCTTAGTAATATTCAAGAAAAAGCATTTCCAATGTAGTTGACATTTTGTTAATAAGACAGGAGACATACAAAGTAAACAGAAAGCAGAAGTATTTATTTTTTCTTAGTATTGACTTAAATGTTTAGCTTTTAGAGAGGCAACATTCAAATTCTCACATGACTATTCTACTTCAGTGAATCAGCCATTGAAACAACTCTCTCCCTCTCTCACTCACTCTCTTCAGGAATACTGTCATCTGCTTTAAGCTTTCCTTCTCTTTAGAAATTCTCTCTTCACTATTTCATAATCTCAGCTACTCTCTGATATTTATTAAACTTAGAAAGTCTTCACTGGATGTGTTGCATACTCTAGACTTGTTATGGACAAGGTGTAGATGGCAATGTATTTGTCCTTTTGTCTATGCTTGTTCTCTGGAGCCAGAGATATCTATATATCTTCTCTTGTTGCAGGATATTTGATCACACTGTGACACTCTTAGACTATGTTAATAGTGTTAATGTTGAATGAGGGGGTGGAACCAGTGGCTAACTGACTGGAATTAGCCATAGAAAAGCCAGGAGTACAGATAGGGAAGTTGGACAGGAAGGAGGAGGGAGGGACTTGGAGTTAAAGAGCTCTCTTTGACCTGGGACATGTGGATAGAAGGTGTGCTGGGTTGGTCTCTGGTAAGAAAGGGAAGGTCAGCTGTTCACTCCTCCTGTGCTTCTTTGATCCCTAAGGTTTTACCCAATATCTGATCCTCGAATTTTCATTGGTAATGGACCCATTTAGCAAAACACAACATTCTCTTATCATTTCAAGTGTTTTTGTGCTTAGGGTAATACATTTTTTATAATCATGTATTCATTCAACAAAATATCATAAGTACTCACTATGTGTTCTACTATCTTTAAAATGTTGAGGTTATTTAAATCATCTTAATTTTCCAGAAAGTATATACTTTTCCCTATTTGCCTGGTATTTATTCTTATGTTTAAACGTTTTGTTTTCAATAAGCTATATTTAACTACGTTTTATGTTTTATATCTAATAATTCTAATGTATAATGATCCACTAGCCTAAATTTTCTATTGTCTTTTTCAGTCTTGTTTCCTAAATTAGGTAAGAATTTTTGTATATATAACATGATCATTTCTCAGAAAAAATTGAATGGAATGTTTGAGGGCTGAGAGAAAGGACATTCCTCTAAAAGATTTGAGTTTTCTTCTGTGAGTCTGGAATCTATATGAATTACATTCTTGGTTTGAGGTTTTGTGGCACAATTAAGTTAGTGTGAATTAGACTTACTCATATGTACCTGTTTGTGGTTATGAATTCTGAGGCTTTATTTTTGTACTCACTAACAAGGTTGATACTAGCAAATTTACCTGTAGTTCTCCAGGCTTCTCTCTTGGGGTTGGATTGTCCATGAGGGTTTAATTCTTTTTTCTTTTCTTTTTTTTTTTTTTTTTTTTTTTGGTTTTTCGAGACAGGGTTTCTCTGTGTAGCTTTGCGCCTTTCCTGGGACTCACTTGGTAGTCCAGGCTGGCCTCGAACTCACAGAGATCCGCCTGGCTCTGCCTCCCGAGTGCTGGGATTAAAGGCGTGTGCCACCACCACCCGGCCGAGGGTTTAATTCTTAGTTTGCCTTATGCTCGAGAAAATTTTCCTGTCCTAGTCTTATGGGGGATCTTCTGTTGGGCTTTGAAGCCCTTGAATTTCCTCATGATTCTGAGAGTTAACTCAATCTCACCCAATTCTCTTGGAAGCAAGTCAGTTGAAGTTCTCAGAGATTTTACCATCATTCATTGCTTAGCCTAAATATTCTTTTGTTTTGTCAGTAAGCAGGTATCGGTGGAGACTTTAGGTTACTTTTTAGTATTTTTATGTTTTGCATTTGAAGGTTTATCCAGGTCATCTAATTCTCTATCAAAAACATTGTTCTTTTTTAATCCATCAGGACACTGTTGGTTTTAGACTGCATCACCATAAGATTCACCTTGTTTGAAGTCTCAGTCTGAAATATCCACCCTTAATATTTTCATCAAGAAAGATCTCATTAAAGGGAGATTGATTTAACTCATCTTGTTCTCTGACAAGAGTAATTCAATAGACACAAGTACATTAATAAGTTTTGATTTATTGGCTAAATATCAAATTACCTGACATTGTTGTTCAGCAAACAGGAGTATCATAAACTCATATTAGCAAAGTTTTTTATAGACTCAAAAGAAGACAAATATCAGATTTCAGAAGCTTTCTGGTTGTAGCCACGACCGCGTTACTACCCATTCACCATGTCCGAGCGAGAGGCTGAGGATTGAAAAGAGAGACAAGACAGAGGGTCATTCCTCTCAGTAGAATGCCCCCTATTGAAGGAGGGAGGAAGCCTTAAATACAGACTTACAGTACAGTGGAAGAACCTGGGAGGGCAAAAGTAGGCTACAGGTGTTTTACATTCTAGCATTCCACCAATATGCAGGATACACAAACAAGGCACCTTCGGTAAGCTGTTTAGGAGGAATGAAACCGGCAGGGAATTAGCATAGGGAGGACATCTGATCAAGGTCAGCAAGCAAGGCAACAGCTCCCCAAAGACCGAGGGTCAGGGCCCAACATCTGGTTACTGTGTTCCAAATTAATTCCTGTCTTTTCTAGGTAAAACAAAACAAAACAAACCAAAACCCCCCTATAAAAAACCCAAACACAAAACAAAACAAAAAGTAAGGTCAATGTTGGAAAAAACAGTCTGAATTCTAATCAATGAAAGTATCTGAACTCAACTCTGAACTCTGGATTCCTATTCCGTTGTTTATACTACTTTGCATCTGAGGCAGTCTGTGGGAATTGGTTTTTCGCCATGTGGGTCCCAGGGATTGAACTGAGGTCATGAGGCTTGGCAGCAAGTGCCGTTACCTGCTTAATAATCTTGCCGGACAAGAAGGTGATTATTTTCTGCATAGAGATTTAAAATCCCATAAAGAACCTTGGGTTGTGTTGATTCTGGTCAAGAGAATCCTGTGTAACAGTGATGATGCTGTTGCTAGGTTGTTCTATGCATTTCACAGAATGTGTATAAATATATCTATAATTGTTTCTCATAACACACCTAGAAAATGTATAAGATTACTCATGTTAATCACGAAGTCATCAAAACTGTAAGGCTGTGTCCAGGATCCTATGTCTCCAACTATTAGCTTCACACAATGCTATGGCAGCTCCATAAGTGAGCAGTGACAATGTTTTATGCAAAGGAGAGCTGCCTTTTTGCATCTCCTGACACAGGATGGATGATACCATTACCTCATTGCAGTTGTCAGCATGTCATATGCACATTTATTTGTGTGTGTGTGTGTGTGTGTGTGTGTGTGTGTGTGTGTGTGTTCGTTCATATTCATGTTTATGTGTGTGGCAGAGTGTTGAACATGTACCTGTATGTGTGTTCAGGCCAGAGATATATGTTGGTTGTCTTTCTCAAATTGCTAGTTTTCTTTTTTATCTTTCCTATATTTATTTATTTATGTGTTTATGTATTTATTTATTTATTTATTCATTTTTTTTGGTTTTTTGAGACAGGGTTTCTCTGTGTAGCTTTGGACCCTGTCCTGGAACTCACTCTGTAAACAACTCACTCACAGAGATGCCCCTGCCTCTGCCTCCCAAGTACTGGGAGTAAAGGCGTGCACCACTACCGCCCAGCTAGTTGGGAGATGGTTTTCTTACTGTTGGGGGTTACTGCTTATAATTTTACACAGGATGACTTTTTTCAATTACTATGTTTCTAAATATTTTCTCTCAGGCTCCTCCCCACCTTAGACAGTCCTATGTGCAAGTGCCTTCACAGATATACTGAGAGGTGTGTTTCTCGAATCTCTCAGGTGATTCTAAATCATCCTGAATTTTACTGACAGTATTAGGAAAGAGTCTGGGTTAATAGATATACATGGGTTCTGTGCAACTCTGTTCCTCTAGATTGTACTGTTCCAGGGAAGAGGAATCTGATATCAAATAGTTTAACTTAAAATTTAAAAATTCGCTGGGCGGTGGTGGTGCACGCCTTTAATCCCAGCACTCGGGAGGCAGAGCCAAATGGATCTCTGTGAGTTCGAGGCCAGCCTGGGCTACCAAGTGAGTCCCAGGAAAGGCGCAAAGCTACACAGTGAAACCCTGTCTCGAAAAACCAAAAAAAAAAAAAAATTAAAAATTCACTAATTCTATGTTCAATGAATTCAAAACTTTTTGACAGAGGAGTTGGCACAGCCTTTGTTATACTGTGTTTTGACTCTCACATAGCATCCAGCATTTTTCAGTTTTAATTGACTTAAGAACCAGTTTTTTAGACCATAGTTATATTTATCTCACAATACAATATTTTAGAGACAGCAAAGGGCTTTCATCCAAAAAACAAATTAACACTAATTCTGAAACAATGTCACCATGTCTTTGGTACATGGGGGCTTAGCTTTGCTTACTATCAGCTTAACCAAACATCTGTGATACCAACTGATTGTCAGTGAGGAATACCTTATCTATTCAGAGTCCTCAAGGACAAAAAAATACTGAGAAAGAAGATGACAGCCAGTAAATGAGAACCCCAGTGGTAGAGCACTTGCCTAACATGTACAAAAACCTAGCTTGCATCGCCAGCAGAGCCAACACAAAACATCATTTGTAGTGGAATTGATCTTCCTGCTTCCTCAAGGCCTACCCTGACAACTATTTAGAGTATCGGGGGTAAACAAATAGATAATTTGTCCTCTGCTCATTACCTTAACAAGTCCTTTTCCCCTGGCCTCAGCTGTTAGCACGTAGTTAGATCCCACTGCTATGTGCCGAACACATCCTCCTCTCCCTCTCCTCACGTCCCTTCCATTTATCCTCCTCTTGTATAATTTCACTAATTCTCTCCAGGTTTGTGATAATTCCCATCGCTATGACATCAACATAGAGCTCTGACTTCAATCTCAGACGTATGTCTCCACTCAGATGTCCCACAGACTCTTTAATCCATCCTTTCCAAAGTCTAATCACTCCCTTTAATAGTTCAAACCCACTCCTTGTACTGCTGCTCAGGGTGGTGTAAAAAGGATGTACATCCACAGCCTGAGTGATGGCATAAACACAACTATCTGAGGCCTTGTTCCAAATGCTTATCTAAAAGATAAGAGGAGAATTGAAAGTCATTGACCAGAAGTAATTCAGGGACCAAGATCCTATGACTTCTTGTCATGTGGATGGATGTGGAGAGAAAAGAGGTGACAGATCTAGCTTTTACTAACAAATTATAACTTTTGACAGGATAGGGCCCTGTCCCTTAACTCTCATTTTATCTGCTTGTAAAAAATGGGGTTCAAAGGAGGCAATGAGAAAAGCAAATGCATTTTTACATTTTACTTCTGACAATTTAATACGTATGAGAAGATCTTATGACAAACAAAAACCATCAGCAAATGGTTGGCTGTGAGAGGTAAGATTAATAACCTTAAAGCTGTTGATCGTTGGCCTTTTGCAATTTTATTCCCATGAGTGTAGTGATGACACATTAAGTGCCATTGTCAATGCCCATATTTTGTATGTTGCTCTCTGAGTCCACCTATCCCTACATTTGGCTGGGATTTCTGAATTCAGGCATCCCCATGTCCCTCCTGAGCGCTCCTCTCAGTCTTACCCCACTTTTAGAATTTTCTAGACAAATACAAGGATACTGAGTTTCCTTCCTGTTTGGCTTCTTTACATTCCAGAGAATCTAAGTGAATCTACACTGGTCTCCATGGTAAAAATTTTTGAAGTGTTGTTTTGGAAATCATCATGCTCAGTTAAGGTTCATTTCTTGTGGAAAATTTCCTAGAGCCAGATGACTTTTGGGATTGAATAACAACAAGAAATCAAAAGATAAAATAATCGATTTTAAGATTATGCATGCCATCACTCTACAGCCACCTTTAAATTTTTTATTTATTGTCTGGATATGGGTCTTTGCTCTGCATGCATGTCTGTGTAAGACATACATACCTCGTACCCCTGGAGGCCAGAAAAGTGCATTGGATCTCCTTGGACTGGAGTTACAGATGGTCGCTTGTGAGCTGCTATATGGGTATAGGAAATCAAACCCAGGTCCTCTGGAAGACCAGCCAGTGTACTTAACTGCTGAACTATCTTTCCAGCTCCTTCCCTTTGCCTTTCCTGCTTCTTCCCTGGGTTCCAGCTACAAATCTAGATAAAGAATAAATCTAACTTTTACCTAGCTCTCGCCATTCTCCTTGGATGAAATGTAGGTCAGTTGTTAAGCTGTGTGAGCTACATGTCCAAACTTCTTGTGATGGTGGGCCTAAAAGATATGAACCACTTATCATTTTTGCTCTCTAGTAGGTAGTGCCCTCAAAATGGAACTAGTGACAGGTGGCAAGGTGCTTATTCCTTCCCCTTTTGTCTGCTGCTCCTGTCAACGTTACAGAAGCAATGGCAGTTGAATGTTGTGGAATATTAGTTTCACTAGGCAAACATACTGTAGAATTTTACTTTAACTGTGTTACGGTGTGTTACTTTTGTTTATGCTGCATTTCTATAATGATGTAAGGATGTGTATTTAATTATGTAAAATTGTCTTGCATCTGTTTCACCTTGCCTGCCCAAGCACCTGATTGGTCTAATAAAGAGCTGAATGGCCAGTAGCTAGGCAGGGGAAAGGATAGGCGGGGCTGGCAGGCAGAGAGAATAAATAGGAGGAGGAGAACTCTAAGCTCACGTGAAGGAAGAATGAGAAAAAAAGGAGGAGAGAATGAGGGACATGCCTGGGGCAGGAAGTCAGGCAGACACCAGCCAGACACAGAGAAGCAGTGAAAGTAAGAGATACAGAAGAAAGGTTCTAAGCCCCGAGGCAAAAGGTAGATAAAGAGAAACAGGTAAATTTATGTTAAAAGGGCTAGCCAGAAACCTGCTTAAGCTATGCCGAGCATTCAAAACTAATCAAGTGTCTTGAGGTGGGAGCTGGTTGTTGGTCCAAAAGAAAAAGCCTGGTAGAGTTTCTTGGCCTTCGCCTGCCCCTTTAGTCCTCCAGTGGCCGCCTTGCTGTGCTCCTTACTTGCACCAGAAACATTTTGGGTAGCGTGTCCCCCTCGGAGGTCTGAGGCCCAGCTCTGTGGTAGTTTGTTTTTCTCATTTTGCTTTTCCATTGATGGCCAAAGCAATTTCTTGCATTTGACTCTGTTGAAATACCTGATATGAGTTCTGATTTCCTAAGAATGTGTTTTGTTTTTTTTTTTTGCCAGTGTCTGAATGTATCTACCGCCATGTTAAGGATACAATGCAGGTTCTTTTTAAAATGTTACTACTTTTCTTAATTTCTAAGAAATACATACATATATATGTATACCCCTATATACCTCTAGTATACCTCTTCCCAACCTCATGCCTTCTTTTTGTTGCTAATCCACTAAGTCCAGTTAATGATGATATATGTATATAAGTGTGGGACCATTCATTGGATCACAGGAAACCTACAATTTGAACATGCTCAAACAAGAATGAGTCCTCCTTATCATACAGCCATCAACTACCAGTAGCTCCTCAGTAAGGGGTGGGGGGTCTGGAAAGCACATCCCCGGATTATGTTGGAATTTTGATTGCCTTCATCATGTGAAGGTCTTGTTCATTGATTTTTATTTTTAGTTTTTGAAATTTTTTTCATTCTACATATTTTGATGGTGGTTTCCCCTTACACATTCTGCCTCTCCTTAGAAAACAGACATCTGAAAATTAATAACAAAATAAAATAAGTTAAAAAAATCAGTCCAGAATAGAAGAAAATGAACAAACAAAAGAAAAAAGAACCAAAGTAAAAGCACAAGAAACTCATAAAGATGCAGAGACATACATGTTCTCACACACAGGAATCCCAGAAAAACCCCAAACCAGAAACCATAATATATGCACATATGACCTGTAACCCTTAAAAAATTTCCTTGATAATGGGACAAAGAACCTTCTAAAATGCTATTCAGTTTGTTTTGTGTTGGCCATCTACGGTTGGGCATGGGCCTGACCTTAAGATTGGTTTGTATCCCCAGTGAGACTCTGTTAAAGAATAGTAATTTTTCATTTCCAAGCTTTACCAATTGAAGATAACTGCTGAGTTAGGGACAGGATGAGAGCTTGTCTCCATGTCCCCTCTCTGCATTGGGACCCTATCAGGCACAAACTGGTACAGGCCAGGGGCATGCTGCCTCAGTATCTGTGAGTTCATATGTGACTCAGTCCTTTTGAGTTTAGAAGCCTTGTTTCCTTCCTGTCCTGCCATTAGCCATGTCCAAGGAGCAGCAGATGGCAATTGAAGTTCAGGATGTCAGGCCACCAGGAGGCAAATCCCTGATGGGTGAATATTGGACAGGCAAGTCCCAGACACCACAGAATCCAGAATGTCTTTTGCTTCTGCTGTGCCTTTACATGTTGGCTGCTGCCATCTTTCTCTGGTATCTGGTATGATGTGAATGGGTGTGGGGAGATCTCCACTGCCTATAATGTAGTATGTTTAACTCATGGATACATCCTGTCCTACTGGGCATTTTTACCTGTGGATTATTATGAAGATGATACTTCCTAAGCTGTACTTTCTAACTGATAATAATAATGTTAGTTTATACAGAGATTTTTTATTTTATTATTTAATTTAATTTTACATATCAGCCATGGATTCCCTTGTTCAACCCCCTCCCGCCCTATACAGAGTTTTGATGAACGAAAAATAAAACAAGGAAGTGTCACACAGCTAGAACACATGAGTTTCTATTGAGTAGCCATATGGACTGCGAATCAAGTTAATGATTAAGGAAAACAATTGAGTCCCAGGAGCCAGGCTGACTAGAATTCTTTTAATCTTAATGTTGGGACATGTGTTCACAGGTTTTGGGGTACAGCATAGCTGAAACAAAGATTTCAAAATAATTTAAAGTTAGACTAAGATGTTTTTGTTAAATAGTTTTGAGGTGAAAAACCCAAGAAGACAATCTGAAGTTTTAGAACAGCACATAGTTGAATGAGAAACTCGTTAAGGTCAGGGAACAAGAAGAAAGCAGCCCAATTATCGTTAGTTGATGTGCCTTTCGTGGTAGGATTAGATGATGACCAAAGGTGATGATTAATCCTCTATACCCATTTCTGCCCTCAATCTCCTGATGTAAGGAACTATTGACACGTGGGTATATACCCTAAAGATTTAAAGTAGAGCTGACTGATTCTTTTTCATATATAAAAGGTCAGATTTGTGATATCTTTAAGATTCGTTATAAGATTAGCTTTCAAGATAAGGAATAAAGTGATTGGTCCTTCCTTGTAACTGCAAACGCAGCCTGCCAGTAAAAGAATATCTTGCTTGCTTACACACTCTTAATCTATAACAGATTGCTTGGGTATGAGTGTAAATGGGTTCTTGGGGTAATTGGTTTTTCACCTGTAATGTGTAAAAAGTTTAATCATGTAAAGGATATAGAAAACATGCTGTTTTTTACTTGTATTGGTTGTAATCATTCACTTGAAAAACAGAATGTTGTGGGAATTTGTTCCATTCAGCCAATGGCTTCAGGGTACAAGCCCTAGGTCATGGCTTTGTCTGTGTAAGTGACCCCTTCAGAGCTGAGAGAAAGGAGTCACTCTTCTCTTGGTGGCAAGGACCAGGTCAAGTGGTGTGGAGAAGCTCGCAGTTGGTCCCCAACCTCGGGGCAGGAGGACAGGACATGAGCAGTTGGACCAGCAGGATCAGCCATGGTGTCTTTCTGGTTCTGTATTAGTGAGTCTGTATCTCTATTGCACCCCTAATAAACTAACACTAGACCTCTGTGCATTGTCACACTAGCAGAATGTAACCCCACTGTAATTTTTATACTGCCTGAAAGATTTTGCTGGGGTATATAAGCTTAAGGGAAAGAATAAAGGTAGAGTTAAAATGCATTAGAAGGAAAACCTCAGAATGAGAGTAGGAAATCATCAGGTAAATAAAGAATAGAGACTGCAAAAGAAGAATAAAGAAAAGGTCTGAAGGAAGCCATCAAGGGAGTATGTGAGTGTCATTTTCCCTAACCCCCTCAGATAAAGCCTTAGTGTGTAGTACCCACTGACTCTGGATTTTCTTTGAGCCCTGCCCTGTTGGAGGCCCATCCCCCGGGCAATGGTAGTGTCTTCCCTTTCCCTCTGGCTCCTACAGTCTTTCCAACACCTCTTGCACAGGATTTCCTGAGCCCTGAGGGGAGTGATTTGATAGACACATCTCATTGAGGATTGAATGTCCCATGGTCTCTCACTTTCTACACATTGTACAGATCTGAGTTTCTGTATTTATTTGCATTTGCTGCAGGAGGAAGCTTCTGTGATGGAGACTCATCAAGACAGTGATCTATGGGTATAAGAATGTTTTTAGGAGTTATTTTTGCTTTATCGGAACAGTAACCTTTGGTCTTCTGATAGGTTCCTGTGCATTCTGGTCTCAGGATCTTGGTGGTCTGAACAGTGTTGGGGATAGGTCCCATCTCATGGAGTGGGGCCTTAAATCTAATCAGTAATTGGTTGGTTACTCTTACAGGTTTTGTACCACTATTGCATTAGCACAGGTCATCATTGTGTATGAAAGGTTTTGCAGCTGGGTTAGTGTTTACCTGTAGTGTACAGAGTACCTGCCACTACCATGAGCACTAGTCAGCAGTGGTGAAGGCCCTAGATAGGCCCCAGTTCAATTTCTCCATGTTATAACTCTGTGAGTTGTATGGGTGTTGTCTTCACAATAGAGCCTCACCATAAGTTTGCAGAGAGCAATCAATGACCTTGGCAGAAGCCTAGGTTGTGTGAATGTTGCCATAAGGCCCCTTTGGCCAACAACTCAATTAGATGTAACCCTTTCCAGAACTGGAGGCTTCATTTTGGTGATGAGAAGTGCTCAGTTGAGGCTCTGTCTCCTCCATTGTTTTGGGAGTTTTATTTTGATCTCCTTCATATATGTATCTATTTGTGGAAGTCTCTACTGTATCAGAGTTCCATACGAACTTCAAATAGCCCCTTAATTTTAGCTGTACCTTCCCGTACTCCCTCTGTCATTGTACTCTTCCCTTTCCCTCCCATTTAAAATAACATATTAAACTTTTTCTTTGACAATTTCGTATTTGTAGATAATGTGTTCTGATTACTTTCAGCTCTTGACTTCTTTGATCAGTCCTACCCCATTAACCCTCACCTGAAGTCCTTTTTCCACATTCACATCTTTTTTCATGATCCACTGAGTTTCATCAGCCTGTCTGTGTGACCATGGATTTGGTACTACCCTTTGGAGCTCAGTGACCTCACCAGTAGGTGTACAACTGAAGATAATGTTTGCCCCTCCCCCAGAACCTATCAGTAGCCCAAAGGTCAGTAGGACATGTTAGTGCGGTGTGAGCTCCTTCCATATCCATGATTTACTTCTGGCAGCTCTAGTCTTGTATAAAACTAGTACAAGCAGTCCTAACTGCTCCGAGTTCGTGATTGCAATGCCTATATCATGCCCAGAAAAGTGTATTTTTTAGCTTTTCTCCCCATTTTACATCTCTTGTGTTCTTTCTATCCTCTCCTTTGGGGTATTCCCTGAACCTTAGAGGGGTGATATGAATCTTCTGTTTAGAGCTAAGAATTCAATTATCAGTTGTATGAGCTTTGAGTCTATGTCTTAACTGTTTCCAATGGAAACAGAAGCTCCTTGATGAAGGCTGAGAGCAGCATTAGTGTATGAATATGAACATAGGTATTTAGAAAGCAGGTTAGTGCCATGTCAATTTAGCTACAGAAAGAGTTGTAAGTTACTATTTGGGCCTAAGACTTCTTCAAATGTATTGTTTCCTGGTTTTACAGTACTATGTATGAAATCCCTCCTGTAAAGCAGACCTGAAACTCTACCAGAGAATAGTTGTTTACCCCCATAACTTTGATGTTACTGTAGTACAAGTGGGCACATCTTGTCTAGCATGTTTTATTGTAGTTCATAATGCCTTTTCTCCTCCAGCAGCCTACATACCACCTTGTAACCCTATGGAAGCTAGATAGCCTGGAGGAAATTTCCAGTCTGCTAATAGAATTTTGTAAGGAATTTGTACACTTATGAGGTAATGCATACTGTGCCTGCCAGTGTGCATATATATATGCAAATGGAACTGTTTGCATTTTCCCCATTATAATTACTAGTTATAATTCTATATAGACTGTGTGACAATTTGTAGCACAAAAAAATCACTCTAGGGCATTGAATGAATGTATGTCCCAGGGAAATTACCTGGAACAGGGCTCTAGTATTATAGGGTGCTTTCACTGCCATAATTCCTCATACAGTAAATAATATCCTGGTGGATTTGCCATGAGAGTCACTAGAGTTGTTACATTGTAGTTGCTTGTGGATCTTCTAATGTAATGATGAGATTCTTTCACATATACCTTACAGTAAGAGGAGAAATTCTTCAATTTCTTGGTAAATAACTAATTCTAGGACAGTGATGAATTAAGACAAATTGAATAAAGTTGAATAAAGAAACCCCCACTCTAATCGGAGAACTACAAACTTCAAGATGTTTTAAAAATAAAGTATCAACAAGGACGTGATTTTCTTACAGAAATAACAAGTTGAAGATTCTTTGTGACCTGTTATGCACTCAACTGACACAACTGATATCAGGAATTTACATGACTCTCATAAATCGCTGTTCCATTTGGGGGAACTGACTCTTGTGTCTGAATTCCTAAGTGATTTAGATTGTCAGCAGCTCTCCTTAGATACTACAGATTAATGAGTCAGCAATCAGAATAGATCACAATGGTTAAGATACCAGAAATTAGTAGAAAACTTTAAGGATAATAACTTCTGCCCGAGTATGTTTTCTGCATTGATTTCTTATTCTGTAAATTCCTGGTTTAAATCTTTAATGTGTTATTATTGCTATTACAGTAATGTTCAATTTTGTTGTATAGACTGAAATTGATGT
This sequence comes from Peromyscus eremicus, assembly GCF_949786415.1. Taxonomy (NCBI): domain Eukaryota; kingdom Metazoa; phylum Chordata; class Mammalia; order Rodentia; family Cricetidae; genus Peromyscus; species Peromyscus eremicus. The sequence continues at coordinate 390,635 of NW_026734349.1, forward strand.
GGCCTCTCTGTAGGGTTTCACTGTTTTGTTTATATATGCTTCTAACCCACTCCTTTTTCTCAGTCTCTTCATGTCTGTTCAATCTCATATTCTACCCTCCTATCTGTCTTTATCTCCCCTCATCTTTCTATCACACAGAACAAGCTGTTGTTCATTAGTCATGATATGGCCTCTCCTGCTATGGTCCTTAAATTTCACTACTACCTTTTCCTGGAATGTTTTCAACTACTCTTGCTTTGCCTTGGCTGGCTATCCTCTGTTCTTTGTAGAATAAAACAAAATGTAATTTCCTTCAGACAGCCTTATGTAAGGCTAAATTATTTTCCCTTTGTGCATGTTTTCGTGGTGTTGCAGTTTGTGTGAGTTCATATGTGCATCTGCTCTCCTGTGTCCAGATGTTCCTTGTGTTCCTCTACCACCTCAGATTATTATACTATTTCTTTGTCCTCTTCCTCAATGATCTCTGAACCTTGTGAGGGTAGGATGAGGAACATAGGTTCCCTTTAGGGCTGTGCATTCTTCTGTCTCTTATTCTCTGCACCTTGGCCAGTTGTGGGCCACTATGTTAACCACCATTTACTGCAAATCAAAGCTCCTTAGATGAGGGATAAGAGATACATTGATCTATGGCTGTAATGATGAGTCACTTTAATACTATGTCCATTTAGCAGCATGATAGTGGTAAGTTCTCCCCTATGGCCTATGAATGCTAGCTGTATGTTCTTGGTCTGATAATGGTGCTAGTATGGGTTTCATCTTGTGGAGAGGAACTCAAATCCAATAAAAAATGGTTGGTTACACCAATACTGTTTGAGCTACTATTACACCAATGGCCATGTGTTAGGCTGATCATTGTTGTGGCTCAAAGGTTTCATAGATAGGTGTGACTGATGATTACTGCTCTCCTTTGGTAGCCTGCATAGCACCTTCCTGCACATGAAAAGTAGCCAGCAGAGATGAAACATTTAGGAGGACCCTTAGAGGGACACATGGATCACCTTGGGAAGGAGAAACAGAGGATATTTACATGAGTAAACTGGGGGTGAGGGGGGCAGTGGGGGAAGGGGATGGGGATTAAGAACATGGCTCACCTAGGGGAGTTGGAGTGGGAGAGCAATGAAAGAGATATCTGGATAGAGGGTGTCATTATGGGGCTAGGGAGAAACCTGGAGCTAGGGGAATTTCCAGGAATCCACAAGAATGACCCCAGATTAGACTACTAGCAATAGTGGAGGAGGTGGTTGAACTGGCCTACCCTGGTAATCAGATCGGTGATTATCCTGTCATCATAGAGCCTTCATCCAGTAACTGATGGAAACAGGTACAGAGATCCACAACCAAGCATCATGCCGAGCTCCAGGAGCCAGTTGAAGAGAAGGAATAAGAATGAGGAATACGGGGTCAGGATCATGATGGGGAAATCTACAGAGACAACTGGACCATGTTCGTGGAAACTCATGAACTTTAGACCAACAGCTGTGGAGCCCTCATGGGACTATACTACCCTCTGCATGTGGGAGAAACATGGTCTCTTTGAGGGTCCCCTGGCAGTGGGATCAGGATCTATCCCTGGTGCATGACCTGGCTTTCTAGATCCCATTACCTGTGGTGGGACACCTTGCTCACCCTTGACGCATGGTGGAGGAGCTTGGTCCTGACTCAACTGAATGTACCAGGCTTTCCTGTTCCCCCATGGAAGGACGAACCCTTTTGGAGGAGGGGATGGGGGTTTGGGAGGGAAGGAGGGAGGAGATGGAGGGGAGACAAAAGGGTGATCTATGGTAGGTATGTAAATTGAATTAAAAAATTAAAAAATAAAGCCATTTCATGTACCCAGGATAAGAACTGGTCCCATTGCCAGGGGATGGGATGAGGAGAACTTGGGGGAAAGCGGGAGAAGGGGAGGAAGGGAGAACTGGGGTTGGTAAGTAAAATGAAAAAAATAGTATATAAAAAATTAAAATAAAAAGAAACATGGCAGAAGACAGCAAGACCAGCAGAGCTCCCCTCACCTTGTAAGTGAGTCAGTGAATCAGCAAAGACATAATTAGGACATTCCATTCACTTCTTGATCCTTCCCAGCAAAGCACTGAACCACAATATACAATTTGTGATAATAGGTACATTAAAATCACGGTTTTAATTACTTCCCAATTTCATTGCCTCCTTTTTTTGAGTCAAGGTTTTATAATCTAGACTTAGCTAGACTGAAAACCATTGTGTAGACCAGGCTGGCCTCAAAATCACAGAAATTGCCCTGCCTCTGCCTACTGCATGCTGGGATTAAACACATGTGCTGCCATCCTCAGTATTATGTTTGTTATGGCCAAGATGTAACAGTTGATGATGCATACTTGTAGGCAGTGTTTTTTCCTTTGGGCCTCCACCTCACAATTTAAAAAATGACATAGAGACACACTATTAATTATGAAAAACTCAGCCTATAGCTTATGCTTGTCCCACTAGCTCCTATAACTTAAATTAACCCATTTATGTCAATCTATGTTTTGCCTCATGGCTTTTTACCTCTTTTCCTTCTTGCACCTCCTTTTTCCTCTCCATGTCCCCTGGTGTCTGTGACACACCTAGATGCATCTCTCTTTCTCACTTTCTGCCCAAAAGTCCTGTCTAATTTCTTTATGCCTGGCTATTGGCCATTCGGCTCTTTATTAAAGCAATCAGAAGGCACCTTGGCAAAGACACATCTTCACAGTGTACAAAACAATTATTCCACAATATATACTTGTAGATGTAACCAACCGTCTTATTAAATAAGAAACACAGAGCCGATTCAGAGAAGAAAGCCAAGAGGTCAGAACTAAGAGCCTTACCCTTCCTGCTTCAGCCAAGAGAGCTCTCCGAAAGGGACCTACTTCCTGTGTGTATGTCTTTATATAGTCTTTCGGTTCTGCCTTCTCATTGGTTGTAAACCCAAACACATGACTGCCTCATCACTGCCTGTCTGTAGAGACTTCCACGTCTTCTATGGTTGGTATTGAGATTAAAGGCATGTGTCTCCAAAGCTGGCTGTATCCTTTTACACACAGAGATCTACCTAGCTCTGTCTACCAAGTGCTGGGATTAAAGGCGTGCGCCACAACCGCCACGCTCTTGCTATGGCTCTAATAGCTCTGACCACCGGGTAACTTTATTTATTAACATACAATTAAAATCGCATTTCAGTACAAATAAAATACCACCATATGTACTTAGCAATATTTTGCCAAGCTCTTCATTGTGGTACTTTGTTGTCACAGCTGGGTAGGTGTATTTGTTGTTTCCTTCCCTTGGCTGCTTGCACAGCACCCAGTACTATGAAAACTAGTCCTCAGGGTGCAGACTTTCAGGTCAGTTCCAGCTTGGATCCTTCCAGTCCGGTGTCTGAAGCACATGGTATTTTCAGCAAGAGAGACTTACCTCCAACTTCTGTGAGATGGACAAGGGCAATGTCAATACCCCATATTGCTTTGGGACTCTCAAACTCCCCTTACCAACAAATCTAAAGGGAGTGTTTCATCCCTGGTACTGGGGATTTTGCTAGACAGTCTATGGCTTTTTGCAGAAACATTGACAGCTCAGCTGGGGAAATTTCATTTAAAGTACAAATGTGTACACACACACACACACACACACACACACAAACACACACTCACACACACTCATCAACACATACAAGTAGTTTTAGATAAATAATCATTGTCTTATTTAGGGTTTCTGTTGCTGTGATGAAGCACCATGACCCAAAAACAAGTTGAGGAGGAAAGTGGTTATTTGGCTTACACTTCCATATCACTGTTCATCATCGAAGGAAGTCAGGACAGGAATCTAGAGGCAGGAGCTGATGCAAAGGCCATGAAGGAATACTTCTTACTAGCTTGCTCCCCATGGCTTACTCAGCCTGCTTTCTTATAGAACCCAGGACCACCACCCCAGGCATTGTACCACCCACAGTTTGCTGGGCCATACCCACCAATCACTAACTAAGAAAATGCCCTACAGGCTTGCCTACAGCCCAATCTTTTGGAGGCATTTTCTCAGTTGAGGCTCCCTCCACTCAGATGATGCTAGTTTGTGTAAAGTTGACACAAAACTAGCCAGCACAATCGCTGTTGCTTTTTTCAAGCAACCTTACTATTATTTCCACCTCTTCCCCTCCATCCCCATTTGTATTGACCATCTTCTCCCCACTCCAATGAAAACCTCCCCTGTTTTCACTATTTCCCCTCATATCATTTGTGTATTGTTATTCTTCACTCTAGGGCTCCTTCCCACGCCCTCCCCTCTGTGCTACCACTTGACTTTCATAGTTTCTGCATTTACTCCAGGTTTCATATTCACATCTGAAGATTTGGAGTTAGGATTCACAGAAGAATGAGAACATGTGCCATTTGACTTTCTGTGTCTGGGTTAATTCACTTAATACAATATTTTCTAGTTCCATCCCTTTGCCTCTAGATTTCATTTTCTTTACAGATGAATAGTATTCCACAGTGTATATGTACTGCATTCTCATTACCCATTTATTAGATAGTTAAAAACTATCTAAGTTATTTCCTTTTCCTAGTCTATGTGAGTAGAGTGGTAATGAACAAGACTGAGCAAGTATCTGGGGTAGGATGTCAAGAATTTTGGACACATGCCAAAGAACTGCATGGCTTGCTTATAAGGTATCTGTTTGCCTGCATGTGTGTTCACACTACATGTATGTCATGCCCACGGAGATCAGAAGAGGTGTTAGCTCTTCTGGAATTGGAGTTAAATAATGTTGTGAGCCTCTAAGTAGGTTATGGGAATTGAAGCTTGGTCCTCTGCAAGAGTAAAAATGCTATTAACCACTGAGACAAGCGCCATTTGTTATTTAGAGCCGCTGGTAGCAAAAGTCCGTGAGAGCATGCAGCAGTGACAACTAGAGTTGAGAAGGTCTACCTATCAGAACTAAGGGTTCTGTTACAGGAAACCATCACTCAGTGCATTATGAAATTCCTGCCTTTTGGATGAATTGGCTGTCACTTGTTGTAAACTTCTTGTGCAATAACAGCTGTGATTCTCTCCATTTACGGTGCATTTCTATGTTATGTGTACATGTAATCTCATGATTGCATCTCAATCTTGGGCTCAACTTTCCCTATACATTTGGGTAATTGGATAACTGCCCCCAGCTGTGTATATTTTCATTAACATATATCTGGCACATCCAACAACGACAGGCAGCCACTAAGGTGACTATAGGTGTTGATGGCTCTTAGACATCGAACCCATAGCCCTCCACAGGAGATTATGCATGTCTGGCTTTCTGAAGTTCGAAATACTGCCTACATTCGCCACCCGGGGTGACTCCACAGGGATGGATGTTCTTTGAGAGCCGGTAGTCAAACATGGCTAAGATCTTGTTTTTGCAACCCATCCTAAGACAGGCACAGTCCAATTGCTGAGTCGCCCTGAGGCAGGGTCAACAAGGCTGGAGCAAAGAACTCCGACTCCTGCTGAGTACCCAGGTAATAAAATAAAAGGGTGGATATGTAGTAGGACAGGCCCATAGGGTCGAGGAAATTGGCTCAGCCCTATAGCCAAGGCATGCTCATAGTGTACTCCTTAAGAGCCAACCTAGAGTCTGCCTGAGGGCCTAGCTATAGAAGCTCAGAGTTCCTAGTCAATGTCAGAGTTCCTGATCATGCCAATTCTGCCTAAGGACCTAACAACAGTCTCTGTCCGAGTTCCTGATCATGGGCAGCCAATGAGGGATGACCACACAGACTGGGTGCTGGGAGGAGGGTATATAAGGCCTTCCCGGTTATTGAATTAAAGAGTTTGTTATTTGCTTTCACAGAGTTCTGGTGGCTGTGTCATTGATGCCACACCTTCTGACCCCTGGCCCCTAGGAAGCCATTTGAATCCAAGCAACAAAGTGTAATGTGGATAGAAGAAGAATTCTATCTCAAAGGCACAGAAAATATAATCAACAAAATCATAGAAGAAAATTTTCCCAACCTAAAGGAGGACATGCCTAAGAAGGTACAAGAATCTTATAGAATACCAAATAGACTGGAAGAAAATAAAAATCCCCTTCACCACATAATAATTAAAATGCTAAATATACAGAATAGAGACAGAATATTAAGAGCTGCAAAGGAAAACGGTCAAGAAACATATAAAGAAGACCTGTCAGTATTGCACCCAAGTTCTCAAAGGAGAATCTGAAAGGAAGAAGGTCCTAGACAGACATTTTGCAGTAAAGCTTTCAATGACTACAGACAGAGAAAACAAGATATTCCAAGATAAAACCTGATTTAAACAATACCTATCCATAAATCCAGCACTACAGAAAGTACTAGAAGGAAAACTCCAACCCAAGGAAGTTAGCTGCTCCCACAAAAACACAGGCAATAGACAGCAGCAAATCTCAAAGAAGGAAAATGCATACACACAAACATCACCAACAAAAAAAAAATAACAGGAATTAACAATCACTGGTCATTAATATCTCTTACTATCAATGGACTGACTCAATTTGCCCATAAAAAGACACAGGCTAACAGAATGGGTACGAAAACAGGATCCATTTTTCTGCTGCATAAAACAAACACACTTCAACTGCAAAGACAGACATTACCTCAGAGTAAAAGGCTGGGAAAAGCTTTTTCGCAACGGGTTTGCCGTCAGAACGCAGGTGTTGTGAAAACCACCGCTAATTCAAAGCCAAAATGGGAAAGGAAAAGACTCACATCAACATCGTCGTCATTGGACACGTAGATTCAGGCAAGTCCACCACAACCGGCCACCTGATCTACAAATGCGGTGGAATCGACAAGCGAACCATCGAAAAGTTCGAAAAGGAGGCTGCCGAGATGGGAAAAGGCTCCTTCAAGTATGCCTGGGTCTTGGACAAACTGAAAGCTGAGCGTGAGCGTGGTATCACTATTGACATCTCCCTGTGGAAATTTGAGACCAGCAAATACTATGTGACTATCATTGATGCCCCAGGACACAGAGACTTTATTAAGAACATGATTACAGGCACATCTCAGGCTGACTGTGCTGTCCTGATTGTTGCTGCTGGTGTTGGTGAGTTTGAAGCTGGTATCTCCAAGAACGGGCAGACCCGTGAGCATGCCCTTCTGGCTTACACCCTGGGTGTGAAACAGCTAATTGTTGGTGTCAACAAAATGGATTCCACCGAGCCACCCTACAGCCAGAAGAGATACGAGGAAATTGTTAAGGAAGTCAGCACCTACATTAAGAAAATTGGCTACAACCCTGACACAGTAGCATTTGTGCCAATTTCTGGTTGGAATGGTGACAACATGCTGGAGCCAAGTGCTAATATGCCTTGGTTCAAGGGATGGAAAGTCACCCGCAAAGATGGCAGTGCCAGTGGGACCACACTGCTGGAAGCTTTGGATTGCATCCTGCCACCAACTCGTCCAACTGACAAGCCTCTGCGACTGCCCCTCCAGGATGTCTACAAAATTGGTGGTATTGGAACCGTCCCTGTGGGCCGAGTGGAGACTGGTGTTTTAAAACCTGGAATGGTGGTTACCTTTGCTCCAGTCAATGTGACAACAGAAGTAAAGTCTGTTGAAATGCACCATGAAGCTTTGAGTGAAGCTCTTCCTGGGGACAATGTGGGCTTCAATGTAAAGAACGTGTCCGTCAAAGACGTTAGACGTGGCAACGTTGCTGGTGACAGCAAAAACGACCCACCCATGGAAGCTGCTGGCTTCACCGCTCAGGTGATTATCCTGAACCATCCAGGCCAAATTAGTGCTGGCTATGCTCCTGTACTGGATTGTCACACTGCTCACATAGCATGCAAGTTTGCTGAGCTTAAAGAGAAGATTGATCGTCGTTCTGGTAAGAAGCTGGAAGATGGCCCTAAATTCTTGAAATCCGGTGATGCGGCCATCGTTGATATGGTTCCTGGCAAGCCCATGTGTGTTGAGAGCTTCTCTGATTATCCTCCATTGGGTCGTTTTGCTGTTCGTGACATGAGGCAGACAGTTGCTGTGGGTGTCATCAAAGCTGTGGACAAGAAGGCTGCTGGAGCTGGCAAAGTCACCAAGTCTGCCCAGAAAGCTCAGAAGGCTAAATGAATATTCTCTCTAACACCTGCCACCCCAGTCTTAATCAGTGGTGGAAGAACGGTCTCAGAACTGTTTGTCTCAATTGGCCATTTAAGTTTAATAGTAAAAGACTGGTTAATGATAACAATGCATCGTAAAACCTTCAGAAGGAAAGGAGAATGTTTTGTGGACCATTTTTTTTGTGTGTGGCAGTTTTAAGTTATTAGTTTTCAAATCAGTACTTTTTAATGGAAACAACTTGACCAAAAATCTGTCACAGAATTTTGAGACCCATTAAAACAAGTTTAATGAGAAAAAAAAAAAAAAAAAAAAAAGGCTGGGAAAAGACTTTCCAATCAAATGGAATTAAGAAGCAAGCTGGTGTGGCTATCCTAAATTCTAACAACATAGACTTCAAACTAAAATCAATCAAAAGAGATTGGGAAGGACATTACATACTCATTACAAGAAAGATCCACCATGATGAAGTCACAATTCTGAATGTTTATGCCCCAAATACAAGGGCACCAACATATGTAAAAGAAACATTAATAAGGCTTAAATCGCACATCAAAATCCACACGTTAGTAGTAGGAGACTTCAACATCCAACTCTCAATACTGGACAGATCTGCCACATTGAAACTTAACAGAGAAATAAGGGATCTAACAGATGTTATGACTCAAATGGACCTAATATATATCCACAGAATATCCCACCATAATAATAAAGAATATACCTTATCCGTAGCACCCCATGGAACTTTCTCTAAAATCAACCACATACTCGGTCACAAAGCAAATCTCAATAGATACAAAAAAGTTAGAATAACCTCCTGTAGTCTATCAGACCACCATGGTTTAAATTTAGATTTCAACAACAATAAAAATTACAGTAGGCCTACAATCTCATGGGAACTGAATAATCCTCAACTGAATCACCAATGGGTAAAGGAAGAAATGAAGAAAGAAATTAAAGACTTCCTACAATTCAATGAAAATGAATGTACTACATACTCAAACTTATGGGACACTATGAAAGCAGTGCTAAGAGGAAAATTCATAGCACTAGATACCCACATAAAGAAATTGGAGAAATCTCACACTAGTGACTAAATAGCACACCTATAAGCTCTAGAACAAAAAGAAACAAACTCACTCAGGAGGAAGAGATGCCAGGAAATAATCAAATTGAGAGTTGGAGTCAATGAAATACAGACAAAGAGAACAAATCAAAGAATCAGTGAAACAAAGAGTTGGTTCTTTGAGAAAATGAATAAGATAGACAAGCCCTTATCCAAGCTAACCAAAAGGCAGAGAGAGAGAGAGAGCATCCAAATTAACAAAATCAGAAATGAAAAGGGAGACATAACAACAGACAACGAGGAAATCCAGAGAATCATCAGGTCATACTTCTAACACCTGTACTCTTCAAAATTGGAAACAGACAATTTTTCTAGACAGGTACACATACCAAAGTTAAATCAAGACCAGATAAACAATTTGAATAGACCAATATGCCCTAAGGAAACAGAAACAGACATTAAAAGTCTCCCAACCAAAAAAATCCCAGGACAAGATGGTTTCAACCCAGAATTCTACCAGATTTTCAAAGAAGAGTTAATACCAACACTCTGCAAATTATTCCACACAATAGAAACAGAAGGGACATTACCAAACTCCTTTTATGAGGCTACAGTTACTCTGATTCCCAAGTCAAACAAACATGCAACAAAGAAAGAGAATTACAGACCAATCTCCCTCATGAACATTGATGCAAAAATACTCAATAAAATATTGGCAAACCAAATCCAAAAACACATAAAAAAAAAAGTATCCACCATAATCAAGTAGGCTTTATCCAAGACATGCAAGGATGGTTGAACATACTAAATTTACTGTAAATTTACAATTTACGGCAAGAAAACAGCCAACATCAAAAAGTTCAAAGAGATTCTACTAAAAGCAGGAACAAGACAATGCTGTTCACTCTCTCCATATTTATTCAATATAGTACTTGAAGTTCTCTTGAGTTTCTCTCCATTAAGCTGTGTGCTGTACATTGCCTTTATTATGTTTAGGTATGTTCCTTGTATTTCAGAACTCTCTAAAACTTTTATTATGAAGGTGTTTTGGATTTTGTCAAAGGCCTTTTCAGCATCTAATGAGATGATCATGCGGTTGTTTTCTTTCAGTTTGTTTATATGGTGTATTACATTGACAGATTTTCATATGTTCAACCATTCTTGCATCCCTGGGATGAAGCCTACTTGGTCATGGTGGATAAATTTTTTGATGTGTTCCTGGATTCGGTTGGGCAGTATTCCATTGAGTATTTTTGCATCAATGTTCATGAGGGAGATTGGTCTGTAGTTTTCTTACTTTGTTGCATCTTTGTGTGTTTTTGATGTCAGGGTAACTGTAGCCTCATAAAAAAAAAATTTGGGCAGGCTTTTGGGAATCTGGTGCCTGTGGTGTGATGCCTTGTACAGCCTTGGTGCAGTGGGAAGGGGCTTGGACTTTCTCGGGCTTAGTGTGCTGGGCTCTACTGACTCCACATGGGAGACCTTGATTTGGGAGAGGTGGGGATGTTGGGTGGCTTGGAAGAGAGGGCTGGGGGTTGGAGAAGGAAGGAGGTGGGATCTGTGGGTGGTATGTAGAGTGAGTAGACAATTTCTTAATAAAGAAAAATGAAAAAAAAAAGAGAAAGAAATGTCTCATGTCTCAGTGGTTAACAGCATTTTTCTCTTGCAGAGGACCAAGCTTAAATTCCCATTACCTACTTAGAGGCTCACAACATTATTTATCTCCAGTTCCAAAAGAACTAATACCTCTTCTGATCTCCGTGGCCATGACATACATGTGTGTGTATACATATGCAGGAAAACTCATACCTGATAAGCATGCTATGAAGTTCTTTGGCATATGTCCAAAGTTCTTGATATCCTACCCCAGATACTTGCTCAGTCTTGTTCATTACCACTCTATTCACAAAGACTAGGAAAAGGAAATAACCTAAATAGCTTTCAACTAATGAATGGGTAATGAGAATGCAGTACATATACACTGTGGAATACTATTTATCTGTAAAGAAAATGAAATCTAGAGGCAAAGGGATGGAACTAGAAAATATTGTATTAAGTGAAATAACACAGACACAGAAAGTCAAATGACACATGTTCTCATTATTCTGTGATTCCTACCTCCAAATCTTCAGATGCGAATATGAAAACTGGCGTATGTGCAGAAACTATGAAAGTCAAGTGGTAGCACAGAGGGGAGGGCATGGGAAGGAGCCCTAGAGTGAAGAATAACAATACACAAATGATATGAGGGGAAATAGTGAAAACAGGAGAGGTTTTCATTAGAGTGGAGAGAAGGTGGTCAATACAATTGGGGATGGAGGAGAAGATGTAGAAATAGCAGTAAGGATGCTTGAAAAAAGCCATAGTGATTGTGCTGGCTAGTTTTGTGTCAACTTTACACAAACTAGCATCATCTGAGTGGAGGGAGCCTCAACTGACAAAATGCCTCCATAAGATTGGGCTGTAGGCAACCCAGTAGGGCATTTTCTTAGTTAGTGATTGTTGGGTATGGCCCAGCAAACTGTGGGGGGTACAATCTCTGGGCTGGTGTTTCTGGGTTCTATACGAAAGCAGGGTGAGTAAGCCATAGGGAGCAAGCTAATAAGAAGTATTCCTTCATGGCCTTTGCATCAGCTCCTACCTCCAGGTTTGTATCCTGACTGATGAACAGTGATATGGAATGTAAGCCAAATAAACCCTGTCCTCCTTAACTCATTTTTGAGTCATGGTGCTTCATCACGGCAACAGAAACCCTAAATAAGAAAATGATTATTTATCTAAAATTACTTGTATGTGTTCGTGTGTGTGTGTGTGTGTGTGTGTGTGTGTGTGTATACATCTGTACTTTAAATGAAAATTCACTCAGCTGAGCTGTCAATGTTTCTGCAAAAAGCCATAGACTGTCTAGCAAAATCCCCAGTACCAGGGATGAAACACTCCCTTTTGAGTTGTTGGTAAGGGGAGTTTGAGAGTCCCAAAACAATATGGGGTATTGACATTACCCTTGACCATCTCACAGAAGTTGGAGGTAAGGCTCTCTTGCTGAAAATACCATGTGCTTCAGACACCGGACTGGAAGGATCCAAGCTGGAACTGACCTGAAAGTCTGCACCCTGAGGACTAATTTTCGTAGTACTTGGTGCTGTGCAAGCAGCCAAGGGAAGGAAACAACAAATACACCTAACCAGCTGTGACATCAAAGTACCACAAAGACCAGCTTGGCAAAAAATCAATAAGTATGTAGTGTGGAATAATTATTTTGTACACTGTGAAGATGTGTCTTTGCCAAGGTGCCTTCTGATTGCTTTAATAAAGAGCTGAATGGCCAATAGCTAGGTGGAAAGAGGTTGGACAGGACTTCCAGGCAGAAAGTGAGGAAGAGAGATGCATCTAGGCGTGTGACAGACACCAGGGCACATGGAGAGGAAAGGGGAGTTGCAAGATGGAAGAGAGGTAAAAAGCCATGAGGCAAAACATAGATTGATATAAATGGGTTAAGTTATGGGAGCTAGTGGGACAAGCATAAGCTATAGGCTGAGCTTTTCATTATTAATAGTATGTCTCCATGTCATTTTTTAAATTGTGAGCTGGAGGCCCAAAGGAAAAAAACTCTGCCTACAAGTATGCATCATAACTCTTACATCTTGGCCATAAGGAAGAGAATACTGAGGATGGTAGCACATGTGTTTAATCCCAGCATGCAGGAGGCAGAGGCAGGGGGATCTCTGTGATTTTGAGGACAGCCTGGTGTACACAATTGTTTCCAGTCTACCTAGGTCCAGACTGTAAAACCTTGACTCAAAAAAAGGAGATAATGAAATTGAGATGTAATTCAAACCATGATTTTTAATGTACCTATTGCCCCAAATTGTGTATTTTGGCTCAGTGCTATGCTGGGAAGGATCAAGAAGTGAGTGTAATGTCCAAATTGTCTCCTCTCTGTTCACTGACTCACAAGTAGAGGTGAGCTCTGCTGGCCTTGATGTCTTCTGCCACATTTCTTTTTTCATTTTAATTTTTATATACTTTTTTTAAAATTTTACTTACCAACCCCAGTTCTCCCTCCTTCCCTTTCTCTCGCTTCCCCGCAAATTCTCCTCATGCCATCCCCTGGCAATGGGACCAGGTCTTATCCTGGGTACACAAAATGGCTTTATTTTTTAATTTTTTAATTCAATTTACATACCAACTACAGATCACCCTCTCAACGCTCCTCCATCTCCTCCCTCCTTCCCCCCCAATGCCCCATGCCCTCCTCCAAAAGGGTTAGTCCCTCCATGGGGGAACAGGAAAGCCTGGTACATTATTTTTGGAAGAGAGGAAATGTAAAAAGATGGATTAGACGATTCTACACATAGGAAAAACATTCTAATTAAAAGACTTTAAAAACTATTGTAGATGTTTATTTGATACTAGCAATGTGGTCAGTTATCATAAAGTATTTCTCTTCATCACAAAATAGTAAGGATTTCAAAAGTCCAAAGGGAAATATCTAGAAGCTTTAAAAATTGGTTTGAACCGAGCCCTAATTCTTCTAAAAAGGGTCTCCAAAATCTGGAGTAGAATTACCATACTCCATAATGAAATGCTTGAGTTCTTCAATATGTTGCTCACCTATTTCATGCAAACTCTGCTTCATTGCAAACTGTATAGATTTTTCTAAGGAACGATCCTTTTCAACCAGCCTTTCCACCACCATCCTGAAAGTTTCACAGACTTGTCGGTAAACCTTCTCAATCTCCGTGATTTTTGATGCAATTGCTTTTGAGCGACTGCTAAGCTGGCTGTCTTTACACAATTCTGGGCCAGCTCTTGTGTTTGACTCGGGTTCTTCTGTCTGGTTGATACATAACGGTGCCTTGGATCCCGTCTCAAACTCGGACATTTCAGCCAAGTTGTTTTCTTCTGACTTCTTGGGATTTTCATTAGCCCACTTGCTTGCAGCATCAGCCTGTTCCTTCTCAGTCAGCCGGCTGGGGGTTTTTAACACCTTGGATGAAGAACCTGAAGGCACAGTATCTCTTGCTGTTTTCAAAAACTGGATGGCTCTCTCTTTACATCGATGTTGAGACTGATGGAAGGAGCGCATCCTGCTTCTACTGCTGAGACTGGAGCCAAATCTGCTGTGTAGGGAGTCCTTCCTGCCCACACGTGATTCTCTCAAAAATGGAGCGCCTCGTTTATGGGCAGATTGTTGTCTTGAATAATGGGAAGAATAGAAATGTCTTCTACTAAAGCCATTTCTCATGGCCCTGTATTGAGGCTGTCGGCTTGTGGCATACTCATCTCTTGACCATGGGGAGCCATAAGGACCTCTTTTGTAGGGTGGGCCACTTCTTGGATTCTGAGAAAAACAGCGGCCTTCATCCCATTTTTGGTAATCCATGTGACAGTAGTATCTACTGTAGCCTCCTTCAGAGGGTCTGGCTAGCAGAGATGGTCTCTTGTCTCCCAGAGGCGGTCTGTTTGGCACAACGGTTGCCATCACTGGGATGGTTCCAAGGAGGCGCTTGTTTTCGTGGAAGTCGCTTGTAGTCATACCATCCCTTTGCTTGATTTCCTGGAAGTCGCTTGTAGTCACACCATCCTTCAGACCACATCTCATCTCGTGGAAGCCACCAGACTTCTGCGAACAGAAATGTGTACTTCCTTTCCTGTTCACTTTCAATTTCTAAGGATACTCATGGCTTAGTTCAAGAATCTGTTATTGTCTAAAAATTCATCCTTGGAACTCTCCAACACCTACATTCCACCGCTGCTGCTGAAACCCCACCAACAGCTCTCTAATTAGACTTAGGCCCATTCAACAGCAGGGAAATCATGCCAGGTGATTGAAAGCTAGGAAATTAGCTGGGGCTAGTGAGGTCATGCGTCCTAGAGGAGAATGCAGTACTACCACTTGACTAAATCAGTACAATTCCTAAGTGAATTCCACTTACTACAAATAAGTGTAGCTCTCACCCTCACCAAAAAAAAGCTTCTCTTTGCAACAGAGAGAGACCATTGCAGAAAACCACAACCACTCAAATTCAGAGAACAAGTGATTGTGGGGTGTCTAGCCCCAAGACACACACACACACACACACACACACACACACACACACACACACACACATATATATATATATATATATATATATATATATATATATATATATATATATATAGGCTCAGGGAGCATCATTAAGAGGAAGAGGAAAGTTTGTAGGAACCAGAAATCAAAGGGAAGCTTCACAGTTGATATTTCAACAATATGACTGCCTGAACAAGACCTGAATAAGGACAAACCAATCAATATGCTCACTTGAAAGGGGGAAATCTCATAGGGTTTACCCTTAAACAAATAACTACAGACTGCAAAAGAATTAGTCTTCCCCAGGGATGACCCTTTTAACTGGTTACCAATATCAAGTCGTCAGCTCTGAATCATATACATATACAAGAAAAACTAAATAGACTGGGAATGCTGTATTAATATATTTATGGGTGTGTGTGTGTGTGTGTGTGTGTGTGTGTGTGTGTGTGTGTGATAATTAAGGAAAAGAGATCATAAATTTGAAAGGTAACCAGGAGGAGAGGATATGGAAGGGAAGGAAATAGAAAAGGAAAGGATGTGATTGTATTATCATTTCTAAAAATTTCAAAATTAAATAATGTATAAATAAACATAGAAAACATATAAGGAAAAGAACATAAACACATAAAATATTTATTTAACAGTGAACAAATGTAAAATGAATTAAAATTAATTTATGTAGTAGCAAAAAATCATAATATTCTAATAAAATTCACTAGTGAAAAAAATAAAGTACCTTAAAATACAAGCTTATAAAATGTTTATTTAACATATTGAACAAATGTAAAATCAATTAAAATTAATTTATGTAACAAAAAAATCATAATGTCATAACACTTTATATAGTTTTTCTTATATTAGTTATAACTTTTGTCCTTTTTTCTTTTTATTAAAATAGAAAAGGGGAAATATGGTGATATTTTATTTGTACTGAAATGTGATTTTATTTGTATTTAATAAATAAAGTTGCGTGGGGATCAGAGCTAATAGCAAGCCATAGCAGAAGCCGGGCGGTGGTGGTGGACACCTTTAATCCAGATCACATGACAGACAGATCTCTGTGTGTTCAAAGATACAGCCAGCATGGAGACACATGCCTTTAATCTCAATACCAACCACAGAAGACCTGGAGGTCTGTATAGACAGGCAGTGATGATGAGGTCATGTGGTTGGGTTTACAACCAATGAGGAGGCAGAACAAAAAAGTCAATAAAAAGACACACTGGAAGTAGGTTTCTTTCTGAGGGGAAGGACAGTGGCGGCAGGAAGTGTCATAAGTACATGAGGAGAGGCGGCAGGAGGTTTTTAAGTCTCAGCTCTCAGCTACTGCTCTGACCTCTTGGGCTTTGAACTCTGCATTTGGCTCTGTGTTTCTTATTTAATAAGACTCCTCATCTACATACTCCTACGAGAAAAAGTTTCTTCCTTAAAACTCCTCAACTGCATGTTTATCATTAATACAGAAATTCTAATCATTTAGAGAGTTACAGGTTGTCATGTTCTGGACCACAGACATGCTGTCTAGCTGCAGGTCTTCACCCCTTCCTCCAGCCCACACAGATGTGCTACCCAGCTCAGGCCTGCATCCCACCCTCCAGCCCACGAGACAGGACACTACATGTCTCATAGAGCCTGAAACAGCCTATGCTTCCTGGGCTTCCACAGCATTGTAGCCATCAGGACCCCCAGCTTCACTCCCATATCAGCAGGAAGCAACCAAGAATGATTTCTACAGCCTTTGTCACTTACCCATCTTTCTATACTGAACTTTCCAGCCTAGGGGTGGACTGCCCTTTAAAAATGTTCTATTATTGTATAACTTCTGCCCATGATCCTGAAATATATACACTATCAGACATTCTCCTCATGTACTTATGACAATTATTCTGTATACAAGCCTTGCTATGTATACCCTGACACAGGTTATTACTGTCCTCACATAGCTCAATGGTTTAATATTGCCTTGATTACAAATTTAAACTAGGTAAGCTTCAACTGCAGCCTTGGCCACACAGATGCTCGTGACTAACTCAGGTAACTCCTTATCTAACAATGCCTCTTGAAAATACAATTTAACTAAATTAATACCACCAATCAGAGATTAATAGAGTTAATGTTTCAAACTAATCATTTCTTTATAACAACTGAGACTCATAGTATTCAGACACACCTGACCATATTATGTCATACTAGTTTATGATAGATTTTTTTATGTTATTCCGTTGTTCCCTTTTTGGGACAGAGGTATTCTAACTTATACAACTATACCTATTAGATAGTTATACTAATTCTCAGCTTACCATTTACAGAGACTATCAATTATAAATATATATTATTATTGATACAAATATTAAGTATCCATATTAATTAACCATTACTTTTTATTTTTCAAGTCAGTCATCTTCATATTTAAATTTATCCACGTTTTTTACTGCCCTAGAGAGAATTAAACATTATCCTTTTTTTTTTTTTTTTACTAAACGCAAAAACCAGAACTGCTGTAAGCCACAGGAAAATGTAATGGAATTCAGCTACTATCACAAAAGCTACTACCTTGAAAAGTCAAGGACATTTCTAAAGGTCAAGCTGTGCCTTAAGAAATCCTGGTGACATTTTAGCTTTTGTATATATATTAGCTGATTCCTGCAATGATTTCCTTGTATGCTATGTATGCTTCCAAGAACTCATAACAGTGTATCTTATCTGAAACACCTATCAAGCATCCAGGGTCAAACAACCTCCTGAATTAAGGTAAATTAAGCTCAGACCTTCCTTTCTTATACAACCTTAGTGGTATTCATACTAACATTTTAGACTCCTAACATTTACCTAACCACCTCTAGGAATGAAGTTTGAGCACATAAATTCCCTTTGTCTGAAATATTGACCCATTTTAGCTCTTAGTAGACCTCCTCCTTTACCACTCCCCTTTTGAGTTGTTAAAGAAAGCCTGATGGTCACTGCCTGAGGAAAACTCTTGTCTGCTTTTATGACCCAGTAAGATTTCAAGCCTGGTGACCTGGCTTTAGCTAGAGTAGTACTATTGCATGGGTATATGACTGTAAACCTCAGAGACTTAGAGAGGACTTTTTGAGGATTTTGAATGGAGAGGATTTTGACTGGAGAACTAGATGGAGAACTTGAGGATGAGATGGAAGATGAAGAAGAGCCAGATGGGGAAGAACAAGATGGGTAAGAACAAGATGAGAAAGACCAAGATTGGGGTAAAACTAACATGAGAGAATTAAGAATTCAGAACATAGAGGGGGCAGTAGATAGAGGCAGCGAGAAATCAGGCAAGAGAGGAGCTAGGCATGAGTTTGAACTGAAGCTGTATAGGTAACAGTATAAAGTAAACGGACTAAGAGCGCAGTGTACTTGGATTCTTTCCTCAAAAATAATTCTTGCCGTTTGCAGGATCTCTTCGGGGCCCCTGTGAAGAATAGTATTAAGGCTGGTCCTTAATAATATTTAAGAATTTTCATTATTAAATTCACTATGCATAGAAGTTATTGTAGTAGAACAAGTTTATCAAAGGGAAAACTTGAAATTTCTTTTAAATATTACCATTTTAGAGCACTCATTCATGTATGTATAAACTACCCTATTTATCTTAAATAGATTACCTGAACTAAACATAGTCATTGTAAGATAAATCGAGAAAGTTATTTTGTGCTGACATTAGAATTGCCAAGTTAATTCTCAAAAAGTATATATTATCTGATTTGATATTCATATTTCTTGTCCATCTTACCCTACACCAAGTTCTTCATGCCTAGCAGCATTCATGCTGGTATGCAAATCCAATGTTTTCAAGGACCTCAAATGACCAACATGAAATTCAGATGAGTGAGTCAAAGATACGTGAGAGTTATGATATGTGATAGTATTCAGATAAACACAGGGAACTATAAAATTAGACAAGAAGCCAATTTACCCCAGATTGTAGGAAAGGAATGAGTTTCCTGGAAACAGATACATTTAAAATTGAAAGTAGTGGGATAAATTGGGGCTAAACAATGGAAGGCATTGTGAAGTGTTCAGAAACTCCAAGGAGAAAGCATGTGCCAAATCACTAAGGCAATGCACAGGAAGATAATTTGAGGACAGGAAAGTGCCCCAGTGCTTCTGAATGATGCAAGCCTGAGTGTCTGTGGAGGCAAAGGGAAACAGAAATCCTTCACAAAAACAAATACAGCACTGAAATAATTAAACAAAAACCTTTCACCCAGCAACAACAAAACTGCTCAAAGCAAAACTGGTAAAATGTGCAATAATCAAACCAAGTTTCTCTATCAGTAAGACAACATCTTCATCCATATCCTTAAAAATACACTTTCTCAGTATATTAATGGCTATATAAATCTGACCTCTCAAAGAATCAACTCATTCTAAGGGTTGGGGATTTAGCTCAGGAACGCTTGCCTAGCAAGTACAAGGCCCTGGGTTCGGTCCTCAGCTCCAAAAAATTAATTAAAAAAAATCATTCTATACAACTCCACCACAGCTGCATTTTTAGAACGAAAGTGAATGGCCCATGGGGACCCACTAATTTCAACCATTATTCACTTTGTGCCTTCAGAAGATTGTATGACCTTCCAAAAGCAATCCAAATATGTAAATGTTATAGGACCCAACATGTAAATCGTGACAGACAGAGCAAGTGTTTAAGGCTACGTTCAGGAGTCCAGCTGTGTCTGTGTTCTGAATCTGTGAACTTAAGCAAAAGCAGAAAAGAGTATTGGAAAAACAACTTGCATCTGTACTATAAGGAGATTATTTTTCTTCTTTTTATTGTCTACACAATAAATATCTATACGTAATAGGTACTTCCATAATAAGAGCATTGCGGTAAGTATTATTAAGCTATCTAGGGATGTATTTCAGCATACAGAAAGACGTTCACAAACGTTGTCACAAATTTAGCTAGAAAATCCCAGGACAGGCCATGCTTAAAATGCAGAATAGCATTTGTAATATCAATTCCAGGCATCCTCTGTTCTATTTAAACAACATTACTTGTTCTTTCCCTAACGCAATCAGCAGTGATTTGCTGGCCCGCAGGCTCTGAGGAGCAAGGGTCCGGATCACCCTTTCTCACTCAGTTAGGAGGCTCAAGCAGATCTCACCGCAACACTGATGGTAGCCTGACAACAGGTACCGTCCTGGTGCAAGAGGGACCCGAGAGCACAGTCTCCTAAGCACCCTTTGCCTTTTCCAATCATGGTGCCCCTTCCAAAGTCCTTATCATGGCTGCCAACAGTGGACACCAGACTAGCTAGCACTCTTGACCCTAAGGAAGAGGAGAGGGTCCTCAGCATCCCTCCTCATTAAGAAAACTTGGATGTTTGCCCTGCAGCTGCATGCACAATGGCCAATTGAGGCAGCTCGGGACTGGCCCGTGCAGGCCCGAGGACAGTCATTCCAAGGGCCCCTCCTGAGAGCTGCTGGATTACTGAGGCCAACTGTCACTCAAATTCTGTGTGCTTCTCCTTCCGGACATGTCTGCAGTTCTCGGGAAACGAGAGCCTCTCTGACAGAATACTGCTTAGATGCCGCTTGCCGTGAGTCACCATTGCCAAGTATATTCCCTACCTCTTGAGAGGGGTAATTTTCCATTTCCCTTTTTCTTGTTCAACTATCTTATTGGCTAAATGGCCAGACGTGTGGAGAGAGGCCAGTGAGCCTCAGCCCAGACGTTACTCTCTGACCGTAGACTGCAGTTTTCCCAGCCTCCCCAGCCTGGGACCCCCTTCTGTGTCCCCCAAAGAGATGGTGACCATAGATCACAGTTTTCCCAGCCTCCCATGCCCTTCAGTGTCCCCAAAAAAAATGATTACCATAGACCGAGGTTTTCCCAGCCTCCCCGACTTGAGACCCCCTTAGGTGTCCCACAAAGGGATGATGACACCTCACCCTACTGGGGAAAGCGCTGGAGCAGCATCAAAGACCCAAGGAACTTTGCACCTCCAGGGTGATTCGACTGACTAGACACAAGTTCAGGAGCCAGAAGCCCTATGAGGACAAAACATTCAAAGTCCCCGACTCGTGGACTGCAGATAGCCTGCAGAGTCTTAGGGCTTCCATAATGAGTATATCCAGTAAGAAGACCCTGGACCCCATAAAAGAGCTGAAAGAGAACAAGGGAGGAAAAGTTCCACTTTTGCGGGAGGTTCCAGAGTGCAGGAGTAACCCACTGAGCAGGAAACCCAGACGATCTGCATGGTAGCCTCTCACTAGGCCCATACCTAGGAAGGTGAAAAGAAGCCTGGCTATGTCTACTGTGTTTGAGGAACCTATGGACATTGACCAGTTGGACACCAGAGTAAGTGCAAAATCTTCAGGACACTGTGCTGGAGATGCTAGTGAAAAGTTCAAAGACCACACAGTGCCTGGGCCATCTTCTGCAGACTCTCCCACTGACCAACATGGACCGGTAATTTCCCCACACATTCAAGGGTCTCTGCAACCCTCCCCACCTACCCATGGAGCTCTGGGATCTTCCGCTTCTTCCCAAAATGCTCAGAAACTATCCGTATCCACCCAAAAGGTTCTGGAAGGACCTCAATGTGACCAAGGGGCTATGGGCCATTCCACATCTGCACAGGAATTCCAGAGACCTCCCGCTTGTGCTCAAAAGAAAATCAAACATATCTCTTCTTCCAGAAGGGGTTTCAGAAGTCCAGCCTCTAACCATGGGGTCACCAATTGTTCCAGTTCTTTCCCAAAGAGTTTTAGACAAGGCCCTTCTGATCAAGGGGGCCTCCAACAGGCCCCATCAGACAAAGAGGCTTCCAAACTTTCTCCAAAAGGGGGACTCAGTGATTTCTCATTTTCCCAAAATGGATTGAGTCCCACCACCTCTCTCCAGGGGACTTTCACACCTTTGACAGCTGCCAAAGGTGGCTGGAGAGCTACTCCCTCTAATGAAGACAGTCAAGGACTTTTCCACTCTCCCCGAAAGGACCCTAAGCAACCCAATTCTGCTGAAGTGAGTTTGAGTCCTGCCTCCTCTGACCAAGGGAATTTCATAACTTTACCATTAAAGCAAGAGGGCTTTAAATGTCCTCCACTACTAAAAAATGGCCTCAGCTCTTCCCTTACAGCTAAAAGCCTTACACCAACCACTATTCCCCAAGTGTGCTTCACACCACCCATCTCTGGCGAAGCACAAACAAAACTATCCATATCTATACCAGGGGCTCAAGGACCTTTGCTATCTTCAGAAGGGGTCCTAGAGGGTTCTATATATATGCATGAGGTGTTAGGAACTCCCAAGTCTGCCCAAGGGACTCTTGGGCCTTATCAACACATGCAAAGGGCTCTAGCGCCTTCACCATCTTCCTCAGGGGATCTAGTCCTCCCATATCTGTCAAGGGGACTCTAAGATTGTCCACATCTAGAGTAGAGGGTCAAAGACCTATTCTCTCTCACAAAAGGAGATTCAAACCTTCTCCTGTTATGAAACGGGACCCTACACATTGCCACTGTAGCCAAAGGAGATGGAGAGATGCTCCCTTTAAACAAGGGGATTTCACAGTGTCCCTATCAGACCAAGAGGGCTTCAAATATCCCCTGCTGGCCAAAAATGTCATCCTGTCTCATCATCGGGCCCAAAATAACCAAATATATTCCAAGATATTTCAAGTGAGCCACACATTGCCACCTGCCCCAATGGCTCCTGGACATTCCTCACTAACATGAGCAAGTCCATCCCCTTCACCATCTTTAAAAATATGATAAATCTTGCCTATATACACAAGCATCCCTGGAAATGAACACATCAGCACAAGGCTCTCTAGATCCTTTACCATCTACTCAAGAGCCTGAGCAAGATCCCCTTTATGCAAAACCCACTTTAGAACAGCCCACATCTGCACAGGAGACTGAAGGACATTCAGTTTCTACCTCGGAGACTCTGGGATCTAATCAAAGTGCCCAGAAAGAACTAGGAGATTTTCCAACTGCCCAAGCACCCCTGATAATTTCCTTATCTATGCAAGGAACTCTAGCATTTGGTTCATCTGCACAAGAGGCTCTGGGTCCTTCCCTATCTGCCCAAGGGCCTCTAAAACTCTCCACACCCACACAAGGAACTGTAGAAACTCTGCCATCTTCTCAAATGGCTTTGAAACATCCAACTTCTTCCCAGGAGGTTCCAAGACATTTTCTGTCTGCCCAAAGTACTTTTCAAGGCTCAGCAACTTCCAAAAGAGCTATAGGAACTTTCCTACATAACCATGAAACTCAAGGACCTTTTTTGTCCTCAACAGAGGATGCAGAACATTCACCATCTGCACCAGATGCTCAGGAATATCCTCTATCAGTTCCAGGGACTCTAGAACATTTGCTGTCTTCTAAAGGGAATAAAGAACTCACCACAACTGCAGAAAAGACTTTGCCTGTGAAACCCTTCCAAATAGCTCTGGAACCTTCAGTACATTCCTCTCCATCTCTCCAAGGTCCTAGAGAGACTTCACTATATAACAAAATGCCTAGAGGACTTTCATTACATGTTCCTGGTGATCCAGCACCTCTTCTCTCTGATCATTGGCCTCTAGGACTTAGTATATCTGCCCAGGCTCCTCTGAGTCCTTCAGCATCAACCAAAGTAACTCTAGAGTCCCTATCAGCTTCTGGAGACATCCTAGGAACACTCCAATCTACACAGAGTTGTCATGGGCAATTATCCCATGTAGGAGGTACTATGGAAACTTCATCTTCTCTAGGGACTTCTGTGTATTGACCTTGTGCTCCAAAGCCTCTGCGACTTTTCTCTTTACAACAAGGGAATCAATCAATGAGAAGCAACTTCTCATTGACCACAAGGATCTGTGGGTTCCTGCCTATCTACACAAGGGACTAAAGGAATGTCCACATCTACACAAAGGGCCGAAGGACATCCTCCATCTTCTCAAGGGCTTTCAAGCACATCCTCACACACACAAAGTACAGTAGCACATTTACTGTCTATGCCAGTGTCTTGGGGACCTATCCACCTTGCCCAAAAGATGGTAGGAACTTTGAAAACTGCACAAGGGTCTCCAAGAATTTCTATAACTGCACAAGAGTCTCTAGTACCTTTGCCACCTCCCTGGGAGACTCCAGGATATTCATCATCTGCACCAGGTGCAGGCAAATCTTTGACAGCTATGCCAGGATTTGTGGTATCTGATGAAGGGACTCTGAAGCTTTCCCTATCTACCCAGGCAACCTTGAGTCCTTTCCTTTCTTCCCAAAGCCTTTGGGAAGCTTCCCTGTCTGTAGAAGGGACTTTGGATTTCTCCACACATACACTGAGTACTCTAGGACCTTCTGTTTCTTCCCAGAGACCTATTGAGACTTTGCAGTCTGCCCAAAGGGGTCAACAAACAGATTCATCAGCTGCAGACTCTTTAGGATCTATGCCTTCTCCAAAAGGGTACACGGTAATTTCTTCATCTGGACAAGAGACTCTAAGATCTACAATATCTTCACTGGGACCTTTGGTAATATCTTTATCTGTTCAAGTGAGTTCAGGACCTTTGTTTTCTTGACAAGAAGCTGGAGGACCTTGCCTGCCTTCACAGGGAACTCCTGAAGTTTGTACATGTACACATGGAGATCTAAGGATATCCACTTTTTCAATAGGAAATTTGGGGTCTTCCCCATCTACTCCTGTGACTATAGGATCTTCTTCACCTTCCCAAGTAAATTTGGGAATGTCTCCACCTGTATCATTGTCTCTGAGACCTCCCCTCTCTGCCCAGGGTGTTCTAGGAACATCCACATCTGCCCAAGGGGCTATGAAATTTTTACCAGCAGGCCAGGGGAATAAAGAACCATTGCCATATGCCCAAGACACGGTGAGACTCGAGTCTCCTTCCCTGGGAACTTGGGGACCTTCTCAATTTTCCCAGGGGAAAGAGTCTCTAGGATATTCACCATTTGCCCAATGGTCTCTAGAAACTTCCACATCTTCCCACAAAATGCTAGGCCCTACTTATGATCAAGGGACTGTAGCACAGTTTCCATCTGTCCCAGGAGATGGACTTTCTCCCTCTGCTCAGGGCATACTGCGAACTTTCCCATCTTCCCACATTAGTCTAGACACATCATATGTCCAGAAATCTGTAGAGGCTTCATTAGATGTGCACGGTGCTCTACCACTTCAGCCTCATTGCCCAGGGTATGTGGGATTTTCCCAACATATTCAGAAGACATCACAAACTTTGCCATCTCCCCAAATGGTTCCTAAATTTTCTGAGTCTTCATCAGGGACTCTAGGCAACTTGTCACCTCTCCCAGGTTCTCTGGAACATTCAGTATCTGCCCAAGGTGCTGTGTGCCTACATGACTCTGACCAACCAATTCAGGCATCTTCAACATCTCTCCAGGAAACTTTTCAATTTTCTCCATCTTCTGAAGGTTCATTGGACCTACTCCACTTGTACCAGGGACCTTGGAATCTTTATTATTAACTCAATATTGTCTGAAATTGTGTAGATCTGCCCAAGGAGCTCTAAGACCTTCACCATCTCAGAAAGGGTGTTTAGGAGATTCACTATCAAACCAAGGCTCACTGAGAAATAACCATAGTAGCACAAGAGTATATAGGACATTGAAATCCTGATCAAGGGTCTCCAGAAACTTCCACATCTTCCCAAGAGAATCTTGGCCTTTCTTTAGCCCAAGAGACTTTAGCTTATTCATCAAGTGTTTCAGCATATTGTGGACTTTCCCAATCTTCAGAAGGTACTCTAGGAACATCGCAATCCACCAAAAGTGCTAGGGAAACACCATCATCTGCCCAAGAGTCTCCAAAAAGGTCCACATCTTCCCAAGAGGATATAGTCCCTTCTTTAGCCCAAGATGCTTTAGCACATTCATCATTTGCTTCAGGAGATTGTGGAATTTCTCAGTCTTCAGAAGGTACTCTAGGAATATCACCATCTACTCGAGTTGCTAGGGAAACCACCTCATCTGCCAAAGAGCCTCCTGAAATTTCCACATCTTCCCAAGACTATCTTGGACCTTCTTCAGTCAAAGAGGCTTTACCACATTCCTCATCTCCTCCAGGAGAATGTGGACTTTATCAATCTTCAGAAGGTTCTCTAGGAACATCACCATCTACCCAAGGTGCAAGAGAAACACCACCATCCATTCAATGTTATACAGACTCTGCATCGTCTACTCAGAGTGTTTTAGGAATCCAGGCTCCTTTGGAGGGGTCTCTGTGTCCTTCCCAATTGCCACTAGAGACATCAGAAACTTTGACATCTTACCAAGAGCTTTATAAGACTTTAGAATCTGTCTCTAGGTTTCGGGAAACTTTGGTCTCTGTCCTAGAGTCCATGAGACTTTCCCCTTCTGACCAAGGTGCTTCAGGCCCTTCTCTCCTAGAGACCCTGAGACTTTCCCCATCTGACTAAGGTGCTTTGGGCCCTTCTCTATCTGACAAAGTAATACTGGGATCAGGAACAATTCCCCAGGAAACTGTGGAATCTTCTCTATCTGATCAAGGGTCTGTGAAATCTGCCCCATCTCAAATGGGGCCTCTAAGACCTTCACTAACAGACCAAGGTTTACAGGAAGTGTCTTTAGATGAAAAGGTGACTCTACAAGATTCACCACCTCAGCAAATCTATTTAGAAAATGTGTTGTCTACTCAAGGGGCTCTGGGACTATCCACATCAGCACAAAATTCTCTTGGACATTCATCATCTGCTCAAGCATCTCCAGATACTCCCTTGTCATCCCAAGAGTCTCCAGGTCCTTGTTTGGACAAAGGATCTTTAGGACAGTCATCATCTGATTCAGGGGATCTTAGACTTTCTGGATCTACCAAGGGGACACTAGGAACATTGCCATGTACCCAAAGTACTCCAGACATACCATCTTCTACCCATGGGATTATAGAAACTTCACAACCTTCCCATGATTCTCTAGAAATTCTACCTCCTTCGGTGGAGACTCCTCAAACTTCCCCCCTTATGCCTGACACATCAGAAGTTTTCCCCCTACCAAAAGATTTGTAATATATCAGACCAATCCCCAGGAACTTCTGAAACCTTGCCATCTACCCCAGGGTCTCTGGGACTCTCAATATCCGCCCAACATTCTGTGGGATATTCTGTCTCTGAAAAAGAAATTTTGAAACTATCAATATCTCCTAAGGAAACTCTGGAACTTTCTTCATCTGAATAAGGGTCTATGAGACCCACTGCATCTTCACCTAGGACTGTACTATCTTTCTCAATACAAGGTTGTCAGAAAATATCTTCAGGTGTACAAGGAGATTCACCATCGCACCAAGACTGTGTACAAAATTCATTGTATTCACAAGAGGCTCTGGGACTGTCCACATCAGCAGAACTCTCTTGGACATTCAACATCTGCTCAAGGGTCCCCAGATACTTCCTTGTCATCCCAAGATGCTCCAGGCCCTTGTTTGGACCAAGGGCATTTGGGACAGTCATCATCTGATCCAGGAGATCTTGAACTTTCTCAATCTGCCCAGGGGACACTAAGAACATTGTCGTATACACAAAGTGCTCTAGAAATATCATCTTCTACTCATGGAATTACAAATATTTCACCACCTTCCCAAGATTCTCTCAGATTTCCACTTCCTTCTGTGCAGATGCTGAAACCTTCCCCACTTTCTCCAGAGACAATCAAAACTTTGTCATCTACCAAAAATGTTTGTAAAACTTCACAATCAACATCAGGGACTCTAGAATCTTTTCCATCTGTACTAGGGGCTCTGGGACTTTTGAAATCTAACCAAGGTGCTCTGGGCCCTTCAGTATCAGATCAAGGAAATCTGGGACCATCAACATCTCTCCAAAATACTCTGGAAAACCCCAAACCAGCCCAAGGGCTTCTAGAACCTATGTCATCTACCCAAGAATCTGTGGGACCTTGCATTTCAACAGAGTTTCTGGGCCTGTCCATTTGTGCACCTAGTGACTTCATTCTTATTCCTTCTCATGGAAACTGACCAAGACATTGTTGCCCTTATCGAAAAATAAGCCCCAGACTTTCCAATTCTACCAAAAATGTATCAAGACATGTCCCATTTCCTGAAGGGGATATCAGATATTCCCTTTTAGAACTTGATAGGTTAAGATCTATTCTTTCTGCCAAAGGTAGGCTCACATCTACAGTGTATGCCCCAAAGGACTCAAGTCCTATCTCTACTCCTCAGAGGAGTGTTCTACCCCCAACATCATCAGAATTGAGCTTCAGATCTAGTTCCATTCCTAAAGAAGATCTCAGGCATTCTCCCTCTCCACGAGGTGGCGCCATACATTCTAAATCGAAGAAAACAAAATCAAGACATGCTTCTAAAGAAGCAGGCCTCAAATCTGTCCCATCAGAAGATAGGGGTTTCAAAGTTCATCATTCTTCCAAAAAGAGAGGCAAAGCTTCTATTTCTAACAGAAAGGGTGTACGGCTTAAGACTGAGCCCAAAGAGAGTCTCACCACTTCATCTTCTGATAAGGGAGACTGCAGATCCTCACGATCTCAGGAGGAGGGCTGCAGAAGTTCTCCAGCTCCCCAAGGCATCTCTAGACATTCCAAATCTACCAAACCCAAATTGGAAAAGGCCCCCTCTGACAAAACAGATGTTCATGCTTCCCATTCAGAGCACGAGGGATATAAACACTTCTCTTCATCAAAAAGTCAGCTCAGACATTCTTCTTTGGCCAAAGGGGACCAGAAACCAAAGCCTACTCCCCAAGAGAACATAGAACCTTTCATCTGTACAGAAGGGGGCTCGGGAACTACTTCCTCTCATGAAGAGAATCTCAGACATTCCAGCTCTCCCCACGGAACTTCCAGCCATACTGGTTCTACTACAACCAGGAAAAGACTCAGAGATGTCCCTTATACTAAAGAAGCCATCAAAACTTCCCCTGCACGCCAAGAAAGCTTCAACTCATCTCTGGATGGAGACAGTCCCAGTGGGAGTGTCACACCTTCCTCATCACCCCAAAGCAGTGATGCCAAACACCCTGTTTCTACCAAGGAGGGCTTTAGACATACTCTTTCTGTCCAAGAGGGACAGAAACCTTCCACTAGTTCCAGAGATGGGCTCAGGGCTCTGTGTCATGTCCAATGGGATCTCATAAATTCACCAGTTACAACAGCAAGTGCTACACCATTCCCTGTTTCCAAGGGAAATTCAGACGCATGCCATCTCAACTAGGGGATCTGAGATCTTCCCTCTCTTACCAAGGGACAGGCACAGCCTTCTAATATGAACACGAGGCCCCCATATGTGACCCTTCTGTCCTAGGAGGCCGCAGATAGTCACATTCAATCTCACGCAGTCTCCAAAGGAACCCGCTGCAAAAAGGAAGCTGGAGTTCTAAACTCTCCCCTCAAAGAGGTACCCCAACTTCTCAATGACATTCCCATGGCCACCCTGTTCAAGGCAGCCTTAGAATGGTTCCTTCTGAAAGAGAGAAATTCAAGCATACCCAATCTCACAAGACGACTCTCTGATGTACTCCTTCTGACCAAAGGGAAATAGGTGATGTGCCCTCTAATCAAGAGTAGGCCAGAACTTCAACTTCTGCCCTAACAAACCCCCGACATACTCCTACTGCCCATGGTGGCTTCAGTCCTTACAAGCCTGTCAAATTGAAGTTCTATTGATGTTCATCTCAAGAGGGAAGCCTGGGCCCTACTCTCACTTACCATGGCATCTTCAGATATTCTTATCCACAAGCTGGCCTCATATATTCCCACTTTGTGTCCCACATGAAAAATGGGAGTTTAGAATGTTTCCTTGTCATCAAACATCTGTCAAAATTTTGACCTCCATTCCATGCTACCTCCAATTTATTTTAGGCATCAGACAGGCCCCCCTGACTATGAGGAAGGCAGATGTTTCCCTTCTGATTAAGAACAGATTACAGTTTCTACCTAGAACATGCTAAACAATCTATTACCCATTGAGAACAGCATGTGCTCCTACTGACTAATGTGGCCCTAGAATGACTTCATCTGACCCAGAGGGAGAAAGGATCAACTCCCTCTGCCTAAGAGGCTCTGAGTGTTTCTTTTTCTAATCATCTGACTTCATGACCTCTGTGCAAAAATAAAAGGACCTGATGCCTGAAATCCTAGATCTTAAGAGTAACCAGCAGCACCCTAAACTCAGGAAATATATAGTTAACTCAGTCAGCAGAAATAAAGAAGCCATGCCCTTGCTGTTCAAAAGTAGGTAGCTGAATTGGTCAGGAGACCTAGCTGGGAACTGCTTGCTAGCATGTTGGAGATTGATCACACTGCTGCCTGCCCTGCGTGACATGGATGTCCTAGATTCCCATGAAGATTGGATAAGGAAATGTTCTGGGCTTCTCTAATCCCCAAATTGACTCTTGATGTGCCACTGTTCCCCAACAGACTCTTCAACCTTAGTGTCAATCCCTGTGACCAAGATTACTAGGCAAACATATTTGTCACCAATGGGACCTCACAAAAGTCTAGGTTTAGATCAGATGGCAAAATATAGAAAGCTAAAGCTAATAGTCATGCTATCTATACAGAAGATGATTGTCAGAAATGCAATGTTCCCATCATCTATTGATGGATACGCATAGATCAATACAAACTTGAGGAAACATCAAATTCCAGACAACCCCTCATTGTGTTCCAAGAGTGTTGTAATTGCCTCTTGTACTCTTCCCAACAGTCAGTGTAATAAATGGATCATGGGAGCTGCAAAGAACATTTGGAAGCACATGATGCACAACCACACCATTCTCCTACCACCCAAGGTAAGCTAGGCCATTCCCTTCTGCACAATGGGGTGATTTGATTAAACATGGCTGGGCACTTTCTGTCTAAGCAAGGCAGTTCAGAAGGACCCTCAGAAGTTTCCCCCTCTGAATATGAGCTCCCCAAATTGTCCCTATTCTCAGGTCATCACTCGTCATGCCCTTTTGATGATGGGTTGTCAGAACTTGCCTTCAGTTAAAGGGGTCGTCAGGTCTCTCTGTTATTACAAGTAATACCCAAGAACTTCCCTTTCTGTCCAAGGAGGGTTATAAGAATGATTGTCTTTTACTATAGCAATCTCAGCATTTCAATTTTGCTAAAGGGGACAAGGATCAAAGGGTCCTCAGAGCATCCCCTATGTGCACGTGGGCCTCCAAATTATCCCTCTAATGGAGGGCTTTAGATCTTTTCCCTCTAACCATGGCCATTAGGAAAATACATGTGTGACCCAGGGGACTTCACTTTGTTCTGCTTTGAGTTGACAGAGTCTGAAACTTAAGTCATCTGTCCTTCATTCTAGTCACTAAAGTGAAGAGGTTGCATCCTTCATGTACACCCCAATGTGGCTGATGATAAGAGGACTTAGAGACTGAGGTTGCCAATCACGACTGATGAAGAATGCACAGATTGCTGACAGGCCTGCCACAGTGTGCCTGAAGATGTGAATCTTCTAAACTGTGATGGAGTCCTTCCTCCACTGCACAAGGTAGGCTAGGACAGTCCCTTCTTCCTACATGCTTTGTTACTTTGCTACTCTCCCTACATCTGCTTTAGTCTTCCACTCATAAACACCATCAATTTCTGCACATTAGACATCAAATGCACACTCTATAACCAACAGGGCCTGATATCTAACCTGCATGACTGAGGGGACCAGAGATCATCTCGACTTACCCAAGGCCCCAAGGCTTTCCACTTCCAATCAAAAAGGCCCTCAAAATTTGCTCTCTCTGACCAAGGATTCAATCATTCCCTTTGAAAAGAAGGAGGGTTCAGACTTCTATTTAAATATGTCTTACTTCTAACACCTTATCTGAAAGGGATATCAGAACTAGTCCTTTGGTTTCTGAGCCCTCAAATTTTCATCCTCTGGCCAAGAGGTCTGAAAACATCTTTCTTTCATAGAGGGGATTCAGAGCCTCTCGCTCTGCCTGTGGGAGCCTCAGACACTCCACTTCTATTCGGAAAGACTTAGTTTTTCTCCTGTGCCAATGCATTCAAGGCTATTCACCACTTTCTGTTCCTTCAAGTTCAGTGTCACTGGGTTTCTGTTGAGGTTTGAGATCCATTTGTACTTGAGTTTTATGCAGTGATTCCTATGTAAATCAGCCATCTGGCTACTCATTTTTGTGGCTCCTACATGCTCTCTGGTGCTCTTGGCTTCTAGTCACCTCTCTTGCTCTTCTCTTTTTTCCTGCTCTCCACCCTCTCTCCTCTCATGGCCTCGTTCAATCTGGACCCTTCCAGAAGTCTGTGGCTCTTTTCTACCTCATATTGACATTAAGACCTCTCCTCAGCCATGGCAAGGAGCAGTTATGAACAAGATGAACAAGAAAGAAATCATTATGGCATACCAGTGATATGTTTGTGATTCAAGTTGACAAGGGGTCAATTGGCCTGCCTAGGTTACGTCAATTTGACACAAGCTAGAGTCATCTGAAATAAGGGAAAGTCAATTGAGAAAAATCCATAAGATCCACCTGTAGGGAATTTTCTTAATGAGTGATCAATGGGAGACGGCCCAGGCAAAGGTGGATGATGATCAGTCTGGGTTGGTGTTTCTGAGTTGTGTCAGAAAGCAGGCTGAGGAGGCCATGGAAGGAAGCCTGTAAGCAGCAGGAAGTGAGAGCCAATGGGAATGGAATGAGATTCTGAAACCTAAAATCCCAACCCCCAGTGACACACTTCCTCCCACAAGGCCATTCTTCCTAATCCTTTAAAATAGTGCCACTCTCTGGTGACCAAGTATTCAAATCTATGAGGCATGGGGGCTCATTCAAATCCACCACATCTACAGACATAAAAAAAATATATAAAACCCCTATTCCTGTGGGGTGTGTTGGTGCACAACTTTGATCCCTGTACTTGAATGCAGAGGCAGGTGAATCCCTAAGTGTTTGAGACCAGCCAGCTCTGTAGAGAGGGTTCCAGACCAACAAGGGACGCACAGCAAGACTCTGACTGAAAAAACTAAATCAAACCAAACCGTGCCCTCCCAAAACAAACAATCAAAAAATCCTATTGCTGAAGATACATACACTTCAATCACAGAGTTGATTGCCTCCCCTGAGAAGCTTCTTCTCTGTCATGCAGGACACACATGCAGACCGAATACTCCTTCCTGTGTTCTCCTGCTTTGCTCACCTTTGCCTTAAACCAGGTAGAACCCCCAGGGTCAAAGGTCGGAAAGCCCCTTGTCCTGCACTGCCCTGTACAGACACCATCTCAACAGGAAGAATATTTGGAGAAGGCTCTGAAATTAACAGAGGGCAGTATGTGGAGTCCTAGACCTGCTGTGTGTGTGTGTAAGTGTGTGTGTGTGTGTGTGTGTGTGTGTGTGTGTGTGTGTGTGTTTGGGGTTCCGGTGGGGCGAGGGCAGGGATGCAGCTGTGAGAATACCCTGGTTTGGCAGCTAGGGGGCGACGCTCAGCCGCTGGTCCCCAAATCCATGAGCATGTTTCTGAGGCTCCTCCCCTATA
The DNA here is from genome assembly GCF_949786415.1 of Peromyscus eremicus. Taxonomy (NCBI): domain Eukaryota; kingdom Metazoa; phylum Chordata; class Mammalia; order Rodentia; family Cricetidae; genus Peromyscus; species Peromyscus eremicus. The sequence continues at coordinate 424,328 of NW_026734349.1, forward strand.
CCCCAGATTGGCATGTGGTTTGTGGAAGACTCCCTTAGGGTCTGGTGCGGGCTCTAAAGAGCTTCTGTGCCCACATCCACACACTCCCCACTTGGCCCCCTCCATCACACGCTCCACCACCCTCTCCAGGTACCTCGTGATACCCTCAGGCAGGGCCTTCATGGGCAGCTTGCGCCCAAAGCGGAGTGTCTCAGGGCAGCGCAGGGCATAGAGGAACCTGTTAAGGTCGGTAACCTCTATCTACCCACCGAACCCACAGCCGGTGAACACCCTGGGATCTCTAGCAGCAGCCCTAGAGCCTCATGTGTGTCCAATCCCTGACTACATGGTTGGCCTCAACCTTGGAACTTGGGAGGAAATCTCTGGCTTTTTTAATTTTTTTTTTTTTTTTTTTTTTTTTTTTTACTTTGGGAAGGACGGAAGGAGAACACCCTTCGACCTTGTCCATTGGCATTCTCAGTGCACTGCTGCCATCACCTGGATTCAGTTTGCGGATTCTGCCAGCAAGTCCCCTGCTTCCCCGGAAATGGAGGCCAGCGGCTTAGGGAAGGGCTTTGACCTGGGTACCCAGGACCAAAGAGGTTCTCTTGTCAGCTCCATGACCCAGGTGTGCTGGAAGAGGAAGCAGGGTCCAGGTGACCAGCTCCGGGCGGGCACTACGAGGCTTGGCTTGCAGGTCACAGAAGCACAGCCTCCCGGGTCCTGTGGCCGCCATGTCTGGCAGCAGCAGAGGACCTCTCCACAGGGGATTGTCCAGCCTGGACTGCATCATAGTCTTTTTGAGGAAATTTCCTCCGAGATGGCCAGCGTGCCTGCATTTACTGTGGTGCACAAGGCCACCCAGGGATCCCTTAGCTTTTGTCTGAACCTCCCCAGCAGTATCCACAGCTCACTTCCAGAGACCACACAAACTCTGCCCAGCATCTCTGGGAGGTGCTCAGGGTCTCAGGCCTGGTTGCTAGCCACTGTGGCCAAATGTCTGTCATCCATTTAACTGGTCCTGACAGCCCTTCTCCTCTCTGGCTGCCAGGCCTTCTCTAGCTTGCCTTTTGTTTCTTTGACAGGGTTTCCCCTTGAGCTGTGCTACAGATGGAATCCAGGAACTGGGACCTGTCAGAGAAGGTTCCTGCTACAGAGCCACATGCCCAGATCCCTACAAGTGGTCTACGAGCCCCCCCCCCATTATCATGCAATGCAAGCTGGTTGTGTGCACCCAGTAAGGCAGTGTGGTGGCTCAGGGTGAATACCAGTAGAAGCATCCAGAGCAGGGTTTGGACTCAGGGCTCTCAGAAACAAGCCAGGCAGGACTTAGGTACCATGGTGCCCAGGTTTCACAACCCCTACCTCCCCTGACAAGCGTCCTCTGGACACACATGCAGACCGCATACTCCTTCCTGCCTTCTCCTGCCTAGCTCCCTTTGCCTTAAACCCGGGGAGAACTCCCAGAGTCAAAGGTCAGAAAGCCCCTTGTCCTGCACTCCCCTGTCCAGACATCATCTCAGCAGGAAGAACACTTAGAGAAGGCTCTGAAATTAACAGAGGGCACTATCTGGAGTCCTAGAACTGCTGTGTGTGTGTGTGTGTGTGTGTGTGTGTGTGTGTGTGTGTGTGTATTGGGTGTTTGTGAGTGCCTGGGTTTATTGTGGTGTAGTCCTGTTTGGGTCCATAAGAGGTGGCTGAGAGGCACAGTATATAAGAGTTATTGTGGTCAGGTCCGTGTTGATGGGGAAGGACAGGTTGACATGTAGGGGAAGCCTTTTAGGTCTCCATCCTTCAGCTCCAGCTCAGGTGAGCACAATGTTTGGAGTGTTGCATTTTGTTTGTGGGTTGGAGCTCAGGGGCGTGGTGGGGTGGGTGTGTGCTGCAGGCATCCTGGTGTTAAGAGTGAGAATTGCTTCTTGTCCCTCAGCTTCTATGTTGCCTGTCCTTGGTCAGCTTGAATCTCTTGAGAGAACCCAGTCCTGTATGTGCCTAGGCCCTGCCACAGGTAGGTGGTTGTCCACAGAGGATACAGAGAGTTCCATGCCTGACAGGGTCTTGGGGAAGTTAGAGAACAGAAAGAGAAGTTTCCTGAGTGGTGCCTGGTAGTTGGTGTAGGGTAGGGTCGGGAGGTGGGAGGTTAGGGGTGGGAGGTGGAGAGAGATTGTGACAGAGCTGGAGGTAGGTCAGAATGGTTGCCTGGTGCTGCCTAGGAGACGGTTAAGGTGGGGGCCTGGGCCCAGGGTTTGGTAGGCAAGAGGGCAGGTGGGTGCAATGTTTCTTCTTTTGATGTGTCCTTGTCCCCACCTCAGGGCCGTGGACGGCCTGCCTGTTGAGGCGAGTTTATGGATGTCCCCAGCCCCCAGTGGTCCATGCTTCGAATGATGTGGGGCAATTCCATCTGAATGCACATCACTACCAAGGCCAAGGTTTTGGAAGGAAGCCATTCTCCTCTCCCATCTCAAGATTATACCATGGGACCCTGGAAGAGGGGACTCAGGCCCCTGTCCCTGGATCCCTGACCAGTGCACACTGCTGCCTGCCTTTTCCTTGTGTCCATCCGGGAACAGCCTTCTGCCAGGTGAGAAGCCAGTGCTGGGCCTAGGGTCCCATTGAGTTGGGTGGTCGTCTCCCTTTGTTGTCACACTTCCCCGTGGGCTCTCGGTTCAGGGACTCCACCACTCCACTGCCCTAGCAGGACCGGGTTTAGCCTGGGAGGACCCTCTTGTCTGGCAGCCTTGACCTGGAAGCTTGGGTCAGCAGACCCAAGGCCGTCCTGGCAGCTGTACTGGTCACCCTTGTGGGTGGAGTCATGTAGACAGCCAGTGGATGTGTGTGTGTGTGTGTGTGTGTGTGTGTGTGTGTGTGTGTGTGTGTGTGTTTCTCTGTGTGTTTGTGTGTCTGGGGTGAGGGCGGGGTGAGTCCAGGGATGCAGCTGTGAGAATACCCTGGTTTGCCTGCTAGGGGGAGATGCTCAGCCCCTGGACCCCAACCCCATGAATATGTTTGTGAGGCTCCTCCCCTATAGTCCAGATTGGCATGTGGTTTGTAGAGGACTCCCTTAGGGTCTGGCTCAGGCTCTCCAGTGTGCCTGCTCTCACATCCACACAGTCCCCACTTGGCCCCCTACATGACACCCTCCACCACCCGCCCCCTCTCCCCGCACCCCACTATACCCTCAGGTAGGGCCTTCAGGGGCTGGCACAAAGCCAGTGTCTCAGGGCAGTGCAGTGCTTGGAGGAAACAGTGGAGGAACCAGTTAAGGTCTGTGAGCCCCATCTACACACCACATCCCCACCTGCTGAACACCCTCCGATCCCTAGCAGCAGCCCTAGAGCGGCACGTTTGGCCAGTCCTAGCCTACGTGGTTGGCCTCCATCTTGGAGCTTTGTAGACTAGCTTTGGCTTTTTTATTTTTTTCTTTGGCTTTGCCAAGGGCGGAGGGGGTGCACCCTTCTGCCTTGGCCCTTGGCATTCTCGGTGCACTGCTGCCATCACGCAGATTCAGTTTGCCTTTGCTGCCAGCAAGTCCCTGTGCTTCCCTGGAAAGGGAGGCCGGTCGGCTAGGGAAGGGCTCCCGCCTGGGTCCCCCAGGACCAAAGCGGTTCTCTTGCCCGCTCCATGACCCAAGAGAGCTGGAGGAGGAAGCAGAGTCCAGGGGATCAGCTCCGGGCGGGCGCCACGTGGCTGGCTTGGGGTTCATGGAAGCATAGCCTCCCGGGTCCTGTGGCCGCCATGTCTGACAGCAGGAGAGGACCTCTCCACAGGGGATTGTGCAGTCTGGGCTGCATCATGGTCGTTTTGGGTAAATTTCCTACCCGTGTGCCGGCCCATCTGCCCTTACTGTGGTGCACAAGGCCACGCAGGGACCCCCTAGCTTTTGTCTGAACCTCCCCAGCAGTATCCACAGCTCACTTCCGGAGACCACACAAAGTCTGCCCTGCATCTCTGGGAGGTGCTCAGGGTCTCAGGTCTGGTGCTAGCCATCTTGGCCAAATGTCTGTCATCCATTTAACTTCTCCTGACATCTCTCTCCTCTCTGGCTGCCAGGCCTTCTCTCTGGCTTGCCTTTTGTTCCTTTGACAGGGTTTCCCTTTGAGCTGTGCTACAGGTGGAATTCAGGGACTGGGACCTGTCAGAAAAGATTCCTGCTGCAGAGCCCCATCCCCTGATCCCTACATGTGGTTTGCCAGCCCCGCCCCTTCATCCTCATTCTATGCAAGCTGGTTGTGTGTACCCAGTAAGGCAGTGTGCTGGCTCAAAGTGAATCCCAGTAGAAGCATCGACATTGGTGTGCTCACAAAGAGGCCAGGAAGAACTTAGGTACCATGGTGGCCAGGTTTCATGGTCTCTGCCTCCCCTGACAAGCCTCCTCTGTGTCATGCAGGACAACCATGCAGTCAGCATACTCCTTCCTGTGTTCTCCTGCCTAGCTCCCTTTGCCTTAAACCCAGGGAGAACTCCCAGGGTCAAAGGTCAGAAAGCCTCTTGTCCTGCACTCACATGTCCAGGCTTCATCTCAGCAGGAAAAATACTTAGAGAAGGCTCTGAAAATAACAGGGCACTATCTGAAGTCCTAGAACTGTGATGTCTCTATGTGTGTGTGTATGTGTGTGTGTGTGTGTGTGTGTGTGTGTGTGTGTGTGTGTGTGTATGTGTGTGTGTACACCTGGCATAAGCAGTGCCTGAGAGGCTCAGTGTATAAGAGTTCTCATGGTCAGCTATGGGATGTAGGGGAAGGACAGGTTGGCATGTAGGAAAGCCTTTTAGGGCTTCATTCTTCAGCACCAGCTCAGGTGAGCACAAGGTTTGGAGTGGTGCATCCTGTGTGTGGTTGGGCCTCAGGGGCGTCGTGGAGCATGGTGGATGAGAGCATTGTGTAGGAACCATCAGGAAGGCGGAAGGACCATTCTTTGAAGTGCCCTGCCAGGCAGGTCTAGGAAGTCAGGGCCTCCACCCTCACCCAGGCACCAGGAAGATTCCTTTTTAGCCTCAGCAAATGTCTCCAGGAGGCTTTGTAGAGAGGGAGATTTGGAAGAGCATAGACAGGCTTGTCTCCAGGTGGCAGGGAGAGTGATTTTCTTCTAGGCTTCATCATGGAAGATGTCAGAAGTGTGGAGGAAAGCCTCTGGAGACTTTCAGTGCTCATTGAAGGAAGGCTTCCTGTTAGGAGTGAAAAGCATTTCCCTACTGAACATGGCCTAGCTAACCTGGATACCAGGGATGGGACTGTACATAGGAGCGAGGGACAGAGAAAGACAGAGATAGAGGTGGAGGTGGAGGTAGAGGAGGATAGATAAATGAGAGAGAGAGAAAGTAAGGCGAGACCAAATGAGAATCTGCCTGTGGGGTGTTGGGTGTTCTCTAGTTTGTTGGTGTTTTTTTTTTTTTTTTCATGCTGGCTGGTGGGCAGACCCACTCTGTCTGTGGACACTATTTTCTGTTCCATGGGTCTGGGCCCGTGGAGAGAAATTTGTGTGAGGACACCTGGAATGTTTAGGGAAATCCATAAGGACACACAGGGTGGGTGTGTGCTGTAGGCATCCTGGTGTTAAGAGTGAGAATTGCTTCTTGTCCCTCAGATTCTATGTTACCTGTCCTCGGTCCACTTGGAATCTCTTGAGAGAGCCGAGTCCTGTGTGTTCCTAGGCCCTGCCACAGGTAGGTGGGTGTCCACAGAGGATACAGAGAGTTCCATGCCTGACAGGGTCTTGGGGAAGTTAGAGAACGGAAAGAGAAGTTTCCTGAGTGGTGCCTGGTATTTGGTGTAGGGTAGGGTCGGGAGGTGGGAGGTTAGGGGTGGGAGGTGGAGGGCTGTGCAGAGGAGAGAGGTTGTGACAGAGGTGGACGTAGGTCAGAATGGTTGCCTGGTGCTGCCTAGGAGATGGTTAAGGTGGGGGCCTGGGCCCAGGGTTTGGTAGGGCAAGAAGGCAGGTGGGTGCAATGTTTCTTCTTTTGATGTGTTCTTGTCTTCACCTCAGGGACCTGGATGCCCTGCCTGTTGAGGCAAGGTTGTGGATGTCCTGGGCCTTATGGTCCCTGCTTCGCATGATGTGGGGCAGCATCCATCTGAACGCTCATCACTACCAAGGCCAAGGTTTTGGAAGGAAGTCCTTCTTCTCCCATCTTAGTATTAGACCATCGGATTTGGGACACAGGACTAAGGCCGCTGACTCTGCATCCCTTACAAGCATAGACAGCTGGCTGCTCTTTTGCCTTGTGTCCATCCTGGAGCAGCCTTCTGCAAGGTGGGAAGCCCGAGCTGGGTCTAGGGTCCCATTGAGTTGGGTGGTCGTCTCTCTTGGTGTAACACCTTCCATCCCACTGCCTTAGAAGAACCGGGTACAGCCTTGGAGGCCCCTCTTGCCGGGCCACCTTGACCTGGAAGCTTGGGTCAGCAGACCCAAGGCCATGCTGGAAGCTGTACTGGTCACCCTGGTGGGTGGAGTCATGTAGACAGCCACTGGATCTCTGAAAGCTGCTGTGTGTGTGTGTGTGTGTGTGTGTGTGTGTGTGTGTGTGTCTGTGTCTGTGTGTGTGTCTGTGTGTCTGGGGTGAAGGCTGGGCTAGGGCAAGGATGCAGCTGTTAGAATACCCTGGTTTGGCAGCTAGGGGGCGATGCTCTGCCCCTGAACCCCAACCCCATTATTATGTGTCTTTGGCTCCTCCCCTATAGTCCAGATGTGGTTTGTGGAGGACTTCTTTAGGGTGTGGCTCAGACTCTCAAGTGAGCCTGCCCCCACATCCACACACTTCCCACTCGGCACCCTCCATGACACCCTCCACCACCTGCCCTCTCTCCCTGCACCCCACCATACCCTCACCAGGGCCTTCAGGGGCTGGCACAAAGCCGAGTGTGTCAGGGAAGTGCAGTGCATGGAGGTTACAATGGAGGAACCAGTTAAAGTCTGTTACCCCCATCTACACACCACACCCTCACCTTCTGCACACCACTGAATCCCTAGCAGCAGTCCTAGAGTGGCATGTCTGTCCAGTCCTAGCCTAGATGGTTGTCCTCCATCTTGGAGCTTTGGCTTTTTTTTTTTTTTTTTTTTTGCTTTGTGAAGAGCTGAGAGAGAGCACCCTTCGCCCATGGCCCTTGGCATTCTCGGTGCCCTGCTGCCTTCCCGCGGATTCAGTTTGCCAATTCCGCCAGCAGGTCCCTGTGCTACCCTGGAAATGGAGGCGTGCTGCCTAGGGAAGGGCTCCCGCCTGGGTCCCCCAGGACCAAAGCGGTTCTCTGGCCTGCTCCATGACCCAGGAGAGCTGGAGGAGGAAGCAGGGTCCAGGTGACCAGCTCCGGGCGGGCGACACGTGGCTGGCTTGGGGTTCACGGAAGCACAGCCTCCTGGGTCCTGTGGCCGCCATGTCTGGGAGCAGGAGAGGACCTCTCCACAGGGCATTGTGCAGCCTGGGCTGCATGGGGGTGGTTTCATGGAACTTTTCCTGCCTCCTTGCCAGCCCGCCTGCCCTTATGGTGGTACACAGGGCCACCCCTGGACCCCCTAGCTTTTGTCTGAGCCTCCCTAGCAGTATCCACAGCTCACTTCCAGAGACAACACAAACTCTGCCCTGCAACTCTGGGAGGTGCTCAGGGTCTCAGGCCTGGTTGCTAGCCACCTTGGCCAAATGTCTGTCATTAATTTATCTCCTCCTGCCATCCCCTCTCCTCTCTGGCTGCCTGGACTTCTCTCTGGCTTGCCTTTTGTTTCTTTTACAACTGGATTTTCTCTTGAGTTGTGCTACAGTTTGAATTTAGGCACTGGGACCTGTTAGAAAAGGTTCCAGCTCCAGAGCCACATCCCCAGATCCCTGTATGGGATCTGGAACCCTCAACTCCCCAATCATCATCCTATCCAACCTGATTGTTCGTACACAGTATGGCAGTGTGGTGGCTCAAGGTGAATTCCAGTAGAAGCATCCAGAACAGGGTTTGGACTCAGGGGTGCTCACAAAGAGGCCAGGCAGGACTTAGGTACCATAGTGGCCAGGTTTCACAGCCCGTGCTTCCCCTGACAAGCCTCCTCTGTGTCATTCAGGACACACATAGTCCTGCCTTCTCTTGCCTAGCTTCATTTGCATTCAACCCAGGAAGAACTCCCACCATCAAAGGTCCAAAAGCCCCTTGTCCTGCATTCTCATGTCCAGACATCATCTCAGCAGGAAGAATACTTAGAGAAGGCTCTGAAATTAACAGAGGGCAATATCTGGAGTCCTACAACTGCTAAGCATGCAGGAGCACTTTTGTGTGTGTGTGTGTGTGTGTGTGTGTGTGTGTGTGTGTGTGTGTGTACCTGGGATTATTGTGGCCTAGTCCTGAGAGAAGTCATAGCAGTCCCTGAGAGGCACAGTATGTAAGAGTTATGGTGGTCAGCTCTGGCATGTAGGGAAATGACAGGTTTGCATGTAGGGGAGCCTTTTAGGGCTCCATCCTTCAGCTCCAGTTCAGGTGAGCACAAGGTATGGAGTGGTTCATCATGTGTGGCTTGGGGCTCAGGGGCATGCCGGGGCATGGTGGATGAGTGCACTGTGTAGGAACCATCGGAAAGGTGGCAGGACTGTCGTTTGGAGTGGCCTGCCAGGCAGGTCTAGGAACTCAGGGCCTCCACTCCACCACCTGAACATGGCCTAGCTACCGTGGATACCAGGGATGGGACTGTACATAGGAGCGAGGGATATAGGGAGACAGATATAGAGGTGGAGGTGGAGGTGGATGAGGTTAGATAAATGAGAGAGGATGGCTACAACTAGAGAGGGTGGGAGAGCAAATGAGAATCTGCTTGTGGGGTGTTGGGTGTTTTCGTGATTGTTGGTGTTATTTTCATGCAGGCTGGTGGGCAGACCCACTCTGTCTGTGGACAATTGTTTCTGTTCCGTGGGTCTGGGCCCCTGGAGGAAATTTTGTGTGAGGACACCTGGAATGTTGTGGGAAATCCATAAGTACAGACAGGATGGGTGTGTGCTGCAGGCATCCTGGTGTTAAGAGTGAGAATTGCTTCTTGTCCCTCAGCTTTTATGTTGCCTGTCCTCAGTTCACTTTAATCTCTTGAGAGAGCTGAGTCCTGTGTCTTCCTAGGCCCTGCCACAGGTAGGTGGTTGTCCACAGAGGATACAGAGAGTTCCTTGCCTGACAGGTTTTGGGGAAGTTACAGAACAGGAAAAGAAGTTTCCTGAGTGGTGCCTGGTAGTTGGTGTAGGGTAGGGTCAGGAGGTGGGATCATAGGGGTGGGAGGTGGAGGGCTGTGCAGAGGAGAGAGATTGTGACAGAGCTGGAGGTAGGTCAGAATGGTTGCCTGGTGCTGCCTAGGAGATTGTTAAGGTGGGGACCGGTCCCAAGTTTTGGTAGGCAAGAGGGCAGGTGGGTGCAATGTTTCTTCTTTTGATGTGTCCTTGTCTCCACCTCAGTGACCTGAACGGCCTGCCTGTTGAGACGGATGTCCCTGGCCCCAGTGTTCCCTGCTTTGGATGATGTGGGGCAGCATCCACTTGAATGCACTTCACCAAGGATGCCAAGGTTTTGGAAGGAAGCCCTTCTCCACTCCCATCTCAATATTAGACCATCGGAGCATGGGACAGGAAGCTCTGGCCCCCCACCCTGGAGTCCTAATCAGTGTACACAGCTGCCTGTCCTTTTCCCTTGTGTCCATCCGGGAGCAGTCTTCTGCCAGGTGGGAATCCGGTGCTGGGACTAGGGTCCCATTGAGTTGAGGGATAGTCTCCCTTGGTGTCACAACTTCCCGTGTGCTCTTGGTTCTGAGACACCACCATCCCACTGCTCTAGCAGGTCCGGGGTCAACCTGGGAGGCCCTTCTTTGCTCGCCGCCTTGACCTGGAAGCTTGGGTCAGCAGACCTAAGGCCATCCTGGCAGCTGTACTGCTCACCCTGGTAGGTGGAGTCTTGTAGACTGCTGCTGGATTTCTGCAACGTGCTATTTGTGTGTGTATGTGTGTGTGTGTGTGTGTGTGTGTGTGTGTGTGTGTGTGTGTGTGTGTGTCTGTCTGTCTGTCTGTCTGTCTGTGTCTGTGTCTGTGTCTGTATGTGTGTGTGTATCTGTGTGTGTGCGTGCACACGTGTGAAGGACCTCATGTAGAGGTTCAAGGACAACTTTCAAGAGTCAGTTCTGTCCTTCCACCCTGGGACTTGGCGCTTACACTATGGTTGTTGGGCTAGCACAGCAAACTCCTTTACTTGCTAAGCTTTCTGTTGCCTTCTGTATCTTCATTTTTGTCAGTGTTATGGTTTGTGTGGGTCAGGGGTTTTCAAGAGGGGACATACAGGTCAGGGATCATTTTTGAATTTAGTAATATTTTAAAAGTCCATCCCAAAGGTAAATAACTTAGCATCCTTGGTGTAGTACACGAATGGAACTAAAGACTCCAATTTTCAGTCAAGGATCAAGTCTCCTTTAGATTAATTTTTATGCAGTGTTATTCTAAGTAAAGTTTCCCCTGGGAACAAGTTGGAATTCTCTACTGCAGACCTACCAAGCAGTTTACATTTGAACATCATTCTTCAGGGATTCATGTACGTACTCAGTATTAAAGTACTGATATCTAATTGTTATAGAATGATAGTTGCTGAGGTCATTTAATGGAGAGGAGGGGTACCATAATTGTGACTTTCATTGTGGCTGATCATTTCTTAAAGGAGAAAAACTGCTAAACCTGATTTGTAAACCCAAATACCATTATTTAGAATAATAGTTACTGGTGATAGAAGGCACCATAAGTTAGTATAAATTCTTTTCATTTTTGTTTATACAGAAAATATTTATACAAAGATCAAGATCGTTAACCATAAAAAGTTCACATTTTAACTGTAAGTTGATCATTAGATCATTTCCTAGGATCCATGTAAGGGTGATGGGAAGTTTGGGGAAGAGTTTCTGTGTAAAAACCACAAGGCGGCGCTTAGGGCTGGTGGTGGGACTTGAGGGCCTATGAGGTTAGGGGGCTCTGAGAACTGCAGAGAGCAGGAAGAGAATGAATGTGAGGTCCAAGGGAGCTGATGGTTGGGATGCTTGGCCCATTGCAACTGGGCAACTTTCTCCATAAACTGGCCAAGAACGATGGTCCTCCTAAACCTTACCTAAGCTGGTTTATAAGGAAAAGACTTCATACTGAGAGGTAAAGAGGAGCCAGGGAGTCTAGGGATGACTTTGTCCTGACACTAAAAGGTACAGGTGGGAGAATAATAGACTTCTGCCTCCATCCACAGAACAGTAATAAACAATGCCTGCCAATGCTGGGAGTTAGGCTGTTAGAACAGAGAGTTCTGTAATGCTTCCTAAGGGGACTAACTGTTCTGAAGCAAGAATGAGAAGACTCAAATGCAAGGACCTATTAAAATGTAGATCTTGCTGGCAAGCAATCAAGAGAAGATTAGCCACAATAGTGCTGGTAGCAAGTGAAAACAATGGATAGTTCCTCTTTACAAACAAGAGCATCAAGCAGCTGAGAAAACCCCTCTTGATGTTAGGAGAAAACCTCAAAGACCATCCCTGCCTTAGAAAGCATCTGATTGAATTTCACTGTGGGGCTCCTGGTTTCAGAGTCAGCACTCAGACCATGACAGAAAAGACTAGGTAGAATGGTATGGTGGGAGAAGATGTGACAGACGTGTTAAGGTCTTAACGTATCAGAAAGCAGAAAGAGGACCAGAATCTGCACAGGCTCTGTCCTTCAAAACCCACCCCTAGTGATCCATATCCACCAGCTAGGAGACCCGTCTTCCAAATACTCCACAGCAGTACTATATGGGAACCAAGTACTTAAACATATGAGCCTGTCAGAAGCAACTTAAATCCAAGTCACAGCATTCACATTTATTTATATCAGTGTGGATGCATACATGTTTATTCTATACTTTGTGTTATCATTCAATATGTCTATATTCATTTTATTGTGTATATTGCTGCAATTTGATAGAGACTTTTTTCTTCCTTTGGCATACCTCCATCCTTGTAGGTGTGTGTGTTGGGGGGTCAATACTTTGGAGAAAGGTATGTTAATGTTTGGCATGGTAAGGGGTTGTCACACCATTTCTAAAGTGGCATTCTTATTTTGCATTTCTATTAGAAATGTTTGTGTGTCCCTGTTGCTCTGTGTCTTAACAAGCAACTGATACAATTTTTTAAAAAAGATGACCATTTCTTTTCATTTTTGTGTCCTAGTACTGGAATTCAAGACCAGACACTTGTATATGCAAGATATACTGTCTGATTTTTGGTTTTGTTTGTCAAGTTGGGAAGAAGGAACATTTGTTTAAGAACTGCCTTTATTAGCTAGCCTTTGGGCATGTGTGTGGGACATCTTCTTGACTGCTGATTGATAGAGGAAAGGTCTAGCCCACTGTGAGAGGTCCCTTGCCTAGGTAGGTGGCCATAGGTTATATAAGAAAGGTAGCATAGTAAGGCAGAGCAGAAGCCAGCAAGCAACATCCATTCATGATTTCTGCTTCAGATTCGGCCTCCAGATTTCTGTGCTCAAGTTCCTGCCTTGACTTCCTTCCACAGTGGACTGTCACCTGTAAGCCAAATAAACCCTTTCCCAGAATTGTTTTGGTCTGTGCTTTGTCACAGCAGTAGAGAAAGAAGCTACCACACCAGGGAACCATTTTGCCACTGTTCTCCAGGCTCTGCATTGGCATTTCGTTTTCTTGTTATACATTTTATTATTTAAGACAATATTTAAATTTATACTTTGATCATGATTTTCCCATCCCACAAGTCCTTCCAAATCCTCTACCCTTCCCTACTCATCCAACTTTAAATTCTTTCTCAAAACAAACAAACAAACAAATAAATAAACAAAAACCAATTCTTAGAAAGTATGTAGTTATACTTGGTTTCAATTTTATGGCTTTATTTTGAGAAGACATTAATTTAAGTTTGCCACTTTTTCTAACATTTATGCTGTATTTTATCATCATTATTTTCACAAGTATCTTATTTTTAAACTTTTGTTTCAGTAGAGCTAAAGCTTACCAGAAATTTGTTCTTATTTATAAATCCCTTTAATTTGTTAAATGAATCCTCTTCACATACTTTAAGAAGGAATTGCTTTTTAATGAGAGACAGAAAGTGAGTGGATCAGGATGGGAGGGAGGTTGGGAGAAAAATGGGAGAAGTAGGGGAGGGGAAATCTTAATCAGGATATAATATATGAGAAAAATATTTTCAATAAAATAAAGGAACGAAAAAAGAAAAAAAGACAATACCCACAGATAGGCTGAAACACTAAAGAGGCGATGTTCCTAAAATGAATCCTAATCACTTTAACGTCTGTCTCCAGTACTGTATGGATTCTTAAAAATGGATTGTAGTTGTAAGTTGGCCTTTCCCAGTGGATCCTTCAACATTTAACTACTTCAGAAAAGGTACTTGTCTGAAACTGAAGGTCCCTTAGGAAGCTTGAGTTCAAAGTGATTGCTACTGTGATGGCGCTGACATGTGGAACTGCAGATAGGGAAACTTCCCTCGCTCCTCCCTTCTTGCTCTTGCCCCCTCACCTGGCCTTTCTGTCCTCATGATGTATCCCAGAATGTTACAGAGCAGCAAGGCAACCCTACAGCAGCACCGGATTGGGAGGTCAAGTCTCCTATCCTCCAAGTCTATGTGTCAAATAATCTTCTGCTCAAGTAGTTTTCTGTGTGTCTGTTTGTTCTTTTGGGGATGCTTTCCCCTTTGTTTGTTGGTCCTATTCTGATGTGTTAGTTGTTTTTTTATATTTCATTTTATTATTATCCCCTAGATGTCTGTTTGTTTTCTAATGAGAGACAAAAAGGGGGTGGATCGGATGAGAAGGAGGTGGAAAGAAACTGGGAGGATTATGTAGACGAATTTCTAAGTGGTCTTATTAAATAAAGAACATGGAGCCAAATATAAGGGTGAAAGCCTTAGAGATCAGGGAAATAGTGAGAGCCACCAACCACCTTACCTCACCAGGTCTGTAGCTTCCAAAATGCCATGACTTCCTGTCTACCCAGGCTTTTATTGCCCTGCTCTTCTGCCCTCTCATTGACTATTAGCCCAGCTAGCTCACTTGCTTGTTACTGCCTATCTGTACAGACCTCCAGGATCTCTATGGTTGGTACTGGGATTAAAGGTGTGTGTCACCATGCTTGGCTCTGTTCCCTAGCGTGACCTTGAACAAATAGAGACCCTGCCTGCCAAGTGATCAGATTAAGGGAGTGTGCTACCTCTGCCTGACTTTTGTGTCTACTTAAAACTTCATGCTATTTCCTGTGATCTCCAGGCAAACTTTATTAACATGCAAATAAAATATCACCACATTTCAGCACAAATAAAATATCACTACAGGATTAGAGGGAAGAGAAACCTTAATCAGGATATATTATGTGAGAAAAAGATCCATTGTCAATAAATGGGAAATATATACATATATTTATGGGGAAAAAGAAGGATATTCTTTGGATTCATCTATATCTAAAAATATTTGGCTTTCTATGTAAGCAACACTTGCAACATATTGTCTTTTAAAGATTGCCTTGTTCATTGATGGTTAGTGCTTCTAGATGAAGATTTGAAGTCAATATGATCTCCTTCTACATGTATGATTTTGGTCGGTTTCAATATATATCTTTTTGTGCCTTGTAAATCAATAAATTTATTGTTCAATATCATTTTTCATAGCATGCCATGTGTTTTTTGATCAAGTGTTTTAAAACATCAAATAAATCATATATCCTTTGATCCAATTTGATATTCGGTTCAAATAATCAAACATGTTGAATCTAAGGAAACTGTCTAACACAGATTTGAATAATTTTTGTTCCATTTTGTCCTTGTTGCTTTTTCTGGAAAATCAATATGTATTGGATTTCCAATTTCTATCTTACAAAATTAAGTTCCTATGTCTTTTATATTTTTCTTTAATTTTTATATTGCTTTTCTCCAATCAATCTTCCCCTTTCTCCTTCTCTCCTTCTATAATCCAATCTACCTCTCATGATCTTAGTTATGTCTTTTCTCCTTTATGCTATCTTCATTAATATCTGTTTCTGTTTTTCTCCTTTTCATTTTTTCCTGAGCTCTCTGAAATCATTTCAAAATTTTCTATTGTTTTAACATTTCTTGAGCAATTTAATTTTGTTCTGAGAGTGTGTGTGTGTGTGTGTGTGTGTGAGTATGTGCGCGTGCGTGCACAATTTATGGAAATGGATTTTCCCCATTAACTTTTAAAAATTATTAGCACTGTGTTCACTCATTATTTGACTTTATTGCAGTGCAATTTGTTTCTTTGAGTAGGTCCTATCCATCATGCTATTTATTTCCCCCTTTCTTGCCTTTGCTTCCACTTGTAGCATATGTGCATATGCATTGGTTCCTTTTAAATTCTTTAGAGTAGCTCTTCCTAGACCAGTTATCTGTGTGAATATACAGGGAACAGAGGCCAGGATAGAGCTCTAAGCTAGCAGAATTCTCTGGACTCAGAGTGAAGACCTATAGAGTACCAGCCTTTTGTGTCAGGGTGTGTGCTTAACTGCCTTCTAGTACATAGCATCTTTCTCCTCTTTCTTGTCTATTTCTTGTCTCTCTATATTGAAGAGACTGGAAGGTTGGAAGAGCTGCTGCAAACCACAAAAATACATGAAGTAGGATTTCAGCTGATTATGACAAGCTAATACCTGGAAGAAGCCAAGGGCCTTCCAGAGGTCAAGCTGAGGCTCAAGAGTCTTGGTGATATTGGCTTTTGATTATTTGCTGTTTCCTACTATGAATATCTCATGTGCTATTGTAGCTTTTCTATCATTCTTTTAGCACAATTTCCCCTCTACTAAAGGGATATTTAGATAATCTTCTGGGCAGTAACAGCCAGGATTCCTAATTTCAGGCCTTTCTGTACTTATTGTCATAAGCAGCATCTGGCCAGGACCATCCCCAGATGAATGAAAGTCTTATCAGACATACCTCTGTACTCTTTAAGAACAGAATTAAGCATCTAGACTATCTGTTTGAGAAGGCGTCACAGATGTGCTAATTAAGTTTAACCTTCTCCTTTCCAAAATCTTACCTCTAGTTTTAGATCCACCCTTAACAATTAACTCAGAACTAAAGGGTTCCAACTTACATGTACATCTAGCTGTGATGAAAGTTGCCTAGTCAAGTTGCCTATCGACCGAGCATACTTGCCAGAAACTGTGGGAGCAGAGATATTTGGAGAGATAAGAGTCAAAGGGATAAAAGGGCAGTTTTATTTTCAGAGAAGGACTAGGTTTAAAAGAGAAAAGAGAGCCGGGCGGTGGTGGTGCATGCCTTTAATTCCAGCACTCGGGAGGCAGAGCCAGGCGGATCTCTGTGAGTTCGAGGCCAGCCTGGGCTACCAAGTGAGTTCCAGGAAAAAACGCAAAGCTACCCAGAGAAACCCTGTCTCGAAACCCCCCCCCAAAAAAAAAAAGAGAAAAGAGAATGGAAGAACTAGATGGGTAAGAACTGGAGAGGGATGGATTGAGATGGGAAAGAACTAGATTGAAGGGCTAGAAGAGAGTAATAGAGGAACAAGATGGAAGATGAGGAAGAGCCAGATGGGGAAGAACAAGATGAGGAGGAACAAGATGAGAAAGGAGGAGATGGGAGAGGAGCTGAAATGGGGAAGAACTAGATGGATAAGGACCTAGATGGGGCGGAACTAAGATGAGAGAATTAAGAGAGAGCTTAGAGGACAGCAGGTAAACGTAGAGAGAAATCAGGCAAGAAAGGAGCTAGGCACGAGCGCAGAACTGAAGCTGTGTAGACAGAATTTTATTCCAGAGGAATAAGGTAGACAGACAAAAGAGCTCGATGTACTTAGATTCTTTGCCCCAAAATAATTCTCGCCATTTGTAGCTTCTCTTATGGGCCCCTGGGAAGATGATTATTAAGGCTGGTCCTTAGTAATATTCAAGAAAAAGCATTTCCAATGTAGTTGACATTTTGTTAATAAGACAGGAGACATACAAAGTAAACAGAAAGCAGAAGTATTTAATTTTTCTTAGTATTGACTTAAATGTTTAGCTTTTAGAGAGGCAACATTCAAATTCTCACCTAACTATTCTACTTCAGTGAATCAGCCATTTGAAACAACTCTCTCCCTCTCTCCCTCACTCTCTTCAGGAATACTGTCATCTGCTTTAAGCTTTCCTTCTCTTTAGAAATTCTCTCTTCACTATTTCATAATCTCAGCTACTCTCTGATATTTATTAAACTTAGAAAGTCTTCACTGGATGTGTTGCATACTCTAGACTTGTTATGGACAAGGTGTAGATGGCAATGTATTTGTCCTTTTGTCTATGCTTGTTCTCTGGAGCCAGAGATATCTATATATCTTCTTTTGTTGCAGGATATTTGATCACACTGTGACACTCTTAGACTATGTTAATAGTGTTAATGTTGAATGAGGGGGTGGAACCAGTGGCTAACTGACTGGAATTAGCCATAGAAAAGCCAGGAGTACAGATAGGGAAGTTGGACAGGAAGGAGGAGGGAGGGACTTGGAGTTAAAGAGCTCTCTTTGACCTGGGACATGTGGATAGAAGGTGTGCTGGGTGGGTCTCTGATAAGAAAGGGAAGGTCAGCTGTTCACTCCTCCTGTGCTTCTTTGATCCCTAAGGTTTTACCCAATATCTGATCCTCGAATTTTCATTGGTAATGGACCCATTTAGCAAAACACAACATTCTCTTATCATTTCAAGTGTTTTTGTGCTTAGGGTAATACATTTTTTATAATCATGTATTCATTCAACAAAATATCATAAGTACTCACTATGTGTTCTACTATCTTTAAAATGTTGAGGTTATTTAAATCATCTTAATTTTCCAGAAAGTATATACTTTTCCCTATTTGCCTGGTCTTTACTCGTATGTTTAAACATTTTGTTTTCATTAAGCTATATTTAACTACAGTTTATGTTTCATATCTAATAATTCTAATGTATAATGATCCACTAGCCTAAATTTTCTATTGTCTTTTTCAGTCTTGTTTCCTAAATTAGGTAAGAATTTTTGTATATATAACATTATCATTTCTCAGAAAAAATTCAATGGAATGTTTGAGAGCTGAGAGAAAGGACATTCCTATAAATGATTTTAGTTTTCTTCTGTGAATCTGGAATCTATATGAATTAAATTCTTGGTTTGAGGTTTTGTGGCACAATTAAGTTAGTGTGAATTAGACTTACTCATATGTACCTCTTTGTGGTTATGAATTCTGAGGCTTTATTTTTGTACTCACTAACAAGGTTGATACTAGCAAATTTACCTGTAGTTCTCCAGGCTTCTCTCTTGGGGTTGGATTGTCCATGAGGGTTTAATTCTTAGTTTGCCTTATGCTGGAGAAAATTTTCCTGTCCTAGTCTTATGGGGGATCTTCTGTTGGGCTTTGAAGCCCTTGAATTTCCCCATGATTCTGAGAGTTAACTCAATCTCACCCAATTCTCTTGGAAGCAAGTCAGTTGAAGTTCTCAGAGATTTTACCATCATTCATTGCTTAGCCTAAATATTCTTTTGTTTTGTCAGTAAGCAGGTATCTGTGGAGACTTAAGGTTATTTTTTAGTATTTTTATGTTTTGCATTTGAAGGTTTATCCAGGTCATCTAATTCTCTATCAAGACCATTGTTCTTTTTTAATCCATCAGGACACTGTTGGTTTTAGACTGCATCACCATAAGATTCACCTTGTTTGAAGTCTCACTCTGAAATATCCACCCTTAATATTTTCATCAAGAAAGATCTCATTAAAGGGAGATTGATTTAACTCATCCTGTTCTCTGACAAGAGTAATTCAATAGACACAAGTACATTAATAAGTTTTGATTTATTGGCTAAATATCAAATTACCTGACATTGTTGTTCAGCAAACAGGAGTATCATAAACTCATATTAGCAAAGTTTTTTATAGACTCAAAAGAAGACAAATATCAGATTTCAGAAGCTTTCTGGTTGTAGCGACGCCCGCGTTACTACCCATTCACCATGTCCGAGTGAGAGGCTGAGGATTAAAAAGAGAGACAAGACAGAGGGTCATTCCTCTCAGTAGAATGCCCCCTATTGAAGGAGGGAGGAAGCCTTAAATACAGACTTACAGTACAGTGGAAGAACCTGGGAGGGCAAAAGTAGGCTACAGGTGTTTTACATTCTAGCATTCCACCAGTATGCAGGAATGAAACCGGCAGGGAATTAGCATAGGGAGGACATCTGATCAAGGTCAGCAAGCAAGGTAACAGCTCCCCAAAAACGGGGGCCAGGGCCCAACATCTGGTTACTGTGTTCCAAATTAATTTCTGTCTTTTCTAGGTAAAACAAAACAAAACAAAACAAAAGCCCCCTGTAAAAAACCCAAACCCAAAACAAAACAAAAAATAAGGTCAATGTTGGAAAAATCAGTCTGAATTCTAATCAATGAAAGTATCTGAACTCAACTCTGAACTCTGGATTCCTATTCCATTGTTTATACTACTTTGCATCTGAGGCAGTCTGTGGGAATTGCTTCATCTGCCATGTGGGTCCCAGGGATTGAACTCAGGTCATGAGGCTTGGCAGCAGGTGGGGGATTTGTAGCTTAAGTTTTTCTGCCTGGCCCACAGTCGGGGCAAATCTCTCTCACCTGCCAGTCCCACAGCCACTCAGACCCGACCAAGTAAACACAGAGACTTATATTGGTTACAAACTGTATGGCCGTGGCAGGCTTCTTGCTAACTGTTCTTAAGCTTAAATTAATCCATTTCTATAAGTCTATACCTTTCCACATGGCTCGTGGCTTACCGGCATCTTCACATGCTATTTGTCATCGTGGTGGCTGGCAGTGTCTCTCTGACTCAGCCTTCCACTTCCCAGCTTTATTCTCCTCCTTGTCCCGCCTACACTTCCTGCCTAGCCAATGGCCAATCAGTGTTTTGTTTTTTGACTAATTAGCAAAACACTTGACAAACAGACCATCCCACAGCAGGGATTGTGTGCCCAGCTCCCACTTCCATGCTGGGATTTGGTCTGCCTTGGGCTTGCACAGGTTTGTTTTCTTTTTCATGGTGTTGCAGTTTGTGTGAGTTCATATGTGCATCTGCCCTACTGTGTCCAGATGTTCCTTGTATTCCTCCACCACTTCAGATTATTATACTCTTTCTTTGTCCTCTTCCTCAATGATCTCTGAACTTTGTGAGGGTAGGATGAGGTACATAGGTTCCCTTTAGGGCTGAGCATTCTTCTGTCTCTTATTCTCTGCACCTTGGCCAGTTGTGGGCCACGATGTTAACCACCATTTACTGTAAATCAAAGCTCCTTAGATGAGGGATAAGAGATACATTGATCTATGGCTGTAATGATGAGTCACTTTAATACTATGTCCATTTAGCAGCATGATAGTGGTAAGTTCTCCCCTAGGGCCTATGACTGCTAGCTGTATGTTCTTGGTCTGATAACTGTGCTAGTATGGGTTTCATCTTGTGGAGAGGAACTCAAATCCAATCAAAAATGGTTGGTTACACCAATACTGTTTGAGCTCCTATTACACCAATGGACATGTGTCAGGCTGATCATTGTTGTGGCTCATAGGTTTCATAGATAGGTGTGAATGATGATTACTGCTCTCCTTTGGTAGCTTGCATAGCACCTTCCTGCACATAGCCAGCAGGGATGAAACATTTAGGTCATTACCAACTTGATTCTGCCATGTTCTATGACTCAAATATGGGTATATTCAGCAATAGGGTTAGTGAAAATAAAAGACCACATTGTTATGACATTACAATTTTTTCCTATTATATAAATTAATTTTAATTCATTTTACATTTTCAATATTTTAAATAAATATTTTATAAGCTTGTATTTTAAGGTACTTTAATTTTTTCACTAGTGAAATTTATTAGAATATTATGATTTTTTGCTATTATATAAATTAATTTTAAAAATTCATTTTACATTTGCCTCTATCGTGCGATTAATCTTTCTTAGATGCATCACCTAGAAGTCTAATGGCTTTCAAACGTCATTTCCATTTCTAATGATGATGTTGCTGCCTGTGGCTGGAGCAATACAGTAATGCTGAAACAGCCTCTATGCAGTCCTGTTAGTGTTGTACAGAACCTAAAAGCTGGGACCAGTAAAATCCACAGAAATTTACTCTTGCCTTTAAGAACTTCTGAAAACTGTTTTTTGTTTTAAAAAAGGGGGAGGGGAGAAAAAAAGAAAAACAACAGGGCAGGAACCTAAATTCTGAGACCAAATATGAAAGTCAAATTTGCTGGTTCTCAGTGACCATGGGGAACTTCCCAGGGAAGCAGAGGGGAGGGAGGGTGGTCAGAGATGTGTTCTCTTGTTGGCTTTATTGTGTCTCACTGATTTTCACCTTCCACATACTGCAGCACTTCTTTATTCTGCTCTTCACCATCACCCTGCATGTCTGAGGTCCAGAGCGTCAGGTTATCAGGTAGCAGCTGCATGAAAAGCGTAGAGTCCTTATAGCTTTCTTCACTCAGTGTGTCCAGTTCTGCAACGGCGTCATCAAAAGCTGCTTTTGCCAACCTACAGGCATGGTCGGGGGAATTAAGAATTTTATAGTGGAACATGGAAAAGTTGAGAGCAAGACCTAAACAAATGGGGTGCTTTGGAGGGGGTTCTGTCATGGTGATGGCACTAGCAGCTTAGTAACCCACGAGGGTGTTTTCTGCAGCCTCCTTCCTGTCGTTTCCTGTGGCAAACTCGGCCAGATACCTGTGGTAGGCCCCTTTCATTTATAATAGAAAACCTTGGACTCACCAGTTTTAGCTGCTGGAATGAGGTGTTTGTCCAGTACATCCAGGATGTCACAACAGATTAACTTAATCTCAGTTTTAACCATTTGCTGGTACTTCCGAATCATCTTTAGTTAGTCCTCTCCTCCCTTGTTTTCTTTCTTCTCTTCAATGCTGCTGATTATTCTCCAGGTTGCTCTTCTGGCTCCAATCACATTTTATATGCAACAGATATAAGGTTTCATTCTTCAACTGTCAGCTCCATGTCCATCCCTGCTGCTTTCTTCATTGATTCCATCATTTCATCATTTCGCCAGGCGTGCTCTGCCAGCTTTGCCTGGTACACCAGATCCTCCAAATCATCCATAGTGGCAGCGGCTCCAGCAGGGTATGCACAAAGGATGGAAGCAGATAACTTCAACTCTCAGCTTCTCGCTCCTAGACCGAGCAGTAAAAATGGGGGTGCTTCGTATATTTATGTCTTACTTAATTTTTAAAATTTTAGAAGTGAAAATACAATCACATCCTTTCCTTTTCTGTTTAATTTCACTCCATATCCTCTCCTCCTGGGTGCCTCTCAAATTTATGATCTCTATTCCTTAATTTTCACACACACACACACACACAAACACGCAAATATATAAATACAATCTTCTGAGTCTATTTAATGTTGCTTGTATATACATGATTTCAGAACTGACCACTTGATATTGGGAACCAGTTAAAAGGATCATCCCTGGGGAAAACTAATTCTTTAGCAGCTGTGGTTCTTTTTTTTTTCTTTGTTTACAGGGTTTTTTTTGTTTATTTTTATTTATTTATTTATTTATTTTTGTTTTTTTGAGACAGGGTTTCTCTGTGTAGCTTTGCGCCTTTCCTGGAACTTACTTTGCAGACCAGGCTGGCCTCGAACTCACAGAGATCCGCCTGCCTCTGCCTCCCGAGTGCTGGGATTAAAGGCTTGTGCCACCACAGCCCGGCAGCCTGTGGTTCTTTGTTTAGGGGTGGAACCTTGTGAGATTTCCCGCTTTCAACTTAGCATATTGATTGGTATTGTCCCTGTTCAGTTTTTCTTTAGGCAATCATATTGTTGAAATATTGTGAAGCTTCCCTTTCATTTCTGGTTCCTACAATCTTTCCTCCTCCTCTTAATGATGCTCCCTGCACCTTAGGCACAGGAGTTGTGGAATATATATTGGGGCTAGACGCCCCACAAACACTTGTTCTCTGAATTTGAGTGGTTGTGGTTTACTGTAGTGGTCTCTCTCTCTGTTGCAAAGAGAAGCATTTTTGGTGAAGAGTGAGAGCGACACTTATTTGTAGTAAGTGGAATTCACTTAGGAATTGTACTGATTTAGTCAAGTGGTAGTACGGCATTCTCCTCTAGGACGCATGACCTCACTAGCCCCAGCTAATTTCCTAGCTTTCAATCACCTGGCATGATTTCCCTGCTGTTGAGTGGTCCTAAGTCTAATTAGAGAGCTGTTGGTGGGGTTTCAGCAGCAGCGGTGGAACGTGCGTGTTGGAGAGTTCCAAGGACAAATTTTTAGACAATAACAGATTCTTGAACTAAGCCATGAGTATCCTTAGAAATTGAAAGTGAACAGGAAGGGAAGTGCACATTTCTGTTGGCAGAAGTCCAGTGGCTTCCATGAGATGAGATGTGGTCTGAAGGATGGTGTGACTACAAGCGACTTCCAGGAAATCAAGCACAGGGATGGTATCACTACAAGCGACTACCAGGAAAACAAGCGCCTCCTTGGAACCATCCCAGTGATGGCAACCGTTGTGCCAAAGAGACCGCCTCTGGGAGACAAGAGATCATCTCTGCTAGCCAGACTCGATGAAGGAGGCTACAGTAGATACTACTGTCACGTGGATTACCGAAAATGGGATGAGGGCTGCTGTTTTTCTCAGAATCCAAGAAGTGGTCCACCCTACAGAAGAGGACCTTATGGCTCCCCATGGTCAAGAGATGAGTATGCCACAAGCCGACAGCCTGAATACAGGGCCATGATAAACGACTTTAGAAGAAGACTTTTCTATTCTTCCCATTACTCAAGACAACGATCTCCCCATAAACGGGGCGCTCCTTTTTTGATAGAATCACATGTGGGTGGGAAGGACTCCCTACCCAGCAGATTTGGCTCCAGTCTCAGCAGTAGAAGCAGGATGCGCTCCTTCCATCAGTCTTGACATCAATGTAAAGAGAAAGCCATCCAGTTTTTGAAAACATCAAGAGATACTGTGCCTTCAGGTTCTTCATCCAACGTGTTAAAAAGCCCCAGCCGGCTGACTGAGAAGGAACAGGTTGATGCTGCAAGCAAGTGGGCTAATGAAAATCCCAAGAAGTCAGAAGAAAACAACTTGGCTGAAATGTCCGAGTTTGAGACGGGATCCAAGGCACCGTTATATATCAACCAGACAGAAGAACCCGAGTCCAACACAACAGCTGGCACAGAATTGTGTGAAGACAGCCAGCTTAGCAGTCGCTCAAAAGCGATTGCATCAAAAGTCACGGAGATTGAGAAGGTTTACCGACAAGTCTGTGAAACTTTCAGGATGGTGGTGGAAAGGCTGGTTGAAAAGGATCGTTCGTTAGAAAAATCTATACAGTTTGCAATGAAGCAGAGTTTGCATGAAATAGGTGAGCAACATGTTGAAGAACTCAATCATTTCATTATGGAGTATGATATTTCTACTCCAGATTTTGGAGACCCTTTTTAGAAGAATTAGGGCTCAGTTCAAACAAATTTTTAAAGTTTCTAGATTTTTCCCTTTGGGCTTTTGAAATCCTTACTATTTTGTGATAAAGAGAAATACTTTATGATAACTGACAACATTACTAAGATCAAATAAACATCTACAATAGTTTTTAAAGTCTCTTAACTAGAATGTTTTCCCTATGTGTAGAATCGTCTAATCCATCTTCATACATCCCCTCCCTTCCAAAAATAATGTTCAATTAATTTTTTAATGTTTGAAAAGGCAGTTCTGGAGAGCAGCTCTCTGTACTTAACTCATGATCAATAGTCTTCCATGGTGTTCTGGTCTCCGGGGTATAATTTGTAGTTAGAGATCATTCCAGGTTGCATCATAGGCATTGTTAGCATTTTGAGTTGAGTTTGACTTGCTGCCTGCTTTTTTTCTGCTTTGTAACTTTCAGTGATGTCAAAATATGCTATCTTAAGGAAGTAGAACTTAGCTGTCTTGCAATATTTGCTTTGAGAATAATTCTTCTTCTTTTTTTTTTTTTTTTGGTTTTTCGAGACAGGGTTTCCCTGTGTAGCTTTGCGCCTTTCCTGGAACTCACTTGGTAGCCCAGGCTAGCCTCCAACTCACAGAGATCCGCCTGCCTCTGCCTCCCGAGTGCTGGGATTAAAGGCGTGCGCCACCACTGCCCGGCTAATTCTTCTTTTGTATAGGAAAGAAGCACTTAAAAAATCTCTAAAGGACACATTAAAACAAAACCTTCTTCTCAATGTCTTTGAACATAGTGTGTCTCTTCTATGAAGTGAGGCTCCTAACTGCTCTCTCTGAACAACATTATAGATAAGAGTGATAGGAGGGGGTAACCTGAGATAAAAATGCATTTTAATTTGAAGTTTCTAAGAAATCCTTCTGGTAGTGATAAAAAATTAGACTATACAACAACCTGGAGTTTTGTTTTAGGCTTGTTGTTTATCAAAGAGGGACCTGACAAGGAGCTCATGATTGGGATAAAATGATAGATTTCTTTGTTAATTTCCGTGGTCTTAGTTCTGTAGACTTAGAGAATCTCCCTCTTCACAAGTGTTATCAAAGAAACAAGGCAGAGTAAGGCATCACACCACAGGGAATGGGCTCTAAAAAGGCAGTTCATAAGCTAGAAAACAAGGAAGACCCTAAGGGGGGCACATGAATCACCTTGGGAAGGAGAAACAGAGGATATCTACATGAGTAAACTGGGGGTGAGGGGGGAAGTGGGGGAAGGGGATGCAAAGTGAGAACATGTTCAAGCTGGGGCAGTTGGATTGGGAGAGTAATGAAAGAGATATCTCAATAGAGGGTGTCATTATGGCGTGAGGGAGAAACCTGGTGCTAGGGGAATTCCCAGGAATCCACAAGAATGACCCCAGGTTAGACTACTAGCAATTGTGGAGAAGGTAGCTGAACTGGCCTACCCTGATAATCAGATCGGTGAATATCCTGTCATAGAGCCTTAATCCAGTAACTGAAGGAAGCAGGTACAGAGATCCACAACCAAGCACCAGGCTGAGCTCCAGGAGCCAGTTGAAGAGAGGGAAAAAGAATGAGGAAGACGGGGTCAGGATCATGATGGGGAAATTTACAGAGGCAACTGGACCAAGTTCGTGGAAACTCACGAACTTTAGACCAACAGCTGTGGAGCCCTCATGGGACTATACTATCCTCTGCATGCGGGAGAAACTTGGTCTCTTTGAGGGGCCCCTGGCAGTGGGATCTATCCCTGGTGTATGATCTGGCTTTCTGGATCCCATTACCTATGGTGGGACACGTTGCTCACCCTTGACGCATGGTGGAGGAGCTTGGTCCTGACTCAACTGAATGTACCAGGCTTTCCTGTTCCCACATGGAGGGACTAACCCTTTTGGAGGAGAGGATGGGGCATTGCAGGGGAAGGAGGAAGGAGATGCAGTAGGGATGAGAGGGGGATCTGAGGTTGGTATGTAAAATGAATTAAAAAATTAAAAAATAAGCCATTTCGTGTACCCAGGATAAGATCTGTTCCCATTGCTAGGGGATAAGATGAGGAGAACTTGGGGGAAGCGGGAGAAGGGGAGGGAGGAAGAACTGGGGTTGGTAAGTAAAATGAATACTAAAACGTATGTAAAAAAATTAAAATAAAAAAAGAAACATGGCAGAAGACAGCAAGGCCAGCAGAGCTCCCCTCACCTTGTAAGTGAGTCAGTGAACAAGCGAAGAGAAAATTAGGACACTCCACTCACTTCTTGATCCTTCCCTGCATAGCACTGAACCACAATATACAATTTGTGACAATAGGTACATTAAAATCACGGTTTTAATTACTTCCCAATTTTTTTATCTCCTTTTTTTGAGTCAAAGTTTTATAGTCTACTCTTAGCTAGACTGAAAACCATTGTGTAGACCAGGCTGGCCTCAGACTCACAGACATCCCCCTGCCTCTGCCTCCTGCATGCTGGGATTAAACACATGTGCTACCATCCTCAGTATTCTGTTCGTTATGGCCAAGATGTAACAGTTGATGGTGCATACTTGTAGGCAGACTTTTTTTTTTCCTTTGGGCCTCCAGCTCACAATTTAAAAAATGGCATGGAGACATACTATTAATTATGAAAAGCTCAGCCTATAGCTTATGCTTGTCCCACTAGCTCCTATAACTTAAATTAACCCATTTATGTCAATCTATGTTTTGCCTCATGGCTTTTTACCTCTCTTCCTTCTTGCACCTCCTGTTTCCTCTCCATGTGCCCTGGTGTCTGTCACACACCTAGATGCATCTCTCTTCCTCACTTTTTGCCCCGAAGTCCTGTCTAACCTCTTTTTGCCTAGCTATTGGCCATTCAGCTCTTTATTAAAGACATCAGAAGGCGCCTTGGCAAAGACACATCTTCACAGTGTACAAAACAATTATTCCACAATATATACTTAGCAATATTTTGCCAAGCTCTTCATTGTGGTACTTTGTTGTCACAGCTGGTTAGGTATATTTGTTGTTTCCTTCCCTTGGCTGCTTGCACAGCACC
The DNA here is from genome assembly GCF_949786415.1 of Peromyscus eremicus. Classification (NCBI taxonomy): domain Eukaryota; kingdom Metazoa; phylum Chordata; class Mammalia; order Rodentia; family Cricetidae; genus Peromyscus; species Peromyscus eremicus. The sequence goes on from NW_026734349.1 coordinate 451,778, forward strand.
CAGTACTATGAAAACTAGTCCTCAGGGTGCAGACATTCGGGTCAGATCCAGGTGGATCCTTCCAGTCCTGTGTCTGAAGCACATGGTATTTTCAGCAAGAGAGACTTACCTCCAACTTCTGTGAGATGGTCAAGGGCAATGTCAATACCACATATTGTTTTGGGACTCTCAAACTCCCCTTACCAACAACTCAAAAGGGAGTGTTTCATCCCTGGTACTGGGGATTTTGCTAGACAGTCTATGGCTTTTTGTAGAAACATTGACATCTGAGGTGGGGGAATTTTCATTTGAAGTACAGATGTATTCACACACACACACACACACACACACACACTCATCAACACATACATGTGATTTTAGATAAATAATCATTGTCTTATTTAGGGTTTCTGTTGCTGTGATGAAGCACCACGACCCATAAAACAAGTTGAGGAGGAAAGAGTTTATTTGGCTTACACTTCCATATCGCTGTGCATCATCGAAGGAAGTCAGGACAGGAATCTGGAGGCAAGAGCTGATGCAAAGGCAATGAAGGAATAATGCTTACTTGCTTGCTCCCCATGGCTTACTCAGCCTGCTTTCATATAGAACCCAGAACCATCAGACCAGAGATTGTACCCCCCACAGTTTGCTGGGCTATACCCACCAATCACTAACTAAGAAAATGCCCTACAGGCTTGCCTACAGCCCAATCTTTTGGAGGCATTTTCTCAGTTGAGTCTCCCTCCACTCAGATGATGCTAGTTTGTGTAAAGTTGACACAAAACTAGCCAGCACAATCGCTGTGGCTTTTTTCAAGTATCCTTACTGTTATTTCGACCTCTTCCCCTCCATCCCCATTTGTATTGACCACCTTCTCTCCACTCCAATGAAAACCTCCCCTGTTTTCACTATTTCCCCTCACATCATTTGTGTATTGTTATTCTTCACTCTAGGGCTCCTTCCCATGCCCTCCCCTGTGTGCTACCACTTGACTTTCATAGTATCTGCATTTACTCCAGGTTTCATATTCACATCTGAAGATTTGGAGGTAGGAATCACAGAAGAATGAGAACATGCGCCATTTGACTTTCTGTGTCTGGGTTAATTCACTTAATACAATATTTTCTAGTTCCATCCCTTTGCCTCTAGATTTCATTTTCTTTACAGATGAACAGTATTCCACAGTGTATATGTATTGCATTCTCATTACCTCTTCATTAGTTGAAAGCTATTTAGGTTATTTCCTTTTCCTAGTCTATGTGAATAGAGTGGTAATGAACAAGACTGAACAAGTATCTGGGGTAGGATGTCAAGAACTTTGGACACATGCCAAAGAACTGCATAGTTTGCTTATAAAGTACGTGTTTGCCTGCATGTGTGTTCACACTACATGTATGTCATGCCCACAGAGATCAGAAGAGGTGTCAGTTCTTCTGGAACTGGAGTTAAAGAATGTTGTGAGCCTCTAAGTAGGTTATGGGAATTGAAGCTTGGTCCTCTGCAAGAGTAAAAATGCTATTAACCACTGAGACATGAGCCATTTGTTATTGAGAACCGCTGGAAGCAAAAGTCCGTGAGAGCATACAGCATTGACAAGTAGAGTTGAGAAGGTCAACCTATCAGAACTAAGGGTTCTGTTACAGGAAACCGTCACTCAATGCATTATGAAATTCCTGCCTTTTGAATGAATTGGCTGTCACTTGTTATAAACTTCTTGGGCAATAACAGCTGTGATTCTCCCCATTTACCGTGCATCTCCATGTTATGTGTACATGTAATCTCATGATTCCATCTCAATCTTGGACACAAATTTCCCTATATATTTGGGGTAATTGGATAACTGTCCCCAGCTGTGTTTATTTTCATTAATATATATCTGGCCAGGGCCATTTTCTGGACAAAAGTATTTCAGCAAAGGTTCCTTTTTCCAAAGACAAATGCAGAGAAATAAACATTAGCTCCTCTCACTCACAGATAGAGAAAAACCACTAACAATTAAATCCTAAACACCTTACCTTCACCCCGGGTTACTTACACAAGACCCTAATTTAAGAGATTTACTGCTCACATTCCTGGGATGATGTTTTAGCCATTTGTTAGTTACTGAGTTAAGGCAGTTACTTCCCACTCACCCAAGGAGATTGCCTGCAAGGCAAGAGAGGAGATAGGTGCCAATCTTTTTTTTGTGCAAAATAAGTTTGAATTCCTCCTCAACCAGGTGCTATTCCTAGATTTTCTCCTCAGCAATTACTCTGAGTGAAAGTGCTTTTACTAACCAAATACTACATGCTCTGACATAGGTTGCTTAGCCACCTAGCATATGTCCCCCTTCCTATCAGAAAGCAGCTGCAGCTGGGACGAGCTGGAAAAGTGGCACCAAAGACAGTTTAATTTCTTGTGACTTGTTGACCACTAACAATCTACCTAGCCATTTCTAGATTATAGTTTGAGCACACAAATTCCCTAATTGATCTTAGCCTTTAGTTGACACTACCAGAGAACTCCCCTTTAGCCACTCCCATTTTGGGTTGTAATTGGAAGCTGACAATTATTGCTTTATGTGTGGATCCTTATCTCCTCTCTCTGTGACCCTGAAAACCTCAAGCCTTGCATTGCTTTGCCAAAGAATTACTGTGTGGGTATATATACTGGTTCTCTGAGAGCACTGGGGAGAATTGATTGATTATTGCTCAAGCTAGAACTTCAATTACTATATTGAATAAATATGTGGAGAGTGGACATCCTTGTCTTGTTCTTGCTTTTAGTGAAATCACTTTGAGTTTTTTGATATTAGCTGTTGGCAGCCTTTATTATGCTTAGGTATGTCCCTTGTATTCCTGATCGCTCCAAGAACTTTATCATGAAGTGGTGTTGGATTTTGTCAAAGGTCTTTTCAGCATCTAATGAGATGATTATGTGATATTTTTTCTTTCAGTTTGTTTATATGGTGTATTACATTGACAGACATCAGTATGTTGGACCATGCTTGCATTCCTGGGATGAAGCCTACTTAATCATGGTGGATAATTTTTTTATGTGTTCTTAGATTCGGTTTGCCAATATTTTATTGAATATTTTTTGCATCAATGTTCATGAGGGAGATTGGTCTGTAATTCTCTTTCTTTGTTACATCTATGTATGGCTTGGGAATCAGAGTAACTGTAGCCTCCTAAAAGGAGTTTGGTAATGATCCTTCTGTTTCTATTGTATGGAATTCTTTGCAGAGTATTGGTATTAACTCTTCTTTGAAAATTTGGCAGAATTCTGCATTGAAACCATCTTGTCCTGGGCTTTTTTTGGTTGGGAGACTTTTAATGACTTTCTATTTCCTTAGGGGTTATTGGTCTATTTAAATAGTTTATCTGGTCTTGATTTAACTTTGGTATGTGGTACCTATCTAGAAAATTGTCCATTTCTTTTAGATTTTCCATTTTTGTGGAGTACAGGTGTTGGAAGTATGACCTGATGATTCTCTGGATTTCCTCGTCTGTTTTTATGTTTCCCTTTTCATTTCTCATTTTGATAATTTGGATGCTTTCTCTCTACCTTTTGGTTAGTTTGGATAAGGGCTTGTGTATCTTGTTGATTTTCTCAAAGAACCAACTCTTTGTTTCATTTGTTCTCTTTGTTTCTATTTTATTGATTTCAGCTCTCAATTTGATTATTTCCTGGCATCTATTCCTCCTGGGTGACTTTGCTTCTTTTTCTTCTAGAGCTTATAGGTGTGCTGTTAAGTCCCTAGTGTGAGATTTCTCCAATTTTTTTATATGGACATTTAGTGCTATGTGTCTAGCCAACATCAAGTCCAATACAGAGAAACTCAAAGTAACCCCAATAAAACCAGGAACACACAAGGTCGTCCACTCTATATCTATTCAATATCGTACTTGAAGTTCTTGTTATAGCAATAAAACAGCTAAAGGAGATGAAGGGGATAAAAATAGGAAATGCAGAAGTCAAAGTATTATTTCTAGATGATATGATAGTATACTCAAGCAACCCAAAGATTCTACCAGGGAACTCCCACAGCTGATAATCACCTTCAGCAATGTGTATAATACAAAATTAATGAAAAATAATTAGTAGCCCTCCTATTTACAGCTGACAAAGTGATTGAGAAAGAAATCAAGGAAACAACAAGCTTCACAATAGCCACAAACAATGTAAAACATATTGGAGTGATACTAACCAAGCAAGTGAAAGACTAGTACGATAAAAATATCAAGCCTTTAAAGAAAGAAATTGAGCAAGGTATCAGATGATGGGAAGATCTCCCATGGTCATGAATTGGTAGAATTAAGGCAGTAAAAATGGCCATCCCACCAAAAGCAATCTACAGGTTCAATGCAATCCCCATCAAAATTCCAACACCAAGCCGGATGGTGGTGGCACATGCCTTTAATCCCAACATTTGGAAGGCAGAGCCAGGCATATCTCTGTGAGTTCGAGGTCAGCCTGGTCTACAGATTAAGATGCAGAACAGGCACCAAAACTACACAGAGAAACCCTGTCTCATAAAAAAAAATTCCAACACCATAATTTACAGACCTTGAAAGGACAATAATCAATTTCATATGAGAACAGAAAAGCCAGACTAGCTAAAAATCCTGATAGCATAAAAGAACTTCCAGGGCTATCACCATCCCTGATTTTAAGCTGTACTGCAGAGCCATAGGAATAAAAACCACATGGTATAAGCATAAAATCAGACATGTTAGTCTATGGAATTGAATTGAAAACCCAAACATAAATCCATATACCTGTGGACACCTGCTTTTCAATAAATAAGCCAGAAATATACACTGGAAAAAGAAAACATCTTCAACAAGTGGTGCTGGTCATACTGGATATCTGCATGCAGAAGAATGAAAAGAGATCCAGTGGGAGTGTCTAACTGGAGGCCCAAGACACAGGAGGGAGGCCATGCCAGACACTTCCTAGATGGCCAGGATCTCTAAGCTGGATGGTTCAGAGACCTAGCATAGAACCAAACACTATTGGTCTAAAATAAAGTAAATGGAATGATTCCTAGTGATATTCTGTTATACTCATAAATTGATGCCTTGCCCAGTCATCATCAGAGAGGCATTTTCCAGCAGCTGATAGGAACAGATAAAGAGGTCCAATGACAAACATTAGGGGGAGTTCAGCGAACCCCACAGAAGAGGGGAGGAAGGACTGTAGGAACCAATGGAGTCAAGAACACCAGCATAGCAAGGCCCACTGGATCAAATGAGCAGGGCTCACAGGAGTTTACAGAGATGGAAGCAGCAATCACAGAGCCTGCATGGGTCTGTGCTAGGTTCTCTGCATACATGCTGTAGGTGTTTAGCTTGGGGTTTTTGTTATACTCCTAACAGTGTGAGTGTGAGGGAGAGTGTCTCTGACTCTTTTGTCTGCTCATGGGACCCTTTTCATCCTACTGGATTTCCCCATTCTGTCCTACAAACAGCTTTTTTTTTTTCTTTTTGCTACAACCCACTGGAATCTAAGTGCTAACTTAAGCTGGAAACCTTCTAAACTGCATGGTTACAGCTGCCCTCATTTAAATAACAATGCCCTTAAATCACCCAAATATTAGTTATTTTTTAAAAAATCATGCTTATAGACTGTTATAAGACCTTAAGAAGCCAGGCAGTGGTGGCTCACATTTTTAATCCCAGCACTCAGGAGGCAGAGGCAGGCGGCACTCTGTGAGTTCAAGGCCAGCCTGGTCTCCAAAGTGAGTTCTAGGAAAGGCACAAAGCTACACAGAGAAACCCTGTCTTGAAAAAACAAAACAAAAAAAAGACCTTAAGAAATTAAATAAAGTTTATTGAAGCCAAGGGTAATCTCACAGCCTGACTTGCCATCTCCCACGGCCATCCCTAGAAATCAAAATAGTAATTGTTATAGACTTACAAGATTGCTCCTTTACCATACCTCCACACCCTAAAGATTGTCAGCATTTTGTTTTTCACTTGCCATCTTTCCCTGCCACAATGGAGGCCAAAGCTGACATACAGTGCAGGAGATACAAATTCTGTTTATCCAGAATTCATTTTATTAGGCAGAGTTCCTCATTATGTGTACAGATTATCAATCAGAACTAACTGTCAATTATAGTTTCCTCAAAGTCACCCAACCCAATAATATATATATACATGTGTGTATACATATATATGTATATATATATTTATGTACATATATTACAATACATTTATTGCACAGGTGTTATTATATTATATTTAACTATGAAATTCATGAGCACATAGATTGGAAGATAACTCTACAGGATATACTGGCACTTTTTCATATGTCTGTCCAAGAACTACAAATTCTCTCCCTATGGGAGCTTACCCAGAAGGCCGATGTCCTTATGATTTAATGGCTATGAAATGAGAAGTAATACAACATTTGTATCACTGCTTTTCAATTTTAGGAATGCCTAGTGCTCATAAATGGACAACGGCCTTACTTATACTTCAAAAGCTCTTAAGAACTGGTGTTCAACTTTTCATATCTCCCACTACAGGCATTCCTTATTACCTGCCAGGTCAAGATATGATGGAAAGATCTCATCATACTTTAAAAAGCAAAATATCCTTACTCCAAAATGGAGATCTTAAATATTCATCTCCCCATATCTTAAATCATCTGCAACCCACAGATCCAGGGAGGCTGCCTAGCAGGGGGAACCCTAGGATGACTGTGGCTTATAATAAGTTTTGGTTTTGCCCAATGACTGGGCAAGGTTTAGTGAAACATTTCACTATTAGGATGAGAATTTGTACTGTATCATGCTGATGAAAGAAAATGCTGGCTATACTTTCAGGAGGGGAGGCTAAAATCTTTTTAGATTATGGATCAGCCTATAGAAAAATGTCTGCCACAAATCAAATAGTGAAGGGGAAGATGAATAGGAATCTCACTTACACAACTTAAATAAAACATAGCTCTCTGAACAGATGAAGATAGGTTTCTTCTGTATCCCAGAATCTAATCAATATTTATACGGATAATTCAGCTATTAATTGGCTTAAATGGGCTTATTGGGAAATGTTATCATTTTTACTATTTTCTACAGAGAAAATATTTTACTGCTTAAAATAACTCTAGACTTTTGAATTATAACCTGATTTTATGTTCAAGCTATCTGTGTATTACTTCTCATGCTCTGTTTGTAATCAATAAATTCTGAAGACTATATGAGTTCTTTCCTCAGTCATTTCTCCACAAAGGTACAGATAAGTCTCTAGGACTTTCTCCCTAGTAATTGGAAAGGTCCAGATTTTTTCATAATATCAGGAAGAAGATATGCTTACATATTTCCACAGGACACTGACTTGCCTTATGGATCCTGGATTGCCTGGTCACACCATATGAGCAGGCCGCTGCAGGACAAAGGTGCTCTAAGGCTCTTAGTCTGAATACAGGCTGTTACTTACCTCTAGATTCTTAAATATTGGGATTTGACTTTAGGAATAAAGTGATACAATTCCAGATCCTTCTGATGAACTGTTCATCACTGATATCAAAACTTACAAAAATATGATTAGAAATAATAATTCTGCAAGGATGACTAGACTGCTACTCACATCACAAGGGGGCTACCTGGAAAACGGGACCCCAAGAAAGACAAAGGGATCACCCAATGACAGAGATATGGAATGAGATCTACATGAACAGCCTGGACATGAGTGGGGGTAGTGAAGGGCGAGGGTCGAGGGAAAGAGAGCTTGGGGGAGCAGGAGATCCCAGCTGGATCAACAACAGAGAGGGAGAACAAGGAATAGGAGACCATGGTAAAAGAAGACCACATGAGAATAGGAAGAAGCAAAGTGCTAGAGAGGCCCACAGAAATCCACAAAGATACCCCCACAACAGACTGCTGGCAATGGTTGAGATACAGCCCGAACTGACCTACTCTGGTGATGGGATGGCCAAACACCCTAATTGTCATGCTAGAAACCTCATCCAACTACTGAGGGATCTGGATGCAGAGATCCATGGCTAGGCCCCGGGTGGATCTCTGGGAATCCAATTAGGAAGAATGAGGAGGGTTTATATGAGTGAGAATTGTTGAGACCAAGGTTTGATAAAGCACAGGGACAAATAGCCAAATGAATGGAAACACATGAAATATGAACCAATGGCTGAGGGGTCCCCAACTGGATCAGGTCCTCTGAGTGGGTGAGACAGTTGATTGGCTTGGTCTGTTTGGAAGGCATCCAGGCAGTGGGACCAGAGCCTTTGCTCATTGCATGAGTCGGCTGTTTGAAACCTAGGGCCTATGCAGGATCGCTTGGCTCGGCCTGGGAGGATGGGACTGGACTTACCTGGACTGAGTCTACCAGGTTGATCTCAGTCTGCAGGGAAGGCTTTGCCCTGGAGGAGATGGGAATGGGGGCAGGCTGGGGGAAGGTGAGGGGGGTGGGAGGGGGAGAACAAGGGAATCCGTGGCTGATATGTAGAACTGAATTGTATTGCAAAATAAAAATAAAAAAATCCTACTTAAAAAAAAATAATTCTGGCCTAAATATATTTTATTAATTTTGATCAAATAGTAAACAAAATTTGATATATGTAAGTGACACATTTCAGATTCCATTCTCTGGCTATCCTGCTGTTTTGTTGAGACTCCAAGGATTCATAATTTTGCTTTGACAAAATTTACCACTGTTATCATATTGCTAATATGTCTAAAGATTTTGACATTTTAAAAAGGTTATTATAAACTTCAGGAGATCGAAACTCACCAGCACTCCCAAGCTAAGAAGGACTGGAAGAATTATAACATGACTACAGATTATTTCTCCCACATACAAATTTTCTGTGTTTTCTTCGGCTGGGGAGTTCCCTCTCACTCTGGGCTGATATACTCTTCTCTCATCAGCTAAAACGATGCATTGAATATTCCATAGGTACACCTGTGGTGATATTTTATTTGTACTGAAATGTGATTTTATTTGTATGTTAATAAATTAAATTGCCTTTGGGTCAGAGCTAATAGCAAGCCATAGCAGAAGCCTGGCAATGGGGGTGCACACCTTTAATCCACATCACATGACAGACAGATCTCTGTGTGTTCAAGGACACAGCCAGCATGGAGACATGTCTTTAATCTCAATACCAACCATAGAAGACCTGGAGGTCTGTATAGACAGGCAGTGATGAAGAGGTCATGTAGTTGAGTTTACAACCAATGAGAAGGCAGAACAGAAAGTCAAAAAAAAAAACAACAGATACACAGGAAGTAGGGCTCTTTCTGAGGGAAAGGACAGTAGCAGCAGGAAGGGTAAGAAGGTGGTTTTAAGTCTGAGCTCTCAGCTACTGCTCTGACCTCTTAAGCTTTTAACTCTGCATTTGACTCTATGTTTCTTATTAAATAAGACTGTTCATCTACATCTGGTGCCCAGTGTTCATGGTACAATTTCATGAAAAAGCCACTTGCCTGTGGCCTTTCAGGCCCCCGCTCACACCTGAGTTACACATAGCCAGTTGTGGCAGCTTGGCGGCCTGCCAGCTGACTGACTCCCTAGCTGGGGACAGCTCAGCCTAGGCCCCAGGGCTGACCAACTGAATGTAGCTACACCAGTGCTATGAAAAACAGGCCTGCCAGAACTACCGCTAATTGCAGTAGCTACACGCAACTGCAGATAGAGCTGCTGTTGGCTGAAATGTCAAAGCACCTGGCCGGAGCTTAAGGAAGCCTGAGCCCAGGCTCGACTGGACTCAAGCGGGAACACATGGCTAAATATAAGCATTTGGACAGAACTCTTGGCTATGCTTTCTTGTTCTCTCTCTCTCTCTCTCTCTCTCTCTCTCTCTCTCTCTCTCTCTCACTCTCACTCTCTCTCTCTGGAATCACACCTCAGACACTAGGTAGCTGTTTTGAAATTCCCTCAGATTTCTACTGTTCTATGCAGACTTGGTAAGTCAATTAAGGTATCAGATATTTTAAAGGAAAAAACTATTTAAAAGAGAAAATTTTTTCCACATTAAAAAAAATGGGTTTTATGTGTACATTGGTAGAAAATTGGGCTTTGTTTGATAAAATTTTAGGCAGTCTGCAAATGGAACAACTATATGAGCAGATTAATGTTGATGGGATTATGCACATTATTACTTTCCTTATCCTTATTTTACAATTTAAAAAGATAGTCAATTTGAGTGCCAGGATAAAAGCTTCCAAAGACACCAACAGCTCTACCTTTAAAATGATTAACAGACAAGCCTGTATGGGTTCATCAATGACCTTTAACAACAGAGAAACTGCAGGCTTTAGAAGAGCTGGTAGAAGAACACTTACATGCTCAGCATATTGAAGAATCAACCAGCCCTTGGAATTCTCCTGTATTTGTTATTAAAATACAGGAGAATTAAAATATTCTTAATTATATTACATTAAATTAAATTATCATATTAATTATAATATTAGTATTATAATTAATATAATTTTTAATTATTATAATTATCATAATAATATTAAACTATTATATTAATATTAAAATAATTAAAATTAATATTAAAAAGAAATCTGATAAATGGAGAATGGTAACAGACCTTTGAACATTTAACAAAGTAATTCAGCCAGTGGGCTCTCTACAACTTGGAACTCCTTTGCCTACTCTGTTACCAAAAGGATGGCCTCTCATAGTAATTGATTTAAAAGACTGTTTTTTTTTCAATACCCTTACAAGAAAAAGACAGAGAAAGATTTGCCTTCATGGTGCCTACTTACAATAATCCTCAACCAGTTAAGAGGTTTCAATGGAGAGTCCTCCCACAGGGAATGTTGAATACCCCAACCCTGTGCCAATATTTTATACAACAGCCTTTGGAAGTGACATGTAAAAAATTTCCTAAATCTCTAATTTATCATTATATGGATAATATTTTACTAGCTGACTCAAATGCAGATACTTTAGAAAGAATGTTTGAAGAGGAAAAGAAAATTTCGCCTTACTGGGTATTACAAATTGCTCCTGAAAATATGCAAAGAGGAGATTCTATTAATTATTTAGGATATAAAATAGGTCTACAAAAAAATTAGACCCCAAAAGTTGCAAATTAGGAGAGATCGACTACAGACTCTTAATGACTTTCAAAGATTATTTGGAGACATTTCTCATCTATGAAATATTGTTGGGGTAAAAAATGATGAACTGAATAATTTGTTCAAAACCTTAGAAGGTGACAAGGACTTAAGTTGTCCAAGAGAATTATCACCTGAGGCTGAGAAAGAACTGGCCTTGGTAGAAAAGAAAGTACATGAAGGGCATGCATATCGTATTGATCCAAAGCTGGATTGCATTTTGGTTATTTTAACCTCTAGGCATTCTCCTACAGGAATATTAATGCAGAGGGAAGATATTATGTTGGAATGGATATTTTTCCCAAACAAACCAAATAAATAATTAAAAACTTATGTGGAAAAAAATCTCTGACCTGATTTGGAAAGGAAAATTGAGACTTCATCCATTAGCAGGAATAGACTGAGTAGAAATTATCCTACCTTTAACTAAGGAGGATATTGAAAAATTATGGACAGAAAGTGAACCTTGGCAAAGAGCTTGCAGTAATTTTTTGGGAGAAATTAATAGCAAATATCCAAAACGCGATAGAATTAATCAAATAAAGAGAGATGATTGGATTTTGCCTTGAATTGTATGGGAAATACCCATATATGGAATTCATACATTTTATACAGATGCCAACAAGCAAGGAAAGGCAGGTTACAAATCAGAAAATTTAAGTAAAGTGGTTCAAAGTCCTTATAATTCAGTTCAAAAATCGGAATTGTATGCTATTCTGTTGGTATTAATGGATTTTTTCAAAACCTCTCAACATAGTTACTGACTCTCAGTATGCTGAAAGAGTGGTATTACCTATTGAGACTGCAGAATTTATCTCTGGTGCTTCAGAACTAACTTCAATATTTATTCAATTACAAGATAGAATCAGGAAAAGGAGTCATCCTTTATATATAACTCAAATCCTATCCCATACTGGTCTGCCAGGCACTCTAGCACAAGGCAATGATAAGATTTATAAATTACTGATAGGAAATGTGCTGGAAATGTGCTCAGAATTTCATAAAAACATCATGTCAATAGTAAAGGTTTAAAAAAGGATTTTTCCATTACCTGGCAACAAGCCAAGGAAATTATAAGGAAATGTCCTACATTTTCCTTTTACAAACAGACACCATTTCCAGAACAATGTAACCCAAAGGGTACTCAGAGGAATGAAATCTGGCAGATGGATGTGTTTCACTTTTCAGAATTTGGAAAATTAAAATATGTACACCATACCATTGATACTTATTCAGGATTTCAATGGGCAACTGCTTTGAGATCTGAAAAAGCTGATTCTGTAATCACTCATTTACTAGAAGTTATGGCCATCATGGGTATACCTGCCCAAATTAAAACTGACAATGCTCCAGCCTATGTCAATGTTAAAATGAAACAGTTTTTTGCTTATTACAATATAAAGCATATTACAGGTATACCACATAATCCTACAGGCCATGCAGTTATAGAAATATCAAACAGAACTCTAAAGGATATACTAAGTAAACAGAAAGGAGTAACAAAAACCCCCAGAAATAGACTGCATAATGCTCTATTAACTTTGAATTTTCTCAGTCCTAATGAGAAAGGAACAACAGCTGCAGAGAGGCATTGCATAACAGAAAAAACTACAGAATTAAATGAGCCTATATACTTTAGGGATATGCTGACCTCAGAATGGAAACCAGAATATGTGTTCTGTTGGGGATGAGGTTTTGCTTTTGTTTCTACAGGAGAAGATAAGCTGTGGATACCATCAAAATTGATAAAGGTTTGATTTGAACAAGGGAGACTTCTTAGAGGAGGTGATAGTTCATCAACCAACATGACTATACAATTTAAACTAACTTACATCTTTAACACATACTTTCTCACTTAATCAGACAATAACATCTCGAAAGGGAACCTGCCCTAAATTAGTCTTGGGGAGAGGTTTTTGTTTTTGTCTTTTAGGAGAATGAAGGCTAAGGAGTCTGAAGAACACTGGACAAATGAGACATCTGAAGAAAAAGGACAAATCATCTGTCCCAAGAAAAAGAGTAAAATGGTCTATAGGTATATCATTTATAACATTTTATAAGTCTTCCTAAATGTTTGTTTCTGCTCTTCTCTAAAGAAATTTAACACTATTGGTCTTCCTGTACCCCCAGTTCAATTAAAATTTAAAGCTGACTTTGGAGTTGGAGAATGGCTCTCTCCTTTAAACTCAAGCAGGTTGTTAAAAGGAAAATGCAAACTCCCTGTATCATGCCAGAAGAAAGAGCCATCTTCTGCTATGGGACAGGAGAAAAACCAAATTAATTAAGGAACTATTCTATTACTACTAATCTCAATTCTTTGATTCTATTCTGATTTTTAAACTTTTCTTAAAGTATGAATTTTATATCAAAGTTTACAGAATTTATATATATTATGTATATATGTACATTTTAAACTTTGTTAAGACATTAATGGTCATATAGAGTACTAATTCTAGAAAAAAGGCTTCAATTAGCTGCTTATACATGTCTTTGTGTTCGAGTCTCTTATCAGTTTTCTTGCAGGAAATCACAGCCAGGCCTATCATCAACTGAAGTCTCCAGGAAGAAGATGGGGCCCCACAGCAACCACAATTCCACATGGACAATAATAATACCACTAAGCTGACAAACATCATCTACAGATCAGCTTTGCACTACAAAATGCTAAGAGCAGTTTTGAGAGGGCTAGCTGAGATGATCCACTTTCAAAGACTACTTAAATAGGACTTGAGATAAGTACTTGACTTTGGCATTATGTTCAAACTGGACAACAAAGGAAATAGCTACCTTACCCAGAATTTGACAATTAACCCAAAATTTTTCTTTTCAGAACAAAGATACATTCACCCACACCCAGCAGGAAGCAATTTTAAGAATACAATGCCCACATTCCCAAAGAGGTGGTGTGGAGCAGGTGGATTTTTGGTCTTTTAATGAGTTTTGTGTCTGGGATAATTTTCATTGTTTAGGAGGGTTGGTTACAAGTTGTTGTTAAGGGTTAGGAAAAGGGCTAAACAAAGGAGAATAGGTTTAAGGTTCTTGTTTAAAAAAAAGACAGTTACTAGTTTTAAATACTTTACACTGGATTGAATTTTTTTATTGTATACAAATTATATATATTTAGATTGATATTGTTAGAGAATGATATACGTAAATTTCTAATCTTGTTCAAGATATTGTACTTATACTGTTCATTTAACAATGTAATGCAATTTGCTGATCTTTGAATGTCATTATTACCAACTATCAGGATATAAAGAAGTGAAAGTTAGTAGTTAGACATTACAATAGAACTTGTAGTCATATTAGGTATGTTTTCAAGATTGAGCAGATATATTTTAGATAGACAGGTCCTCTTCAAACCCATCAGAGAGCTACAGAATATGGCATTTAAAGTGTTTTAATAACTTAGAAAATTTTTCTTTTTTGTTATGACTATGAGACATATTGGCTCCTGACAGTACCAATCTACTTCAGAGAAAATATAGGCATTGAAGAAACTGCATATGGAGTTAACTTTCATCGTGGCAAAAGTTAGCCACTGGACAACAAATTATCCTCAAATTAACTGCTGACAAATAGGACAAAATGGACAGACAGGACACAAAACAAAGGACTACCAATTCTTGCCAAGACAAGTGTGGTTGTGGCTTTAAAAAAAGGCATCTCCTGAAGTCAGGATAATATGGCACCATCCCTGAAGTGGCCTTTGCAATCAGGAAAAGGTACAGTGCCCTTTTCTCCAAAGACAACTGAACAGGCAGTGGGCCGATGGCTTCTGATGTGCAGTGGAACAGCAGCTGAAACAGTTATTCTTTTTATTTTATTTTACAATATAATTTAATTCTACAAATCCGCCATGGATTCCCTTGTTCTCTCACATCCTGCCCCCTCCCCTCCCCCCCCCACAAAACAGTTATATTTGAAGAGTAACTAAGATCACACCTCTCAGTGGTAGACTGGCATTTAATAGAGGGATATGGAGAAGAATGGGATGCTGAGATGAAGTCACACACACACATAGCCAAGAAGAATGGACAGCTGAATTAAAAAAACATCAACAATCTCCAGAATTTAAAATCTTGAATCATGACATGACACTATTGGAATTCAGGTGTTTCTGGTATGTTGACTGCTCTCACCAAATGTGAGGTCGAACTGTTGACATTGTGTACATCCTAGTTCACAAATGAGTCTGTCAGATACGCTAAGCCTATAGGCTGAAGATGATGTCCCAACACTGTGGAGAAACCTCAGGTGACTGTCCAGGCAACTGGCTGTTACTGTCAACTCACATGTTTTGGAAGTTGCTTGCATGCACTTCCTGTTTTTATTTTTGTTAGCTAATATTATTTCCTTCTTAGGTCTTGGAGAGAGTTGAAGTTTAGTTAGTTATAACTGAAGATTAGTTAGGATAGAAAGTGAATTAGGTACATTTTGCACTTACCAAAATAAGATAGATAATGGAATTATTTTCTCTGAATTTGTCAAATAAAAATGCACTAGACATTTTTTAGATATCTATTGCTTGTATATATGGTATATAGTTATTATACTTTTGTATATAGTTTTCTTATATTATTATATCTGTTTTATTAAAATAGAAAAGGGGAAATATGGTGATATTTTATTTGTACTGAAATGTGATTTTATTTCTATGTTAATAAGTAAATTTGCCTGGGGGTCAGAGCTAATAGCAAGCCATAGCAGAAGCCTGGTGGTGGTGGTGCATGCCTTTAATCCCAGCACTTGGGAGGCAGAGCTAGGTAGATCTCTGTGTGTTCAAGGATACAGCCAGCATGGAGACACTCACCACTAATCTCAATACAAACCATAGAAGACCTGGAGACCTGTATAGATGGGCAGTCACAAAGAGGTCATGTGGTTGTGTTTACAACCAATGAGAAGGCAGAACAGAAAAAAGTATATAAAGACAGATACACAGGAAGTAGGGCACTCACTAAGGAGGACAGCAGCGGCAGTGAAGGTTAAGGTTTTTAGCTCTTAGCTATTGCTCTGACCTCTTGGGCTTTTAACTCTGCAATTGACTCTGTGTTTCTTATTTAACTCGATGGTTACATCTACAAGCTGCAAAGGAAAAAGTTCAAGTAACATATGAAGGAAGAGCTATCAGAATTACACCCAGCTCTCAAAGGAGATTCTGAAAGCAAGAAGGTCCTAGACAGACCTTTTGCAAACACTAAGGGATCACAGATGCCAGCCAGAATACTATACCCAGTAAAGTTTTGAATGACCATAGACAGAAAAGCAAAGTATTCCATAATAAAACCAGATTAAACAATACCTATCCACAAATCCAGCCCTATAGAAAGTACTAGAAGAAAAACTCCAACCCAAGGAAGTTAGCTGCTCCCACAAAAAGAAAAAGGCAATAAATAGCAGCAAATCTCAAAGAAGGAAAATGCATACACAAAAACACCACCAACAAAAAAATAACAGGAATTAACAACCACTGGTCATTAATATCTCTTACTATCAATGGACTCAATTTGCCCATAAAAAGACACAGGCTAACAGAATGGATATGAAAACAGGATCCATCCTTCTGCTGCATACAAGAAACACACCTCAACTGCAAAGAAACACACTACCTCAGAGTAAAAGGCTGGGAAAAGAATTTCCAATCAAATGGACTTAAGAACCAAGCTGGTGTGGCTATCCTAAATTTTAACAACATAGACTTCAAACTAAAATCAATCAAAAGAGATTGGGAAGGCCATTACATACTCATTACAAGAAAGATCCACAAAGATGAAGTCTCAAATCTGAATATTTATGCCCCAAATACAAGGGCAACAACATATGTACAAGAAACATTAATAAAGCTTAAATCACACATCAAACTCCACACATTAGTAGTAGGAGACTTCAACATCCCACTCTCAATACTGGACAGATCTGCCAGATTGAAACTTAACAGAGAAATAAGGGCTCTAACAGATGTTATGACTCAAATGGAACTAATAGATATCCACAGAATATCCCACCATAACAATAAAGAATATACCTTATCTGTAGCACCCCATGGAACTTTCTCTAAAATCAACCACATACTCAGTCACAAAGCAAATCTCAATAGATAAAAAAAAGTTAGAATAACATCCTGTAGTCTATCAGACCACCATGGTTTAATGTTAGATTTCAACAACAACAAAAATTACAGAAGGCCTACAATCTCATGGGAACTGAATAACGCTCAACTGAATCACCAATGGGTAAAGAAAGAAATGAAGAAAGAAATTAAAGACTTCCTACAATTCAATGAAAATGAATGTACTACATACTCAAACTTATGGGACACTATGAAAGCAGTGCTAAGAGGAAAATTCATAGCACTAGATGCCCACATAAAGAAATTGGAGAAATCTCACACTAGTGACTAAATAGCACACCTATAAGCTCTAGAACAAAAAGAAACAAACTCACCCAGGAGGAAGAGATGCCAGGAAATAATCAAATTGAGAGTTGGAGTCAATGAAATACAAACAAAGAGAACAAACCAAAGAATCAATGAAACAAAGAGTTGGTTCTTTGGGAAAATAAATAAGATAGACAAGCCCTTATCCAAACTAACCAAAAGGCAGAGAGAGAGACTGAATCCAAATTAACAAAATCAGAAATGAAAAGGGAGACATAACAACAGACAACGAGGAAATCCAGAGAATCATCAGGTCATACTTCTAACACCTGTACTCTTCAAAATTGGAAACAGACAATTTTTCTAGACAGGTACCACATACTAAATTGAAATCAAGACCAGATAAATAATTTGAATAGACCAATAACCCCTAAGGAAATAGAAACAGACATTAAAAGTCTCCCAACCAAAAAAATCCCAGGACAAGATGGTTTCAACACAGAATTCTACCAGATTTTTAAAGAAGAGTTAATACCAACACTCTGCAAATTATTCCACACAATAGAAACAGAAGGGACATTACCAAACTCCTTTTATGAGGCTACAGTTACTCTGATTCCCAAGCCAAACAAACATTCAACAAAAAAAGAGATTTACAGACCAATCTCCCTCATTAACATTGATGCAAAAATACTCAATAAAATATTGGCAAACCAAATCCAAGAACACATTAAAAAAAAAGTATCCACCATAATCAAGTAGGCTTCATCCAAGACATGCAAGGATGGTTGAACATACTACATTTACTGTAAATTTATAATTTACAGCAAGAAAACAGCCAACATCAAAAAGTTCAAAGAGATTCTACTAAAAGCAGTAACAAGACAATGCTGTTTACTCTCTCCATATTTATTCAATATAGTACTTGAAGTTCTCTTGAGTTTCTCTCCATCAAGCGTCTGGCTTGCTGTAAATTGCCTTTATTATGTTTAGGTATGTTCCTTGTATTGCTGAACTCTCTAAAACTTTTATCAAAAAGGGGTGTTGGATTTTGTCAAAGGCTTTCTCAGCATTTAATGAGATGATCATGCGGTTGTTTTCTTTCAGTTTGTTTATGTGGTGTATTACATTGACAGACTTTCATATGTTCAACCATCCTTGCATCCCTGGGATGAAGCCTACTTGGTCATGGTGGATAAATTTTTTGATGTGTTCCTGAATTCAGTTGGCCAGTATTCCATTGAGTATTTTTGCATCAATGTTCATGAGGGAGATTGGTCTGTAATCTTCTTACTTTGTTGCATCTTTGTATGTTTTCGATATCAGGGTAACTGTAGCCTCATAAAAAAATTTGGGCAGGCTTTTGGGAATCTGGTGCCTGTGGTGTGATGCCTTGTGCAGCCTTGGTGCAGTGGGAAGGGGCTTGGACTTGCTCGGGCTTAGTGTGCTGGGCTCCACTGACTCTATATGGGAGACCTTGATTTGGGAGAGGTAGGGATGTCGGGTGGCTTGGAAAAGAGGGCTGGGGGTTGGAGAAGGAAGGAGGTGGGATCTGTGGGTGGTATGTAGAGTGAGTAGACAATTTCTTAATAAAGAAAAATGAAAAAAGAGAAAGAAATGGTTCATGTCTCAGTGGTTAACAGCATTTTTCTCTTGCAGAGGACCAAGCTTCAATTCCCATAACCTACTTAGAGGCTCACAACATTCTTTATCTCCAGTTCCAGAAGAACTGACACCTCTTCTGATCTCTGTGGGCATGACATACATGTAGTGTGCATATATATGCAGGAAAACTCATACCTTATAAGCAAGCTATGAAGTTCTTTGGCATGTGTCCAAAGTTCTTGACATCCTACCCCAGATACTTGCTCAGTCTTGTTCATTACCACTCTATTCACATAGACTAGGAAAGAAAAATAACCTAAATAGCTTTCAACTAAAGAAGAGGTAATGAGAATGCAGTACATATACACTTAGGAATACTATTTATCTGTAAAGAAAATGAAATCTAGAGGCAAAGGGATGGAACTAGAAAATATTGTATTAAGTGAATTAACCCAGACACAGAAAGTCAAATGGCACATGTTCCCATTCTTCTGTGATTCCTAACTCCAAATCTTCAGATGTGAATATTAAACCTAAGTAAATTCAGAAACTATGAAAGTCAAGTGGTAGCACAGAGGGGAGGGCATGGGAAAAAGCCCTAGAATGAAGAATAACTATATACAAATGATGTGAGGGGAAATAGTGAAAACAGGGGAGATTTTAATTGGAGTGGAGAGAAGGTAGTCAATACAAATGGGGATGGAGGGGAAGAGGTGGAAATAACAGTAAGGTTGCTTGAAAAAACCCACAGCAATTGTGCTGGCTAGTTTTGTGTCAACTTTACACAAACTAGCATCATCTGAATGGAGGGAGACTCAACTGAGAAAATGCCTCCAAAAGATTGGGCAAGCCTGTAGGGCATTTTCTTAGTTAGTGAATGATGGGTATGGCCCAGCAAACTGTGGGGGGTACAATCTCTGGTCTGGTGGTTCTGGGTTCTATACGAAAGCAGGGTGAGTAAGCCATGGGGAGCAAGCTAGTAAGAGGTATTCCTTCATGGCCTTGGCATCAGCTCCTTCCTCCAGGTTCCTGTCCTGACTGATGAACAGTGATATGGAATGTAAGCCAAATAAACCCTTTCCTCCTCAACTCATTTTTGAGTCATGGTTCTTCATCAGAGCAACAGAAACCCTAAATAAGACAATGATTATTTATCTAAAATTACTTGTGTGTGTGTGTGTGTGTGTGTGTGTGTGTGTGTGTGTGTATCTGTACTTTAAATGACAATTCCCCCACCTCAGATGTCAATGTTTCTACAAAAGCCATAGACTGTCTAGCAAAATCTCTAGTAACAGGGATGAAAAACTCCCTTTTGAGTTGTTGGTAAGGGGAGTTTGAGAATCCCAAAACAATATGGGGTATTGACATTGCCCTTGACCATCTCACAGAAGTTGGAGGTAAGTCTCTCTTGCTGAAAATACCATGTGCTTCAGACACAGGATTGGAAGGATCCAAGCTGGAACTGACCTGAAAGTCTGCACCCTGAGGACTAGTTTTCATAGTACTGGGTGCTGTTCAAGCAGCCAAGGGAAGGAAACAACAAATACACCTAACCAGCTGTGACCTCAAAGTACCACAAAGACCAGCTTGGCAAAAAATAATTAAGTATGTACTATGGAATAATTGTTTTGTACACTGTGAAGATGTGTCTTTGTCAAGGCACCTTCTGATATCTTTAATAAAGAGCTGAATGGCCAATAGCTAGGTGGAAAGAGTTTGGACAGGACTTCCATGCAGAAAGTGAGGAAGAGAGATGAATCTAGGCATGTGATAGACACCAGGGCACATGGACAGGAAACAGGAGTTGCAAGATGGAAAAGAGGTAAAAAGTCATGAGGCAAAACATAGATTGATATAAGTGGGTTAAGTTATGGGAGCTAGTGGGACAAGCATAAGCTATAGGCTGAGCTTTTCATAATTAATAGTATGTCTCCATGTCATTTCTAAAATTGTGAGCTGAGGGCCCAAAGGAAAAAAATAGGCCTATAAGTATGCATCATAACTCTTACATCTTGGCCATAACGAACAGAATACTGAGGATGGTAGCACATGTGTTTAATCCCAGCATGCAGGAGGCAGAGGCAGGGTGATTTCTGTGATTTTGAGGCCAGCCTGGTGTACACAATGGTTTCCAGTCTACCTAGGTCCAGACTGTAAAACCTTGACTCAAAAAAAGGAGATAATAAAATTGGGTTGTAATTAAAACCATAATTTTTAATGTATTTATAGTCCCAAATTGTATATTTTGGCTTGTGCTATGCTGGGAAGGATCAAGAAGTGAGTGGAATGTCCTAATTTTCTCTTCTCTTGTTCACTGACTCACTTATAAGGTGAGGGGACCTCTGCTGGCCTTGCTGTCTTCGGCCACATTTCTTTTTTTATTTTAATTTTTATATACTTTTTTTTTTCATTTTACTTACCAACCCCAGTTCTCCCTCCCTCCCCTTCTCCTGCTTCCTCGCAAGTTCTCCTCATCCCATCCTCTGGCAATGGGACCAAGCCTTATCCTGGGTACACGAAATGGCTTTATTTTTTAATTTTTTAATTCAATTTACATACCAACTACAGATCACCCTCTCAACGCTCCTCCAATTCCTCCCTCCTTTCCCCCCAATGGCCCATGCCTTCCTCATAAAGGGTTAGTCCTTTCATGGGGGAACAGGAAAGCCTGGTACATTTAGTTGAGTCAGGCCCAAGCTCCTCCACCATGCGTCAAGAGTGAGCAAGGTGTCCCACCACAGGTAATGGGATCCAGAAATCCAGGTCATGCACCAGGGATAGATCCTGATCACACTGCCAGGGGCCCCTCAAAGACACCAAGTTTCTCCCGCATGCAGAGGGTAGTATAGTCCCATGAGGGCTCCACAGCTGTTGGTCTAAAGTTCGTGAGTTTCCACGAACTTGGTCCAGTTGTCTCTGTAGATTTCCCCATCATGATCCTGACCCCGTCTTCCTCATTCTTATTCCCTCTCTCAACTGGCTCCTGGAGCTCGGCCTGGTTCTTGGTTGTGGATTTCTTTACCTGCTTCCATCAGTTACTGGATAAAGGCTCTATGATGACAGGATATTTATCAATCTGATAACAGGTTACGCCAGTTCAGGCACCTTCTCCACTATTGCTAGTAGTTTATTCTGGGGTCATCCTTGTGGATTCCTGGAAATTCCCCTAGCACCAGGTTTTTCCCTAGACCCATAATGACACCCTCTACCCAGACATCTCTTTCATTACTCTCCCACTCCAAGTTCCCTAGGTTAACCACGTTCTCAATCCCCAAACCCTTCCCCCACTGCCCCCCTCACCCCCAGTTTACTCATGTAGATATCCTCTGTTTCTCCTTCCCAAGGTGATCCATGTGTCCCTCTAAGGGCCCTCCTTGTTTCCTAGCTCATGAACTGCCTTTTTAGAGCACATTCCCTGTGGTGTGATGCCTTATTCTGCCTTGTTTCTATGATAACACATGTGAAGAGGGAGATTCTCTAAGTCTACAGAACTAAGATCACAGAAACTAACCAAGAAATCTATCATTTTATCCCAATCATGAGGTCCTTGTCAGGTCCCTCTTTAATAAAGAACAGGCCTAAAACAAAACTCCAGGTTGTTGTATAGTCTAATTTTTTATCACTACCAGAAGAGTTTCTGAGAAATTTCAAATTAAAATGCATCTTTGTCTCAAGTTACCCCTTCCTATCAGTCTTATCTATAATGTTGTTCAGAGAGAGCAGTTAGGAGCCTCACTTCATAGAAGAGACAAACTAAGTTCAATGACTTGAGAAGAAGGTTTTGTTTTAATGTGTCCTTTAGAGATTTTTTAAGTGCTTCTTTCCTATACAAAAGATGAATTATTCTCAAAGCAAATATTGCAAGACAGCTAAGTTCTACTTCCTTAAGACAGCATATTTTGACATCACTGAAAGTTGCAAAGCAGAAAAAAAGCAGGCAACAAGTGAAACTCAACTCAAAATGCTAACAATGCTTATGATGCAACCTGGAATGATCTCTAACTACAAATTATACCCCGGAGACCAGCACACCATGGAAGACCATTGATCATGAGTTAAGTAAAGAGAGCTGCTCTCCAGAACTGCCTTTTCAAACATTAAAAAATTAATTGAACATTATATTTGGAAGAGAGGAGATGTATGAAGATGGATTAGACGATTCTACACATAGGGAAAACATTCTAATTAAGAGACTTTGAAAACTATTGTAGATGTTTATTTGATACTAGCAATGTGGTCAGTTATCATAAACTATTTCTCTTCATCACAAAATAGTAAGGATTTAAAAAGTCCAAAGGGAAAAATCTAGAAGCTTTAAAAATTTGTTTGAACTGAGCCCTAATTCTTCTCAAAAGGGCTTCCAAAATATGGAGTAGAATTATCATACTCCACAATGAAATGCTTGAGTTCTTCAACATGTTGCTCACCTATTTCATGCAATCTCTTCTTCATTGCAAACTGTATAGATTTTTCTAATGAACGATCCTTTTCAACCAGCCTTTGCACCGCCATCCCGAAAGTTTCACCGACTTGTCGGTAAACCTCAATCTCCGTGATTTTTGATGCAATCGCTTTTGAGCGACTGCTAAGCTGCCTGTCTTCACACCATTCTGGGCCAGCTCCTGTGTTTGACTCGGGTTCTTCTGTCTGGTTGATACATAACGGTGCCTTGGATCCCGTCTCAAACTCGGACATTTCAGCCAAGTTGTTTTCTTCTGACTTCTTGGGATTTTCATTAGCCCACTAGCTTGCAGCATCAGCCAGTTCCTTCTCAGTCAGCCGGCTGGGGCGTTTTAACACGTTGGATGAAGAACCTGAAGGCACAGTATCTCTTGATGTTTTCAAAAACTGGATGGCTCTCTCTTTACATCGATGTCGAGACTGATGGAAGGAGCGCATTCTGCTTCTACTGCTGAGACTGGAGCCAAATCTGCTGGGTAGGGAGTCATTCCCGCCCACACGTGATTCTCTCAAAAAAGGAGCGCCCCATTTATGGGGAGATCGTTGTCTTGAATAATGGGAAGAATACAAACGTCTTCTTCTAAAGCCGTTTCTCATGACTCTGTACTGAGGCTGTCGGCTTGTGGCATACTCATCTCTTGACCATGGGGAGCCATAAGGGCCTCTTTTGTAGGGTGGAACACTTCTTGGTTTCTGAGAAAAACAGCGGCCCTCATCACTTTTTTGGTAATCCACGTGACAGTAGTATCTACGGTAGCCTCCTTCATCGGGTCTGGCTAGCAGAAATGATCTCTTGTCTCCAAGAGGTGGTCTCTTCGGCACCTTAATTAATCGATGGTTGCCATCACTGGGATGGCAACAAGGAGGCGCTTGTTTTCATGGAAGTCGCTTGTAGTCATAGCATCCCTGCGCTTGATTTCCTGGAAGTTGCTTGTAGTCACACCATCCTTCAGACCACATCTCATCTTGTGGAAGCCACTGGACTTCTGTGAACAGAAATGTGTACTTCCCTTCCTGTTCACTTTCAATTTCCAACCATACTCATGGCTCAGTTCAAGAATCTGTTATTGTCTAAAAATTCGTCCTTGGAACTCTCCAACACAAACGTTCCACCACTGCTGCTGAAACCCCACCAACAGCTCTCTAATTAGACTTAGGACCACTCAACAGCAGGGAAATCATGCCTGGTCCTTGAAAGCTAGGAAATTAGCTGGGGCTAGTGAGGTCATGCGTCCTAGAGGAGAATGCAGTACTACTACTTGACTAAATCAGTACAATTCCTAAGTGAATTCCACTTACTACAAATAAGTGTAGCTCTCACCCCTAACCAAAAAAAGCTTCTCTTTACAAAATAGAGAGATCATTGCACAAATTCACAACCACTCAAATTCAGAGAACAAGTGATTGTGGGGTGTCTAGGCCCAAGATACACACACACACACACACACACACACACACACACACACACACACACACACACACATATATATATATATATATATATATATATATATATATATATACATATATATCAACTCCTTTGCCTAAGGCTCAGGGAGCATTATTAAGAGAAGAGGAAAGTTTGTAGGAACCAGAAATCAAAGGGAAGCTTCACGCATGATATTTCAACAATATGACTGCCTAAACAAGACCTGAATAAAGACAATACCAATCAATATGCTCACTTGAAAGGGGGAAATCTCATAGAGTTCTCCCCTAAACAAAGAACTACAGACTGCTAAAGAATTAGTCTTCCCCAGGGATGACCCTTTTAACTGGTTACCAATATCAAGTCGTTGCTCTGAATCATAAACATATACAAGAAACACTAAATAGACTGGGAATGCTGTAATTATATATTTATGGGTGTGTGTGTGTGTGTGTGTGTGTGTGTGTGTGTGTGTCTGTGTGTGTGTGTGTGTGTCTGTGTATGTGTGATAATTAAGGAAAAGGGATCATAAATTTGAAAGGTAACCAGGAAGAGAGCATATAGAAGGGAAGGAAATAGAAAAGGAAAGAATGTGATTGTATTATCATCTTTAAAAATTTAAAAATTGAATAAAATATAAATAAACATTGAAAACATATAAGGAAAAGAACATAAACACATAAAATATTTATTTAACCGTGAACAAATGTAAAATGATTTAAAATTAATTTATGTAATAGCAAAAAATCATAATATTCTAATAAAATTCACTAGTGAAAAATATAAAGTATCTTAAAATACAAGCTTATAAAATATTTGTTTAACATATTGAACAAATGTAAAATGAATTAAAATTAATTTATGTAACAGGAAATAATCATAATGTCATAACATTGTATATAGTTTTTCTTACATTAGTTATAACTTTTGTCCTTTTTTCTTTATATTAAAATAGAAAAGGAGAAACATGGTGATATTTTATTTGTACTGAAAAGTGATTTTATTTGTATTTAATAAACAAAATTGCCTGGGGATCAGAGCTAATAGCAAGCCATAGCAGAACCTGGGCAGTGGTGGCAGACACCCTTAATCCAGATCACATGACAGACAGATCTCTGTGTCTTCAAGGATACAGCCAGCATGGAGACACATGTCTTTAATCTCAATACCAACCATAGAAGACCTGGAGGTCTGTATAGACAGGCAGTGATGAGGAGGTCATGTGGTTGGGTTTACAACCAATGAGAAGGCAGAACAGAAAGTCAATAAAAAGACAGATACACAGGAAGTAGGTCTCTTTCTGAGGGGAAGGACAGTAGCAGCAGGAAGGCTAAGAAGGTGGTTTTAAGTCTCAGCTGTCAGCTACTGCTCTGAACTCTTAAGCTTTTAACTCTGCATTTGACTCTATGTTTCTTATTTAATAAGACTGTTCATCTACATCTGGTGCCCAGTGTTTGTGGTACAAATTCATGAAGAAGCCACTTGCCTGTGGCCTTTTGGGTCCCTGCTCACACCTGAGCTACACATAGCCAGTTGTAGCATCTTGGCGGCCTGCCAACTACCCGACTCCCCAGCTTGGGCAAGCTCGGCCTAGGCCCCAGGGCTGACTGACCGATTGTAGCTACACCAGTGCTATGAAAAACTAAGGCCTGCCAGAACTTCCGCTAATTGCAGTAGCTACACTCAACTGCAGATAGAGCTGCTTTTGGCTGAAATGTCAGCACACCTGGTTGGAGCTAAAGAGACTCAAGCGGGAACACATGGCTAGATTTAAGCATTTAGCCAGAACTTGTGGCTGGGCTGTGCTTTCTTGTGCTCTCTCTCTCTCTCTCTCTCTCTCTCTCTCTCTCTCTCTGTCTTTGGATTCACACCTTGGACACTAGGTAGCTGTTTTGGAATTCCCTCGGATTTCTACTGTTCTATGCAGACTTGGTAAGTCAATTAAGATATCAGATACTTTAAAGGAAAAAACTATTTAAAAGAGAAATTTTTTTCCACATTAAAAAAATGGGTTTTATGTGTACATTGGTAGAAAATTGGGCTTTGTTTGATAAAATTTTAGGCAGTCTGCAAATGGAACAACTATATGAGAAGATTAATATTGATGGGATTATGCACATTATTACTTTCCTTATCCTTATTTTACTATTTAAAAAGATAGTCAATTTGAGTGCCAGGATAAAAGCTTTAGAAAAACCTGTTAAACCTGTTAAAATGAATTGTAGAGAAATTCAGATTCAGATAGAAGAAATTAACAGTGAAATTGTTTCAGGATTGGAATTTAAGGTTACAGAAAGAAAGCCTGTTTTCACACAATTACCCTTAATTTATCTGGTAATCATACAGCAGCTACCTTAGGGCACTCGCTAAGGAGGACAGCAGCGGCAGTGAAGGTTAAGTTTTTTAGCTCTTAGCTATTGCTCTGACCTCTTGGGCTTTTAACTCTACAATTGGCTCTGTGTTTGTTATGTAACATGAAGGTTACATCTACACGCTGCAAAGGAAAAAGTTCAAGTAACATATGAAGGAAGACCTATCAGAATTACACCCAGCTTCTCAAAGGAGAGTCTAAAAGCAAGAAGGTCCTAGACAGACCTTTTGCAAACACTAAGGGATCACAGATGCCAGCCCAGAATACTATGCCCAGTAAAGTTTTCAATGATCATAGACAGAAAAAAAATTATTCCATGATAAAACCACATTAAACAATACCTATCCACAAATCCAGCCCTATAGAAAGTACTAGAAGAAAAACTCCAACCCAAGGAAGTTAGCTGCTCTCACAAAAACAAACAAAAAAAAACAGGCAATAGATAGCAACAAATCTCAAAGAAGGAAAATGCATACACACAAACACCACCAACAACAAAAAAATAACAGGAATTAACAATAACTTGTCATTAATATCTCTTACTATCAATGGACTCAATTTGCCCATAAAAAGACATAGGCTAACAGAATGGGTACGAAAACAGGATCCATCCTTCTGCTGCATAAAACAAACACACTTCAACTGCAAAGACAGACATTACCTCAGAGTAAAAGGCTGGGAAAAGACTTTCCAATCAAATGGACTTAAGAAGCAAGCTGGTGTGGCTATCCTAAATTCTAACAACATAGACTTCAAACTAAAATCAATCAAAAGAGATTGGGAAGGACATTACATACTCATCACAAGAAAGATCCACCAAGATGAAGTCTCAATTCTGAATGTTTATGCCCCAAATACAAGGGCACCAACATATGTAAAAGAAACATTAATAAGGCTTAAATCGCACATCAAACTCCACACGTTAGTAGTAGGAGACTTCAACATCCCACTCTCAATACTTGACAGATCTGCCACATTGAAACTTAACAGAGAAACAAGGGATCTAACAGATGTTATGACTCAAATGGACCTAATAGATATCCACAGAATATTCCATCTAACAATAAAGAATATACCTTATCCTGAGCACCCCATGGAACTTTCTATAAAATCAATCACATACTCAGTCACAAAGCAAATCTCAATAGATACAAAAAGGTTAGAATAACCTCCTGTAGTCTATCAGACCACCATGGTTTAAATTTAGATTTCAACAACAACAAAAATTACAGAAGGCCTACAATCTCATGGGAACTGAATAATGCTCAACTGAATCACCAATGGGTAAAGGAAGAAATGAAGAAAGAAATTAAAGACTTTCTACAATTCAATGAAAATGAATGTACTACATACTCAAACTTATGGGACACTATGAAAGCAGTGCTAAGAGAAAAATTCATAGCACTAGATGCCCACATAAAGAAATTGGAGAAATCTCACACTAGTGACTAAAAAGCACACCTATAAGCTCTAGAACAAAAAGAAACAAATCACCCAGGAGGAAGAGATGCCAGGAAATAATCAAATTGAGAGTTGGAGTCAATGAAATACAAACAAAGAGAACAAATCAAAGAATCAGTGAAACAAAGAGTTGGTTCTTTGAGAAAATGAATAAGATAGACAAGCCCTTATCCAAACTAGCCAAAAGGCAGAAAGAGAGAGAGCATCCAAATTAACAAAATCAGAAATGAAAAGGGAGACATAACAACAGACAACGAGGAAATCCAGAGAATCATCAGGTCATACTTCTAACACATGTACTCTTCAAAATTGGAAACAGACAATTTTTCTAGACAGGTACCACATACCGAAGTTAAATCAAGACCAGATAAACAATTTGAATAGACAAATAAGCCCTAAGGAAACAGAAACAGCCAACATCAAAAAGTTCAAAGAGATTCTACTAAAAGCAGGAACAAGACAATGCTGTTGACTCTCTCCATATTTATTCAATATAGTACTTGAAGTTCTCTTGAGTTTCTCTCCATTAAGCTGTTGGCTTGCTGTAAATTGCTTTTATTATGTTTAGGTATGTTCCTTATATTTCAGAACTCTCTAAAACTTTTATCATGAAGGGGTGTTGGATTTTGTCAAAGGCCTTTTCAGCATCTAATGAGATAATCATGCGGTTGTTTTCTTTCAGTTTGTTTATATGGTGTATTACATTGACAGATTTTCATATGTTCAACCATTCTTGCATCCCTGGGATGAAGCCTACTTGGTCATGGTGGATAAATTTTTTGATGTGTTCCTGTATTCGGTTGGGCAGTATTCCATTGAGTATTTTTGCATCAATGTTCATGAGGGAGATTGGTCTGTAATCTTCTAACTTTGTTGCATATTTGTGTGTTTTCAATATCAGGGTAACTGTAGCCTCATAAAAAAATTTGGGCAGGCTTTTGGGAATCTGGTGCCTGTGGTGTGATGCCTTGTGCAGCCTTGGTGCAGTGGGAATGGGCTTTGACTTGCTCAGGCTTAGTGTGCTGGGCTCTACTGACTCCACATGGGAGACCTTGATTTGGGAGAGGTGGGGATGTTGGGTGGCTTGGAAGAGAGGGCTGGAGGTTGCAGAAGGAAGGAGGTGGGATCTGTGGGTGGTATGTAGAGTGAGTAGACAATTTCTTAATAAAGAAAAATGAAAAAAAAGAGAAAGAAATGTCTCATGTCTCAGTGGTTAACAGCATTTTTCTCTTGCAGAGGACCACGCTTCAATTCCCATTACCTACTTAGAGGCTCACAACATTCTTTATCTCCAGTTCCAGAAGAACTGATACCTCTTCTGATCTCTGTGGGCATGACATACGTGTAGTGTGTATACATATGCAGGAAAACTCATACCTGATAAGCATACTATGAAGTTCTTTGGCATGTGGCCAAAGGTCTTGATATCCTACCCCAGATACTTGCTCAGTCTTGTTCATTACCACTCTATTCACAAAAACTAGGAAAAGGATATAACCTAAATAGCTTTCAACTAATGAATGGGTAATGAGAATGCAGTACATATACACTGTGGAATACTATTTATCTGTAAAGAAAATGAAATCTAGAGGCAAAGGGATGGAACTAGAAAATATTGTATTAAGTGAATTAACAAAGACACAGAAAGTCAAATGACACATGTTCTCATTCTTCTGTGATACCTACGTCCAAATCTTCAGATGTGAATATGAAAACTGGCGTATGTGCAGAAACTATGAAAGTCAAGTGGTAGCACAGAGGGGAGGGCATGGGAAGGAGCCCTAGAGTGAAGAAAACAATACACAAATGATGTGAGGGGAAATAGTGAAAACAGGGGAGTTTTTCATTAGAGTGGAGAGAAGGTGGTCAATACAATTGGGGATGGAGGTGAAGTGGTGGAAATAACAGTAAGGATGCTTGAAAAAAGCCATAGTGATTGTGCTGGCTAGTTTTGTGTCAACTTTACACAAACTAGCATCATCTGAGTGGAGGGAGCCTCAACTGAGAAAATGCCTCCATAAGATTGTGCTGTAGGCAACCCAGTAAGGCATTTTCTTAGTTAGTGATTGGTGGGTATGGCCCAGCAAACTGTGGGTGGTACAATCTCTGGGCTGGTGTTTCTGGGTTCTATACAAAAGCAGGCTGAGTAAGCCATGGGGAGCAAGCTAGTAAGAGGTATTCCTTCATGGCCTTGGCATCAGCTCCTGCCTCCAGGTTCCTGTCCTGCCTGATGAACAGTGATATGGAATGTAAGCCAAATAAACCCTTTCCTCCTCAACTCATTTTTGAGTCATGGTTCTTCATCAGAGCAACAGAAACCCTAAATAAGAAAATGATTATTTATCTAAAATTACTTGTATGTGTTCCTCTGTGTGTGTGTGTGTGTGTGTGTGTGTGTGTGTGTGTGTATCTGTACTTTAAATGAAAATTCCCTCAGCTGAGATGTCAATGTTTCTACAAAAAGCCATAGACTGTCTAGCAAAATCCCCAGGACCAGGGATGAAACACTCCCTTTTGAGTTGTTGGTAAGGGGAGTTTGAGAGTCCCAAAACAATATGGGGTATTGACATTGCCCTTGACCATCTCACAGAAGTTGGAGGTAAGTCTCTCTTGCTGAAAATACCATGTGCTTCAGACACCGGACTGGAAGGATCCAAGCTGGAACTGACCTGAAAGTCTGCACCCTGAGGACTAATTTTCATAGTACTTGGTGCTGTGCAAGCAGCCAAGGGAAGGAAACAACAAATACACCTAACCAGCTGTGACATCAAAGTACCACAAAGACCAGCTTGGCAAAAACATCAATAATTATGTACTGTGGAATAATTGTTTTGTACATGTGAAGATGTGTCTTTGCCAAGGTGCCTTCTGATTGCTTTAATAAAGAGCTGAATGGCCAATAGCTAGGTGGAAAGAGGTTGGACAGGACTTCCATGCAGAAAGTGAGGAAGAGAGATGAATCTAGGCATGTGATAGACACCAGGGCACATGGAGAGGAAACAGGAGTTGCAAGATGGAAGAGAGGTAAAAAGTCATGAGGCAAAACATAGATTGATATAAATGGGTTAAGTTATGGGAGCTAGTGGGACAAGCATAAGCTATAGGCTGAGCTTTTCATTATTAATAGTATGTCTCCATGTCATTTTTTAAATTGTGAGCTGGAGGCCCAAAGGAAAAAAACTCTGCCTACAAGTATGCATCATAACTCTTACATCTTGGCCATAAGGAAGAGAATACTGAGGATGGTAGCACATGTGTTTAATCCCAGCATGCAGGAGGCAGAGGCAGGGGGATCTCTGTGATTTTGAGGACAGCTTGGTGTACACAATGGTTTCCAGTCTACCTAGGTCCAGACTGTAAAACCTTGACTCAAAAAAAGGAGATAATGAAATTGAGATGTAATTCAAACCATGATTTTTAATGTACCTATTGTACCATATTGTGTATTTTGGCTCAGTGCTATGCTGGGAAGGATCAAGAAGTGAGTGTAATGTCCAAATTGTCTCCTCTCTGTTCACTGACTCACTTACAAGTTGAGGGGAGCTCTGCTGGCCTTGATGTCTTTTGCCACATTTCTTTTATCATTTTAATTTTTTATATACTTTTTTTAAAATTTTACTTACCAACCCCAGTTCTCCCTCCCTCCCCTTCTCCCACTTCCATGGAAGTTCTCCTCATGCCACCCCCTGGCAATGGGACCAGGTCTTATCCTGGGTACACGAAATGGCTTTATTTTTTAATTCAATTTACATACCAACTACAGATCACACTCTCAACGCTCCTCCATCTCCTCCCTCCTTCGTCCCCAATGCCCCATGCCCTCCTCCAAAAGGGTTAGTCCCTCCATGGGGGAACAGGAGAGCCTGGTACATTATTTTTGGAAGAGAGGAGATGTATGAAGATGGATTAGACGATTCTACACATAGGAAAAACATTCTAATTAAGAGACTTTAAAAACTATTGTAGATGTTTATTTGATACTAGCAATGTGGTCAGTTATCATAAACTATTTCTCTTCATCACAAAATAGTAAGGATTTAAAAAGTCCAAAGGGAAAAATCTAGAAGCTTTAAAAATTTGTTTGAACTGAGCCCTAATTCTTCTCAAAAGTGTCTCCAAAATCTGGAGTAGAATTATCATACTCCATAATGAAATGCTTGAGTTCTTCAACATGTTGCTCACCTATTTCACGCAAACTCTGCTTCATTGCAAACTGTATAGGTTTTCCTAAGGAATGATCCTTTTCAACCAGCCTTTCCACCACCATCCCGAAAGTTTCACAGACTTGTCGGTAAACCTTCTCAATCTCCGTGATTTTTGATGCAATCGCTTTTGAGCGACTGCTAAGCTGGCTGTCTTCACACCATTCTGGGCCAGCTCTTGTGTTTGACTCGGGTTCTTCTGTCTGGTTGATACATAACGGTGCCTTGGATCCCGTCTCAAACTCGGACATTTCAGCCAAGTTGTTTTCTTCTGACTTCTTGGGATTTTCATTATCCCACTTGCTTGCAGCATCAGTCTGTTCCTTCTCAGTCAGCCGGCTGGGGCGTTTTAACACGTTGGATGAAGAACCTGAAGGCACAGTATCTCTTGATGTTTTCAAAAACTGGATGGCTTTCTCTTTACATCGATGTCGAGACTGATGGATGGAGCACATCCTGCTTCTACTGCTGAGACTGGAGCCAAATCTGCTGGGTAGGGAGTCCTTCCTGCCCACACGTGATTCTCTCAAAAAAGGAGCGCCCTGTTTATGGGGAGATCGTTGTCTTGAATAATGGGAAGAATACAAACGCCTTCTTCTAAAGCCGTTTATCATGGCCCTGTATTGAGGCTGTCGGCTTGTGGCATACTCATCTCTTGACCATCGTGAGCCATAAGGGCCTCTTTTGTAGGGTGGGCCACTTCTTGGATTCTGAGAAAAACAGCGGCCTTCATCCCATTTTTGGTAATCCACGTGACAGTAGTATCTACTGTAGCCTCCTTCAGAGGGTCTGGCTAGCAGAGATGGTCTCTTGTCTCCCAGGGGCGGTCTGTTTGGCACAACGGTTGCCATCACTGGGATGGTTCCAAGGAGGCACTTGTTTTCGTGGAAGTTGCTTGTAGTCATACCATCCCTTTGCTTGATTCCCTGGAAGTGGCTTGTAGTCACACCATCCTTCAGACCACATCTTATCTCATGGAAGCCACCGGACTTCTGCGAACAGAAATGTGTACTTCCCTTCCTGTTCACTTTCAATTTATAAGGATACTCATGGCTTAGTTCAAGAATCTGTTATTGTCTAAAAATTAGTCCTTGGAACTCTCCAATACGCACGTTCCACCGCTGCTGCTGAAACCCCACCAACAGCTCTCTAATTAAACTTAGGACCACTCAACAGCAGGGAAATCATGCCTGGTCCTTGAAAGCTAGGAAATTACCTGGGGCTACTGAGGTCATGCGTCCTAGAGGAGAATGCCGTACTACCACTTGACTAAATCAGTACAATTCCTAAGTGAATTCCACTTACTACAAATAAGTGTGGCTCTCACCCCTCACCATAAAAAGCTTCTCCTTGCAACAGAGAGAGACCATTGCACAAAACCACAACCACTCAATTTCATAGAACAAGTGATTGTGGGGTGTCTAGCCCCAAGACACACACACACACACACACACACACACACACACACACACCACACCACACACACACACACACACACACACATATACATACATATATATATATATATATATATATATATATATATATATATATATATATATATATATATATATATCAACTCCTGGGCCTAAGGTTCAGGGAGCATCATTAAGAGGAAGAGGAAATCAAAGGGAAGCTTCACAGTTGATATTTCAACAATATGACTGCCTGAACAAGACCTGAATAAGGACAATACCAATCAATATGCTAACTTGAAAGGGAGAAATCTCATAGGGTTTACCTCTAAAGAAAGAACTACAGACTGCTAAAGAATTAGTCTTCCCCAGGGATGACCCTTTTAACTGGTTACCAATATCAAGTCGTCAGCTCTGAATCATATACATATACAAGAAACACTAAGTAGACTGGGAAGGCTGTATTTTATATTTATGGGTATGTGTGTGTGTGTGTGTGTGTGTGTGTGTGTGTGTGTGTGTGTTGTGTGTTAATTAAGGAAAAGAGATCATAAATTTGAAAAGTAACCAGGAGGAGAGGATATGGAAGGGAAGGAAATAGAAAAGGAAAGGATGTGATTGTATTATCATTTCTAAAAATTTAAAAATTAAATAATATATAAATAAACATTAAAAACATATAAGGAAAAGAACATAAACACATAAAATATTTATTTAACAGTGAACAAATGTAAAAGGAATTAAAATTAATTTATGTAGTAGCAAAAAATCATAATATTCTAATAAAATTCACTAGTGACAAAAATAAAGTACCTTAAAATACAAGCTTATAAAATATTTATTTAACATATTGAACAAATGTAAAATGAATTAAAATTAATTTATGTAACAGGGAAAAATCATAATGTCATAACATTGTATATAGTTTTTCTTATATTAGTTATAACTTTTGTCCTTTTTTTCTTTTTACTAAAATAGAAAAGGGGAAATATGGTGATATTTTATTTGTACTGAAATGTGATTTTATTTGTGTTTAATAAATAAAGTTGCCTGGGGATCAGAGCTAATAGCAAGCCATAGCAGAACCTGGGCCGTGGTGGCAGACACCTTTAATCCAGATCAAATGACAGACAGATCTCTGTGTGTTCAAGAATACAGCCAGCATGGAGACATACGCCTTTAATCTCAATACCAACCACACAAGACCTGGAGGTCTGTATAGACAGGCAGTGATGAGGAGCTCATGTGGTTGGGTTTACAACCAATGAGGAGGCAGAACAAAAAGTCAATAAAAAGACACACAGGATGTAGGTCTCTTTCTGAGGGAAAGGACAGTGGCGGCAAGAAGTGTCATAAGTACATGAGGAGAGGTGGCAGGAGGTTTTTAGGTCTCAGCTCTCAGCTACTGCTCTGACCTCTTGGGCTTTGAACTCTGCATTTGGCTCTGTATTTCTTATTTAATAAGACTCCTCATCTACATACTCCTACGAGAAAAAGTTTCTTCCTTAAAACTCCTCAACTGCATGTTCTATCATTAATACAGAAATTCTAATCATTTAGAGAGTTACAGGTTGTCATGCTCTGGACCACAGACATGCTGTCTAGCTGCAGGTCTGCACCGCTTTCTCCAGCCCACATGGATGTGCTACCCAGCTCAGCCCTGCATCCCACACTCCAGCCCAAGAGACAGGACACTACATGTCTCATAAAGCCTATGCTTCATGAGACAGGACACTACATGTCTCATAAAGCCTATGC
The DNA here is from genome assembly GCF_949786415.1 of Peromyscus eremicus. Lineage (NCBI taxonomy): Eukaryota > Metazoa > Chordata > Mammalia > Rodentia > Cricetidae > Peromyscus > Peromyscus eremicus. The sequence continues at coordinate 487,918 of NW_026734349.1, forward strand.
TTCCTGGGCTTCCACAGCATTGTAGCCATCAGGACCCCCAGCTTCACACCCATATCAGCATGAAGCAACCAAGAATGATTTCTACAGCCTTTGTCACTTACCCATCTTTCTATATTGAACTTTCCAGCCTAGGGGTGGAATGTCCCTTTAAAAATGTTCTATTATTGTATAACTTCTGCCCATGATCCTGAAATATATACACTATCAGATATTCTCCTCATGTACTTATGACAATTATTCTGTATACAAGCCTTGCTATGTATACCCTGACACAGGTTATTACTGTCCTCACATAGCTCAATGGTTTAATATTGCCTTGATTACAAATTTAAACTAGGTAAGCTTCAACTGCAGCCTTGGCCGCACAGATGCTCGTGACTAACTCAGGTAACTCCTTATCTAACAATGCCTCTTGAAAATACAATTTAACTCAATTAATACCACCAATCAGAGATTAATAGAGTTAATGTTTCAAACTATTCATTTCTTTATAACAACTGAGACTCATAGTATTCAGACACACTTGACCATATTATGTGGTACTAGTTAATGATAGATTTTTTATGTTATTCCGTTGCTCCCTTTTTGGGACAGAGATATTCTAACTTACACAACTATTCCTATTAGATAGTTATACTAATTCTCAACTTACCATTTACAGAGACTATAAATTATAAATATATATTATTATTGATACAAATATTAGGTATCCATATTAATTAACCATTACTTTTTATTTTTCAAGTCAGTCATCTTCATATTTAAATTTATCCACATTTTTTACTGCCCTAGAGAGAATTAAACATTATCCTTTTTTTTTTACTAAACGCAAAAACCAGAACTGCTATAAGCCAAAGGAAAATGTAATGGAATTCACCTACTATCACAAAAGCTACTACCTTGAAAAGTCAAGGACATTTCTAAAGGTCAAGCCGTGACTTAAGAAATCTTGGTGACATTTTAGCTTTTGTATATATATTAGCTGATTCCTGCAATGATTTCCTTGTATGCTATGTATGCTTCCAAGAACTCATAACAGTGTATCTTATCTGAAACACCTATCAAACATCCAGGGTCAAACAACCTCCTGAATTAAGGTAAATTAAGCTCAGACCTTCCTTTCTTATACAACCTTAGTGGTATTCATACTAACATTTTAGACTCCTAACATTTACCTAACCACCTTTAGGAATGAAGTTTGAGCACATAAATTCCCTTTGTCTGATATATTGACCCATTTTAGCTCTTAGTAGACCTCCTCCTTTACCACTCCCCTTTTGAGTTGTTAAAGAAAGCCTGATGGTCACTGCCTGAGGAAAACTCTTGTCTGCTTTTATGACCCAGTAAGATTTCAAGCCTGGTGACCTGGCTTTAGCTAGAGTAGTACTATTGCATGGGTATATGACTGTAAACCTCAGAGACTTAGAGAGGACATTTTGAGGGTTTTGACTGGAGAGGATTTTGACTGGAGAACTAGATGGAGAACTTGAGGGTGAGATGGAAGATGAAGAAGAGCCAGATGGGGAAGAACAAGACGGGTAAGAACAAGATGAGAAAGACCAAGATTGGGGTAAAACTAACATGAGAGAATTAAGAATTCAGAACATAGAGGGGGCAGTAGACAGAAGCAGCGAGAAATCAGGCAAGAAAGGAGCTAGGCATGAGTTTGAACTGAAGCTGTATAGGTAACAGTATAAGGGAAACGGACTAAGAGCGCAGTGTACTTGGATTCTTTCCCCAAAAATAATTCTTGCCGTTTGCAGGATCTCTTCTGGGCCCCTGTGAAGAATAGTATTAAGTCTGGTTCTTAATAATATTTGAGAATTTTCATTATTAAATTCACTATGCATAGAAGTTACTGTAGTAGAACAAGTTTATCAAAGGGAAAACTTGAAATTTCTTTTAAATATTACCATTTTAGAGCACTCATTCATGTATGTATAAACTACCCTATTTATCTTAAATAGATTACCTGAACTAAACATAGTCATTGTAAGATAAATCGAGAAAGTTATTTTGTGCTGACATTAGAATTGCCAAGCTAATTCTCAAAAAGTGTATATTATCTGATTTGATATTCATATTTCCTGTCCATTTTACCCTACACCAAGTTCTTCATGCCTAGCAGCATTCATGCTGGTATGCAAATCCAATGTTTTCAAGGACCTCAAATGACCAACATGAAATTCAGATGAGTGAGTCAAAGATACATGAGAGTTATGATATGTGATAGTATTCAGATAAACACAGGGAACTATAAAATTAGACAAGAAGCCAATTTATCCCAGATTGTAGGAAAGGAATGGGTTTCCTAGAGACAGATATATTTAAAATTCAAAGTAGTGGGATAAATTGGGGCTAAACAATGGAAGGCATTGTGAAGTGTTCAGAAACTCCAAGGAGAAAGCATGTGCCAAATCACTAAGGCAATGGCACAGGAAGATAATTTGAGGACAGGAAAGTGCCCCAGTGCTTCTGAATGATGCAAGCCTGAGTGTCTGTGGAGGCAAAGGGAAACAGAAATCCTTCACAAAAACAAATACAGCACTGAAATAATTAAACAAAACCTTTCACCCAGCAACAACAAAACTGCTCAAAGGAAAACTGGTAAAATATGCAATAATCAAACCAAGTTTCTCTATCAGTAAGATAACATCTTCATCCATATCCTTAAAAATACACTTTCTCAGTATATTAATGGCTATATAAATCTGACCTCTCAAAGAATCAACTTGACCAAGGGTTTCAAAACTCATTCTATACAACTCTGCCACAGCTGGATCTTTAGAATGAAAGTGAATGGCCCATGGGGAGCCACTAATTTCAAACATTATTCACTTGGTGCCTTCAGAAGATTGTATGACCTTCCAAAAGCAATCCAAATATGTAAATGTTATAGGACCCAACATGTAAACCGTGACAAACAGAACAATTGTTTAAGGCTGCATTTGGGAGTCTAGCTGTGTCTGTGTTGTGAATCTGTGAACTTAAGCAAAAGCAGATAAGAGTATTGGAAAAACAACTTGCATCTGTACTATAAGGAGATTATTTTTCTTCTTTTTATTGTCTACACAATAAATATCTATATATAATAGGTACTTCCATAATAAGAGCATTGCAGTAAGTATTATTAAGCAATCACAGATGTATTTCAGCATACAGAAAGACATTCACAGATGTTGTCACAAATTTAGCTACAAAATCCCAGGACAGGCCATGCTAAAAATGCAGAGTAGCATTTGTAATATCAATTCCAGGCATCCTCTGTTCTATTTAAACAACATTACTTGTTCTTTCCCTAACACAATCAGCAGTGATTTGCTGGCCCGCAGGCTCTGAGGAGCAACGGTCCGGATCATCCTTTCTCACTCAGTTAGGAGGCTCAAGCAGATCTCACTGCAACACTGGTGGTAGCCTGACAACAGGTACCGTCCTGGTGCAAGAGGGACCCAAGAGCACAGTCTCCTAAGCACCCCTTGCCTTTCCCAATCATGGTGCCACTTCCAAAGTCCTTATCATGGCCGCCAACAGTGGGCACCAGACTAGCTAGCACTCTTGACCCTAAGGAAGAGGAGAGGATCCTCAGCATCCCTCCTCATTCAGAAAACTTGGATGTTTGCCCTGCAGCTGCATGCAGAACGGCCAGTTGAGGCAGCTTGAGACTGGCCCGTGCAGGCCCGAGGACAGTCATTCCAAGGGCCCCTCCTGAGAGCTGCTGGATTGCTGAGGCCAACTGTCACTCGAATTCTGTGTGCTCCTACCGGACATGTCCGCAGTTCTCAGGAAAGGACAGCCTCTCTGACAGGATACTGCTTAGATGCCGCTTGCCGTGAGTCACCATTGCCAAGTATATTCCCTACCTCTTGAGAGGGGTAATTTCCCATTTCCCTTTTTCTTGTTCAACTACCTTATTGGCTAAATGGCCAGACGTGTGGAGAGAGGTCAGCGAGCCTCAGCCCAGACGTTGCCCTCTGACCGTAGACTGCAATTTTCCCAGCTTCCCCAGCCTGGGACCCCCTTCACTGTCCCCCAAAGAGATGGTGACCATAGACCACAGTTTTCCCAGCCTCCCATGCCCTTCAGTGTCCCCCAAAAGGATGATTGTAGCTAGAGTTTTCCTGCCTGGCCCACAGTCAGGACAAATCTCTCTCACCTGCCAGTCCCACAGCCACTCAGACCCGACCAAGTAAACACAGAGACTTATATTGGTTACAAACTGTATGGCCATGGCAGGCTTTCTGCTAACTGTTCTTACAGCTTAAATTAATCCATTTCTATTAATCTATACCTTGCCACATGGCTCGTGGCTTACCGGCATCTTCACATGCTGTTTGTCATCGTGGCGGCTGGCAGTGTCTCTCTGACTCAGCCTTCCACTTCCCAGCTTTATTCTCCTCCTTGCCCCACCTATACTTCCTGCCTAGCCAACGGCCAATCAGTGTTTTATTGATTAATCAGCAACACATTTGCCATACATCCCACAGCAGATGATGACCATAGACCGAGGTTTTTCCAGCCTCCCTGACCTGAGACCCCCTTAAGTGTCCCACAAAGGGATGATGACACCTCACCCCACTGGGGGAAGCACTGGACCAGCATAAAAGACCCAAGGGACTTTGCACCTCCAGGGCGGTTCGACTGACTAGACATAAGTTCAGGAGCCAGAAGCCCTATGAGGACAAAACATTCAAAGTCCCCGACTCATGGACTGCAGATAGTCTGCAGAGTCTTAGGGCTTCTATAATGAGTACATCCAATAAGAAGACCCTGGACCCCATAAAAGAGCTGAAAGAGAACAAGGGAGGAAAAGTTCCACTTTTGCGGGAGGTTCCTGAGTGCAGGAGTAACCCACTGAGCAGGAAACCCAGACCATCTGCCTTACAGCCTGCCACCAGGCCCATACCTAGGAAGGTGAAAAAAAGCATGACTATGTCTACTGTGTTTAAAAAGCCTATGGACTCCAGAGTAAGTGCAACATCTTCAGGACACTGTGCTGGAGATGCTAGTGAAAAGTTCAAAGATGACACAGTGCCTGGACCATCTTCTGCTGACTCTCCCACTGACCAACGTGGACTGGTATTCTCCCCACTTATTCAAGGCTCTCTGCAAACTTCCCCACATACCCATGGAGCTCTGGGATGTTCCCCTTCTTCCCAAGATGCTCAGGAACTATTTCGCTCCACCCAAGAGGTTCTGGGAGGACTCCAATGTGACCACGGAGCTATGGGCCATTCCACATCTGCGCAGGAATTCCAGAGACCTCCTGCTTGTGCTCGAAGGAAAATCAAACATATCTCCTCTTCCAGAAGGGGTTTCAGAAGTCCATCCTCTAACCATGGGGTCACCAATCATTCCAGTTCTTTCCCAAAGAGTTTTAGACAAGGCCCTTCTGATCAAGGGGGCCTCCAACAGGCCCCATCAGACAAAGAGGCTTCCAAACCTTTTCTAAAAGGGGGCCTCAGTGATTTCTCATTTTCCCAAAATGGATTGAGTCCCACCACCTCTCCCCAGGGGACTTTCACACCTTTGACAGCTGCCAAAGATGGCTGGAGAGCTACTCCCTCTAATGAAGACAGTCAAGGACTTTTCCACTCTCCCCGAAAGGACCCTAAGCAACCCAATTCTGCTGAAGTGAGTTTGAGTCCTGCCTCCTCTGACCAAGGGAATTTCATAACTTTACCATTAAAGCAAGAGGGCTTTAAATGTCCTGCACTACTAAAAAATGAGCTCAGCTCTTCCATTACAGCCAAAAGCCTTACGGCAAACACTATTCCCCAAGTGTGCTTCACACCACCCATCCCTGGCCAAGCACAAACAAAACTATCCACATCTATACCAGGAGCTCAAGGACCTTTGCCATCTTCAGAAGGGGTCCTAGAGTGTTCCATATATATGCATGAGGTGTTAGGAACTCCCAAGTCTGCCCAAGGGACTCTTGGGCCTTCTCAACACACACAAAGGGCTCTAGCGCCTTCACCATCTTCCTCAGAGGTTCTGAGTCCTCCCATATCTGTCAAGGGGACTCTAGGATTGTCCACATCTAGAGTAGAGGGTCCAAGACCTATTCTCTCTCACAAAAGGAGATTCAAACCTTCTGTTATGAAACGGGACCCTACACATTGCCACTGTAGCCAAAGGAGATGGAGAGATGCTCCCTTTAAACAAGGGGATTTCACAGTGTCCCTATCAGACCAAGAGGGCTTCAAATATCCCCTGCTGGCCAAAAAGGCCATCCTGTCTCATCATCGGGCCCAACATAACCAAACATATTCCAAGATATTTTAAGTGAGCCACACATTGCCACCGGCCCCAATGGCTCCTGGACATTCCTCATTAACATGAACAAGTCCATCCCCTTTCCCATCTTTGAAAAAAGATGATAAATCTCACCTATATACACAAGCATCTCTGGAACTGAGCACATCAGCACAAGGCTCTTTAGATCATTTACCATCTACTCAAGAGCCTGAGCAAGATCCCCTTTATGCAAAACCCACTTTAGAACAGCCCACATCTGCACAGGAGACTGAAGGACATTCAGTTTCTACCTTGTGGACTCTGGGATCTAATCAAAGTGCCCAGAAAGAACTAGGAGATTTTCCAACTGCCCAAGTACCTCTGATAATTTCCTTATCTATGCAAGGAACTCTAGCATTTGGTTCATCTGCACAAGAGGCTTTGGGTCCTTCCCTATCTGCCCAAGGGCCTCTAAAACTCTCCACACCCACACAAGCAACTGTAGAATCTCTGCCATCTTCTCAAATGGCTTTGAAACATCTAACTTATTCCAAGGAGGTTCCAAGATATTTTCTGTCTGCCCAAAGTACTTTTCAAGGTTCAGGAACTTCCAAAAAAGCTATAGGACCTTTCCTACACAGCCATGAAACTCAAGAACCTTTTTTGTCCTCAGCAGAGGATGCAGAACATTCACCATCTGCACCAGATGCTCAGGAATATCCTCTATCAGTTCCAGGGACTCTAGAACATTTGCTGTCTTCTAAAGGGAATAAAGAACTCACTACAATGTCAGAAAAGACTTTGCCTGTGAAAACCTTCCAAAGGGCTCTGGAACCTTCATTACATTCCTCTCCTTCTGTCCATGGTCCTAGAGAGACTTCACTATATAACAAAATGCCTAGAGGACTTTCCTTACATGCTCCTGGTGATACAGAACTTCTGCTCTCTGATCATTGGCCTCTAGAACTTAGTATATCTGCCCAGAGTCCTCTGAGTCCTTCAGCATCTACCAAAGTAACTCTAGAGTCCTTGTCATCTTCTGGAGACATCCTAGGAACACTCCAATCTACACAGAGTTGTCATGGGCAATTGTCCCATGTAGGAGGTACTTTGGAAACTTCATCTTCTCTAGGGAGTTCAGTGTATCGACCCTGTGCTCCAAAGCCTCTGTGACTTTCCTCTTTACCACAAGGGAATCAAGCAACTTCTCATTGACCACAAGGATCTTTGGGTTCCTGCCTATCTACACAAGGGACTAAGGAATGTCCACATCTACACAAAGGGCCAAAGGACATCCTCCATCTTCTCAAGGGCTTTCAAGCACATCCTCTCACACATAAGGTAGAGTAGCACATTTACCATCTATGCCAGTGTCTTGGGGACCTACCCACCTTGCCCAAAAGATGGTAGGAACTTTGAAAACTGCACAAGGGTCTCCAAGATTTTCTATAACTGCACAAGAGTCTCTAGAAACTTTGCCACCTTCCTGGGAGACTCCAGGATATTCATCATCTGCACCAGGTGCAGGCAAATCTTTGACAGCTATGCCAGGATTTGTGGTATCTGATGAAGGGACTCTGAAGCTTTCCCTATCTACCCAGGCAACCTTGAGTCCTTTCCTTTCTTCCCAAAGCCTTTGGGAAGCTTCCCTGTCTGTAGAAGGGACTTTGAATCTCTCCACACATACACAAAATACTCTAGGACCTTCTGTTTCTTCCCAGAGACCTCTTGAGTCTTTGCAGTCTGCCCAAAAGGGTCAACAAACAGATTCATCAGCTGCAGATTCTTTCGGATCTATGCCTTCTTCAAAAGCACACATGGTAATTTCTTCATCTGGACAAGAGACTCTAAGATCTACAATATCTTCACTGGGACCTTAGGTAATATCTTTATCTGTTCAAGTAAGTTCAGGACCTTTGTTATCTTGACAAGAAGCTGGAGGACCTTGCCTGCCTTCACAGGGAACTCCTGAAGTTTGTACATGTACACATGGAGCTCTAAGGATATCCACTTCTTCAATAGGAGATTTGGGGTATTTCCCATCTACTCCTGTGACTATAGGATCTTCTTCACCTGCCCAAGTAAATTTGGGAGTGTCTCCACCTGTATCATTGTCTCTGAGACCTCTCTTCTCTGCCCAGGGTGTTCTAGGAACATCCACATCTGCCCAAGGGGCTATGAAATTTTCACCAGCAGGCCAGGGGAATAAAGAGCCTTTGCCATATGCCCAAGACAAGCTGAGACTCGAGTCTCCTTCCCTGAGAACTTGGGAACCTTCCCAATTTTCCCAGGAGAAAGAGTCTCTAGGATATTCACCATTTGCCCAATGGTCTCCAGAAACTTCCACATCTTCCCACAAAGTGCTAGGCCCTTCTTATGATCGAGGGACTGTAGCAGTTTCCATCTGTCCCAGGAGATGGACTTTCTCCCTCTGCTCAGGGCATACTGCGAACTTTCCCATCTTCCCACATTAGTCTAGACACATCATATGTCCAGAGGTCTGTAGAGGCTTCATTAGATGTGCATGATGCTCTACCACTTTAGCCTCATTTTCCAGGATATGTGGGACTTTCCCAACATATTCAAAAGACATCACAAAGTTTGCCATCTCCCCAAAAGGTTTCTAAATTTTCTTAGTCTTCATCAGGGACTCTAGGAATCTTGTCACCCGTCCCAGGTTCTCTGGAACATTCAGTATCTGCCCAAGGTGCTGTGTGCCTACATGACTCTGACCAACCAATTTAGGCATCTTCAACAACTCTCCACAAAACTTTTAAATTTTCTCCATCTTCTGAAGGTTCAGTTGGACCTACTCCACTTGTACCAGGGACTTTGGAATCTTTATTATTAACCCAATTTTGTCTGAAATTGTCTAGATCTGCCCAAGGAGCTCTGAGACCTTCACCATCTCAGAAAGGGTGTTTAGGAGATTCACTATCAAGCCAAGGCTCACTGAGAAATAACCATAGCAGCACAAGAGTATATAGGACATTCAAATCCTGATCAAGGGTCTCCAGAAACTTCCACATCTTCCCAAGAGAATCTTGGCCTTTCTTTAGCCCAAGAGACTTTAGCATATTCATCAAGTGCTTCAGCATATTGTGGACTTTCCCAATCTTCAGAAGGTACTCTAGGAACATCGTCATCCACCAAAAGTGCTAGGGAAACACCATCATCTGCCCAAGAGTCTCCAGAAATGTCCACATCTTCCTAAGAGGGTATAGTCCCTTCTTTAGCCCAAGATGCTTTAGCACATTCACCATCTGCTTCAGGAGATTGTGGAATTTCTCAGTCTTCAGAAGGTACTCTAGGAATATCACCATCTACTCGAGTTGCTAGGGATACCACCTCCTCTGCCAAAGAGCCTCCTGAAATTTCCACATCTTCCCAAGACTATCTTGGACCTTCATCAGTCAAAGAGGCTTTAACACATTCCTCATCTCCTCCAGGAGAATGTGGACTTTATCATTCTTCAGAAGGTTCTCTAGGAACATCACCATCTACCCAAGGTGCATGAGAAACACCACCATCCATTCAATGTTATACAGACTCTGCATCGTCTACTCAAAGTGTTTTAGGAATCCAGGCTCCTTTGGAGTGGTCTCTGTGTCCTTCCCAATTGCCACTAGAGACATCAGAAACTTTGCTATCTTACCAAGAGCTTTATAAGACTTTAGAATCTGTCTCCAGGTCTCTGGAAACTTTGGCCTCTGTCCTAGAGTCCATGAGACTTTCCCCTTCTGACCAAGGTGCTTTGGGCCCTTCTCTCCTAGAGACCCTGAGACTTTCCCCATCTGACCAAGGTGCTTTGGGCCATTCTCTATCTGACAAAGTGATACTGGGATCATGAACAATTCCCCAGGAAAATCTGGAAACTTCTCTATCTGATCAAGGGTCTGTGAAATCTGCCCCATCTCAAATGGGGCCTCTAAGACCTTCCCTAACAGACCAAGGTTTACAGGAAGTGTCTTTGGATGAAAGGAGTCCTACAAGATTCACCACCTCAGCAAATCTATTTAGGAAATGCGTTGTCTACACAAGGGGCTCTGGGACTATCCACATCAGCACAAAATTCTCTTGGACATTCATCATCTGCTCAAGCATCTCCAGATACTCCCTTGTCATCCCAAGAGTCTCCAGGTCCTTGTTTGGACAAAGGATCTTTAGGACAGTCATCATCTGATTCAGGGGATCTTAGACTTTCTGGATCTACCAAGGGGACACTAGGAACATTGCCATGTACCCAAAGTACTCCAGACATACCATCTTCTACCCATGGGATTATAGAAACTTCACTACCTTCCCATGATTCTCTAGGAATTCTACCTCCTTCAGTGGAGACTCCTCAACCTTCCACCCTTATGCCAGACCCATCAGATATTTTCCCCCCTACCAAAGAGATTTGTAATATGTCAGACCAATCCCCAGGAACTTCAGAAACCTTGCCATCCACCCTAGGGTCTCTGGGACTCTCAATATCCTCGCAACATTCTGTGGGATATTCTGTCTCTGAAAAAGAAATTTTGAAACCATCAATATCTCCTAAGGAAACTCTGGAACCTTCTTCATCTGAACAAGGGTCTCTGAGACCCACTGCATCTGCATCTAGGACTGTACTATCTCTCTCAGAACAAGGTTGTCAGAAAATATCTTCAGGTGTACAAGGAGATTCCGATGTTCTCCTTCTGACCAAAGGGAATTCGGTGATGTGCCCTCTAATCAAGAGTAGGCCAGAACTTCAATTTCTGCCCTAACAAACCCCCGACATACGCCTCCTACCCATGGTGGCTTCAGTCCTTACAAGCCTGTCAAATTGAAGTTCTGTTAATGTTCATCTCAAGAGGGGAGCCTGAGCCCTACTCTCTCTTACCATGGCATCTTCAGATCTTCTTATCCACAAGCTGGCCTCATATTTTCCCACTTTGTGTCCCACATGAAAAATGGGAGTTTAGAATGTTTCCTTGTCATCAATCATCTGTCAAAACTTTGACCTCCATTCCATGCTATATAAAATAAATCTTTTTTAAAAACTTCAAAGGTTCCATGGACAAAGAAAAGTCTCATCTTAGTTTTTGTCTCCTCAAAAAGAAGGTATGCAGCATCAATGGGTAAAAAGAATCGAAGCCACAGTATATGCTCTTCCCGAAGACCTTGTGGAAGTAAAACCCAAGATGGTCATAACCGTGTTTGCCTGTTTGATGGGCCGGGGGATGAAGAGAGTGTAAAATAACCAATCTGAACAGAACCAAACTTACTCACAGGTGCATGATTAGCAAATCAGCTATTCCCAATGGAAGTGCTCATGGCTTAAGGAATTCTTGGTCATTTAAAGGACTTTTTATTTTCATTAACAAGACTAGCTCATCATGACAACCTTCGGGCAAAGACTTTTAGTAACAAGCAAATCCTCTTTCCCTATGAGTGGGATCTGTTCAGGACACCTGAACATGCTCACAGCTGACCACATGCTCTCTCCTCCTAGAATGTTGCCCTTGACATTTCCTGTTGCTGTGTAATATCTCTCTGAGTACCGTTGCACTCTTAGGGTGTCCGTCTCTTGAGACTTCTTATATAGGCACATAAGGAACAGTATCAGCTTGCCATTTTGCTTTCCTTGCTCAACCAGTTTTTGCTGGAGAACTGTGGGCAGACACCATGAGGAGATGAGTGTCCCTTGTTCACTTGTAGTGCTGAAAATCTGCTGAAGTAACTGACTGTGCAGAATGGACTAGACCTTTTCTCATTCTTTTATTCTTAAAATCAGTATCTTTTTACAGTATTCTTTCTACATGATTATTTTCTATACATTTAAGAATATTTTGATTACAGTCAACAAGACTGCTGATCTGCGACTTAATTTAAAGGGACTTCAAGATAGTAAAAAAGAAAAGAAAAGAAAAGAAAAGCATAAACCATAGACTCAGGAAAATGAACCCTACAGTTGTATTTCCCCCTCACACCCAGGCTTAAATCAGATGAAATATTTGGTCTTCAATGAGTCCATTCGACACATGCTTCTTTAATTTTGTAATCTTTGTTACAAAACTCTCTTTCAATCTGAAATGCTGTTGAATATGACACTTTTGAGGAGAGAGTGAGCTCAGAGTTTAGACAGGGATTCAATGAGCAAAGTATGCTAAGTGTACCATAGATTTTTAAAGGTAACACCTGTAACAAGGAGACTTACTTGGTCACACAAAAGGGAAAGTATGTATGTCAGACTTGATGTTCTCTTCCTTTGTCAATCTTTTTTGCTATAGTTCTCAAGGGTGTTATGTTAATCTTACTCTGAAAAGTGATGTAATCTGGTACCAACATAGTAGTCCAAATAAAGGCATTTGCATTGTAATTAGTCTCTCAAGTTTTTTTATTTGTTTTGTTTTAAAGGTTTGTTTTTAGTCCTATTGTGTTTTGGGTAGAGGGGTACCTATGTCCTCCAGAGAGGGCATTGGTTTCCCTGGATCTGGAGTTTCAGTTTGTTGCAATATACTTGATGAGGGTGCAGGCCATCAAACTTGAGTCATCTGAAAGCACAGCCTGTGCTCTTAATGGCTGAGAGGTGGTAAGATGGGCCATCCTGAGCAATGCAGGGAGTATAGAAGCATCATGTAGCCTCTGTCTACACAACCATGCTCCTGGTTGTGTCCACCAAAAATATCTCAATCATGGCCTATTGGCCCCTGGGATAAAAAAAATGAACCTCAGCTGACAAGCACAGGGTTAGATGCCCTTTTAAGGTTTTGCTTGATTAATAACATGAAGTCCAGTACTTTTAGAATCTAGTTACATGACAGCATTATAAAATAGTTTGGATAAACATGATGACATACACCTGTTGTTACAATGCTTGGGAGGCTGAGGCAGAAGCATGGCCAGTTCTAAGACAGCCTCAGCAGCTTGGTGAAACCGTGTCAGAAAGAAAGAAAGAAAGAAAGAAAGAAAGAAAGAAAGAAAGAAAGAAAGAAAGAAAGAAAGAAAGAAAGAAAGACGGAGAGAGAGAGAGAGACAGAGAAGGAAAGAAGGAAAGAAAAAGAAAGAAAGAAAGAGAGAGGCTTTGTACTGGTGACACATGCCTTAAATAACACCCAGCAATCAGAAGGTAGAGGAAAGTGGATCTCTGTGTGTTTGGAAAGTGCCTAGTCTACAGAGTGAGTTCCAGGACAGTCAGGGTTACACACAGAGATCTTGTCTCAAAAAAGGCAAAGAAAATGATAAAGAGAAAAGAAAGCAAGAAACTTAATTATACGTTCTATCTGAAAGTTTGACAAGGTCTTTCTAAATACAGCACAATTTCTAAAGACATAGAATATAAGAATGAATCATTTGATAAATCTCCTTTAGGGGTGACAAGGTTTTTCTTTTCTTTATTTTTTATTGTTTTTGAAATTCACTAGTTAGGAATCTTAACGGAATGAGTGAAGGTCAGGGAGAGATTCTGCCTCAAAAAATAAAATAATTTGAAAATCTAGTAAATAGAAAAACTACATTAAGCAGAAGAGCAGCCAGGTATGATGGCATTTGCAGGTGGGGTATAGCCCAATCATTGAGAAACAGATTGAATCATCAACAGGAATGAACCTACTTTGTCTTTACTATAAGATGGCTTTTGAGCCTAAGATGGAGGCAGCCTGGTTCATCAGCTGGGGAGATGGTTCAGCAGTTAATAGCCCTTGACACTCTTGCAGAGGAGCAGCATTCCCTTACCAGCACACAAATGGCAGCTCCTAAGGGCCTAAACCTCCAGTCCCAGGTGATAGGATGCCCTCTTCTTGTCTCTGTGTGAACTGCATGCCTCTGTTACAATTAGGGCCTACAGGGAAAACATTCAAACTCATAAAACAAATCAGATAGTTTTAAACATACAGAAAAATTAAAAATAATTAGCACATAAATTTTTATATGGTGAATGTTTTACCATATAAAACATTCTATATATTAGAGCACGGTGTATGTGCCTGATACCCACAGTAGCCTGAAGAGCTTGTCAGATCCCCAGGGACTAGAGTTACAAACAGCTATGAATCACAATATGGGTGCAGGAAATAGAACCTCAATCATTTGGATGAGCATCCAGAGCTCTTAACCACAAAGCCATCTTCCCAGGGCGCCCCCCATGCACCACATTACTATTTATTTATTTATTTATTTATTTATTTATTTATTTATTTATTTATTTTTGTTTATTTAGACAGAGTTTCTCTGTGTAGTCCTGGCTGTCCTGGACTCACTCTGCAGACCAAGCTGGCCTAGAACACAGAGATCTGCCTGCCTCTGCCTCCTGAATGCTGGGGTTAAAGGCATGCAGCATCCCTGCCCAGCCACATATTATTTTAAATTAATTATTTAGACAAGCTTTTGTGTATGCCAGGCTAGCCTCTGACTCACTGGGGGGGTCATTGAAACTTCTGATCTTCCCTGCCTCTACACTCTAAGTATTGGATTTATAAGCTTGTGCGACCATGCTTTGTTTACTTGGTACCGGGAATCTAACTCCAAGGCTCTGTGCTCCTGCACTATACCAAATGTGCTATTCTCAGCCCTAAGCATTCTCCATACTCCGCTTATGTGTATGGGTGTTTTGCCTGCATATGTCTGTGTACCTGATACTTACAGAGGCCAAATAGGGTGTCAGAGCCCCTGGGACTGCAGTTGCAAATGGTTGTGAACCACCTTGTGATGGCTGGGAATTGAACCTCGGTCCTCTGGAAGAGCAGTCCTTACTCTTAATTGCTGAGCCATTTTTCTAGCTCTACTAAGCATTCTTTTCTAGTAAGGAGAGAGCAAAGGATTTGTGCCACAGGAGACCCACGCAAAGCCATTTAGGTCTATGCCTGTCCAGGTGATCGACAGAGTAAAAGGCTTTTGACTTGTGAATGGCCATTACTCCCTAAGGAAAAAGAGAAGAAAAACTAAGCAAATCAGGAAGGGCTTCTGCAGACCAGTGAAGACCTCTTATCCAAGCCCAGGGGTCTCTGGGGAAATTTCCCTTGAGAGGTGATAGGAATTGAAACCATGGCCCCATGGTCCTGCATGCCTGGCAGGACACTTACTCATTTCCACCTAGTCATTTCTGGGTCATATGTCCTACGTGACCCATGACCCCGTAGTTGTGTAAGCATGTGGCACAGCCACATGATCTATGGGCATGCGTGGAACAGCCACATGGGCCTGTGTGCACAGGTGGGACTTGGCCTTTAAAAGACCGCCCCTATGTACCCCACCCCGTTCACACATGTGTCCTTTCAGCAGGCCTGATCACACCTATCCTTTTCTCCTTGTCGTATAAAACTCTTGTTAGTGGATTCTGTTGTGTTTCGTCACTTTTCCTCGCAGGGTGAGAGCGCACCTAAAAACCATCAGGAGTAGTCTCAAGCTCCCTTCACTTCCCACTTCCTAAGAGATGTAATTGCACCTGAGTCTTTGCCCCTCCCCCAAGCATCCCTCTCCAGGAGAAGGCAATAGGGATATTGTGAGATTTCTTGCTGCCCTGGAAAGCAAAGAAAGACACCTCCTTGTCCAGGAGAAAGAACCTCATGGGCTCCAATGCTCTTCTTCCCCTCCCCTCTGAGTTATCTATTTCTACCCAAACAGTCAGGAAGTGAGTGAGAGATAAACAAGCCTGTGAAGTCAGGGCCTTTGAGCCAAGGCTGGGCACATCAGCAGGCCCTTGGTCAAAAGGGGAACATCAGCTGGGAAAGAATACTGGGGGTTGGGACTGTAGGGAATGGAGGCAGAAAACTCCACACTGATGGAGGCATTTAAAAGCCAGTTGAGGGGCTGCTGGTGTGGCTTGGCATGTCTGAGAACCTGGGTTCCATCCCCAGCTCCTCATTAAGAAAAGGCCATTTTAAACCACTCCTGCCTTGGGATTTCAGTGCCTTTACTCTTTTACTTTCTACCACGGATCTGGTTTCAAAAGGATACTCCTGACTGAGACATCCCTAAGGAAAACAAATGAAGGAAATATTTTACAGAAGCCTGTTTCAAACAGGACTTTCTTTCTGTTGTAATTTTGATGGTGTGACCTCCTAGGCTTTTGCTGGTGCTGGAGACAATGCCCTGCCCAAGGCCTAGAGATAGTAAACACCTGCTTGGGCTACTGCCTTTCACATGTAAAATAACCAGAAGCTAACTCACCTTCCATCCCAACCCTTCAGGAGTATTTCCCTACCCTAATCTCCCTGGGGCCGGTTACTAGGTAAATCTGGCCTCACCCACTGAAACCATTCAAATTAGCCAGTCTTTAACCTGAGGACCTAGCCTAACCCCCTTCTTACCTATAGAAATCACAACAAAGGGGCTTTTCTACAGCCCCCAACCCATTCCTTCTTCATATCAACCCCCATCCCGCCCACCCTAGTGCTTCCCACTGTGGCCAACTTCTCTCTTAGGACCTACGAACTATATAAATGTGTTCTCAAGAATCTCTATAGTAGAATCGGAGTCCCTCTTCAGGCATGCAAGAATATATGCAGAACACTCATACATAAAATATAAATAAAATTTTAAAAATCGCCATCTTGGGGCTGGAGACTTGGTTCAATGAATAAGAGCACTGGCTGCACTGCCAGAGGACACAGGTTCAATTTCCAGCACCTCCATGTCAGCTCACAGCTGTCTGTAACTCAGTTCCAGACAAGCATGACCTACAGGAGACCCTGTCTCAGGTGAACAAACAAACAAACAAACAAACCAACCAAAGTGGCTTTATCTGGGATTGGGAGGCTTGGACAAGCCCTAGGACCTTTCACACGCTAAGCATTCTTCCAAACTTGGCTGGCTATTTTTAGTTCAGTAAGATCATGAAGCAAATGAAAAGACAAGAGTGAAGTCCTGTTCCTTCTATATTTCTGGCCTGTGAAATCGAGCAAGACGAAATTTTAATGTTACTCACTTCTGGTCAAGGAATGAAATCATGCATCCAGACCTAGTAGGCAAATAATGGTGGTGTTCATTTACCTCTGATTGGCAGTGCTGGGATGGAACCCAGGGCCTCCTGCATGCTAATCTAGTACTCTAGCTACACCTGTTACCCATGCGCCTCTTGAAAAGATTGTCTTGTCTTTGGTTTTGAGACAAGATCTGGCTACATAGCATAGGCAGACTTCTGCTACCTCTGCCTTCTGAGTGCTGGGGTCATGGATGTGGGTCACCAGGTCTACCTCACATAGATTTATCGAAATGATATTAATTAAAAGTTTAACTAAGCACCTAGACAGCTACTTACTGACAAATAAACAGAATAGGAATGTATGCACAGATGATTCAGACCGAACACCACTGGAGTAACTGAGCTAAGGTCTACTTCTGCAAACAACACAAAACACCACGCAGGACCCAGAGGGAAAAGACCAACAGCACTTTCTGGGCCAGAGGGAAGACAAGGAGCTCTCACCATGCAGCAAAGGTGTTAATACAGGTGAGGGGTGGGAACACAGTCACAGCTGTGTAAGAGCCACATATCAGCCTCTCTGGAAATGAACTGGTCCGTTTATAAATGCATTAATTGGGTGGGTATGTGCCAGAAACACTTATATCAAAGCAAGGTTCTCAACTTCCATGTAGTTGCACTATGTAACCCTTTTATTATGGCTGACTACAAATGGCAGTTTCCTGTTAACTGAAGTTCCAAGCTTTGGGCAGTGTGTGTGTGTGTGTGTGTGTGTGTGTGTGTGTGTGTGTGTGTGTGTAAAGCAATGTTAAAGATTCTATGAATCCAATTAGTTTGTTGGAACTTCTGGCATCTTTAGGGGATCCTGAAAAGAAAAATTTTGAATTAATTGTCAAGTCCTGGGGGAGGTAGCTATATCATTTGTTGTCCAGTCTCTGCATAATGCAAACATGCAGGGCTTATCTCAAGTCCTTGTTCAAGGAGTCTGTGAGGCTGGATCATCGCAGATAGCCAGTTTGGAATTGTCCTGAGCAGTTTGGAGTCCAAAGCTGATCTTTGGGTGATGTTTGTCAGCTTAGTGGTATTGTTATTGTCCATGTGGAATAGTCATTGTGGGGCCCCATCATCTTTTTAGAGACTTCAAATTTGCTGTTAGGTGTGGTCGTGATTCCTTGCAGAAAACTGATAGAGACTCAAACACAAAAACATGTACAGGCAGCCCGCTATCTGTGTTAATTTAGATTTTTGGAAGTTGCTTACAATGCACTTCCTGTTTTCTTAGGTAATATATCCTACTGGAGTCATTGATGTAGTTGAAGAAAAGATAATTACAATTATAATTTTCCTTAGTTATGATAAATGATAAATACGAATCTTTAGACTCACAAATATAGGATAGATAAAATATTTTCATTGATTTTTGCCAAATACAAATCGTCTAGATATTATAACTGCAATTCTCTTCTATTATATGCAATTTTACTATGTGAAAGTTAAAACTTTCCTTTTTATTAGATAGAAAAGTGGAAGAGCTGTGGTATATTTCTGTATGCTGTGAATATGTGTTGCTCTGATTGGTTGATAAATAAAGCTGAATTGGCCTATGGCAGGGCCGGAAGGAGCCAGGTGGGAAAATCTATGGGAGATAGGGAAATGAAAAAGAAGAGGCAGGAGAGACACTATCTTGCAGTCTAAGAAGCAGCACATAGTGGCACACAGGTAAAGACATGGAACACGTGGTGACATATTGATTAATAGAAATGGGCTGATTGTAGTTATAAGAGCTACCTAGTAAGAAGCTTGAACCATAGGCCATCACCATACAGTTCATAATTAATATAAGCCTCTGCAAGTTTATTTGGGTCTGAGCAGCTGTGTGACCAGGCAGGACACAAAAAAACTTCAGACTACACACCTCTCTGTATGAACTAATATCCCTGTACTATCAAGTGAAATTCTCTTGGAATAAAGCAACAGATCACTACTTTCTACCCACCTAAAGGCTTAGAATATTATTAAATGATTATTGAGCTTATAATAGATTTTACCCAGCTAGCTTCGATCTCCCATACTTGATGCTCCCATCAATAGAACTGGGGCAGAGAGAGCAAGAGCATACAGGGCAGAGGTGGCAAATGCCATTAGAAATTCATTAATAATAGTTATGCAATAAGCAGGGAATTCTTTTTCTATGTTCTATCTTATGTCAATTGTTCTGGGTGTGCTACAAGCACATATTCATAATCCTATATTGTTAATGGAGCCAAAAGTTTTTGAAAACTCTAAATCAATATATGGCAAGTATATCATAGGATTTTATCATTCCTGGTTTTTCTAATAGAATTTCTAGCCAGGTGGTGGTGGCTCACTTCTTTAATCCCAGCAATTGGGAGCCAGAGGCAGGCAAGTCTCTGTGTTTGAGGACAGTCTGGTCTACAGAGCTTGTTCTAGCACAGTCAGGTCTACATGGTGAAACCCTGACTTGAAAACACACACACACACACACACACACACACACACACACAGAGAGAGAGAGAGAGAGAGAGAGAGAGAGAGAGAGAGAGAGAGAGAGAGCTACTTAAACTTAATACCAAAGATGAGAGGAGAAAGACCACCAACCCAAGTCATCATTGCCAAATTAATTAAAGCAAGCTTTTTTATTTTTATTTGTGTACATGGGCTGCCCTCCCCTAAGTTGGAGTTGAAGAGGCCAACAATGGACATGAGGAAGAAAAAGGTTTTGTAGCTTAGAGGTAGAGGTTTTCCAAAAGGGAGGATTTGGTAGACAAAGTAGGTGGGGTTACAGGAACAGAACAAAAGCATAACAAGTTAATCATAACAGTCTCCTCAAACAAAGATATAGTTGTAAGATGGGCATAACAATTTAGTTATAACAACAGGTAGTCATAACAACTTTTTCAAGCAAAGATATGGTTATCTTTTCTCAGAACAGGCCATAGAGAACCATGTGTAGGTAAGGTTACAGGTGAGATATAGCCCAATCCTTGAGAAGCAAAGGTTTCATCATAAATAGGAATGAACATAGTTTGTCTTTATTATAAGATGATCTTTAAATCTAATATGGAGGAAGGCTGATTCATCAGTAGCCCAGGCTATTCCCAAATTCACTATGTAGCCAAGGATGATCGTGAATTTCTGATCGTCCTAACTCTTCCTGGGGTTATATTCATGCACCACCATGCTTGATTTTTGTGGTGCTGGGAATCAAATCCAGCCAGGACTTCCTGCATACTCTATAAGCAATCTACCAAATGAGCTATCTCTCCACAAAAGCTGTTTTTACATTGACAGAGGAACATCCGGCTTGAACATTGAACTCAATTGTAATTTCTAGCTGGCTATAGAATGCTGTGGAACAATCTCTGTGCACTGTAAATATGTATTGCTCTCATTGTCAATAAAAACCCGATTGTTCGATACCTAGACAGGATTTTTTTGGGCAGACAGAATGCTAGGAGGGACAAGGGCTGAGTCTGAGTGTCATTGGCAAGATACAGAGGGAGCAGGACATGTAGGAAATGAGGTTACAAGCCATGAGCCATATGGCAGCACATAGATTAATAGAAATGGGTTAATTTAAGTTACAAGGCCTAGCTAAAATCAACCCTTAGCAATTGGTTGCACATTTATAATTAATAAGAAGTTTCTTTGTGGTTTTTTGGGGGGGAACTGGCTGGTGAAAAATGTAAGTCTGACTACAATAGACAGACACAGGTCCTCCTAGTAACTTTCTGAAACATGATGTGTTATGCACATCCTTCTTTGAATCAGGCAGTCAAACTGTTGGAGCAAAAAGAGTATTCATCCTGCCCTAATCCAACGCTAAGCCATATGTAGTTCCTTAAATGACATAGTGAAATAATAAAGAAATGTAAAGATATAGGGGCTAATGTAGAGATGTAGGAACTGGGGTATATATTCAGCATGAGGTTAAGTTCTCAGCACAGTCACCCAGAATGGGATGCAAATATTTAATGATATACAAATATGTTGTCAATATTTTTAGAAAATGAACAGAATAACTTACAGACCAACTCGGATAAGATACTTGAATTAAACTATTCCTCACTTGCTTGGCCTGGCGGTGCACACTTGTAACTCCAGCTACTCTGGAGATAAAAGCAGGAGGGTAGGAAGTTCAAAGCTGGCTTGCGCAACTTAGCCAAACCCTGTCTCAAAACAAATTTTTGATTAAAACGAGCTAGGGATGTAGTTCAGCCAGCTCAGGCTACAGTGTGAGTCCTTGTTTCAGAAACAACAAACTGAAAACATTTAAGCATTTTGTTTAAACATTCATCAGTCAATGGACATGTAGCTTGTTTCACACTTGAGGTCATGTGAAAAATGGTATCAGGAACATTCATGGAAGGAATTTTTAGTAGAATGGGCTGCTTTCAACCAAATAGGAGAAGGACTACTTGAGTGGAGGTACAGGACGATCAGATAGAAAGAGGAAATCAGGGGTACAGGGTAGAGTGGAGGAAGGGGGAATGAAAAAATTAAAATGAAACACATCTATAAAAATGTCATTTCATCAATAATGAAAGGCAACAATTTTTCTGCTAATTTAAAAAATTAACACTGGGAGGTGGTAGCACAAATATTTAGTTCCAGTACTTAGGCAGATGCTGGTCGATCTCTGAGTCTGAGACCAGTCTGAATCTACAGAGCGCGGTCCAGGACAGCCAGGGTTACACAGAGAAACTCTGTCTCTAGAAAAATAAAACAACAACAACAACAACAACTAAAACCTTTAGCAAGCACAGAGCACACATAAGAAAGGAATATCTCTTTTGGTTTCTTGGCTCTGTAGTAGAGAACAGGTGCCATGAAGACAGGAAGGGGAAATGGGGAAAAACATAAGTGGGGAGGGCAATGACGGGGGTGGGGGTGGGATTGGGGGGAGGGTAATGTATAGGGTGGGAAACCTAGCAGGAGAGTGAATGGATAAAGAATACTTTGGGTGTTTGAAAAAATCCATAGGCAGATCTATTTCTCATAGGCTTTCTTTAAAATGCATATACAAAATATGTACGTGTAGTTTAATTGAAAATATCCCATCCCGGGGAATAATGCCCTCCCCTGGAAGCACAGACATTAGGAGAAAAACTCTGGTGCCAGGTGTGTGAAACCTCCTTTGAGTTTTGTGGTTTAATGGTCCAAGAGATTTCCTCAGACAATATAAGCTGTTGCCATTGGTTTGGTTGCCTGCCAAAACTTGAGGACATGCCCCTCCTGAAGAGCAAGCAACCACTGCTCTTCCAAAGGACCCAGGCACAGTTCCCAGCACTTCTGCGGCAGCTCACAGCCATCTGTGTCTATAACTCCAGTTCCAAGGGATCCAGTGCCCTCTCAGTTCCTCTTTCTGTCCTCTGTGGGCACAAGGAATGCTTGTGGCACACACACACATATATGCAGGCAAAACATTCAAAGGGGTGTGGTGGCACAACATTTTAATCCTTATTAAAACATATTTAAGTTTGTTTCTCCCGTAAATGCTAATTTCCCGTTATATGGTTCCCTCAGTCACCCTGTGTCTCACTTAATGGAGTCAATGATTTTCTCAGGAAGTAGCAAAGAAACCCTCCCAGCTTTCCCAGGTCCAGAGCTCCCACCTCTTTGAGACTCTGGGATGGATCTAGGATAGATCAGTTATCCGCTGGGCGGGGCCAGCACTCAGAGGGACAGGAATTCCTTTTTTCTCTCCGACCGACCCTCAACCAAGAGTTGGGAGAGTGGGAAGAAGGCCCCAAGTGCCCACTGCTGGCGGTTGCAGCCCCCCAGAGGCCTGAGATCCGACCACAGGACGGCCCTGCCTGGACCACGTAAGATTCTTGCATTATCCCCACCTTCCTGGTAGCTTGAGTGATCTCTCTGGAGCCAGGGCCTCTCCAGTCCCTGAGTGTGTGACCCTGAGCCTGGAGCTTTGGGACTTGGCGCTCACTGGGACGGACCCTCTGGCAGGTGGAGGAGACACCACGTGGGATGGCCTTGTTCATGAGTTTAGGGACACTTGAGTTTGTGCACTGGGCAGCATCCGGAAAGCCTGGTGGAAGGGCCTCGTGGGGGACCCGGAATCACTTCCCTGGTCCAGAGGAGGCTGCGGGAGGCCGGAGAGGGCTCAGGGACTTAGCACTAAGCAGGGCCCCCTACTCTCTGCCTGTGCACCGCCATTTAGGCGCGGGTGCTGTGGTGGTTTGAGCTAAGGAATCGCTAAAGTGTGGCCGCCCTGTGCAAGGCTGTGCGGGTTCCCCAAACTTACTGCAAGAACGGTTACTTTAGTGGATGTTTCAGAAGGAAAAACATCACCAAAAACAGCTGCCTTTCTGAGTGTGCATTGGCAAGTTCTCACAAAATTTCAGGGGCATTTTGTTGATGTTGTTGTTAGAAAGACAAGGTTTCTTTGTGTAGCCCTGGCTGCCCTGGAACTCGCTCTGTAGACCAGGCTGTCCTCCAACTAAGAAATCCTTCTAAGTCTCCCAAATGCTGGGATTAAAGACATGCACCACCGGCCAGTCACATTTTCACTGCTCTAGACTCTAGAGTTTTGTGAACTGGAGAAGACATGAAGTCATGGTTATGAATATTTTACAGCATTGATTGTGGATACCAGTACCTTGCTCATGTGAGGAAAAGCCCTACAACCACTTGCTCCCTGGATTATTAAAGGAATAATGAAACTTAAAATTTAAAATTTTTAAGAAAAATTCTTTCCGATCCCAAAGTCTATAATAATACATAATATGCCTAAGAAGAGCAAGTCCTATTTAAAAAAACAGGTCAAAATGCAAATTATGTACAAATGAGAGCATTGTCTATATTTGTGGGTGTTCCTCTGTATCCTTGTATTTGTTGTTAATCATACTGAAGCATAAGCCTCCAATGCAGCATTATTTAGAACTTAAAGTTTCTGAAGAAATTGATATCATAGTTCCTACTTATTTACCACGATGAATATTATGTTCACATATAGCCACGGGCTATTTTTTTTTTGCTGTGTTTTTACTCAAATGTAGTAATACTTAAGCTTCCACCTCTATAGTCTAGAATGATAAAGGATTGACCTAATACACAAAACAACACAAAAGAAGTTACCTCTCCATTTAGTTTCTGCATCCCTACAAGGTTTATCAAGGTTTATCAGTGAACCAGGCATGGAACTAGGAACTTCCTGTACATAGCCATCGCTCTTTCTCAAGTCTGTGTATACTCCAAGGTGATTTGATACCTGAGAAGCTTCAGGTTCTCTTCCTCTATTATTTTTCAAACTAAGTGTCTTGTCCCCAACATCCTCCTGCTTTCATCACCCAAGGCTAAGATAAGAGGCCTTTTATAACACATTCAGCATGGCAGAATTATTTTTGAAGTTTACTTTATCTTTTAAATTTCTGTGTGTGTGTGTGTGTGTGTGCTAGTGTGTGTGTGTGTGTGTGTGTGTATATATACATATATATATATATATATATATATATATATATATATATATATATATATATATATATATATACACAAAGTGTGTATGTGTAGTGCATGAGGCACGTATACACAGTGGTTAGAACAATTATAACCAGTTGGTTTTCATTGTTAACCTTGTCTGAAACAGAGTCTCTCTTATTTTTGCATTTTCAGCGCACACTCCAAAATGATGGACCTAAAATTTTTGGCTTAATTCTCCTCGCTTCTTTAATTTCTGTCTACCTAAACAAAGGTAGAACAACAGGGGCACTATGGTTGACAGAGGATCTAGACACAGGTTTTCAGGCACACACACAAGGAAATGCTTTTATCTGAAACACCTCTGTGATCTTACAATTCTTCTTTTATGACTTTTACACCTTTTTATATGTCGACATCAATTTTAAGTATATTATTATGTCAAGGAAATTACTCCTTGTTTATATCCTTATAGGAAAGATACAGAGTGGGGTTTAAATGTCATTTGAAACTACAGGGGTCAGGATGGAATAATTAACATAATCACATATATATATATTGTATACACATTAAAAATAAAAAATATATAATATGTATGAATGCTGTATAAGATCACATGTATTTAAATTAAATATTCTCTCAGAAGAATTGCTGTCGCTGTCCCATGGAGAATCATGCCATTCTAGGCGGCATCTGGGTTGATGTGGGGAATTTCTCATGCCCTACTTCACAATATGCAAAAGGCCACATAATGACCCACTAAATATGGTGGAGCCTTCCCAACAGCACCCAGACTTCACTTCTGGAAACCACACACATACTACCAGGTATCTAGAGTGGTTCACAAAAGCTCAGGGACATGTGGTCAGTGTGGCCAAACGTCTGCCATCCATTTGACTCACTCCCTGCCATCCTCTCTAATCTCTGTCTGCCAGGCCTTCTCTCTGGTTTGCCTTTTGTTTCTTTTACAAGGCTTTCCCCTTGAACTGTGCTACAAGAGGAATTCAGGAATTCGGAGCTGTCCGAAAAATTTCCTGCTCCACAGCCACATCCCCACAACACTAAAAAAAGTCTGAACCCCCCCCCCCATCATCATCCTATGCTAGCTGGTTCTGGGTACCCAATAAGGCAGTGTAGAGGTTCCAAGTGAAACCCAGTAGAAGCATCCAGAGCAGGGTTTGAACTCAAGGGTGCTCACAATGTGGCCAGACAGGACTTAGGTACCACGGTGGACAGGTTTCACAGCCCCTGCCTCCCCTGACAAGCCTCCTCTGTGTCATGCAGGATACACATGCAGGCTGCATACTCCTTCCTGTGTTCATCTGCCTAGCTCCCTTTGCATTAAACCCAGGAATAACACCCAGGGTCAAAGATCCAAAAGCCCCTTGTCTTGCACTCCCCTGTCCAAGCATCATCTCAGATGGAAGAATACTTCTAGAAGGCTCTGAAATTAACAGAAAGCTCTATCTAGAGTCCTAGAACTGCTAAGCATGGAGGAGTGCTTGTGTGTTTGTGTGTTTGTGTGTTTGTGTGTGTGTGTGTGTGTGTGTGTGTGTGTGTGTGTGTGTGTGTGTGTGTTGGGTGTTTGTGTATACCTGGGATTTTTGTGGCCTAGTCCTGTGAGAAGCCATAAGCAGTGGCGGAGAAGCACAGTATATAACAGTTATGATGGTCAGCTCTGGGATGTAAGGGAAGGACAGGTTGGCATGTAGGGAAGCCTTTTAGGGCTCCATCCTTCAGCACCAGCTCAGATGAGCACAAGGTTTGGTGCCTCATGTGTGTGGTTTGGGGTCAGGGCTTGCCGGAGCATGATGGATGAGAGCATTGTGTAGGAGCCATTGGGAAGGTGGTGAGACCCTCCTTTGGAGTGGCCTGCCAGGCAGGTCTAGGAAGTCAGGACCTCCACTTTCACCCAGGAACAAGGAAGCTCCCTTTTTAGCCTAAGCAAATGTCTCCAGGAGGCTTTGTAGAGACGGAGATTTAGAAGACCATAGACAGGCTTGTCTCCAGGTGGCAGGGAGAGTGATTTTCTTCTAGGCTCCATCATTGAAGATGTCAGCATTGTGGAGGAGGGCCTCTGGAGTCTTTCAGTGCTCATGGAAGGAAGGCTTCCTGTTGAGGTGTGCAAACCATTTCCCAACTGAACATGGCCTATCTTCCGTGGACACCAGGGATGGGAATGTACATAGGAGCAAAGGATAGAGAAAGACAAAGATAGAGGTGGAGGTGGAGGGAGAGGAGGATAGATAAATGAGAAGCGGAGGGCAAAAGGGAGAGAGAGGGTGGAAGAGCCAATGAGAATCTGCATGTGGGGTGTTGGGTGTTCTCTAGTTTGTGGCTGTTTTTTTTTCATGCAGGCTGGTTTGCAGACCCACTCTGTCTATGGACACTTTTTTCTGTTCCATGGGTCTGGGCCCCTGGAGCGAATTTTGTGTAGGACACCTGGAATGTTGGGGAAGTCCATAAGGACAGACAGGGTGGGTGTGTGCTGCAGGCATCCTGGTGTTAAGAGTGAGAATTTCTTCTTGTCCCTCAGCTTCTATGTTGCCTGTCCTCGGTCCACTTGAATCTCTTGAGAGAGCGGAGTTCTGTGTGTTCCTAGGCCCTGTCACAGGTAGGTGGCTGTCCACAGAGGATACAGAGAGTTCCATGCCTGACAGGGTCTTGGGGAAGTTAGAGAACAGAAAGAGAAGTTTCCTGAGTGGTGCCTGGTAGTTGGTGTAGGGTAGGGTCGGGAGGTGGGAGGTTAGGGGTGGGAGGTGGAGGGCTGTGCAGAGGAGAGGGATTGTGACAGAGGTGGAAGTAGATCACAATGGTTGCCTGGTGCTGCCTAGGAGACGGTTAAGGTGGGGGCCTGGGCCCAGGGTTTGGTAGGCAAGAGGGCAGGTGAGTGCAATGTTTCTTCTTTTGATGTGTCCTTGTCTCCACCTCATCGACCTGGACGGCCTGCCTGTTGAGTTGAGGTTGTGGATGTCCCCGGCCCCTAGTGGTCCCTGCTTCAGATGATTTGGGGCAGCATCCACCTGAATGCACTTCACCACGGAGGCCAAGGTTTTGGAAGGAAGCCCTTCTCTTCTCATATCTCAATATTAGACCGTGGAACCATGGGACATTGGGCTCAGGCCACGACCCTGAAGTCCTGACCAGTTCCCACAGCTGCCTGTCCTTCTGCCAGGTGGGAAGCCCGTGCTGGGCCTAGGGTCCCATTGAGTTGGGTGGTTGTCTCCCTTGTGGTCACACCTTCACCTGCCTCTGGGTTCTGGGACACCAAAAGCCCACTGCCCTAGCAGGACTGGCATCAGCCTGGGAGGCCCCTCTTTCCTGGCACCTTGACTTGAAAGCTTGGGTCAGCAGACCCAAGGCCATCCTGGCAGCTGTACTGGTCACCCTGGTGGGTGGAGTCACGTAGACAACACTAGATCTCTGAAAGCTGCTCTGTGTGTGTGTGTGTGTGTGTGTGTGTGTGTGTGTGTGTGTGTCCGTCCGTCCATCTGTCTGTCTGTCTGTCTGTGTGTCTGTGTGTGTGTGTGTTAGGGGTGAGGGCCGGCAAGGGCTGGGATGCAGCTGTGAGAATACCCTGGTTTGGCAGCTAGGGGGCAACGGTCAGCCCCGGTCCCCAAATCCATGAGTAAGTTTCTGAGGCTCCTTCCCCTAGAAACCAGATGTGGTTTGTGGAGGATTCCCTTAGGGTCTGGCGCAGGCTCTCAAGTGCCTCTGAACCCACATCCACACACTCCCCCCTTGGCCCCCTCCATCACACCCTCTACCACCCACACTCTCTCCAGGTACCATATGATACCCTCAGGCGGGGCCTTCATGGGCTGGCATGCGTCCATAGCCCAGTGTCTCAGGGCAGTGGAGGAACCTGTTAAGGGTGGTAACCTCCATCTGCCCCATGCACCCCCACTTGCTGAACACCCTGGGATCCCTAGCAGCAGCCCTAGAGTCTCCTGTCTGTCCAGTCCCTGCCTACATGGTTGGCCTCCATCTTGAAACTTGGCAGAACTCTGGCTGTTTTTGTTCTAAATTTTTTTTTTTTTTTTTTGCTTTTTTGCTTTGCGAAGGGCGGAGGGAGGAGCATCCTTCCCCTTGGCGGTTGGCATTCTTGGTGCACTGCTGCCATCACGCGGATTCAGTTTGCCGATTCCGCCACCAAGTCCCTGTGCTTCCCTGGAAATGGGGGCGGGCTGGCTAGGGAAGGGCTCCCGCCTGGGTCTCCCAGCACCAAAGAGGTTCTCTTGCCCGCTCCTTGACCCAGGAGAGCTGGAGGAGGAAGCAGGGTCCAGGTGACCAGCTCCGGGCGGGGCCACGAGACTTGGCTTGCCAGTGGCAAGAGCACAGCCTCCCAGGTCCTGTGGCCGCCATGTCTGGCAGCAGCAGAGGACCTCTCCGCAGGGGATTGTGCAGCCTGGGCTGCATCATGGTCGTTTTGGGGAAACATCCTGTGTGCCAGCCTGCCTGCCCTTACCGTGGTGCACCAGGCCACGCAGGACCGCCCATCTTTTGTCTGAGCCTCCCTAGCAGTATCCACAGCTCACTTTGAGAAACCACACAAACTCTGCCCAGCATCTCTGGGAAGTGCTCAGGGTCTCAGGTCTGGTGCTAGCCACTGTGGTTAAATGTCTGTCATCCATTTAACTTCTCCTGAAAGCTCCTCTCCTTTCTGGCTGACAGGCCTTCTCTCTGGATTGCCTTTTGTTCCTTTGACAGGGTTTGCCTTTGAGCTGTGCTACAGGTGGAATTCAGGGACTGGAACCTGTCAGAAAAGCTTCCTGCTCCAAAGCAAAACCCCAGAATCCTACAAGTGGTCTGCGAGGTCCCTCCCCCCCCCATCATCATCCTATGCAAGCTGGTTGTGTGTACCCAGTGATCCAGGAGCTCAAGGCAGTGTGGTGGCTCAAGGGGAATCCCAGTAGAAGCATCCAGACCAGGGTTTGGACTCAGGGGTGCTCACAAAGAGGCCAGGAAGAACTTAGGTACCATGGTGGCCAGGTTTCATGGTCCCTGCCTCCCCTGACAAGCCTCCTCTGTCTCTTGCAGGATACATGCAGGTCGCATACACCTTCTTGTGTTCTCCTGCCTAGCTCCCTTTGCCTTAAACCCAGGGAGAACCTCCAGGGTCAAGTTCAAAAAGCCCGTTGTCCTGCACTGCCCTGTCCAGACATCATTTCAGCAGGAGGAACACTTAAAGAAGGCTCTGATATTAACAGAGGACACTATCTGTAGACCTAGAACTGCTCTGTGTGTGTGTGTGTGTGTGTGTGTGTGTGTGTGTGTGTGTGTGTGTGTATTGGGTGTTTGTGTGTTCCTGGTTTTGTTGTGGCCTAATCCTGTGAGTGTCCATAAGCAGTGCCTGAGAGGCACAGTATGTAAGAGTTATGGTGGTCAGGCCAGGGTTGAGGGAAGGACAGGTTGGCATGTAGTGGAGCCTTCTAAGGCTCCATCCTTCAGCTCCAGTTCTGGTGAGCACAAGGTTTTCAGTGGTGCATCCTGTGTGTGGTTTGGGGCTCAGGGGTGTGCCGGGGCATGGTGGCTGAGAGCATTGTGTCAGAACCATCGGGTAGGTGGCAGGACTGTCCTTTGGAGTGGCCTGCCAGGCAGGTCTAGGAAGTCAGGGCCTCCAACCTCACCCCCTGCACCAGGAAGCTCCCCTTTTAGCCTCACCAAATGTCTCCAGGAGGCTTTGTAGAGATGGAGAGTTGGAAGACCATAGACAAGCTTGTCTCCAGGTGGCAGGGAGAGTGATTTCCTTCTAGGATCCATCAAGAAGATGTCAGCAGTGTGGAGGATCACTTCTGGAGACTTTCAGTGCTCATGGAAGGAAGGCTTCCTGTTGGGGAATACAAAGCATTTCCCAAATGAACATGGCCTAGCTACCTTGGATACCAGGGACGGGACTGTACATGGGAGACAAGGACAGAGGGAGACAGAGATAGAGGTGGAGGTGAAGGTAGAGGAGGATAGATAAATGAGAGGGGTTGGGGGGGCGACAGGGAGAGAGAGGGGGGAGGGACAGGATGAGAGAGTGTGGGAGAGCAAATGAGAATCTGCTTGTGGGGTGTTGGGTGTTCTCTAGTTTGTGGCTGTTTTTCATGCAGGCTGGTGGGCAGACCCACTCTGTCTATGGACACTTTTTTCTGTTCCATGGATCTGTGCCCCTGGAGGGAATTTTGTGTGGACACCTGGAATGTTGTGGGACATCCATAAGGACAGACAGGGTGGGTGGGTGCTGCAGGCATCCTGGTGTTAAGAGTGAGAATTGCTTCTTGTCCCTCAGCTTTTATATTACCTGTCTTCGGTCCATTTGAATCTGTTGAGAGAGCTGAGTCCTGTGTGTGCCTAGGCCCTGCCACAGGTAGGTGGGTGTCCATAGAGGATACAAAGAGTTCCATGCCTGAAAGGGTCTTGGGGAAGTTAGAGAACGGAAAGAGAAGTTTCCTGAGTGGTGCCT
Organism: Peromyscus eremicus; assembly: GCF_949786415.1. Classification (NCBI taxonomy): domain Eukaryota; kingdom Metazoa; phylum Chordata; class Mammalia; order Rodentia; family Cricetidae; genus Peromyscus; species Peromyscus eremicus. The sequence goes on from NW_026734349.1 coordinate 518,952, forward strand.
GGTATTTGGTGTAGGGTAGGTCGGGAGGTGGGAGGTTAGGGGTGGGAGGTGGAGGACTGTGTAGGGAAGAGGGATTGTGACAGAGCTAAAAGTAGGTCAGAATGGTTGCCTGGTGCTGCCTAGGAGACGGTTAAGGTGGGGGCCTGAGCCCAGGGTTTGGTAGGCAAGAGGGCAGGTGGGTGCAATGTTTCTTCTTTTGATGTGTCCTTGTCTCCACCTCAGGTACCTGGACGGCCTGCCTGTTTAGGCGAGGTTGTGCATGTCCCTGGCCCCTTGTGGTCCCTGCTTTGGATGGTGTGGGGCACATCCATCTGAATGCACATCACTTCCAAGACCAAGGTTTTGGAAGTAAGCCCTTTTCCTCTCCCATTATATATTAGTCAATGGGACCATGGGATATGGGACGATACGGGACTCAGTCCCCCTATCCTGGAGCCCCGACTAGTGCCCACAGCTGCATGTCCTTTTGCCCTGTGTCCATCAGGGAGCAGCCTTTTGCCAGGTGGGAAGCCCGGGGGTGGGCCTAGGGCGCCATTCAGTTGGTTGGATGTCTCCCTTGGTGTGACACCTTCTCCTGTGCTCTGGGTTCTGGGACATCACCACCCCACTGCCCCCAGAAGGAACAGGGTCAGCCTGGGAGGCCCCTCTTGGCTGGAGCCTTGACCTGGAAGCTTCTTGGGTCAGCAGACCCAAGGCCATCCTGGCAGCTGTACTGGTCACCCTGGAGGGTGGAATCATGTAGACAGCGGTTGGACCTCTAAAAGCTACTCTGTGTGTGTGTGTGTGTGTGTGTGTGTGTGTGTGTGTGTGTGTGTGTATTGGGTGTTTTTGTGTTCCTGGTTTTGTTGTGGCCTAATCCTGTGAGTGTCCATAAGCAGTGCCTGAGAGGCACAGTATGTAAGAGTTATGGTGGTCAGGCCAGGGTTGAGGGAAGGACAGGTTGGCATGTAGTGGAGTCTTCTAAGGCTCCATCCTTCAGCTCCAGTTCTGGTGAGCACAAGGTTTTCAGTGGTGCATCCTGTGTGTGGTTTGGGGCTCAGGGGTGTGCCGGGGCATGGTGGCTGAGAGCATTGTGTCAGAACCATCGGGTAGGTGACAGGACTGTCCTTTGGAGTGGCCTGCCAGGCAGGTCTAGGAAGTCAGGGCCTCCAACCTCACCCCCTGCACCAGGAAGCTCCCTTTTTAGCCTCACCAAATGTCTCCAGGAGGCTTTGTAGAGATGGAGAGTTAGAAGACCATAGACAAGCTTGTCTCCAGGTGGCAGGGAGAGTGATTTCCTTCTAGGATCCATCAAGAAGATGTCAGCAATGTGGAGGATGGCTTCTGGAGACTTTCAGTGCTCATGGAAGGAAGGCTTCCTGTTGGGGAATACAAAGCATTTCCCAAATGAACATGGCCTAGCTACCTTGGATACCAGGGATGGGACTGTACATGGGAGACAAGGACAGAGGGAGACAGAGATAGAGGTGGAGGTGGAGGTAGAGGAGGATAGATAAATGAGAGGGGTTGCGGGGGCAACAGGGAGAGAGAGGGGGGAGGGACAGGATGAGAGAGTGTGGGAGAGCAAATGAGAATCTGCTTGTGGGGTGTTGGGTGTTCTCTAGTTTGTGGCTGTTTTTCATGCAGGCTGGTGGGCAGACCCACTCTGTCTATGGACACTTTTTTCTGTGCCATGGATCTGTGCCCCTGGAGGGAATTTTGTATAGGACAGACAGGGTGGGTGGGTGCTGCAGGCATCCTGGAGTTAAGAGTGAGAATTGCTTCTTGTCCCTCAGCTTTTATGTTACCTGTTCTCGGTCTACTTGAATCTGTTAAGAGAGCTGAGTCCTGTGTGTTCCTAGGCTCTGCCACAGGTAGGTGGGTGTCCATAGAGGATACAGAGAGTTCTATGCCTGACAGGGTCTTGGGGAAGTTAGAGAATGGATGTGTCCTTGTCTACACCTCAGGGCCCTGGCTGGCTTGCCTGTTGAGGCAAGGTTGTGGAAGTCCCGGGCCCCCAGTGGTCCCTGCTTCTGGTGATATGGGGCAGCATCCATGACCCAGGTGAGCTGGAAGAGGAAGCAGGGTCCAGGTGACCAGCTCCGGGCGGGCACTACGAGGCTTGGCTTGCAGGTCACGGAAGCACAGCCTCCCGGGTCCTATGGCCGCCATGTCTGGCAGCAGGAGAGGACCTCTCCACAGGGGATTGTGCAGCCTGGGCTGCATAGGGGGCCTTGTGGGGAAATTTCCAACTCTGTGCTGGCCCGCCTGCCCTTACTGTGGTGCACAAGGCCACCCCAGGACCCCCTAGCTTTTGTCTGAGCCTCCCTAGCAGTACCCACAGCTCACTTCCGGAGACCACACAAACTCTGCCCTGCATCTCTGGGAGGTGCTCAGGGTCTCAGGCCTGGTTGCTAGCCACTGTGGCCAAATGTCTGTCATCCATTTAACTTCTCCTGCCATCCCCCCTCCTCTCTGGCTGCCAGGCCTTCTCTCTGGCTTCCCTTTTGTTCCTTTTACAAATAGCTTTCCACTTGAGCTGTGCTACAGGTGGAATTCAGGGACTGGGACCTGTCACAAAATGTTCCTGCTCCAGAGTCACATCCTCAGATCCCTACAAGGGGTCTGAAAGCTCCTCCCGCCCCATTATCATCCTATGGAAGCTGGTTGTGTTTACCCAGTAAGCAGTGTGGTGGCTCAAGGTGAATCCCAGTAGAAGCATCCAGAACAGGCTTTGGACTCAGGGGTGCTCACAAAGAGGCCACGCAGGACTTAGGTGCCATGGAGGCCAGGTTTCACAGCCCCTACCTCCCCTGACAAGCCTCCCTTCTGGGATGCAAGACACATGCAGTCCAAATACTCCTTCCTGTGTTCTCCTGTCTAGCTCCCATTGCCTTAAACCCAAGGAGAACTCTCAGGATAAAGTTAACAAAGCCACTTGTCCTACACTGCCCTGTCCAGACATTATCTCAGCAGGAAGAACACTTAAAGAAGGTTCTGAATTTAACAGAGGACACTATCTGCAGTCCTAGAACTGCTCTGTGTGTGTGTGTGTGTGTGTGTGTGTGTGTGTGTGTGTATTGGTTGTTTGTGTGTGCCTGAGTTTGTTGTGGCCTAACCCTGTGAGCGTCCATAAGCAGTGCCTGACAGGCACAGTATTTAAGAGTTATGATAGTCAGGCCAGGGTTGAAGGTGAAGGACAGGTTGGCATGTAGGGAAACCTTTTAGGGTTCCATCCTTCAGCTCCAGCTCAGGTGAGCACAAGGTTTAGACTGGTGCATCGTGTCTGTGGTTTGGGTCTCATGGACGTGCCAGGGAATGGTGGATGAGAGCATTGTGTAGGAACCATCGGAAAGGTGACAGGACCATGCCTAGGAGACGGTTAAGGTGAGGGCCTGGGCCCAGGGTTTGGTAGGGCAAGAGGGCAGGTGGGTGCAATGTTTCTTCTTTTGATGTGTTCTTGTCTTCACCTCAGGGACCTGGACGCCCTGCCTGTTGAGGCAAGGTTGTGGATGTCCCGGGCCTTATGGTCCCTGCTTCACATGATGTGGGGCAGCATCCATCTGAACGCTCATCACTACCAAGGCCAAGGTTTTGGAAGGAAGTCCTTCTTCTCCCATCTTAGTATTAGACCATCGGATTTGGGCCATGGGACTAAGGCCACTGACTCTGCATCCCTTACAAGCATACACAGCTGCCTGCCCTTTTGCCTTGTGTCCATCCTGGAGCGGCCTTCTGCAAGGTGGGAAGCCCGAGCTGGGTCTAGGGTCCCATTGAGTTGGGTGGTCGTCTCCCTTGGTGTAACACCTTCCATCCCACTGCCTTAGAAGAACCGGGTACAGCCTTGGAGGCCCCCTTGCCGGGCCACCTTGACCTGGAAGCTTGGGTCAGCAGACCCAAGGCCATGCTGGAAGCTGTACTGGTCACCCTGGTGGGTGGAGTCATGTAGACAGCCACTGGATCTCTGAAAGCTGCTGTGTGTGTGTGTGTGTGTGTGTGTGTGTGTGTGTGTGTGTGTGTGTCTGTGTGTCTGGGGTGAAGGCTGGGCTAGGGCAGGGATGCAGCAGTTAGAATACCCTGGTTTGGCAGCTAGGGGGCGATGCTCTGCCCCTGAACCCCAACCCCATTATTATGTTTCTTTGGCTCCTCCCCTATAGTCCAGATGTGGTTTGTGGAGGACTTCCTTAAGGTGTGGCTCAGACTCTCAAGTGAGCCTGCCCCCACATCCACACACTCCCCACTTGGCCCCCTCCATGACACCCTCCACCACCTGCCCTCTCTCCCTGCACCCCACCAAACCCTCAGGCAGGGCCTTCAGGGGCTGGCACAAAGCCGAGTGTGTCAGGGAAGTGCAGTGCATGGAGGTTACAATGGAGGAACCAGTTAAAGTCTGTTACCCCCATCTACACACCACACCCTCACCTTCTGCACACCACTGAATCCCTAGCAGCAGCCCTAGAGTGGCATGTCTGTCCAGTCCTAGCCTAGATGGTTGTCCTCCATCTTGGAGCTTTGGCTTTTTTTTTTCTTTTTTTGCTTTGTGAAGGGCGGAAAGAGAGCGCCCTTCGCCCTTGGCCCTTGGCATTCTCGGTGCCCTGCTGCCATCCCGCAGATTCAGTTTGCCAATTCCGCCAGCAGGTCCCTGTGCTACCCTGGAAAAGGAGGCGTGCCACCTAGGGAAGGGCTCCCGCCTGGGTCCCCCAGGACCAAAGCGGTTCTCTGGCCCGCTCCATGACTCAGGAGAGCTGGAGGAGGAAGCAGGGTCCAGGTGACCGGCTCCGGGCCGGCGACACGTGGCTGGCTTGGGGTTCACGGAAGCACAGCCTCCCGGGTCCTGTGGCCGCCATGTCTGGGAGCAGGAGAGGACCTCTCCACAGGGGATTGTGCAGCCTGGGCTGCATTGGGGTGGTTGTGTGGAACTTTTCCTGCCTCCGTGCCAGCCCGCCTGCCCTTATGGTGGTGCACAAGGCTACCTGGGACCCCCTAGCTTTTGTCTGAGCCTCCCTAGCAATATCCACAGCTCACTTCCGGAGACCACACAAACTCTGCCCTGCATCTCTGGGAGGTGCTCAGGGTCTCAGGCCTGGTTGCTAGCCACCTTGGCCAAATGTCTGTCATCCATTTATCTCCTCCTGCCATCCCCTCTCCTCTCTGGCTGCCTGGACTTCTCTCTGGATTGCCTTTTGTTTCTTTTACAACTGGATTTTCTCTTGAGTTGTGCTACAGGTGGAATTCAGGGACTGGGACCTGTTAGAAAAGTTCCAGCTCCAGAGCCACATCTCCAGATCCCTGTAAGGGGTCTGGACCCCTCAATCCCCCATCATCATCCTATCCAACCTGATTGTTCGTACACAGTATGGCTGTGTGGTGGCTCAAGGTGAATTCCAGTAGAAGCAGACAGAACAGGGTTTGGACTCAGGTGTGCTCACAAAGAGGCCAGGCAGGACTTTAGGTAACATAGTGGCTAGGTTTTATGGCCCCTGCCTCCCCTGACAAGCCTCCTCTGTTTCATGCAGGACACACATAGTCCTCTCTTCTCCTGCCTAGCTGGACTTATCTTATACCCGGGGAGAACCCCCAGAGTGAAAGTCGAAAACCTCTTGTCCTGAACCCACATGTCCAGACATCATCTCAGCAGGAAGAATACTTAGAGAAGGCTCTGAAATTAACAGAGGGCACTATCTGGAGTCCTAGAACTGCTAAGCATGCAGGAGCGCTTTTTTTTTTTTTTGTGTGTGTGTGTGTGTGTGTGTGTGTGTGTGTGTGTTTGTGTGTTTGTGTGTGTGTGTGTGTGTGTGTGTGTGTGTTTGTGTGTGCGTGTATACCTGGGATTATTGTGGCCTAGTCCTGAGAGAAGACATAGCAGTGCCTGAGAGGCTCAGTATGTAAGAGTTGTGGTGGTCAGCTTTGGGACGAAGGGGAAGGACCGGTTTGCATGTAGGGGAAGTCTTTTAGGGCTCTTTCCTTCAGCTGCAGCTCAGGTGAGCACAAGGTTTGAAGTGGTACATCCTGTGTGTAGTTTGGGGCTCAGGGGGGTGCCAGGGCATCGTGGATGAGAGCATTGTGTAGGAACCATCAGAAAGGTGGCAGGACTGTCGTTTGGAGTGGCCTGCCAGGCAGGTCTAGGAATTCAGGGCCTCCACTCCACCACCTGAACATGGCCTAGCTACCCTGGATTCCAGGGATGGGACTGTACATAGGAGTGAGGGATAGAGGGAGACAGATATAGAGATGGAGGTGGAGGTAGAGGAGGATAGATAAATGAGAGAGAGAGAAAGTAAGGCGAGAGCAAATGAGAATCTGCCTGTGGAGTGTTGGGTGTTCTCTAGTTTGTTGGTGTTTTTTTCATGCAGGCTGGTGGGCAGACCCACTCTGTCTGTGGACACTTTTTTCTGTTCAATAGGTCTGGGCTCATGGAGAGAAATTTGTGTGAGGACACCTGGAATGTTTAGGGAAATCGTAAGGACATACAGGGTGGGTGTGTGCTGTAGGCATCCTGGTGTTAAGAGAGAGAATTGCTTCTTGTCCCTCAGATTCTATGATACCTATCCTCGGTCCACTTGGAATCTCTTGAGAGAGCCGAGTCCTGTGTGTTCCTAGGCCCTGCCACAGGTAGGTGGGTGTCCACAGAGGATACAGAGAGTTCCTTGCCTGAAGGTTTTGTGAAAGTTACAGAACAGGAAGAGAAGTTTCCTGAGTGGTGCCTGGTAGTTGGTGTAGGGTAGGGTCAGGAGGTAGGATCATAGGGGTGGGAGGTGGAGGGCTGTGCAGAGGAGAGAGATTGTGACAGAGCTGGGGGTAGGTCACAATAGTTGCCTGGTGCTGCCTAGGAGACGGTTAAGGTGGGGACCAGTCCCAAGTTTTGGTAGGCAAGAGGGCAGGTGGGTGCAATGTTTCTTCTTTTGATGTGTCCTTGTCTCTACCTCAGGGACCTGGACGGCCTGCCTGTTGAGGTGAGGTTGTGGATGTCCCTGGCCCCAGTGTTCCCTGCTTTGGATGATGTGGGGCAGCATCCACTTGAATGCACTTCACCAAGGATGCCAAGGTTTTGGAAGGAAGCCTTTCTCCACTCCCATCTCAATATTAGACCATCGGAGCATGGGACAGGAAGCTCTGGCCCCACCCTGGAGTCCTGATCAGTGTACACAGCTGCCTGTCCCTTTCCCTTGTGTCCATCTGGGAGCAGTCTTCTGCCAGGTGGGAACCCGGTGCTGGGACTAGGGTCCCATTGAGTTGGGCGATAGTCTCCCTTGGTGTCACAACTTCCCCTGTGTTCTTGGTTCTGGGACACCACCATCCCACTGCTCTAGCATGTCAGGGGTCAACCTGGGAGGCCCTTCTTTGCTCGCCGCCTTGACCTGGAAGCTTGGGTCAGCAGACATAAGGCCATCCTGGCAGCTGTACTGCTCACCCTGGTAGGTGGAGTCTTGTAGACTGCTGCTGGATTTCTGAAACGTGCTATTTGTGTGTGTATGTGTGTGTGTGTGTATGTGTGTGTGTGTGTGTGTGTGTGTCTGTGTCTGTGTCTGTGTCTGTGTCTGTATGTGTGTGTGTATCTGTGTGTGTGCGCGCACATGTGTGAAGGACCTCATGTAGAGGTTCAAGGACAGCTTTCAAGAGTCAGTTCTGTCCTTCCACCCTGGGACTTGGCGCTTACACTATGGTTGTTGGGTTAGCACAGCAAACTCCTTTACTTGCTAAGCTTTCTGTTGCCTTCTGTATCTTCATTTTTGTCAGTATTATGGTTTGTGTGGGTCAGGGGTTTTCAAGAGGGGACATACAGGTCAGGGATCATTTTTGAATTTAGTAATATTTTAAAAGTCCATCCCAAAGGTAAATAACTTAGCATCCTTGGTGTAGTAGACGAATGGAACTAAAGACTCCAATTTTCAGTCAAGGATCAAGTCTTCTTTAGATTAATTTTTATGCAGTGTTATTCTAAGTAAAGTTTCCCCTGGGAACAAGTTAGAATTCTCTACTGCAGACCTACCAAGCAGTTTACATTTGAACATCATTCTTCAGGGATTCATGTACGTACTCAGTATTAAAGTACTGATATCTAATTGTTATAGAATGATAGTTGCTGAGGTCATTTGATGGAGAGGAGGGGTACCATAATTGTGACTTTCGTTGTGGCTGATCATCTCTTAAAGGAGAAAAACTGCTAAACCTGATTTGTAAACCCAAATACCATTATTTAGAATAATAGTTACTGGTGATAGAAGGCACCATAAGTTAGTATAAATTCTTTTCATTTTTGTTTATACAGAAAATATTTATACAAAGATCAAGATCGTTAACCATAAAAAGTTCACATTTTAACTGTAAGTTGATCATTAGATCATTTCCTAGGATCCATGTAAGGGTGATGGGAAGTTTGGGGAAGAGTTTCTGTGTAAAAACCACAAGGCGGCGCTTAGGGCTGGTGGTGGGACTTGAGGGCCTATGAGGTTAGGGGGCTCTGAGAACTGCAGAGAGCAGGAAGAGAATGAATGTGAGGTCCAAGGGAGCTGATGGTTGGGATGCTTGGCCCATTGCAACTGGGCAACTTTCTCCATAAACTGGCCAAGAACGATGGTCCTCCTAAACCTAACCTAAGCTGGTTTATAAGGAAAAGACTTCATACTGAGAGGTAAAGAGGAGCCAGGGAGTCTAGGGATGACTTTGTCCTGACACTAAAAGGTACAAGTGGGAGAATAATAGACTTCTGCCTCCATCCACAGAGCAGTAATAAACAATGCCTGCCAATGCTGGGAGTTAGGCTGTTAGAACAGAGAGCTCTATAATGCTTTCTAAGGGGACTAACTGTTCTGAAGCAAGAATGAGAAGACTCAAATGCAAGGACCTATTAAAATGTAGATCTTGCTGGCAAGCAATCAAGAGAAGATTAGCCACAATAGTGCTGGTAGCAAGTGAAAACAATGGATAGTTCCTCTTTACAAACAAGAGCATCAAGCAGCTGAGAAAACCCCTCTTGATGTTAGGAGAAAACCTCAAAGACCATCCCTGCCTTAGAAAGCATCTGATTGAATTTCACTCTGGGGCTCCTGGTTTCAGAGTCAGCACTCAGACCATGACAGAATAGACTAGGTAGAATGATATGGTGGGAGAAGATGTGACAGATGTGTTAAGGTCTTAACGTATCAGAAAGCAGAAAGAGGACCAGAATCTGCACAGGCTCTGTCCTTCAAAACCCACCCCTAGTGATCCATATCCACCAGCTAGGAGACCCGTCTTCCAAATACTCCACAGCAGTACTATATGGGAACCAAGTTCTTAAACATATGAGCCTGTCGGAAGCAACTTAAATCCAAGTCACAGCATTCACATTTATTTATATCAGTGTGGATGCATACATGTTTATTCTATACTTTGTGTTATCATTCAATATGTCTATATTCATTTGATTGTGTATATTGCTGCAATTTGATAGAGACTTTTTTTCTTCCTTTGGCATACCTCCATCCTTGTAGGTGTGTGTGTTGGGGCGTCAATACTTTGGAGAAAGGTATGTCAATGTTTGGCATGGTAAGGGGTTGTCACACCATTTCTAATGTGGCATTCTTATTTTGAATTTCTATTAGAAATGGTTGTGTGTCCCTGTTGCTCTGTGTCTTAACAAGCAACTGACACAATATTTTATAAAAGATGACCATTTCTTTTCATTTTTGTGTCCTAGTACTGGAATTCAAGACCAGACGCTTGTATATGCCAGATATACTGTCTGATTTTTGGTTTTGTTTGTCAAGTTGGGATGAAGGAACATTTGTTTAAGAACTGCCTTTATTAGCTAGCCTTTGGGCATGTGTGTGGGACATCTTCTTGACTGCTGATTGATAGAGGAAAGGTCTAGCCCACTGTGAGTGGTCCCTTGCCTAGGTAGGTGGCCATAGGTTATATAAGAAAGGTAGCATAGTAAGGCAGAGCAGAAGCCAGCAAGCAACATCCATTCATGATTTCTGCTTCAGATTCGGCCTCCAGATTTCTGTGCTCAAGTTCCTGCCTTGACTTCCTTCCACAGTGGACTGTCACCTGTAAGCCAAATAAACCCTTTCCCAGAATTGTTTTGGTCTGTGCTTTGTCACAGCAGTAGAGAAAGAAGCTACCACACCAGGGAACCATTTTGCCACTGTTCTCCAGGCTCTGGATTGGCATTTCGTTTTCTTGTTATACATTTTATTATTTAAGACAATATTTAAATTTATACTTTGATCATGATTTTCCCATCCCACAAGTCCTTCCAAATCCTCTACCCTTCCCTACTTATCCAACTTTAAGTTCTTTCTCAAAACAAACAAACAAACAAATAAATAAACAAAAACCAATTCTTAGAAAGTATGTAGTTATACTTGGTTTCAATTTTATGGCTTTATTTTGAGAAGACATTAATTTTAGTTTGCCACTTTTTCTAACATTTATGCTGTATTTTATCATCATTATTTTCACAAGTATCTTATTTTTAAACTTTTGTTTCAGTAGAGCTAAAGCTTACCAGAAATTTGTTCGTATTTATAAATCCCTTTAATTTGTTAAATGAATCCTCTTCACGTACTTTAAGAAGGAATTGCTTTTTAATGAGAGACAGAAAGTGAGTGGATCAGGATGGGAGGGAGGTTGGGAGAAAAATGGGAGAAGTAGGAGAGGGGAAATCTTAATCAGGATATAATATATGAGAAAAATATTTTCAATAAAATAAAGGAACATAAAAAGAAAAAAAAGACAATACCCACAGATGGGCTGAAACACTTAAGAGGCGATGTTCCTAAAATGAATCCTAATCACTTTAACGTCTGTCTCCAGTACTGTATGGATTCTTAAAAATGGATTGTAGTTGTAAGTTGGCCTTTCCCAGTGGATCCTTCAACATTTAACTACTTCAGAAAAGAAAACAGAGGTACTTGTCTGAAACTGAACGTCCCTTAGGAAGCTTGAGTTCAAAGTGATTGCTACTGTGATGGCGCTGACATGTGGAACTGCAGATAGGGAAACTTCCCTCGCTCCTCCCTTCCTGCTCTTGCCCCCTCACCTGGCCTTTCTGTCCTCATGATGTATCCCAGAATGTTATAGAGCAGCAAGGCAGTGCTACAGCAGCCCGGATTGGGAGGTCAAGTCTCCTATCCTCCAATTCTATGTGTCAATTAATCTTCTGCTCAAGTAGTTTTCTGTGTGTCTGTTTGTTCTTTTGGGGATGCTTTCCCCTTTGTTTGTTGGTCTTATTCTGATGTGTTAGTTGTTTTTTTATATTTCATTTTATTATTATCCCCTAGATGTCTGTTTGTTTTCTAATGAGAGACAAAAAGGGGGTGGATCGGATGAGAAGGAGGTGGAAAGAAACTGGGAGGATTATGTAGACGAATTTCTAAGTGGTCTTATTAAATAAAGAACATGGAGCCAAATATAAGGGTGAAAGCCTTAGAGATCAGGGAAATAGTGAGAGCCACCAACCACCTTACCTCACCAGCTCTGTAGCTTCCAAAATGCCATGACTTCCTGTCTACCCAGGCTTTTATTGCCCTGCTCTTCTGCCCTCTCATTGACTATTAGACCAGCTAGCTCACTTGCCTATTTGTACACACCTCCAGGATCTCTATGGTTGGTACTGGGATTAAAGTTGTGTGTCACCATGCTTGGCTCTGTTCCCTAGCGTGACCTTGAACAAATAGAGACCCTGCCTGCCAAGTGATCGGATTAAGGGAGTGTGCTACCCCTGCCTGACTTTTGTGTCTACTTAAAACTTCATGATATTTCCTGTGATCTCCAGGCAAACTTTATTAACATGCAAATAAAATATCACCACATTTCAGCACAAATAAAATATCACTACAGGATTAGAGGGAGGAGAAACCTTAATCAGGATATATTTTGTGAGAAAAAGATCCATTGTCAATAAATGGGAAATATATAAATATATTTATGGGGAAAAAGAAGGATATTCTTTGGATTCATCTATATCTAAAAATATTTGGCTTTCTATGTAAGCAACACTTGCAACATATTGTCTTTTAAAGATTGCCTTGTTCATTGATGATTAGTGCTTCTAGATGAAGATTTGAAGTCAATATGATCTCCTTCTACATGTATGATTTTGGTCGGTTTCAATATATATCTTTTTGTGCCTTGTAAATCAATAAATTTATTGTTCAATATCATTTTTCATAGCATGCCATGTGTTTTTTGATCAAGTGTTTTAAAACATCAAATGAATCATATATCCTTTGATCCAATTTGATATTCAGTTCAAATAATCAAACATGTTGAAACTAAGGAAACTGTCTAACACAGATTTGAGTAATTTTTGTTCCATTTTGTCCTTGTCCCTTTTTCTGGAAAATCAATATGTATTGGATCTCCAATGTCTATCTTACAAAATTAAGTTCCTACCTCTTTTATATTTTTCTTTAATTTTTATATTGCTTTTCTCCAACCAATCTTCCCCTTTCTCCTTCTCTCCTTCTATAATCCAATCCACCTCTCATGATCTTAGTTATGTCTTTTCTTCTTTATGCTATCTTCATTAATATCTGTTTCTGTTTTTCTCCTTTTCATTTTTTCCTGAGCTCTCTGAAATCATTTCAAAATTTTCTATTGTTTTAACATTTCTTGAGCAATTTAATTTTGTTCTGAGTGTGTGTGTGTGTGTGTGTGTGTGTGTGTGTGTGTGTGTGAGTATGTGCGCGTGCGTGCACAATTTATGGAAATGGATTTTCCCCATTAACTTTTAAAAATTATTAGCACTGTGTTCACTCATTATTTGACTTTATTGCAGTGCAATTTGTTTCTTTGAGTAGGTCCTATCCATTATGCTATTTATTTCCCCCTTTCTTGCCTTTGTTTCTACTTGTAGCATATGTGCATATGCATTGGTTCCTTTTAAATTCTTTAGAGTAGCTCTTCCTAGACCAGTTATCTGTGTGAATATACAGGGTACAGAGGCCAAGATAGAGCTCTAAGCCAGCAGAATTCTCTGGACTCAGAGTGGAGACCTATAGAGTACCAGCCTTTTGTGTCAGGGTGTGTGCTTAACTGCCTTCTAGTACACAGCATCTTTCTCCTCTTTCTTGTCTATTTCTTGTCTCTCTATATTGAAGAGACTGGAAGGTTGGAAGAGCTGCTGCAAACCGCAAAAATACATGAAGTAGGATTCCAGCTGATTATGACAAGCTAATACCTGGAAGAAGCCAAGGGCCTTCCAGAGGTCAAGCTGAGGCTCAAGAGTCTTGGTGATATTGGCTTTTGATTATTTGCTGTTTCCTACTATGAATATCTCATGTGCTATTGTAGCTTTTCCATCATTCTTTTAGCACAATTTCCCCTCTACTAAAGGGATGTTTAGAGAACCTTCTGGGCAGTAACAGCCAGGATTCCTAATTTCAGGCCTTTCTGTACTTATTGTCATAAGCAGCATCTGGCCAGGACCATCCCCAGATGGATGAAAGTCTTATCAGACATACCTCTGTACTCTTTAAGAACAGAATTAAGCATCTAGACTATCTGTTTGAGAAGGCGTCGCAGATGTGCTAATTAAGTTTAACCTTCTCCTTTCCAAAATCTTACCTCTAGTTTTAGATCCACCCTTAACAATTAACTCAGAACTAAAGGGTTCCAACTTACATGTACATCTAGCTGTGATGAAAGTTGCCTAGTCAAGTTGCCTATCGACCGAGCATACTTGCCAGAAACTGTGGGAGCAGAGATATCTTGGAGAGATAAGAGTCAAAGGGATAAAAGGGCAGTTTTATTTTCAGAGAAGGACTAGATTTAAAAGAGAAAAGAGAATGGAAGAACTAGATGGGTAAGAACTGGAGAGGGATGGATTGAGATGGGAAAGAACTGGATTGAAGGGCTAGAAGAGAGTAATAGAGGAACAAGATGGAAGATGAGGAAGAGCCAGATGGGGAAGAACAAGATGAGGAGGAACAAGATGAGAAAGGAGGAGATGGGAGAGGAGCTGAAATGGGGAAGAACTAGATGGATGAGGACCTAGATGGGGCGGAACTAAGATGAGAGAATTAAGAGAGAGCTTAGAGGTTAGCAGGTAAATGTAGAGAGAAATCAGGCAAGAAAGGAGCTAGGCATGAGAGCAGAATTGAAGCTGTGTAGACAGAATTTTATCCCAGAGGAATAAGGTAGACAGACAAAAGAGCTCGATGTACTTAGATTCTTTGCCCCAAAATAATTCTCGCCATTCATAGCTTCTCTTATGGGCTCCTGGGAAGACGATTATTAAGGCTGGTCCTTAGTAATATTCAAGAAAAAGCATTTCCAATCTCGTTGACATTTTGTTAATAAGACAGGGGACATACAAACTAAACAGAAAGCAGAAGTATTTAATTTTTCTTAGTATTGACTGAAATGTTTAGCTTTTAGAGAGGCAACATTCAAATTCTCACATGACTATTCTACTTCAGTGAATGAGCCATTGAAACAACTCTCTCCCTCTGTCCCGCTCACTCTTTTTGGGAATACTGTCATCTGCTTTAAGCTTTCCATCTCTTTAGAAATTCTCTCTTCACTATTTCATAATCTCAGCTACTCTCTGATATTTATTAAACTTAGGAAGTCTTCACTGGATGTGTTGCATACTCTAGACTTGTTATGGACAAGGTGTAGATAGCAATCTATTTGTCCTTTTGTCTATGCTTGTTCTCTGGAGCCAGAGATATCTATATATCTTCTCTTGTTGCAGGATATTTGATCACACTGTGACACTCTTAGACTATGTTAATAGTGTTAATGTTGAATGAGGGGGTGGAACCAGTGGCTAACTGACTGGAATTAGCCATAGAGAAGCCAGGAGTACAGATAGAGAAGTTGGACAGGAAGGAGGAAGGAGGGACTTGGAACTCAAGAGCTCTCTTTGACCTGGGACATGTGGATAGAAGGTGTACTGGGTGGGTCTCTGGTAAGAAAGGGAAGGTCAGCTGGTCACTCCTCCTGTGCTTCTTTGATCTATAAGGTTTTGACCCAATATCTGATCCTCGAGTTTTCATTGGTAATGGACCCATTTAGCAAAACACAACATTCTCTTATCATTTCAAGATTTTTTGTGCTTATGGTAATACATTTTTTATAATCATTTATTCCTTCAACAAAATATTGTAAGTACTCACTATGTGTTCTACTATCTTTAAAATGTTGAGGTTATTTAAATCATCTTAATTTTCCAGAAAGTATATACTTTTCCCTATTTGCCTGGTCTTTACTCATGTGTTTAAACATTTTGTTTTCATTAAGCTATATTTAACTACAGTTTATGTTTCATATCTAATAATTCTAATGTATAATGATCCACTAGCCTAAATTTTCTATTGTCTTTTTCAGTCTTGTTTCCTAAATTAGGTAAGAATTTTTGTATATATAACATTATCATTTCTCAGAAAAATTTCAATGGAATGTTTGAGAGCTGAGAGAAAGGACATTCCTCTAAATGATATTAGTTTTCTTCTGTGAGTCTGGAATCTATATGAATTAAATTCTTGGTTTGAGGTTTTGTGGCACAATTAAGTTAGTGTGAATTAGACTTACTCATATGTACCTCTTTGTGGTTATGAATTCTGAGGCTTTATTTTTGTACTCACTAAAAAGGTTGATACTAGCAAATTTACCTGTAGTTCTCCAGGCTTCTCTCTTGGGGTTGGATTGTCCATGAGTGTTTACTTCTTAGTTTGCCTTATGCTGGAGTAAATTTTCCTGTCCTAGTCTTATGGGGGATCTTCTGTTGGGCTTTGAAGCCCTTGAATTTCCCCATGATTCTGAGAGTTAACTCAATCTCACCCAATTCTCTTGGAAGCAAGTCAGTTGAAGTTCTCAGAGATTTTACCATCATTCATTGCTTAGCCTAAATATTCTTTTGTTTTGTCAGTAAGCAGGTATCGGTGGAGACTTTAGGTTATTTTTTAGTATTTTTATGTTTTGCATTTGAAGGTTTATCCAGGTCATCTAATTCTCTATCAAGACCATTGTTCTTTTTTAATCCATCAGGACACTGTTGGTTTTAGACTGCATCACCATAAGATTCACCTTGTTTGAAGTCTAACTCTGAAATATCCACCCTTAATATGTTCATCAAGAAAGATCTCATTAAAGGGAGAATGATTTAACTCATCCTGTTCTCTGACAAGAGTAATTCAATAGACACAAGTACATTAATAAGTTTTGATTTATTGGCTAAATACCAAATTACCTGACATTGTTGTTCAGCAAACAGGAGTATCATAAACTCATATTAGCAAAGTTTTTTATAGACTCAAAAGAAGACAAATATCAGATTTCAGAAGCTTTCTGGTTGTAGCCACGACCGCGTTACTACCCATTCACCATGTCCGAGCGAGAGGCTGAGGATTAAAAAGAGAGACAAGACAGAGGGTCATTCCTCTCAGTAGAATGCCCCCTATTGAAGGAGGGAGGAGGCCTTAAATACAGACTTACAGTACAGTGGAAGAACCTGGGAGGGCAAAAGTAGGCTACAGGTGTTTTACATTCTAGCATTCCACCAGTATGCAGGAATGAAACCGGCAGGGAATTAGCATAGGGAGGACATCTGATCAAGGTCAGCAAGCAAGGTAATAGCTCCCCAAAAATGGGGGCCAGGGCCCAACATCTGGTTACTGTGTTCCAAATTAATTTCTGTCTTTTCTAGGTAAAACAAAACAAAACAAAACAAAAGCCCCCTATAAAAAACCCAAACCCAAAACAAAACAAAAAATAAGGTCAATGTTGGAAAAATCAGTCTGAATTCTAATCAATGAAAGTATCTGAACTCAACTCTGAACTCTGGATTCCTATTCCATTGTTTATACTACTTTGCATCTGAGGCAGTCTGTGGGAATTGCTTCATCTGCCATGTGGGTCCCAGGGATTGAACTCAGGTCATGAGGCTTGGCAGCAGGTGGGGGATTTGTAGCTTAAGTTTTTCTGCCTGGCCCACAGTCGGGGCAAATCTCTCTCACCTGCCAGTCCCACAGCCACTCAGACCCGACCAAGTAAACACAGAGATTTATATTGGTTACAAACTGTATGGCCGTGGCAGGCTTCTTGCTAACTGTTCTTACAGCTTAAATTAATACATTTCTATAAGTCTATACCTTTCCACATGGCTCGGGGCTTACCGGCATCTTCACATGCTATTTGTCATCGTGGTGGCTGGCAGTGTCTCTCTGACTCAGCCTTCCACTTCCCAGCTTTATTCTCCTCCTTGTCCCGCCTACACTTCCTGCCTAGCCAATGGCCAATCAGTGTTTTATTTATTGACTAATTAGCAACACACTTGACAAACAGACCATCCCACAGCAGGGATTGTGTGCCCAGCTCCCACTTCCATGCTGGGATTTGGTCTGCCTTGGGCTTGCACAGGTTTGTTTTCTTTTTCATGGTGTTGCAATTTGTGTGAGTTCATATGTGCATCTGCCCTACTGTGTCCAGATGTTCCTTGTATTTCTCCACCACCTCAGATTATTATACTCTTTCTTTGTCCTCTTCCTCAATGATCTCTGAACTTTGTGAGGGTAGGATGAGGAACATAGGTTCCCTTTAGGGCTGAGCATTCTTCTGTCTCTTATTCTCTGCACCTTGGCCAGTTGTGGGCCACGATGTTAACCACCATTTACTGTAAATCAAAGCTCCTTAGATGAGGGATAAGAGGTACATTGATCTATGGCTGTAATGATGAGTCACTTTAATACTATGTCCATTTAGCAGCATGATAGTGGTAAGTTCTCCCCTAGGGCCTGTGACTGCTAGCTGTATGTTCTTGGTCTGATAACTGTGCTAGTATGGGTTTCATCTTGTGGAGAGGAACTCAAATCCAATCAAAAATGGTTGGTTACACCAATACTGTTTGAGCTACTATTACACCAATGGACATGTGTCAGGCTGATCATTGTTGTGGCTCATAGGTTTGATAGATAGGTGTGACTGATGATTACTGCTCTCCTTTGGTAGCTTGCATAGCACCTTCCTGCACATAGCCAGCAGGGATGAAACATTTAGGTCATTACCAACTTGATTCTGCCATGTTCTATGACTCAAATATGGGTATCTTCAGCAATAGGGTTAGTGAAAATAAAAGACCACATTGTTATGACATTACGATTTTTTCCTATTATATAAATTAATTTTAATTCATTTTACATTTTCAATATTTTAAATAAATATTTTATAAGCTTGTATTTTAAGGTACTTTAATTTTTTCACTAGTGGAATTTATTAGAATATTATGATTTTTTGCTATTATATAAATTAATTTTAAAAATTCATTTTACATTTGCCTCTATCGTGCGATTAATCTTTCTTAGATGCATCACCTAGAAGTCTAATGGCTTTCAAACATCATTTCCATTTCTAATGATGATGTTGCTGCCTGTGGCTGGAGCAATACAGTAATGCTGAAACAGCCTCTATGCAGTCCTGTTAGTGTTGTAAAGAACCTAAAAGCTGGGGCCAGTAAAATCCACAGAAATTCACTCTTGCCTTTAAGAACTTCTGAAAACTGTTTTTTGTTTTAAAAAAGGGGGAGGGGAGAAAAAAAAGAAAAACAACAGGGCAGGAACCTAAATTCTGAGACCAAATATGAAAGTCAAATTTGCTGGTTCTCAGTGACAATGGGGAACTTCCCAGGGAAGCGGAGGGGAGGGAGGGTGGTCAGAGATGTGTTCTCTTGTTGGCTTTATTGTGTCTCACTGATTTTCACCTTCCACATACTGCAGCACTTCTTTATTCTGCTCTTCACCATCACCCTGCATGTCTGAGGTCCAGAGCGTCAGGTTATCAGGTAGCAGCTGCATGAAAAGCGTAGAGTCCTTATAGCTTCCTTCACTCAGTGTGTCCAGTTCTGCAATGGCGTCATCAAAAGCTGCTTTTGCCAACCTACAGGCATGGTCGGGGGAATTAAGAATTTTATAGTGGAACATGAAAAAGTTGAGAGCAAGACCTAAACAAATGGGGTGCTTTGGAGGGGGTTCTGTCATGGTGATGGCACTAGCAGCTTAGTAACCCACGAGGGTGTTTTCTGCAGCCTCCTTCCTGTCATTTCCTGTGGCAAACTCGGCCAGATACCTGTGGTAGGCCCCTTTCATTTATAATAGAAAACCTTGGACTCACCAGTTTTAGCTGCTGGAATGAGGTGTTTGTCCAGTACATCCAGGATGTCACAACAGATTAACTTGATCTCAGTTTTAACCATTTGCTGGTACTTCCGAATCATCTTTAGTTAGTCCTCTCCTCCCTTGTTTTCTTCCTTCTCTTCAATGCTGCTGATTATTCTCCAGGTTGCTCTTCTGGCTCCAATCACATTTTTATATGCAACAGATATAAGGTTTCATTCTTCAACTGTCAGCTCCACGTCCATCCCTGCTGCTTTCTTCATTGATTCCATCATTTCATCATTTCGCCAGGCCTGCTCTGCCAGCTTTGGCTGGTACACCAGATCCTCCAAATCATCCATAGTGGCAGCAGCTCCAGCAGGGTATGCACAAAGGATGGAAGCAGATAACTTCAACTCTCAGCTTCTCGCTCCTAGACTGAGCAGTAAAAATGGCGGTGCTTCGTATATTTATGTCTTACTTAATTTTTAAAATTTTAGAAGTGAAAATACAATCACATCCTTTCCTTTTCTGTTTAATTTCATTCCATATCTTCTCCTCCTGGGTGCCTCTCAAATTTATGATCTCTATTCCTTAATTTTCACACACACACACACACACGCAAATATATAAATACAATCTTCTGAGTCTATTTAATGTTGCTTGTATATGTATATGATTTCAGAACTGACCATTTGATATTGGGAACCAGTTAAAAGGATCATCCCTGGGGAAGACTAATTCTTTAGCAGCTGTGGTTCTTTTTTTTTTTTCTTTGTTTACAGGGGTTTTTTTTGTTTATTTTTATTTATTTATTTATTTTTGGTTTTTTGAGACAGGGTTTCTCTGTAGCTTTGCGCCTTTCCTGGAACTTACTTTGCAGACCAGGCTGGCCTCGAACTCACAGAGATCCGCCTGCCTCTGCCTCCCGAGTGCTGGGATTAAAGGCTTGTGCCACCACTGCCCGGCAGCCTGTGGTTCTTTGTTTAGGGGTAGAACCTTGTGAGATTTCCCACTTTCAACTTAGCATATTGATTGGTATTGTCCCTGTTCAGTTTTTCTTTAGGCAATCATATTGTTGAAATATCGTGAAGCTTCCCTTTCATTTCTGGTTCCTACAATCTTTCCTCCTCCTCTTAATGATGCTCCCTGCACCTTAGGCACAGGAGTTGTGGAATATATATTGGGGCTAGATGCCCCACAAACACTTGTTCTCTGAATTTGAGTGGTTGTGGTTTACTGCAGTGGTCTCTCTCTGTTGCAAAGAGAAGCATTTTTGGTGAGGGGTGAGAGCGACACTTATTTGTAGTAAGTGGAATTCACTTAGGAATTGTACTGATTTAGTCAAGTAGTAGTACTGCATTCTCCTCTAGGACGCATGACCTCACTAGCTCCAGCTAATTTCCTAGCTTTCAAGCACCTGGCATGATTTCCCTGCTGTTGAGTGGTCCTAAGTCTAATTAGAGAGCTCTGGTGGGGTTTCAGCAGCAGCGGTGGAACGTGCGTGTTGGAGAGTTCCAAGGACGAATTTTTAGACAATAACAGATTCTTGAACTGAGCCATGAGTATGGTTAGAAATTGAAAGTGAACAGGAAGGGAAGTACACATTTCTGTTGGCAGAAGTCCAGTGGCTTCCACGAGATGAGATGTGGTCTGAAGGATGGTGTGACTACAAGCGACTTCCAGGAAATCAAGCACAGGGATGGTATCACTACAAGCGACTACCAAGAAAACAAGCACCTCCTTGGAACCATCCCAGTGATGGCAACCGTTGTGCCAAAGAGACCGCCTCTGGGAGACAAGAGATCGTCTCTGCTAGCCAGACCTGATGAAGGAGGCTACAGTAGATACTACTGTCACGTGGATTACCAAAAATGGGATGAGGGCCGCTGTTTTTCTCAGAATCCAAGAAGTGGTCCACCCTACAAAAGAGGCCCTTATGGCTCCCAATGGTCAAGAAATGAGTATGCCACAAGCCGACAGCCTCAATACAGGGCCATGAGAAACGGCTTTAGAAGAAGACTTTTCTATTCTTCCCATTATTCAAGACAACGATCTCCCCATAAACGGGGCGCTCCTTTTTTGAGAGAATCACATGTGGGCGGGAAGGACTCCCTACCCAGCAGATTTGGCTCCAGTCTCAGCAGTAGAAGCAGGATGTGCTCCTTCCATCAGTCTCGACATCAATGTAAAGAGAGAGCCATCCAGTTTTTGAAAACATCAAGAGATACTGTGCCTTCAGGTTCTTCATCCAAGGTGTTAAAAAGCCCCAGCCGGCTGACTGAGAAGGAACAGGCTGATGCTGCAAGCAAGTGGGCTAATGAAAATCCCAAGAAGTCAGAAGAAAATCACTTGGCTGAAATGTCCGAGGTTGAGACGGGATCCAAGGCACCATTATGTATCAACCAGACAGAAGAACCCGAGTCCAACACAAGAGCTGGCCCAGAATTGTGTGAAGACAGCCAGCTTAGCAGTCGCTCAAAAGCGATTGCATCAAAAATCACGGAGATTGAGAAGGTTTACCGACAAGTCTGTGAAACTTTCCGGATGGTGGTGGAAAGGCTGATTGAAAAGGATCGTTCGTTAGATAAATCTATACAGTTTGCAATGAAGCAGAGTTTGCATGAAATAGGTGAGCAACATGTTGAAGAACTCAAGCATTTCATTATGGAGTATGATAATTCTACTCCAGATTTTGGAGACCCTTTTGAGAAGAATTAGGGCTCAGTTCAAACAAATTTTTAAAGCTTCTAGATTTTTCCCTTTGGACTTTTGAAATCCTTACTATTTTGTGATAAAGAGAAATACTTTATGATAACTGACAACGTTGCTAAGATCAAATAAACATCTACAATAGTTTTTAAAGTCTCTTAACTAGAATGTTTTTCCTATGTGTAGAATCGTCTAATCCATCTTCATACATCTCCTCCCTTCCAAATATAATGTTCAATTAATTTTTTAATGTTTGAAAAGGCAGTTCTGGAGAGCAGCTCGCTGTACTTAACTCATGATCAATAGTCTTCCATGGTGTGCTGGTCTCCGGGGTATAATTTGTAGTTAGAGATCATTCCAGGTTGCATCATAGGCATTGTTAGCATTTTGAGTTGAGTTTGACTTGCTGCCTGCTTTTTTTCTGCTTTGTAACTTTCAGTGATGTCAAAATATGCTATCTTAAGGAAGTAGAACTTAGCTGTCTTGCAATATTTGCTTTGAGAATAATTCTTCTTCTTTTTTTTTTTTTTTTTTTTTTTTTGGTTTTTCAAGACAGGGTTTCTCTGTGTAGCTTTGCGCCTTTCCTGGAACTCACTTGATAGCCCAAGCTGGCCTCCAACTCACAGAGATCCACCTGCCTCTGCCTCCCGAGTGCTGGGATTAAAGGCATGCACCACCACTGCCCGGCTAATTCTTCTTTTGTATAGGAAAGAAGCACTTAAAAAATCTCTAAAGGACACATTAAAACAAAACCTTCTTCTCAAGTCTTTGAACATAGTGTGTCTCTTCTATGAAGTGAGGCTCCTAACTGCTCTCTCTGAACAACATTATATAGATAAGACTGATAGGAGGGGGTAACCTGAGATAAAAATGCATTTTAATTTGAAGTTTCTCAGAAACCCTTCTGGTAGTGATAAAAAATTAGACTATACAACAACCTGGAGTTTTATTTTAGGCCTGTTCTTTATCAAAGAGGGACCTGACAAGGAGCTCATGATTGGGATAAAATGATAGATTTCTTTGTTAATTTCCGTGGTCTTAGTTCTGTAGAGTTAGAGAATCTCCCTCTTCACAAGTGTTATCAAAGAAACAAGGCAGAGTAAGGCATCACACCACAGGGAATGGGCTCTAAAAAGGCAGTTCATAAGCTAGAAAACAAGGAAGACCCTAAGGGGGGCACATGAATCACCTTGGGAAGGAGAAACAGAGGATATCTACATGAGTAAACTGGGGGTGAGGGGGGAAGTGGGGGAAGGGGATGCGGAGTGAGAACATGTTCAAGCTGGGGCAGTTGGATTGGGAGAGTAATGAAAGAGATATCTCAATAGAGGGTGTCATTATGGCGTGAGGGAGAAACCTGGTGCTAGGGGAATTCCCAGGAATCCACAAGAATGACCCCAGGTTAGACTACTAGCAATTGTGGAGAAGGTAGCTGAACTGGCCTACCCTGATAATCAGATCGGTGAATATCCTGTCATAGAGCCTTAATCCAGTAACTGAAGGAAGCAGGTACAGAGATCCACAACCAAGCACCAGGCTGAGCTCCAGGAGCCAGTTGAAGAGAGGGAAAAAGAATGAGGAAGACGGGGTCAGGATCATGATGGGGAAATTTACAGAGGCAACTGGACCAAGTTCGTGGAAACTCACGAACTTTAGACCAACAGCTGTGGAGCCCTCATGGGACTATACTATCCTCTGCATGCGGGAGAAACTTGGTCTCTTTGAGGGGCCCCTGGCAGTGGGATCTATCCCTGGTGTATGATCTGGCTTTCTGGATCCCATTACCTATGGTGGGACACGTTGCTCACCCTTGACGCATGGTGGAGGAGCTTGGTCCTGACTCAACTGAATGTACCAGGCTTTCCTGTTCCCACATGGAGGGACTAACCCTTTTGGAGGAGAGGATGGGGCATTGCAGGGGAAGGAGGAAGGAGATGCAGTAGGGATGAGAGGGGGATCTGAGGTTGGTATGTAAAATGAATTAAAAAATTAAAAAATAAGCCATTTCGTGTACCCAGGATAAGATCTGTTCCCATTGCTAGGGGATAAGATGAGGAGAACTTGGGGGAAGCGGGAGAAGGGGAGGGAGGAAGAACTGGGGTTGGTAAGTAAAATGAATACTAAAACGTATGTAAAAAAATTAAAATAAAAAAAGAAACATGGCAGAAGACAGCAAGGCCAGCAGAGCTCCCCTCACCTTGTAAGTGAGTCAGTGAACAAGCGAAGAGAAAATTAGGACACTCCACTCACTTCTTGATCCTTCCCTGCATAGCACTGAACCACAATATACAATTTGTGACAATAGGTACATTAAAATCACGGTTTTAATTACTTCCCAATTTTTTTATCTCCTTTTTTTGAGTCAAAGTTTTATAGTCTACTCTTAGCTAGACTGAAAACCATTGTGTAGACCAGGCTGGCCTCAGACTCACAGACATCCCCCTGCCTCTGCCTCCTGCATGCTGGGATTAAACACATGTGCTACCATCCTCAGTATTCTGTTCGTTATGGCCAAGATGTAACAGTTGATGGTGCATACTTGTAGGCAGACTTTTTTTTTTCCTTTGGGCCTCCAGCTCACAATTTAAAAAATGGCATGGAGACATACTATTAATTATGAAAAGCTCAGCCTATAGCTTATGCTTGTCCCACTAGCTCCTATAACTTAAATTAACCCATTTATGTCAATCTATGTTTTGCCTCATGGCTTTTTACCTCTCTTCCTTCTTGCACCTCCTGTTTCCTCTCCATGTGCCCTGGTGTCTGTCACACACCTAGATGCATCTCTCTTCCTCACTTTTTGCCCCGAAGTCCTGTCTAACCTCTTTTTGCCTAGCTATTGGCCATTCAGCTCTTTATTAAAGACATCAGAAGGCGCCTTGGCAAAGACACATCTTCACAGTGTACAAAACAATTATTCCACAATATATACTTAGCAATATTTTGCCAAGCTCTTCATTGTGGTACTTTGTTGTCACAGCTGGTTAGGTATATTTGTTGTTTCCTTCCCTTGGCTGCTTGCACAGCACCCAGTACTATGAAAACTAGTCCTCAGGGTGCAGACATTCGGGTCAGATCCAGGTGGATCCTTCCAGTCCTGTGTCTGAAGCACATGGTATTTTCAGCAAGAGAGACTTACCTCCAACTTCTGTGAGATGGTCAAGGGCAATGTCAATACCACATATTGTTTTGGGACTCTCAAACTCCCCTTACCAACAACTCAAAAGGGAGTGTTTCATCCCTGGTACTGGGGATTTTGCTAGACAGTCTATGGCTTTTTGTAGAAACATTGACATCTGAGGTGGGGGAATTTTCATTTGAAGTACAGATGTATTCACACACACACACACACACACACACACACTCATCAACACATACATGTGATTTTAGATAAATAATCATTGTCTTATTTAGGGTTTCTGTTGCTGTGATGAAGCACCACGACCCATAAAACAAGTTGAGGAGGAAAGAGTTTATTTGGCTTACACTTCCATATCGCTGTGCATCATCGAAGGAAGTCAGGACAGGAATCTGGAGGCAAGAGCTGATGCAAAGGCAATGAAGGAATAATGCTTACTTGCTTGCTCCCCATGGCTTACTCAGCCTGCTTTCATATAGAACCCAGAACCATCAGACCAGAGATTGTACCCCCCACAGTTTGCTGGGCTATACCCACCAATCACTAACTAAGAAAATGCCCTACAGGCTTGCCTACAGCCCAATCTTTTGGAGGCATTTTCTCAGTTGAGTCTCCCTCCACTCAGATGATGCTAGTTTGTGTAAAGTTGACACAAAACTAGCCAGCACAATCGCTGTGGCTTTTTTCAAGTATCCTTACTGTTATTTCGACCTCTTCCCCTCCATCCCCATTTGTATTGACCACCTTCTCTCCACTCCAATGAAAACCTCCCCTGTTTTCACTATTTCCCCTCACATCATTTGTGTATTGTTATTCTTCACTCTAGGGCTCCTTCCCATGCCCTCCCCTGTGTGCTACCACTTGACTTTCATAGTATCTGCATTTACTCCAGGTTTCATATTCACATCTGAAGATTTGGAGGTAGGAATCACAGAAGAATGAGAACATGCGCCATTTGACTTTCTGTGTCTGGGTTAATTCACTTAATACAATATTTTCTAGTTCCATCCCTTTGCCTCTAGATTTCATTTTCTTTACAGATGAACAGTATTCCACAGTGTATATGTATTGCATTCTCATTACCTCTTCATTAGTTGAAAGCTATTTAGGTTATTTCCTTTTCCTAGTCTATGTGAATAGAGTGGTAATGAACAAGACTGAACAAGTATCTGGGGTAGGATGTCAAGAACTTTGGACACATGCCAAAGAACTGCATAGTTTGCTTATAAAGTACGTGTTTGCCTGCATGTGTGTTCACACTACATGTATGTCATGCCCACAGAGATCAGAAGAGGTGTCAGTTCTTCTGGAACTGGAGTTAAAGAATGTTGTGAGCCTCTAAGTAGGTTATGGGAATTGAAGCTTGGTCCTCTGCAAGAGTAAAAATGCTATTAACCACTGAGACATGAGCCATTTGTTATTGAGAACCGCTGGAAGCAAAAGTCCGTGAGAGCATACAGCATTGACAAGTAGAGTTGAGAAGGTCAACCTATCAGAACTAAGGGTTCTGTTACAGGAAACCGTCACTCAATGCATTATGAAATTCCTGCCTTTTGAATGAATTGGCTGTCACTTGTTATAAACTTCTTGGGCAATAACAGCTGTGATTCTCCCCATTTACCGTGCATCTCCATGTTATGTGTACATGTAATCTCATGATTCCATCTCAATCTTGGACACAAATTTCCCTATATATTTGGGGTAATTGGATAACTGTCCCCAGCTGTGTTTATTTTCATTAATATATATCTGGCCAGGGCCATTTTCTGGACAAAAGTATTTCAGCAAAGGTTCCTTTTTCCAAAGACAAATGCAGAGAAATAAACATTAGCTCCTCTCACTCACAGATAGAGAAAAACCACTAACAATTAAATCCTAAACACCTTACCTTCACCCCGGGTTACTTACACAAGACCCTAATTTAAGAGATTTACTGCTCACATTCCTGGGATGATGTTTTAGCCATTTGTTAGTTACTGAGTTAAGGCAGTTACTTCCCACTCACCCAAGGAGATTGCCTGCAAGGCAAGAGAGGAGATAGGTGCCAATCTTTTTTTTGTGCAAAATAAGTTTGAATTCCTCCTCAACCAGGTGCTATTCCTAGATTTTCTCCTCAGCAATTACTCTGAGTGAAAGTGCTTTTACTAACCAAATACTACATGCTCTGACATAGGTTGCTTAGCCACCTAGCATATGTCCCCCTTCCTATCAGAAAGCAGCTGCAGCTGGGACGAGCTGGAAAAGTGGCACCAAAGACAGTTTAATTTCTTGTGACTTGTTGACCACTAACAATCTACCTAGCCATTTCTAGATTATAGTTTGAGCACACAAATTCCCTAATTGATCTTAGCCTTTAGTTGACACTACCAGAGAACTCCCCTTTAGCCACTCCCATTTTGGGTTGTAATTGGAAGCTGACAATTATTGCTTTATGTGTGGATCCTTATCTCCTCTCTCTGTGACCCTGAAAACCTCAAGCCTTGCATTGCTTTGCCAAAGAATTACTGTGTGGGTATATATACTGGTTCTCTGAGAGCACTGGGGAGAATTGATTGATTATTGCTCAAGCTAGAACTTCAATTACTATATTGAATAAATATGTGGAGAGTGGACATCCTTGTCTTGTTCTTGCTTTTAGTGAAATCACTTTGAGTTTTTTGATATTAGCTGTTGGCAGCCTTTATTATGCTTAGGTATGTCCCTTGTATTCCTGATCGCTCCAAGAACTTTATCATGAAGTGGTGTTGGATTTTGTCAAAGGTCTTTTCAGCATCTAATGAGATGATTATGTGATATTTTTTCTTTCAGTTTGTTTATATGGTGTATTACATTGACAGACATCAGTATGTTGGACCATGCTTGCATTCCTGGGATGAAGCCTACTTAATCATGGTGGATAATTTTTTTATGTGTTCTTAGATTCGGTTTGCCAATATTTTATTGAATATTTTTTGCATCAATGTTCATGAGGGAGATTGGTCTGTAATTCTCTTTCTTTGTTACATCTATGTATGGCTTGGGAATCAGAGTAACTGTAGCCTCCTAAAAGGAGTTTGGTAATGATCCTTCTGTTTCTATTGTATGGAATTCTTTGCAGAGTATTGGTATTAACTCTTCTTTGAAAATTTGGCAGAATTCTGCATTGAAACCATCTTGTCCTGGGCTTTTTTTGGTTGGGAGACTTTTAATGACTTTCTATTTCCTTAGGGGTTATTGGTCTATTTAAATAGTTTATCTGGTCTTGATTTAACTTTGGTATGTGGTACCTATCTAGAAAATTGTCCATTTCTTTTAGATTTTCCATTTTTGTGGAGTACAGGTGTTTGAAGTATGACCTGATGATTCTCTGGATTTCCTCGTCTGTTTTTATGTTTCCCTTATCATTTCTCATTTTGATAATTTGGATGCTCTCTCTCTACCTTTTGGTTAGTTTGGATAAGGGCTTGTGTATCTTGTTGATTTTCTCAAAGAACCAACTCTTTGTTTCATTTGTTCTCTTTGTTTCTATTTTATTGATTTCAGCTCTCAATTTGATTATTTCCTGGCATCTATTCCTCCTGGGTGACTTTGCTTCTTTTTCTTCTAGAGCTTATAGGTGTGCTGTTAAGTCACTAGTGTGAGATTTTTCCAATTTTTTTATATGGACATTTAGTGCTATGTGTCTAGCCAACACATCAAGTCCAATACAGAGAAACTCAAAGTAACCCCAATAAAACCAGGAACACACAAGGTCGTCCACTCTATATCTATTCAATATAGTACTTGAAGTTCTTGTTATAGCGTAAAACAGCTAAAGAAGATGAAGGGGACACAAATAGGAAATGCAAAAGTCAAAGTATTATTTCCAGATGATATGATTCTACCAGGGAACTCCCACAGCTGATAATCACCTTCAGCAATGTGTATAATACAAAATTAATGAAAAATAATTAGTAGCCCTCCTATTTACAGCTGACAAACTGATTGAGAAAGAAATCAAGGAAACAACAAGCTTCACAATAGCCACAAACAATGTAAAACATATTGGAGTGATACTAACCAAGCAAGTGAAAGACTAGTACGATAAAAATATCAAGCCTTTAAAGAAAGAAATTGAGCAAGGTATCAGAGGATGGGAAGATCTCCCATGGTCATGAATTGATAGAATTAAGGCAGTAAAAATGGCCATCCCACCAAAAGCAATCTACAGGTTCAATGCAATCCCCATCAAAATTCCAACACCAAGCCGGATGGTGGTGGCACATGCCTTTAATCCCAACATTTGGAAGGCAGAGCCAGGCATATCTCTGTGAGTTCGAGGTCAGCCTGGTCTACAGATTAAGATGCAGAACAGGCACCAAAACTACACAGAGAAACCCTGTCTCATAAAAAAAATTTCCAACACCATAATTTACACACCTTGAAAGGACAATAATCAATTTCGTATAAGAACAGAAAAGCCAGACTAGCTAAAAATCCTGATAGCATAGAAGAACTTCCAGGGCTATCACCATCCCTGATTTTAAGCTGTACTACAGAGCCATAGGAATAAAAACCACATGGTATAAGCATAAAACCAGACATGTTAGTCTATGGAATTGAATTGAAAACCCAAACATAAATCCATATACCTGTGGACACCTGCTTTTCAATAAATAAGCCAGAAATATACACTGGAAAAAGAAAACATCTTCAACAAGTGGTGCTGGTCATACTGGATATCTGCATGCAGAAGAATGAAAAGAGATCCAGTGGGAGTGTCTAACTGGAGGCCCAAGACACAGGAGGGAGGCCATGCCAGAAACTTCCTAGATGGCCAGGATCTCTAAGCTGGATGGTTCAGAGACCTAGCATAGAACCAAACACTATTGGTCTAAAATAAAGTCAATGGAATGATTCCTAGTGATATTCCGTTATACTCATAGATTGATGCCTTGCCCAGTCATCATCAGAGAGGCATTTTCCAGCAGCTGATAGGAACAGATAAAGAGATCCAATGACAAACATTAGGGGGAGCTCAGCGAACCCCACAGAAGAGGGGAGGAAGGACTGTAGGAACCAATGGGGTCAAGAACACCAGGAGAGCAAGGCCCACTGGATCAAATGAGCAGGGCTCACAGGAGTTTACAGAGATGGAAGCAGCAATCACAGAGCCTGCATGGGTCTGTGCTAGGTTCTCTGCATACATGCTGTAGGTGTTTAGCTTGGGGTTTTTGTTGTACTCCTAACAGTGTGAGTGTGAGGGAGAGTGTCTCTGACTTTTTTGCCTGCTCATGGGACCCTTTTCATCCTACTGGATTTCCCCATCCTGTCCTACAAACAGCTTTTTTTTTTCTTTTTGCTACAACTCACTGGAATCTAAGTGCTAACTTAAGCTGGAAACCTTCTAAACTGCATGGTTACAGCTGCCCTCATTTAAGTAACAATGCCCTTAAATCACCCAAATATTAGTTATTTTTTAAAAAATCAGGCTTATAGACTGTTATAAGACCTTAAGAAGCCAGGCAGTGGTGGCTCACATTTTTAATCCTAGCACTCGGGAGGCAGAGGCAGGCGGCACCCTGTGAGTTCAAGGCCAGACTGGTCTCCAAAGTGGGTTCTAGGAAAGGCGCAAAGCTACACAGAGAAACCCTGTCTTGAAAAACCAAAAAAAAAAAAAGACCTTAAGAAATTAAATAAAATTTATTGAAGCCAAGGGTAATCTCACAGCCTGACTTGCCATCTCCCACGGCCATCCCTAGAAATCAAAATAGTAATTGTTATAGACTTACAAGATTGCTCCTTTACCATACCTCCTCACCCTAAAGATTGTCAGCATTTTATTTTTCACTTGCCATCTCTCCCTGCCACAATGGAGGCCAAAGCTGACATACAGTGCAGGAGATACAAATTCTGTTTATCCAGAATTCATTTTATTAGGCAGAGTTCCTCATTATGTGTACAGATTAACAATCAGAACTAACTGTCAATTATAGTTTCCTCAAAGTCACCCAACCCAATAATATATATATATATATATATATACATGTGTGTATACATATATATGTATATATATTTATGTACATATATTACAATACATTTATTGCACAGGTGATATTATATTATATTTAACTATGAAATTCATGAGCACATAGATTGGAAGATAACTCTACAGGATATACTGGCACTTTTTCATATGTCTGTCCAAGAACTACAAATTCTCTCCCTATGGGAGCTTACCCAGGAGGCCGATGTCCTTATGATTTAATGGCTATGAAATGAGAAGTAATACAACATTTGTATCACTGCTTTTCAATTTTAGGAATGCCTAGTGCTCATAAATGGACAACGGCCTTACATATACTTCAAAAGCTCTTAAGAACTGGTGTTCAACTTTTCATATCTCCCACTACAGGCATTCCTTATTACCTGCCAGGTCAAGATATGATGGAAGGATCTCATCATACTTTAAAAAGCAAAATATCCTTATTCCAAAGTGGAGATCTTAAATATTCATCTCCCCATATCTTAAATCATCTGCAACCCACAGATCCAGGGAGGCTGCCTAGCAGGGGGAACCCTAGGATGACTGTGGCTTATAATAAGTTTTGGTTTTGCCCAATGACTGGGCAAGGTTTAGTGAAACATTTCACTATTAGGATGAGAATTTGTACTGTATCATGCTGATGAAAGAAAATGCTGGCCATACTTTCAGGAGGGGAGGCTAAAATCTTTTTAGATTATGGATTAGCCTATAGAAAAATGTCTGCCATAAATCAAATAGTGAAGGGGAAGATGAATAGGAATCTCACTTACACAACTTAAATAAAACATAGCTCTCTGAACAGATGAAGATAGGTTTCTTCTGTATCCCAGAATCTAATCAATATTTATATGTATAATTCAGCTATTAATTGGCTTAAATGGGCTTATTGGGAAATGTTATCATTTTTACTATTTTCTACAGAGAAAATATTTTACTGTTTAAAATAACTCTAGACTTTTGAATTATAACCTGATTTTATGTTCAAGCTATCTGTGTATTACTTCTCATGCTCTGTTTGTAATCAATACATTCTGAAGACTATATGAGTTCTTTCCTCAGTCATTTCTCCACAAAGGTACAGCTAAGTCTCTAGGACTTTCTCCCTAGTAATTGGAAAGGTCCAGATTTTTTCATAATATCAGGAAGAAGATATGCTTACATATTTCCACAGGACACTGACTTGCCTTATGGATCCTGGATTGCCTGGTCACACCATATGAGCAGGCCACTGCAGGACAAAGGTGCTCTAAAGCTCTTAGTCTGAATACAGGCTGTTACTTACCTCTAGATTCTTAAATATTGGGATTTGACTTTAGGAATAAAGTGATACAATTCCAGATCCTTCTGATGAACTGTTCATCACTGATATCAAAACTTATAAAAATATTATTAGAAATAATAATTCTGCAAGGATGACTAGACTGCTACTCACATCACAAGGGGGCTACCTGGAAAACAGGACCCCAAGAAAGACAAAGGGATCACCCAATGACAGAGATATGGAATGAGATCTACATGAACAGCCTGGACATGAGTGGGGGTAGTGAAGGGCAAGGGTCGAGGGAAAGAGAGCTTGGGGGAGCAGGAGATCCCAGCTGGATCAACAACAGAGAGGGAGAACAAGGAATAGGAGACCATGGTAAAAGAAGACCACATGAGAATAGGAAGAAGCAAAGTGCTAGAGAGGCCCACAGAAATCCACAAAGATACCCCCACAACAGACTGCTGGCAATGGTTGAGATACAGCCCGAACTGACCTACTCTGGTGATGGGATGGCCAAACACCCTAATTGTCATGCTAGAAACCTCATCCAACTACTGAGGGATCTGGATGCAGAGATCCATGGCTAGGCCCCGGGTGGATCTCTGGGAATCCAATTAGGAAGTATGAGGAGGGTTTATATGAGCGAGAATTGTTGAGACCAAGGTTGGATAAAGCACAGGGACAAATAGCCAAATGAATGGAAACACATGAAATATGAACCAATGGCTGAGGGGTCCCCAACTGGATCAGGTCCTCTGAGTGGATGAGACAGTTGAATGGCTTGGTCTGTTTGGAAGGCATCCAGGCAGTGGGACCAGAGCCTGTGCTCATTGCATGAGTCGGCTGTTTGAAACCTAGGGCCTATGCAGGATCGCTTGGCTCGGCCTGGGAGGATGGGACTGGACTTACCTGGACTGAGTCTACCAGGTTGATCTCAGTCTGCAGGGAAGGCTTTGCCCTGGAGGAGATGGGAATGGGGGCGGGCTGGGGGAAGGTGAGGGGGGTGCGAGGGGGAGAACAAGGGAATCCGTGGCTGATATGTAGAACTGAATTGTATTGCAAAATAAAAATAAAAAAATCCTACTTAAAAAAATAATAATAATTCTGGCCTAAATATATTTTATTAATTTTGATCAAATAGTAAACAAAATTTGATATATGTAAATGACACATTTCAGATTCCATTCTCTGGCTATTCTGCTGTTTTGTTGAGACTCCAAGGATTCATAATTTTGCTTTCACAAAATTCACCACTGTTATCATATTGCTAATATGTCTAAAGATTTTGACTTTTTAAGAAGGTTATTATAAACTTCAGGAGATCAAAACTCACCAGCACTCACAAGCCAAGAAGGACTAGAAGAATTAAAACCTGACTACAGATTATTTCTCCCACATACAAATTTTCTGTGTTTCTTCAGCTGGGGGCCATTTCCTCTCACTCTGGGCTGATGTACTCTTCTCTCATCAGCTAAAACCATGCATTTAATATTCCATAGTTACACCTGTGGTGATATTTTATTTGTACTGAAATGTGATTTTATTTTTATGTTAATAAATAAAGTTGCCTGGGGGTCAGAGCTAATAGCAAGCCATAGCAGAATCCTGGAAGTGGGGGTGAACACCTTTAATCCAGATCACATGACAGACAGATCTCTGTGTGTTCAAGGACACAGGCAGCATGGAGACACATGTCTTTAATCTCAATACCAACCATAGAAGTCCTGGAGGTTTGTATAGACAGGCAGTGAAGAGGAGGTCATACGGTTGGGTTTACAACCAATGAGAAGGCAGAACAGAAAGTCAATAAAAAAACAGATACACAGGAAGTAGGTCTCTTTCTGAGGGGAAGGACAGTAGCAGCAGGAAGGGTAAGAAGGTGGTTTTTTTTTTTTTGGTTTTTCAAGACAGGGTTTCTCTGTGTAGCTTTGCGCCTTTCCTGGAACTCACTTGGTAGCCCAGGTTGGCCTTGAACTCACAGATAGAAGGTGGTTTTAAGTCTCAGCTCTCAGCTACTGCTCTGCCCTCTTAAGCTTTTAACTCTGCATTTGACTCTATGTTTCTTATTAAATAAGACTGTTCATCTACATCTGGTGCCCAGTGTTTGTGATACAAATTCATGAAAAAGCCACTTGCCTGTGGCCTTTCGGGCCCCCGCTCACACCTGAGTTACACATAGCCAGTTGTGGCAGCTTGGCGGCCTGCTAGCTGACTGACTCCCTAGCTGGGGACAGCTCGGCCTAAGCCCCAGGGCTGACCAACTGAATGTAGCTACACCAGTGCTATGAAAAACTCAGGCCTGCCAGAACTACCGCTAATTGCAGTAGCTACACGCAACTGCAGATAGAGCTGCTGTTGGCTGAAATGTCAAAGCACCTGGTCGGAGCTTAAGGAAGCCTGAGCCCAGGCTCGACTGGACTCAAGTGGGAACACATGGCTAGATATAAGCATTTAGACAGAACTCTTGGCTATGCTTTCTTGTTCTCTCTCTCTCTCTCTCTCTCTCTCTCTCTCTCTCTCTCTCTCTCTCTGGAATCACACCTCGGACACTCGGACACTAAGTAGCTGTTTTGAAATTCCCTCAGATTTCTACTGTTCTATGCAGACTTGGTAAGTCAATTAAGGTATCAGATATTTTAAAGGAAAAAACTATTTAAAAGAGAAAATTTTTTCCACATTAAAAAAAATGGGTTTTTTGTGTACATTGGTAGAAAATTGGGCTTTGTTTGATAAAATTTAGGCAGTCTGAAAATGGAACAACTATATGAGCAGATTAATGTTGATGGGATTATGCACATTATTACTTTCCTTATTCTTATTTTACTATTTAAAAAGATAGTCAATTTGAGTGCCAGGATAAAAGCTTCCAAAGACACCAACAGCTCTACCTTTAAAATTATTAACAGACAAGCCTGTATGGGTTCATCAATGGCCTTTAACAACAGAGAAACTGCAGGCTTTAGAAGAGCTGGTAGAAGAACACTTACATGCTCAGCATATTGAAGAATCAACCAGCCCTTGGAATTCTCCTGTATTTGTTATTAAAATACAGGAGAATTAAAATATTCTTAATTATGT
Source organism: Peromyscus eremicus (assembly GCF_949786415.1). Taxonomy (NCBI): domain Eukaryota; kingdom Metazoa; phylum Chordata; class Mammalia; order Rodentia; family Cricetidae; genus Peromyscus; species Peromyscus eremicus. The sequence continues at coordinate 554,207 of NW_026734349.1, forward strand.
TACATTAAATTAAATTATCATATTAATTATAATATTAGTATTATAATTAATATAATTTTGATTATTATAATTATCATAATAATATTAAACTATTATATTAATATTAAAATAATTAAAAATTAATATTAAAAAGAAATCTGGTAAATGGAGAATGGTAACAGACCTTAGAACATTTAACAAAGTAATTCATCCAGTGGGCTCTCTACAACTTGGAACTCCTTTGCCTACTCTGTTACCAAAAGGATGGCCTCTCATAGTAATTGATTTAAAAGACTGTTTTTTTTAATACCCTTACAAGAAAAAGACAGAGAAAGATTTGCCTTCATGGTGCCTACTTACAATAATCCTCAACCAGTTAAGAGGTTTCAATGGAGAGTCCTCCCACAGGGAATGTTGAATACCCCAAACCTGTGCCAATATTTTATACAACAGCCTTTGGAAGTGACACATAAAAAATTTCCTAAATCTCTAATTTATCATTATATGGATGATATTTTACTAGCTGACTCAAATGCAGATACTTTACAAAGAATGTTTGAAGAGGAAAAGAAAATTTCGCCTTACTGGGTATTACAAATTGCTCCTGAAAAGATGCAAAGAGGAGATTCTATTAATTATTTAGGATATAAAATAGGTCTACAAAAAAATTAGACCCCAAAAGGTGCAAATTAAGAGAGATCGACTACAGACTCTTAATGACTTTCAAAGATTATTTGGAGACATTTCTCATCTATGAAATATTGTTGGGGTAAAAAATGATGAACTGAATAATTTGTTCAAAACCTTAGAAGGTGACAAGGACTTAAGTAGTCCAAGAGAATTATCACCTGAGGCTGAGAATAAACTGGCCTTGGTAGAAAAGAAAGTACATGAAGGGCATGTATATCGTATTAACCAAAATGCAATCCAGCTTTGGATCATTTTAAACTCTAGGCATTCTCCTACAGGAATATTAATGCAGAGGGAAGATATTATGTTGGAATGGATATTTTTCCCAAACAAACCAAATAAAAAATTAAAAACTTATGTGGAAAAAAATCTCTGACTTGATTTGGAAAGGAAAATTGAGACTTCATCCATTAGCAGGAATAGACTGAGTAGAAATTATCCTACCTTTAACTAAGGAGGATATTGAAAAATTATGGACAGAAAGTGAACCTTGGCAAAGAGCTTGCAGTAATTTTTTGGGAGAAATTAATAGCAAATATCCAAAACGTGATAGAATTAATCAAATAAAGAGAGATGATTGGATTTTGCCTTGAATTGTATGGGAAATACCCATATATGGAATTCATACATTTTATACAGATGCCAACAAACAAGGAAAGGCAGGTTACAAATCAGAAAATTTAAGTAAAGTGGTTCAAAGTCTTTATAATTCAGTTCAAAAATCGGAATTGTACGCTATTCTGTTGGTATTAATGGATTTTTCAAAACCTCTCAACATAGTTACTGACTCTCAGTATGCTGAAAGAGTGGTATTACCTATTGAGACTGCAGAATTTATCCCTGGTGCTTCAGAACTAACTTCAATATTTATTCAATTACAAGATAGAATCAGGAAAAGGAGTCATCCTTTATATATAACTCAAATCCTATTCCATACTGGTCGGCCAGGCACTCTAGCACAAGGCAATGATAAGATTGATAAATTATTGATAGGAAATGTGCTGGAGGCCTCAGAAATTCATAAAAAAACATCATGTCAATAGTAAAGGTTTAAAAAAGGATTTTTCCATTACCTGGCAACAAGCCAAGGAAATTATAAGGAAATGTCCTACATTTTCCTTTTACAAACAGACACCATTTCCAGAACAATGTAACCCAAAGGGTACTCAGAGGAATGAAATCTGGCAGATGGATGTGTTTCACTTTTCAGAATTTGGAAAATTAAAATATGTACACCATACCATTGATACTAATTCAGGATTTCAATGGGCAACTGCTTTGAGATCTGAAAAAGCTGATTCTGTAATCACTCATTTACAAGAAGTTATGGCCATCATGGGTATACCTGCCCAAATTAAAACTGACAATGCTCCAGCCTAGGTCAATGTTAAAATGAAACAGCTTTTTGCTTATTACAATATAAAGCATATTACAGGTATACCACATAATCCTACAGGCCAAGCAGTTATAGAAATATCAAACAGAACTCTAAAGGATATGCTAAATAAATAGAAAGGAGTAACAAAAACCCCCAGAAATAGACTGCATAATGCTCTATTAACTTTGAATTTTCTCAGTCCTAATGAGAAAGGAACAACAGCTGCAGAGAGGCATTGCATAACAGAAAAAACTACAGAATTAAATCAGCCTATATACTTTAAGGATATGCTGACCTCAGAATGGAAACCAGAATATGTGTTCTGTTGGGGACGAGGTTTTGCTTTTGTTTCTACAGGAGAAGATAAGCTGTGGATACCATCAAAATTGATAAAGGTTTGATTTGAACAAGGGAGACCTCTTAGAGGAGGTGATAGTTCATCAACCAACATGACTATACAATTTAAACTAACTTACATCTTTAACACATACTTTTTCACTTAATCAGACAATAACTTCTCGAAAGGGAACCAGCCCTAAATTAGTCTTGGGGAGAGGTTTTCGTTTTTGTCTTTTAGGAGAATGAAGGCTAAGGAATCTGAAGAACACTGGACAAATGAGACATCTGAAGAAAAAGGACAAATCATCTGTCCCAAGAAAAAGAGTAAAATGGCCTATTGGTATATCATTTATAAAATTTTATAAATCTTCCTAAATATTTGTTTCTGCTCTTCTCTAAAGAAATTTAACACTATTGGTCTTCCTGTACCCCCAGTTCAATTAAAATTTAAAGCTGACATTGGAGTTGGAGAATGACTCTCTCCCTCTTTAAACTCAAGCAGGTTGTTAAAAGGAAAATGCAAACTCCCTGTATCATGCCAGAAGAAAGAGCCATCTTCTGCTATGGGACAGGAGAAAAACCAAATTAATTAAGGGACTATTCTATTACTACTAATCTCAATTCTTTGATTCTATTCTGATTTTAAACTTTTCTTAAAGTATGAATTTTATATCAAAGTTTACAGAATTTATATATATTATGTATATATGTACATTTTAAACTTTGTTAAGACATTAATGGTCATATAGAGTACTAATTCTAGAAAAAAGGCTTCAATTAGCTGCTTATACATGTCTTTGTGTTCGAGTCTCTTATCAGTTTTCTTGCAGGAAATCACAGCTAGGCCTATCATCAACTGAAGTCTCCAGGAAGAAGATGGGGCCCCACAGCAACCACAATTCCACATGGACAATAATAATACCACTAAGCTGACAAACATCATCTACAGTTCAGCTTTGCACTACAAAATGCTAAGAGCAGTTTTGAGAGGGCTAGCTGAGATGATCCACTTTCAAAGACTACTTAAATAGGACTTGAGATAAGTCCTTGACTTGGGCATTATGTTCAAACTGGACAACAAAGGAAATAGCTACCTTTCCTAGAATTTGACAATTAACCCAAAATTTTTCTTTTCAGAACAAAGATACATTCACCCACACCCAGCAGGAAGCAATTTTAAGAATACAATGCCCACATTCCCAAAGAGGTGGTGTGGAGCAGGTGGATTTTTGGTCTTTTAGTGAGTTTCGTGTCTGGGATAATTTTCATTGTTTAGGAGGGTTGGTTACAAGTTGTTGTTAAGGGTTAGGAAAAGGGCTAAACAAAGGAGAATAGATTTAAGGTTCTTGTTTTAAAAAAAAGACAGTTACTAGTTTTAAATACTTTACACTGGATTGAATTTTTTTATTGTATACAAATTATATATATTTAGATTGATATTGTTAGAGAATGATATACATAAATTTCTAATCTTGTTCAAGATATTGTACTTATACTGTTCATTTAACAATGTAATGCAATTTGCTGATCCTTGAATGTCATTTTTACCAACTATCAGGATATAAAGAAATGAAAGTTAGTAGTTAGACATTACAATAGAACTTGTAGTCATATTAGGTATGTTTTCAAGATTGAGCAGATATATTTTAGATAGACAGGTCCTCTTCAAACCCATCAGAGAGCTACAGAATATGGCATTTAAAGTGATTTAATAACTTAGAAAATTTTTCTTTTTTGTTATGACTATGAGACATATCGGCTCCTGACAGTACCAATCTACTTCAGAGAAAGTATAGGCATTGAAGAAACTGCATATGGAGTTAACTTTCATCATGGCAAAAGTTAGCCACTGGACAACAAAGTATCCTCAAATTAACTGCTGACAAATAGGACAAAATGGACAGACAGGACACAAAACAAAGGACTACCAATTCTTGCCAAGACAAGTGTGGTTGTGGCTTTAAAAAAAAGGCATCTTCTGAAGACAGGATAATATGGCACCATCCCTGAAGTGGCCTTTGCAATCGGGAAAAGGTACAGTGCCCTTTTCTCCAAAGACAACTGAACAGGCAGTGGGCCGATGGCTTCTGATGTGCAGTGGAACAGCAGCTGAAACAGTTATTCTTTTTATTTTATTTTACAATATAATTTAATTCTACAAATCCACCATGGATTCCCTTGTTCTCTCCCCTCCTGCCCCCCGTCCCCCCCCCCCACAAAACAGTTATATTTGAAGAGTAACTAAGCTCACACCTCTCAGTGGTAGACTGGCATTTAATAGAGGGATGTGGAGAAGAATGGGATGCTGAGATGAAGTCACACACACACATAGCCAAGAAGAATGGACAGCTGAATTAAAAAAACATCAACAATCTCCAGAATTTAAAATCCTGAATCATGATATGACACTATTGGAATTCAGGTGTTTCTGGTATGTTGACTGCTCTCACCAAATGTGAGGTCGAACTGTTGACGTTGTGTACATCCTAGTTCACAAATGAGTCTGTCAGATATGCTAAGCCTATAGGCTGAAGATGATGTCCCAACACTGTGGAGAAACCTCAGGTGACTGTCCAGGCAGCTGGCTGTTACTGTCAACTCACATGTTTTGGAAGTTGCTTGCATGCACTTCCTGTTTTTATTTTTGTTAGCTAATATTATTTCCTTCTTGGGTCTCGGAGGGAGTTGAAGTTTAGTTAGTTATAACTGAAGATTAGTTAGGATAGAAAGTGAATTAGGTACATTTTGCACTTACCAAAATAGGATAGATAATGGAATTATTTTCTCTGAATTTGTCAAATAAAAATGCACTAGACATTTTTTAGGTATCTATTGCTTGTATATATGGTATATAGTTATTGTACTTTTGTATATAGTTTTCTTATATTATTATATCTGTTTTATTAAAATAGAAAAGGGGAAATATGGTGATATTTTATTTGTACTGAAATGTGATTTTATTTCTATGTTAATAAGTAAATTTGCCTGGGGGTCAGAGCTAATAGCAAGCCATAGCAGAAGCCTGGTGGTGGTGGTGCATGCCTTTAATCCCAGCACTTGGGAGGCAGAGCTAGGTAGATCTCTGTGTGTTCAAGGATACAGCCAGCATGGAGACACTCACCATTAATCTCAATATGAACCATAGAAGACCTGGAGTCCTGTATGGATGGGCAGTCACAAAGAGGTCATGTGGTTGGGTTTACAACCAATGAGAAGGCAGAACAGAAAAAAAGTATATAAAGACAGATACACAGGAAGTAGGGCACTTGCTAAGGAGGACAGCAGCGGCAGTGAAGGTTAAGGTTTTTAGCTCTTAGCTATTGCTCTGACCTCTTGGGCTTTTAACTCTGCAATTGACTCTGTGTTTCTTATTTAACTCGATGGTTACATCTACAAGCTGCAAAGGAAAAAGTTCAAGTAACATATGCAGGAAGACCTATCAGAATTATACCCAGCTTCTCAAAGGAGATTCTGAAAGCAAGAAGGTTTGGACAGACCTTTTGCAAACATGAAGGGATCACAGATGCCAGCCCAGAATACTATACCCAGTAAAGTTTTGAATGACCATAGACAGAAAAGCAAAGTATTCCATGATAAAACCAGATTAAACAATACCTATCCACAAATCCAGCCCTATAGAAAGTACTAGAAGGAAAACTCCAACCCAAGGAAGTTAGCTGCTCCCACAAAAAAAAGGCAATAAATAGCAGCAAATCTCAAAGAAGGAAAATGCATACACACAAACACCACCAACAAAAAAAAAACAGGAATTAACAACCACTAGTCATTAATATCTCTTACTATCAATGGACTCAATTTGCCCATAAAAAGACACAGGCTAACAGAATGGATATGAAAACAGGATCCATCCTTCTGCTGCATACAAGAAACACACCTCAACTGCAAAGAAACACACTACCTCAGAGTAAAAGGCTGGGAAAAGAATTTCCAATCAAATGGACTTAAGAACCAAGCTGGTGTGGCTATCCTAAATTTTAACAACATAGACTTCAAACTAAAATCAATCAAAAGAGATTGGGAAGGCCATTACATACTCATCACAAGAAAGATCCACCAAGATGAAGTCTCAAATCTGAATATTTATTGCCCCAAATACCAACATATGTAAAAGAAACATTAATAAAGCTTAAATCGCACATCAAACTCCACACATTAGTAGTAGGAGACTTCAACATCCCACTCTCAATACTGTACAGATCTGCCACATTGAAACTTAACAGAGAAATAAGGGATCTAACAGATGCTATGACTCAAATGGACTTAATAGGTATCCACAGAATATCCCACCATAACAATAAAGAATATACCTTATCCGTAGCACCCCATGGAACTTTCTCTAAAATCAACCACATCCTCGGTCACAAAACAAATCTCAATAGATACAAAAAAGTTAGAATAACATCCTGTAGTCTATCAGACCACCATGGTTTAATGTTAGATTTCAATAACAACAAAAATTACAGAAGGCCTACAATCTCATGGGAACTGAATAACGCTCAACTGAATCACCAATGGGTAAAGAAAGAAATGAAGAAAGAAATTAAAGACTTCCTACAATTCAATGAAAATGAATGTACTACACACTCAAACTTATGGGACACTATGAAAGCAGTGCTAAGAGGAAAATTCATAGAACTAGATGCCCACATAAAGAAATTGAAGAAATCTCACACTAGTGACTAAATAGCACACCTATAAGCTCTAGAACAAAAAGAAACAAACTCACCCAGGAGGAAGAGATGCCAGGAAATAATCAAATTGAGAGTTGGAGTCAATGAAATACAAACAAAGAGAACAAACCAAAGAATCAATGAAACAAAGAGTTGGTTCTTTGAGAAAATGAATAAGATAGACAAGCCCTTATCCAAACTAACCAAAAGGCAGAGAGAGAGAGAGCGAATCCAAATTAACAAAATCAGAAATGAAAAGGGAGACATAACAACAGACAACGAGGAAATCCAGAGAATCATCAGGTCATACTTCTAACACCTGTACTCTTCAAAATTGGAAACAGACAATTTTTCTAGACAGGTACCACATACCAAAGTTAAATCAAGACCAGATAAACAATTTGAATAGACCAATAACCCCTAAGGAAATAGAAACAGACATTAAAAGTCTCCCAACCAAAAAAATCCCAGGACAAGATGGTTTCAACACAGAATTCTACCAGATTTTTAAAGAAGAGTTAATACCAACACTCTACAAATTATTCCACACAATAGAAACAGAAGGGACATTACCAAACTCCTTTTATGAGGCTACAGTTACTCTGATTCCCAAGCCAAACAAACATTCAACAAAGAAAGAGAATTACAGACCAATCTCCCTCATTAACATTGATGCAAAAATACTCAATAAAATATTGGCAAACCAAATCCAAGAACACATAAAAAAAAAGTATCCACCATAATCAAGTAGGCTTCATCCAAGACATGCAAGGATGGTTGAACATACTACATTTACTGTAAATTTATAATTTACAGCAAGAAAACAGCCAACATCAAAAAGTTCAAAGAGATTCTACTAAAAGCAGTAACAAGACAATGCTGTTCACTCTCTCCATATTTATTCAATATAGTACTTGAAGTTCTCTTGAGTTTCTCTCCATCAAGCTGTTGGCTTGCTGTAAATTGCCTTTATTATGTTTAGGTATGTTCCTTGTATTGCTGAACTCTCTAAAACTTTTATCAAAAAGGGGTGTTGGATTTTGTCAAAGGCCTTCTCAGCATTTAATGTGATGATCATGCGGTTGTTTTCTTTCAGTTTGTTTATATGGTGTATTACATTGACAGACTTTCATATGTTCAACCATCCTTGCATCCCTGGGATGAAGCCTACTTGGTCATGGTGGATAAATTCTTTGATGTGTTCCTGAATTCGGTTGGCCAGTATTCCATTGAGTATTTTTGCATCAATGTTCATGAGGTAGATTGGTCTGTAATTTTCTTACTTTGTTGCATCTTTGTGTGGTTTGGATATCAGGGTAACTGTAGCCTCATAAAAAAATTTGGGCAGGCTTTTGGGAATCTGGTGCCTGTGGTGTGATGCCTTGTGCAGCCTTGGTGCAGTGGGAAGGGGCTTGGACTTGCTCGGGCTTAGTGTGCTGGGCTCTACTGACTCCACATGGGAGACCTTGATTTGGGAGAGGTGGGGATGTCGAGTGGCTTGGAAGAGAGGGCTGGTGGTTGGAGAAGGAAGGAAGTGGGATCTGTGGGTGGTATGTAGAGTGAGTAGACAATTTCTTAATAAAGAAAAATGAAAAAAGAGAAAGAAATGGTTCATGTCTCAGTGGTTAACAGCATTTTTCTCTTGCAGAGGATCAAGCTTCAATTCCCATAACCTACTTAGAGGCTCACAACATTCTTTATCTCCAGTTCCAAAAGAACTGACACCTCTTCTGATCTCCGTGGGCATGACATACATGTAGTGTGCATATATATGCAGGAAAACTCATACCTTATAAGCAAGCTATGAAGTTCTTTGGCATGTGTCCAAAGTTTTTGACATCCTACCCCCAGATACTTGCTCAGTCTTGTTCATTACCACTATATTCACATAGACTAGGAAAGAGAAATAACCTAAATAGCTTTCAACTAATGAAGAGGTAATGAGAATGCAGTACATATACACTGTGGAATACTATTCATCTGTAAAGAAAATTAAATCTAGAGGCAAAGGGATGGAACTAGAAAATATTGTATTAAGTGAAGTAACCCAGACACAGAAAGTCAAATGGCACATGTTCCCATTCTTCTGTGATTCCTAACTCCAAATCTTCAGATGTGAATATTAAACCTGAGTAAATTCAGAAACTATGAAAGTCAAGTGGTAGTACAGAGGGGAGGGCATGGGAAGGAGCCCTAGAATGAAGAATAACAATATACAAATGATGTGAGGGGAAATAGTGAAAACAGGGGCAATTTTCATTGGAGTGGAGAGAAGGTAGTCAATACAAATGGGGATGGAGGGGAAGAGGTGGAAATAACAGTAAGGTTGCTTGAAAAAAGCCACAGCAATTGTGCTGGCTAGTTTTGTGTCAACTTTACACAAACTAGCATCATCTGAGTGGAGGGAGCCTCAACTGAGAAAATGCCTCCAAAAGATTGGGCTGTAGGCAAGCCTGTGGGGCATTTTCTTAGTTAGTGATTGGTGGGTATGGCCCAGCAAACTGTGGTTGGTACAATCTCTGGGCTGGTGGTTCTGGGTTCTATACGAAAGCAGGCTGAGTAAGCCATGGGGAGCAAGCTAGAAAGAAGTATTCCTTCATGGCCTTTGCATCAGCTCCTGCCTCCAGGTTCCTGTACTGACTGATGAACAGTGATATGGAATGTAAGCCAAATAAACCCTTTCCTCCTCAACTCATTTTTGAGTCATGGTGCTTCATCAGAGCAACAGAAACCCTAAATAAGACAATGATTATTTATCTAAAATTACTTGTGTGTGTGTGTGTGTGTGTGTGTGTGTGTGTGTGTGTGTGTGTGCATGTACAGCTGTACTTTAAATGACAATTCCCCCACCTCAGATGTCAATGTTTCTACAAAAAGCCATAGACTGTCTAGCAAAATCTCTAGTAACAGGGATGAAAAACTCACTTTGAGTTGTTGGTAAGGGGAGTTTGAGAGTCCCAAAACAATATGGGGTATTGACATTGCCCTTGACCATCTCACAGAAGTTGGAGGTAAGTCTCTCTTGCTGAAAATACCATGTGCTTCAGACACAGGACTGGAAGGATCCAAGCTGGAACTGACCTAAAAGTCTGCACCCTGAGGACTAGTTTTCACAGTACTGGGTGCTGTTCAATCAGCCAAGGGAAGGAAACAACAAATACACCTAACCAGCTGTGACATCAAAGCACCACAAAGACCAGCTTGGCAAAAAATCACTAAGTATGTACTGTGGAATAATTGTTTTGTACACTGTGAAGATGTGTCTTTGTCAAGGCACCTTCTGATATCTTTAATAAAGAGCTGAATGGCCAATAGCTAGGTGGAAAGAGGTTGGACAGGACTTCCGGGCAGAAAGTAAGAAAGAGAGATGAATCTAGGCATGTGATAGACACCAGGGCACATGGAGAGGAAACAGGAGTTGCAAGACGGAAAAGAGGTAAAAAGTCATGAGGCAAAACATAGATTGATATAAATGGAGTAAGTTATGGGAGCTAGTGGGACAAGCATAAGCTATAGGCTGAGCCTTTCATAATTAATAGTATGTCTCCATGTCATTTCTAAAATTGTGAGCTGAGGGCCCAAAGGAAAAAAACTAGGCCTATAAGTATGCATCATAACTCTTACATCTTGGCCATAACCAACAGAATACTGAGGATGGTAGCACATGTGTTTAATCCCAGCATGCAGGAGGCAGAGGCAGGGCGATTTCTGTGATTTTGAGGCTGGCCTGGTCTACACAATGGTTTCCAATCTAGCTAGGTCCAGACTGCAAAACCTTGACTCAAAAAAAGGAGATAATGAAATTGGGTTGTAATTAAAACCATGATTTTTAATGTATCTATTGTCCCAAATTGTATATTTTGGCTCAGTGCTATGCTGGGAAGGATCAAGAAGTGAGTGGAACATCCTAATTTTCTCTTTGCTTGTTCAGTGACTCACTTACAAGGTGAGGGGACCTCTGCTGGCCTTGCTGTCTTCTTCCACATTTCTTTTTTTATTTTAATTTTTATATACTTTTTTTTTTCATTTTACTTACCAACCCCAGTTCTCCCTCCCTCCCCTTCTCCTGCTTCCTCGCAAGTTCTCCTCATCCCATCCTCTGGCAATGGGACCAGGTCTTATCCTGGGTACACGAAATGGCTTTATTTTTTAATTTTTTTAATTCAATTTACATACCAACTACAGATCACCCTCTCAACGCTCCTCCAATTCCTCCCTCCTTTCCCCCCAACGACCCATGCCCTCCTCCAAAAGGGTTAGTCCTTCCATGGGGGAACAGGAAAGCCTGGTACATTTAGTTGAGTCAGGACCAAGCTCCTCCACCATGCGTCAAGAGTGAGCAAGGTGTCCCACCACAGGTAATGGGATCCAGACAGCCAGATCATGCACCAGGGATAGATCCTGATCACACTGCCAGGGGCCCCTCAAAGAGACCAAATTTCTCCCGCATGTAGAGGGTAGTATAGTCCCATGAGGGCTCCACAGCTGTTGGTCTAAAGTTCGTGAGTTTCCACGAACTTGGTCCAGTTGTCTCTGTAGATTTCCCCATCATGAGCCTGACCCCGTCTTCCTCATTCTTATTCCTTCTCTCAACTGGCTACTGGAGCTCAGCCTGGTTCTTGGTTGTGGATTTCCTTACCTGCTTCCATCAGTTACTGGATGAAGGCTCTATGATGACAGGATATTTATCGATCTGATAACCAGGTTACGCCAGTTCAGGCACCTTCTCCACTATTGCTAGTAGTTTATTCTGGGGTCATCCTTGTGGATTCCTGGAAATTCCCCTAGCACCAGGTTTTTCCCTAGACCCATAATGACACCCTCTATCCAGACATCTCTTTCATTACTCTCCCACTCCAAGTTCCCTAGGTTAACCATGTTCTCAATCCCCAAACCCTTCCCCCACTGCCCCCCTCACCCCCAGTTTACTCATGTAGATATCCTCTGTTTCTCCTTCCCAAGGTGATCCACGTGTCCCTCTAAGGGTCCTCCTTGTTTCCTAGCTCATGAACTGCCTTTTTAGAGAACATTCCCTGTGGTGTGATGCCTTATTCTGCCTTGTTCCTATGATAACACATGTGAAGAGGGAGATTCTCTAAGTCTACAGAACTAAGATCACGGAAACTAACCAAGAAATCTATCATTTTATCCCAATCATGAGCTCCTTGTCAGGTCCCTCTTTAATAAAGAACAGGCCTAAAACAAAACTCCAGGTTGTTGTATAGTCTAATTTTTTATCACTACCAGAAGAGTTTCTGTGAAATTTCAAATTAAAATGCATCTTTGTCTCAAGTTACCCCCTCCTATTGGTCTTATCTATAATGTTTTTCAGAGAGAACAGTTAGGAGCCTCACTTCATAGAAGAGACAAACTAAGTTTAATGACTTGAGAAGAAGGTTTTGTTTTAATGTGTCCTTTAGAGATTTTTCAAGTGCTTCTTTCCTATACAAAAGAAGAATTATTCTCAAAGCAAATATTGCAAGACAGCTAAGTTCTACTTTCTTAAGACAGCATATTTTGACACCACTGAAAGTTGCAAAGCAGAAAAAAAGCAGGCAACAAGTGAAACTCAACTCAAAATGCTAACAATGCCTATGATGCAACCTGGAATGATCTCTAACTACAAATTATACCCCGGAGACCAGTACACCATGGAAGACCATTGATCATGAGTTAAGTACAGAGAGCTGCTCTCCAGAACTGCCTTTTCAAACATTAAAAAATTAATTGAACATTATATTTGGAAGGGAGGAGATGTATGAAGATGGATTAGACGATTCTACACATAGGGAAAACATTCTAATTAAGAGACTTTAAAAACTATTGTAGATGTTTATTTGATACTAGCAACGGGGTCAGTTATCATAAAGTATTTCTCTTCATCACAAAATATTAAGGATTTCAAAAGTCCAAAGGGAAAAATCTAGAAGCTTTAAAAATTTGTTTGAACTGAGCCCTAATTCTTCTCAAAAGGGCTTCCAAAATCTGGAGTAGAATTATCATACTCCATAATAAAATGCTTGAGTTCTTCAACATGTTGCTCACCTATTTCATGCAAACTCTGCTTCATTGCAAACTGTATAGATTTTTCTAAGGAACGATCCTTTTCAACCAGCCTTTCCACCGCCATCCGGAAAGTTTCACAGACTTGTCGGTAAACCTTCTCAATCTCCCTTATTTTTGATGCAATCGCTTTTGAGCAACTGCTAAGCTGCCTGTCTTCATACCATTCTGGGCCAGCTCTTGTGTTTGACTCGGATTCTTCTGTCTGGTTGATACATAACGGTGCCTTGGATCCCGTCTCAAACTCGGACATTTCAGCCAAGTTGTTTTCTTCTGACTTCTTGGGATTTTCATTAGCCCACTTGCTTGCAGCATCAGCCTGTTCCTTCTCAGTCAGCCGGCTGGGGCGTTTTAACACGTTGGATGAAGAACCTGAAGGCACAGTATCTCTTGATGTTTTCAAAAACTGGATGGCTCTCTCTTTACATTGATGTCGAGACTGATGGAAGGAGCGCATCCTGCTTCTACTGCTGAGACTGGAGCCAAATCTGCTGTGTAGGGAGTCCTTCCCGCCCACACGTGATTCTCTCAAAAAAGGAGCGCCCCATTTATGGGGAGATCGTTGTCTTGAATAATGGGAAGAATAAAAACGTCTTCTTCTAAAGCCGTTTCTCATGACTCTGTACTGAGGCTGTTGGCTTGTGGCATACTCATCTCTTGACCATGGGGAGCCATAAGGGCCTCTTTTGTAGGGTGGGCCACTTCTTGGATTCTGAGAAAAACAGCGGCCCTCATCACTTTTTTGGTAATCAACGTGACAGTAGTATCTACTGTAGCCTCCTTCATCGGGTCTGGCTAGCAGAGATGATCTCTTGTCTCCCAGAGGTGGTCTCTTCGGCATGTTAATTAATCCACGGTTGCCATCACTGGGATGGCAACAAGGAGGCGCTTGTTTTCATGGAAGTCGCTTGTAGTCATAGCATCCCTGCGCTTGATTTCCTGGAAGTTGCTTGTAGTCACACCATCCTTCAGACCACATCTCATCTCGTGGAAGCCACTGGACTTCTGTGAAATGTGTACTTCCCTTCCTGTTCACTTTCAATTTCCAACCATACTCATGGCTCAGTTCAAGAATCTGTTATTGTCTAAAAATTTGTTCTTGGAACTCTCCAACACAAACGTTCCACCGCTGCTGCTGAAACCCCACCAACAGCTCTCTAATTAGACTTAGGACCACTCAACAGCAGGGAAATCATGCCCGGTCCTTGAAAGCTAAGAAATTAGCTGGGGCTAGTGAGGTCATGCGTCCTAGAGGAGAATGCAGTACTACTACTTGACTAAATCAGTACAATTCCTAAGTGAATTCCAGTTACTACAAATAAGTGTAGCTCTCACCCCTCACCAAAAAAGCTTCTCTTTGCAAAATAGAGAGACCATTGCACAAAATCACAACCACTCAAATTCAGAGAACCAGTGATTGTGGCATGTCTAGCCCCAAGATACACAGACACAGACACACACACACACACACACACACACACACACACACACACACACACACACATATACATATCAACTCCTTTGCCTAAGGCTCAGGGAGCATTATTAAGAGGAAGACGAAAGTTTGTAGGAACCAGAAATCAAAGGGAAGCTTCATGCATGATATTTCAACAATATGACTGCCTAAACAAGACCTGAATAAAGATAATACCAATCAATATGCTCACTTGAAAGGGGGAAATCTCATAGAGTTCAACCCTAAACAAAGAACTACAGACTGCTAAAGAATTAGTCTTCCCCAGGGATGATCCTTTTAACTGGTTACCAATATCAAGTCGTTGCTCTGAATCATAAACATATACAAGAAACACTAAATAGACTGGGAATGCTGTAATTATATATTTATGGTTGTGTGTGTGTGTGTGTGTGTGTGTGTGTGTGTGTGTGTGATAATTAAGGAAAAGAGATCATAAATTTGAAAGGTAACCAGGAAGAGAGGATATAGAAGGGAAGGAAATAGAAAAGGAAAGAATGTGATTGTATTATCATCTTTAAAAATTTAAAAATTGAATAAAATATAAATAAACATTGAAAACATATAAGGAAAAGAACATAAACACATAAAATATTTATTTAACAGTGAACAAATGTAAAATGATTTAAAATTAATTTATGTAATAGCAAAAAATCATAATATTCTAATAAAATTCACTAGTGAAAAATATAAATTATCTTAAAATACAAGCTTATAAATATTTATTTAACGTATTGAACAAATGTAAAATGAATTAAAATTAATTTATGTAACAGGAAAAAGCATAATGTCATAACATTGTATATAGTTTTTTTTACATTAGTTATAACTTTTGTCATTTTTTCTTTATATTAAAATAGAAAAGGAGAAATATGGTGATATTTTATTTGTACTGAAAAGTGATTTTATTTGTATTTAATAAACAAAATTACCTGGGGATCAGAGCTAATAGCAAGCCATAGGAGAAGCCGGGCAGTGGTGGCAGACACCTTTAATCCAGATCAAATGACAGACAGATCTCTGTGTGTTCAAGGATACAGCCAGCATGGAGACACATGTCTTTAATCTCAATACCAACCATAGAAGACCTGGAGGTCTGTATAGACAGGCAGTGATGAGGAGGTCATGTGGTTGGGTTTACAACCAATGAGAAGGCAGAACAGAAAGTCAATAAAAAGACAGATACACAGGAAGTAGGTCTCTTTCTGTGGGGAAGGACAGTAGCAGCAGGAAGGCTAAGAAGGTGGTTTTAAGTCTCAGCTCTCAGCTACTGCTCTGACCTCTTAAGCTTTTAACTCTCCATTTGACTCTGTTTCTTATTTAATAAGACTGTTCATCTACATCTGGTGCCCAGTGTTTGTGGTACAAATTCATGAAGAAGCCACTTGCCTGTGGCCTTTTGGGTCCCCGCTCACACCTGAGCTACACATAGCCAGTTGTAGCATCTTGGCGGCCTGCCAACTACCCGACTCCCCAGCTTGGGCAAGCTCGGCCTAGGCCCCAGGGCTGACTGACCGGCTGTAGCTACACCGGTGCTATGAAAAACTAAGACCTGCCAGAGCTACTGCTAATTGCAGTAGCTACACTCAACTGCAGATAGAGCTGCTGTTGGCTGAAATGTCAGCACACCTGGTTGGAGCTAAAGAGACTCAAGCAGGAACACATGGCTAGATTTAAGCATTTAGCCAGAACTTGTGGCTGTGTTTTCTTGTGCTCTCTCTCTCTCTCTCTCTCTCTCTCTCTCTCTCTCTCTCTCTCTCTCTCTGTCTTTGGATTCACACCTTGGACACTAGGTAGCTGTTTTGGAATTCCCTCGGATTTCTACTGTTCTATGCAGACTTGGTAAGTCAATTAACATATCAGATATTTTAAAGGAAAAAAATATTTAAAAGAGAAATTTTTTTCCACATTAAAAAAAATGGGTTTTATGTGTACATTGGTAGAAAATTGGGCTTTGTTTGATAAAATTTTAGGCAGTCTGAAAATGGAACAACTATATGAGCAGATTAATGTTGATGGGATTATGCACATTATTACTTTCATTATCCTTATTTTACTATTTAAAAAGATAGTCAATTTGAGTGCCAGGATAAAAGCTTTAGAAAAACCTGTTAAACCTGTTAAAATGAATTGTAGAGAAATTCAGATTCAGACAAAAGAAATTAACAGTGAAATTGTTTCAGGATTGGAATTTAAGGTTACAGAAAGAAAGCCTGTTTTCACACAATCACCCTTAATTTATCTGGTAATCATACAACAGCTACCTTAGGGCACTCGCTAAGGAGGACAGCAGCGGCAGTGAAGGTTAAGGTTTTTAGCTCTTAGCAATTGCTCTGACCTCTTGGGCTTTTAACTCTACAATTGGCTCTGTGTTTGTTATGTAACATGAAGGTTACATCTACAAGCTGCAAAGGAAAAAGTTCAAGTAACATATGCAGGAAGACCTATCAGAATTACACCCAGCTTCTCAAAGGAGAGTCTAAAAGCAAGAAGGTCCTAGACAGACCTTTTGCAAACACTAAGGGATCACAGATGCCAGCCCAGAATACTATGCCCAGTAAAGTTTTCAATGATCATAGACAGAAAAAAAATTATTCCATGATAAAACCAGATTAAACAATACCTATCCACAAATCCAGCCCTATAGAAAGTACTAGAAAAAAAACTCCAACCCAAGGAAGTTAGCTGCTCCCACAAAAACAAACAAAAAAAAAACAGGCAATAGATAGCAGCAAATCTCAAAGAAGGAAAATGCATACACACAAACACCACCACCAACAAAAAAATAACAGGAATTAACAATAACTTGTCATTAATATCTCTTACTATCAATGGACTCAATTTGCCCATAAAAAGACACAAGCTAACAGAATGGGTACGAAAACAGGATCCATCCTTCTGCTGCATAAAACAAACACACTTCAACTGCAAAGACAGACATTACCTCAGAGTAAAAGGCTGGGAAAAGAATTTCCAATCAAATGGACTTAAGAACCAAGCTGGTATGGCTATCCTAAATTCTAACAACATAGACTTCAAACTAAAATCAATCAAAAGAGATTGGGAAGGATATTACATACTCATTACAAGAAAGATCCACCAAGATGAAGTCTCAATTCTGAATGTTTATGCCCCAAATACAAGGGCACCAACATATGTAAAAGAAACATTAATAAAGCTTAAATCGCACATCAAACTCCACACATTAGTAGTAGGAGACTTCAACATCCCACTCTCAATACTGTACAGATCTGCCACATTGAAACTTAACAGAGAAATAAGGGATCTAACAGATGTTATGACTCAAATGGACTTAATAGATATCCACAGAATATTCCACCATAACAATAAAGAATATACCTTATCCGTAGCACCCCATGGAACTTTCTCTAAAATCAACCACATACTCGGTCACAAAGCAAATCTCAATAGATACAAAAAAGTTAGAATAACCTCCTGTAGTCTATCAGACCACCATGGTTTAAATTTAGATTTCAACAACAATAAAAATTACAGAAGGCCTACAAACTCATGGGAACTGAATAATGCTCAACTGAATCACCAATGGGTAAAGGAAGAAATGAAGAAAGAAATTAAAGACTTCCTACAATTCAATGAAAATGAATGTACTACATACTCAAACTTATGGGACACTATGAAAGCAGTGCTAAGAGAAAAATTCATAGCACTAGTTGCCCACATAAAGAAATTGGAGAAATCTCACACTAGTGACTAAAAAGCACACCTATAAGCTCTAGAACAAAAAGAAACAAATCACCCAGGAGGAAGAGATGCCAGGAAATAATCAAATTGAGAGTTGGAGTCAATGAAATACAAACAAAGAGAACAAATCAAAGAATCAGTGAAACAAAGAGTTGGTTCTTTGAGAAAATGAATAAGATAGACAAGCCCTTATCCAAACTAGCCAAAAGGCAGAAAGAGAGAGAGCATCCAAATTAACAAAATCAGAAATGAAAAGGGAGACATAACAACAGACAACGAGGAAATCCAGAGAATCATCAGGTCATACTTCTAACACATGTACTCTTCAAAATTGGAAACAGACAATTTTTCTAGACAGGTACCACATACCAAAGTTAAATCAAGACCAGATAAACAATTTGAATAGAAAAATAAGCCCTAAGGAAACAGAAACAGCCAACATCAAAAAGTTCAAAGAGATTCTACTAAAAGCAGGAACAAGACAATGCTGTTCACTCTCTCCATATTTATTCAATATAGTACTTGAAGTTCTCTTGAGTTTCTCTCCATTAAGCTGTTGGCTTGCTGTACATTGCCTTTATTATGTTTAGGTATGTTCCTTATATTTCAGAACTCTCTAAAACTTTTATCATGAAAGGGTGTTGGATTTTGTCAAAAGCCTTTTCAGCATCTAATGAGATGATCATGCGGTTTTTTTCTTTCAGTTTGTTTATATGGTGTATTACATTGACAGATTTTCATATGTTCAACCATTCTTGCATCCCTGGGATGAAGCCTACTTGGTCATGGTGGATAAATTTTTTGATGTGTTCCTGGATTCGGTTGGGCAGTATTCCATTGAGTATTTTTGCATCAATGTTCATGAGGGAGATTGGTCTGTAATCTTCTTACTTTGTTGCATCTTTCTGTGTTTTCGATATAGGGTAACTGTAGCCTCATAAAAAAATTGGGCAGGCTTTTGGGAATCTGGTGCCTGTGGTGTGATGCCTTGTGCAACCTTGGTGCAGTGGGAAGGGGCTTGGACTTGCTCGGGCTTAGTGTGCTGGGCTCTACTGACTCCACTTGGGAGACCTTGATTTGGGAGAGGTGGGGATGTTGGGTGGCTTGGAAGAGAGGGCTGGGGGTTGGAGAAGGAAGAAGGTGGGATCTGTGGGTGGTATGTAGAGTGAGTAGACAATTTCTTAATAAAGAAAAATGAAAAAAAGAGAAAGAAATGTCTCTTGTCTCAGTGGTTAACAGCATTTTTCTCTTGCAGAGGACCAAGCTTAAATTCCCATTACCTACTTAGAGGCTCACAACATTCTTTATCTCCAGTTCCAGAAGAACTGATAACTCTTCTGATATCTGTGGGCATGACATACATGTAGTGTGTATACATATGCAGGAAAACTCATACCTGATAAGCATGCTATGAAGTTCTTTGGCATGTGTCCAAAGTTCTTGATATCCTACCCCAGATACTTGCTCAGTCTTGTTCATTACCACTCTATTCACAAAGACTAGGAAAAGGAAATAACCTAAATAGCTTTCAACTAATGAATGGGTAATGAGAATGCAGTACATATACACTGTGGAATACTATTTATCTGTAAAGAAAATTAAATCTAGAGGCAAAGGGATGGAACTAGAAAATATTGTATTAAGTGAATTAACACAGACACAGAAAGTCAAATGACACATGTTCTCATTCTTCTGTAATACCTACCTCGAAATCTTCAGATGTGAATATGAAAACTGGTGTATGTGCAGAAACTATGAAAGTCAAGTGGTAGCACAGAGGGGAGGGCATGGGAAAGAGCCCTAGAGTGAAGAATAACAATACACAAATGATGTGAGGGGAAATAGTGAAAACAGGGGAGGTTTTCATTGGAGTGGAGAGAAGGTGGTCAATACCATTGAGGATGGAGGGGAAGTGCTGGAAATAACAGTAAGGATGCCTGAAAAAAGCCACAGCGATTGTCCTGGCTAGTTTTGTGTCAACTTTACACAAACTAGCATCATCTGAGTGGAGGGCGCCTCAACTGAGAAAATGCCTCCATAAGATTGTGCTGTAGGCAACCCAGTAAGGCATTTTCTTAGTTAGTGATTGGTGGGTATGGCCCAGCAAACTGTGGTTGGTACAATCTCTGGGCTGGTGTTTCTGGGTTCTATACAAAAGCAGATTGAGTAAGCCATGGGGAGCAAGCTAGTAAGAAGTATTCCTTCATGGCCTTTGAATAAGCTCCTGCCTCCAGGTTCCTGTCCTGACTGATGAACAGTGATATGGAATGTAAGCCAAATAAACCCTGTCTTCCTCAACTCAATTTTGAGTCATGGTGCTTCATCAGAGCAACAGAAACCCTAAATAAGACAATGATTATTTATCTAAAATTACTTGTGTGTGTGTGTGTGTGTGTGTGTGTGTGTGTGTGTGTACATCTGTACTTTAAATGAAAATTCCCTCAGCTGAGATGTCAATGTTTCTACAAAAAGCCATAAACTGTCTAGCAAAATCCCCAGTACCAGGGATGAAACACTCCCTTTTGAGTTGTTGGTAAGGGGAGTTTGAGAGTCCCAAAACAATATGGGGTATTGACATTGCCCTTGACCATCTCACAGAAGTTGGAGGTAAGTCTCTCTTGCTGAAAATACCATGTGCTTCAGACACAGGACTGGAAGGATCCAAGCTGGAACTGACCTGAAAGTCTGCACCCTGAGGACTAATTATTATAATACTTGGTGCTGTGCAAGCAGCCAAGGGAAGAAAACAACAAATACACCTAACCAGCTGTGACATCAAAGTACCACAAAGACCAGCTTGGCAAAAAAATCAATAAGTATGTACTGTGGTATAATTGTTTTGTACACTGTGAAGATGTGTCTTTGCCAAGGCGCCTTCTGATTGCTTTAATAAAGAGCTGAATGGCCAATAGCTAGGTGGAAAGAGGTTGGACAGGACTTCCAGGCAGAAAGTGAGGAAGAGAGATGCATCTAGGCATGTGATAGACACCAGGGCACATGGAGAGGAAACAGGAGTTGCAAGATGGAAGAGAAGTAAAAAGTCATGAGGCAAAACATAGATTGATATAAGTGGGTTAAGTTATGGGAGCTAGTGGGACAATCATAAGCTATAGGCTGAGCTTTTCATTATTAATAGTATGTCTCCATGTCATTTTTTAAATTGTGAGCTGGAGGCCCAAAGGAAAAAAACTCTGCCTACAAGTATGCATCATAACTCTTACATCTTGGCCATAAGGAAGAGAATACTGAGGATGGTAGCACATGTGTTTAATCCCAGCATGCAGTAGGCAGAGGCAGGGGGATCTCTGTGATTTTGAGGACAGCCTGGTGTACACAATGGTTTCCAGTCTACCTAGGTCCAGACTGTAAAACCTTGACTCAAAAAAAGGAGATAATGAAATTGAGATGTAATTCAAACCATGATTTTTAATGTACCTATTGTCCCATATTGTGTATTTTGGCTCAGTGCTATGCTGGGAAGGATCAAGAAGTGAGTGTAATGTCCAAATTGTCTCCTCTCTGTTCACTGACTCACTTACAAGTTGAGGGGAGCTCTGCTGGCCTTGATGTCTTTTGCCACATTTCTTTTTCCATTTTAATTTTTTATATACTTTTTTTTTAAATTTTACTTACCAACCCCAGTTCTCCCTTCCTCCCCTTCTCCCGCTTCCCTGCAAGTTCTCCTCATGCCACCCCCTGGCAATGGGACCAGGTCTTATCCTGGGTACACGAAATGGCTTTATTTTTTAATTTTTTAATTCAATTTACATACCAACTACAGATCACCCTCTCAACGCTCCTCCATCTCCTCCCCCCTTCACTCCCAATGCCCCATGCCTTCCTCCAAAAGGGTTAGTCCCTCCATGGGGGAACAGGAAAGCCTGGTACATTATTTTTGGAAGAGAGGAGATGTATGAAGATGGATTAGACGATTCTACACATAGGAAAAACATTCTAATTAAGAGACTTTAAAAACTATTGTAGATGTTTATTTGATACTAGCAACGGGGTCAGTTATCATAAAGTATTTCTCTTCATCACAAAATAGTAAGGATTTCAAAAGTCCAAAGGAAAAAATCTAGAAGCTTTAAAAATTTGTTTGAACTGAGCCCTAATTCTTCTCAAAAGGGTCTCCAAAATCTGGAGTAGAATTATCATACTCCATAATGAAATGCTTGAGTTCTTCAACATGTTGCTCACCTATTTCATGCAAACTCTGCTTCATTGCAAACTGTATAGGTTTTCTGAAGGAACGATCCTTTTCAACCAGCCTTTCCACCACTATCCCGAAAGTTTCACAGACTTGTAGGTAAACCTTCTCAATCTCATCTTTTTGATGCAATCACTTTTGAGCGACTGCTAAGCTGGCTGTCTTCACACAATTCTGTGCCAGCTCTTGTGTTGGACTCGGGTTCTTCTGTCTGGTTGATACATAACGGTGCCTTGGATCCCGTCTCAAACTCAGACATTTCAGCCAAGTTGTTTTCTTCTGACTTCTTGGGATTTTCATTAGCCCACTTGCTTGCAGCATCAGCCTGTTCCTTCTCAGTCAGCCGGCTGGGGCTTTTTAACACCTTGGATGAAGAACCTGAAGGCACAGTATCTCTTGATGTTTTCAAAAACTGGATGGCTTTCTCTTTACATCGATGTTGAGACTGATGGAAGGAGCGCATCCTGCTTTTACTGCTGAGACTGGAGCCAAATCTGCTGTGTAGGGAGTCCTTCCCACCCACACGTGATTCTCTCAAAAATGGAGTGCCCTGTTTATGGGGAGATCGTTGTCTTGAATAATGGGAAGAATACAAACGTCTTCTTCTAAAGCCGTTTATCATGGCCCTGTATTCAGGCTGTCGGCTTGTGGCATACTCATCTCTTGACCATGGGGAGCCATAAGGGCCTCTTTTGTAGGGTGGGCCACTTCTTGGATTCTGAGAAAAACAGCGGCCTTCATCCCATTTTTGGTAATCCACGTGACAGTAGTATCTACTGTAGCCTCCTTCAGAGGGTCTGGCTAGGAGAGATGGTCTCTTGTCTCCCAGAGGCGGTCTGTTTGGCACAACGGTTGCTATCACTGGGATGGTTCCAAGGAGGCGCTTGTTTTTGTGGAAGTTGCTTGTAGTCATACCATCCCTTTGCTTGATTTCCTGGAAGTCGCTTGTAGTCACACCATCCTTCAGACCACATCTCATCTCATGGAAGCCACCGGACTTCTGCAAACAGAAATGTGTACTTCCCTTCCTGTTCACTTTCAATTTCTAAGGATACTCATGGCTTAGTTCAAGAATCTGTTATTGTCTAAAAATTCGTCCTTGGAACTCTCCAACACGCACGTTCCACCGCTGCTGCTGAAACCCCACCAACAGCTCTCTAATTAAACTTAGGACCACTCAACAGCAGGGAAATCATGCCAGGTGATTGAAAGCTAGGAAATTAGCTGGGGCTAGTGAGGTCATGCGTTCTAGAGGAGAATGCCGTACTACCACTTGACTAAATCAGTACAATTCCTAAGTGAATTCCACTTACTACAAATAAGTGTAGCTCTCAACCGTCACCATAAAAAGCTTCTCTTTGCAACAGAGAGAGACCATTGCAAAAAACTACAACCACTCAAATTCAGAGAACAAGTGATTGTGGCGTGTCTAGCCCCAAGACACACAGCACACACACACACACACACACACACACACACACACACACACACATATATATATATATATATCAACTCCTGGGCCTAAGGCTCAGGTAGCATCATTAAGAGGAAGAGGAAAGTTTGTAGGAACCAGAAATCAAAGGGAAGCTTCACAGTTGATATTTCAACAATATGACTGCCTGAACAAGACCTGAATAAGGACAATAACAATCAATATGCTAACTTGAAAGGGGGAAATCTCATAGGGTTTACCTCTAAAGAAAGAACTACAGACTGCTAAAGAATTAGTCTTCCCCAGGGATGACCCTTTTAACTGTTTACCAATATCAAGTCGTCAGCACTGAATCATATACATATACAAGAAACACTAAGTAGACTGGGAATGCTGTATTTTATATTTATGGGTGTGTGTGTGTGTGTGTGTGTGTGTGTGTGTGTGTGTGTGTGTTGTGTGTTAATTAAGTAAAAGAGATCATAAATTTGAAAAGTAACCAGGAGGAGAGGATATGGAAGGGAAAGAAATAGAAAAGGAAAGGATGTGATTGTATAATCATTTCTAAAAATTTAAAAATTAAATAATATATAAATAAACATTGAAAACATATAAGGAAAAGAACATAAACACATAAAATATTTATTTAACAGTGAACAAATGTAAAAGGAATTAAAATTAATTTATGTAGTAACAAAAAATCATAATATTCTAATAAAATTCACTAGTGAAAAAAATAAAGTACCTTAAAATACAAGCTTATAAAATATTTATTTAACATGTTGAACAAATGTAAAATGAATTAAAATTAATTTATGTAACAGGGAAAAATCATAATGTCATAACATTGTATATAGTTTTTCTTATATTAGTTATAACTTTTGTCCTTTTTTCTTTTTATTAAAATAGAAAAGGGGAAATATGGTGATATTTTATTTGTACTGAAATGTGATTTTATTTGTATTTAATAAATAAAGTTGCCTGGGGATCAGAGCTAATAGCAAGCCATAGCAGAACCTGGGCCGTGGTGGCAGACACCTTTAATCCAGATCAAATGACAGACAGATCTCTGTGTGTTCAAGGATACAGCCAGCATGGAGACACACGCCTTTAATCTCAATACCAACCACACAAGACCTGGAGGTCTGTATAGACAGGCAGTGATGAGGAGCTCATGTGGTTGGGTTTACAACCAATGAGGAGGCAGAACAAAAAGTCAATAAATAGACACACAGGATGTAGGTCTCTTTCTGAGGGAAAGGACAGTGGCGGCAAGAAGTGTCATAAGTACATGAGGAGAGGCGGCAGGAGGTTTTTAGGTCTCAGCTCTCAGCTACTGCTCTGACCTCTTGGGCTTTGAACTCTGCATTTGGCTCTGTATTTCTTATTTAATAAGACTCCTCATCTACATACTCCTACGAGAAAAAGTTTCTTCCTTAAAACTCCTCAACTGCATGTTCTATCATTAATACAGAAATTCTAATCATTTAGAGAGTTACAGGTTGTCATGCTCTGGACCACAGACATGCTGTCTAGCTGCAGGTCTGCACCCCTTTCTCCAGCCCACACGGATGTGCTACCCAGCTCAGCCCTGCATCCCACCCTCCAGCCCAAGAGACAGGACACTACATGTCTCATAGAGCCTATGCTTCCTGGGCTTCCACAGCATTGTAGCCATCAGGACCCCCAGCTTCACACCCATATCAGCACGAAGCAACCAAGAATGATTTCTACAGCCTTTGTCACTTACCCATCTTTCTATATTGAACTTTCCAGCCTAGGGGTGGAATGTCCCTTTAAAAATGTTCTATTATTGTATAACTTCTGCCCATGATCCTGAAATATATACACTATCAGACATTCTCCTCATGTACTTATGACAATTATTCTGTATACAAGCCTTGCTATGTATACCCTGACACAGGTTATTACTGTCCTCACATAGCTCAATGGTTTAATATTGCCTTGATCACAAATTTAAACTAGGTAAGCTTCAACTGCAGCCTTGGCCGCACAGATGCTCGTGACTAACTCAGGTAACTCCTTATCTAACAATGCCTCTTGAAAATACAATTTAACTCAATTAATACCACCAATCAGAGATTAATAGAGTTAATGTTTCAAACTAATCATTTTTTTATAACAACTGAGACTCATAGTATTCAGACACACTTGACCATATTATATGGTACTAGTTAATGATAGATTTTTTACGTTATTCCGTTGCTCCCTTTTTGGGACAGAGATATTCTAACTTACACAACTAATCCTATTAGATAGTTATACTAATTCTCAGCTTACCATTTACAGAGACTATCAATTATAAATATATATTATTATTGATACAAATATTAAGTATCCATATTAATTAACCATTACTTTTTTTTTTCAAGTCAGTCATCTTCATATTTAAATTTATCCACTTTTTTACTGCCCTAGAGAGAATTAAACATTATCCTTTTTTTTTTTTTTTTACTAAACGCAAAAACCAGAACTTCTATAAGCCACAGGAAAATGTAATGGAATTCACCTACTATCACAAAAGCTACTACCTTGAAAAGTCAAGGACATTTCTAAAGGTCAAGCCGTGGCTTAAGAAATCTTGGTGACATTTTAGCTTTTGTATATATATTAGCTGATTCCTGCAATGATTTCCTTGTATGCTATGTATGCTTCCAAGAACTCATAACAGTGTATCTTATCTGAAACACCTATCAAACATCCAGGGTCAAACAACCTCCTGAATTAAGGTAAATTAAGCTCAGACCTTCCTTTCTTATACAACCTTAGTGGTATTCATACTAACATTTTAGACTCCTAACATTTACCTAACCACCTCTAGGAATGAAGTTTGAGCACATAAATTTCCTTTGTCTGATATATTGACCCATTTTAGCTCTTAGTAGACTTCCTCCTTTACCACTCCCCTTTTGAGTTGTTAAAGAAAGCCTGATGGTCACTGCCTGAGGAAAACTCTTGTCTTCTTTTATGACCCAGTAAGATTTCAAGCCTGGTGACCTGGCTTTAGCTAGAGTAGTACTATTGCATGGGTATATGACTGTAAACCTCAGAGACTTAGAGAGGACTTTTTGAGGATTTTGAATGGAGAGGATTTTGACTGGAGAACTAGATGGAGAACTTGAGGATGAGATGGAAGATGAAGAAGAGCCTCATGGGGAAGAACAAGACGAGTAAGAACAAGATGAGAAAGACCAAGATTGGGGTAAAACTAACATGAGAGAATTAAGAATTCAGAACATAGAGGGGGCAGTAGATAGAGGCAGCGAGAAATCAGGCAAGAAAGGAGCTAGGCATGAGTTTGAACTGAAGCTGTATAGGTAACAGTATAAGGTAAACGGACTAAGAGCGCAGTGTACTTGGATTCTTTCCCCAAAAATAATTCTTGCCATTTGCAGGATCTCTTCTTGGCCCCTGTGAAGAATAGTATTAAGGCTGGTCCTTAATAATATTTGAGAATATTCATTATTAAATTCACTATGCATAGAAGTTATTGTAGTAGAACAAGTTTATCAAAGGGAAAACTTGAAATTTCTTTTAAATATTACCATTTTAGAGCACTCATTCATGTATGTATAAACTACCCTATTTATCTTAAATAGACTACCTGAACTAAACATAGTCATTGTAAGATAAATCGAGAAAGTTATTTTGTGCTGACATTAGAATTGCCAAGCTAATTCTCAAAAAGTGTATATTATCTGTTTTGATATTCATATTTCCTGTCCATTTTACCCTACACCAAGTTCTTCATGCCTAGCAGCATTCATGCTGGTATGCAAATCCAATGTTTTCAAGGACCTCAAATGACCAACATGAAATTCAGATAAGTGAGTCAAAGATACGTGAGAGTTATGATATGTGATAGTATTCAGATAAACACAGGGAACTATAAAATTAGACAAGAAGCCAATTTACCCCAGATTGTAGGAAAGAAATGGGTTTCCTAGAGACAGATATATTTAAAATTGAAAGTAGTGGGATAAATTGGGGCTAAACAATGGAAGGCATTGTGAAGTGTTCAGAAACTCCAAGGAGAAAGCATGTGCCAAATCACTAAGGCAATGGCACAGGAAGATAATTTGAGGACAGGAAAGTGCCCCAGTGCTTCTGAATGATGCAAGCCTGAGTGTCTGTGGAGGCAAAGGGAAACAGAAATCCTTCACAAAAACAAATACAGCACTGAAATAATTAAACAAAACCTTTCACCCAGCAACAACAAAACTGCTCAAAGGAAAACTGGTAAAATGTGCAATAATCAAACCAAGTTTCTCTATCAGTAAGATAACATCTTCATCCATATCCTTAAAAATACACTTTCTCAGTATATTAATGGCTATATAAATCTGACCTCTCAAAGAATCAACTTGACCAAGGGTTTCAAAACTCATTCTATACAACTCTGCCACAGCTGGATCTTTAGAATGAAAGTGAAGGGCCCATGGGTAGCCACTAATTTCAACCATTATTTACTTGGTGCCTTCAGAAGATTGTATGACCTTCCAAAAGCAATCCAAATATGTAAATGTTATAGGACCCAACATGTAAACCGTGACAAACAGAACAATTGTTTAAGGCTGCATTCGGGAGTCTAGCTGTGTCTGTGTTGTGAATCTGTGAACTTAAGCAAAAGCAGATAAGAGTATTGGAAAAACAACTTGCATCTGTACTCTAAGGAGATTATTTTTCTTCTTTTTATTGTCTACACAATAAATATCTATATATAATAGGTACTTCCATAATAAGAGCATTGCAGTAAGTATTATTAAGCAATCTAGGGATGTATTTCAGCATACAGAAAGACATTCACAGATGTTGTCACAAATTTAGCTACAAATCCCAGGACAGGCCATGCTAAAAATGCAGAGTAGCATTTGTAATATCAATTCCAGGCATCCTCTGTTCTATTTAAACAACATTACTTGTTCTTTCCATAACACAATCAGCAGTGATTTCCTGGCCCGCAGGCTCTGAGGAGCAAGGGTCCAGATCACCCTTTCTCACTCAGTTAGGAGGCTCAAGCAGATCTCACTGCAACACTGATGGTAGCCTGACAACAGGTACCGTCCTGTTGCAAGAGGGACCTGAGAGCACAGTCTCCTAAGCACCCCTTGCCTTTCCCAATCATGGTGCCCCTTCCAAAGTCTTTATCATGGCCGCCAACAGTGGGCACCAGACTAGCTAGCACTCTTGACCCAAAGGAAGAGGAGAGGGTCCTCAGCGTCCCTCCTCATTCAGAAAACTTGGATGTTTGCCCTGCAGCTGCATGCAGAACGGCCAGGTGAGGCAGCTCGGGACTGGCCCATGCAGGCCCGAGGACAGTCATTCCAAGGGCCCCTCCTGAGAGCTGCTGGATTGCTGAGGCCAACTGTCACTTGAATTCTGTGTGCTCCTTCCGGACATGTCTGCAGTTCTCGGGAAACGAGAGCCTCTCTGACAAGATACTGCTTAGATGCCGCTTGCCATGAGTCACCATTGCCAAGTATATTCCCTACCCCTTGAGAGGGGTAATTTCCATTTCCCTTTTTCTTGTTCAACTACCTTATTGGCTAAATGGCCAGACGTGTGGAGAGAGGCCAGCGAGCCTCAGTCCAGACGTTGCCCTCTGACCGTAGACTGCAATTTTCCCAGCTTCCCCACCCTGGGACCGCCTTCACTGTCCCCCAAAGAGATGGTGACCATAGACCACAGTTTTCCCAGCCTCCCATGCCCTTCAGTGTCCCCCAAAAGGATGATTGTAGCTAGAGTTTTCCTGCCTGGCCCACAGTCAGGACAAATCTCTCTCACCTGCCAGTCCCACAGCCACTCAGACCCGACCAAGTAAACACAGAGACTTATATTGGTTACAAACTGTATGGCCATGGCAGGCTTCTTGCTATCTGTTCTTACAGCTTAAATTAATCCATTTCTATTAATCTATACCTTGCCACATGGCTCGTGGCTTACCGGCATCTTCACATGCTGTTTGTCATCGTGGCGGCTGGCAGTGTCTCTCTGACTCAGCCTTCCACTTCCCAGCTTTATTCTCCTCCTTGCCCCACCTATACTTCCTGCCTAGCCAACGGCTAATCAGTGTTTTATTCATTAATCAGCAACACATTTGCCATACATCCCACAGCAGATGATGACCATAGACCGAGGTTTTCCCATCCTCCCTGACCTGAGACCCCCTTAGGTGTCCCACAAAGTGATGATGACACCTCACCCCACTGGGGGAAGCACTGGACCAGCATAAAAGACCCAAGGGACTTTGCACCTCCAGGGCGGTTCAACTGACTAGACACAAGTTCAGGAGCCAGAAGCCCTATGAGGACAAAACATTCAAAGTCCCCGACTCGTGGACTGCATATAGTCTGCAGAGTCTTAGGACTTCTATAATGAGTACATCCAATAAGAAGACCCTGGACCCCATAAAAGAGCTGAAAGAGAACAAGGGAGGAAAAGTTCCACTTTTGCGGGAGGTTCCTGAGTGCAGGAGTAACCCACTGAGCAGGAAACCCAGACCATCTGCCTTACAGCCTGCCACCAGGCCCATACCTAGGAAGGTGAAAAGAAGCCTGGCTATGTCTACTGTGTTTGAAAAGCCTATGGACATTGACCAGTTGGACACCAGAGTAAGTGCAACATCTTCAGGACACTGTGCTGGAGATGCTAGTGAAAAGTTCAAAGATGACACAGTGCCTGGACCATCTTTTGCTGACTCTCCCACTGACCAACATGGACTGGTATTCTCCCCACTTATTCAAGGATCTCTGCAAACTTCCCCACATACCCATGGAGCTCTGGCATGTTCCCCTTCTTCCCAAGATGCTCAGGAACTATTCCTCTCCACCCAAGAGGTTCTGGGAGGACTCCAATGTGACCAAGGAGCTATGGGCCATTCCACATCTGCGCAAGAATTCCATAGACCTCCCACTTGTGCTCGAAGGAAAATCAAACATATCTCCTCTTCCAGAAGGGGTTTCAGAAGTCCATCCTCTAACCATGGGGTCACCAATTGTTCCAGTTCTTTCCCAAAGAGTTTTAGACAAGGCCCTTCTGATCAAGGGGGCCTCCAACAGGCCCCATCAGACAAAGAGGCTCCCAAACCTTTTCTAAAAGGGGGCCTCAGTGATTTCTCATTTTCCCAAAATGGATTGAGTCCCACCACCTCTCCCCAGGGGACTTTCACACCTTTGACAGCTGCCAAAGGTGGCTGGAGAGCTACTCCCTCTAATGAAGACAGTCAAGGACTTTTCCACTCTCCCCGAAAGGACCCTAAGCAACCCAATTCTGCTGAAGTGAGTTTGAGTCCTGCCTCCTCTGACCAAGGGAATTTCATAACTTTACCATTAAAGCAAGAGGGCTTTAAATGTCCTGCACTACTAAAAAATGAGCTCAGCTCTTCCCTTACAGCCAAAAGCCTTATGGCAAACACTATTCCCCAAGTGTGCTTCACACCACCCATCTCTGGCCAAGCACAAACAAAACTATCCACATCTATACCAGGAGCTCAAGGACCTTTGCCATCTTCAGAAGGGGTCCTAGAGGGTTCCATATATATGCATGAGGTGTTAGAAACTCCCAAGTCTGCCCAAGGGACTCTTGGGCCTTCTCAACACACACAAAGGGCTCTAGCGTTTTCACCATCTTCCTCAGGGGTTCTGAGTCCTCCCATATCTGTCAAGGGGACTCTAGGATTGTCCACATCTAGAGTAGAGGGTCCAAGACCTATTCTCTCTCACAAAAGGAGATTCAAACCTTCTGTTATGAAACGGGACCCTACACATTGCCACTGTAGCCAAAGGAGATGGAGAGATGCTCCCTTTAAACAAGGGGATTTCACAGTGTCCCTATCAGACCAAGAGGGCTTCAAATATCCCCTGCTGGCCAAAAAGGCCATCCTGTCTCATTATCGGGCCCAACATAACCAAACATATTCCAAGATATTTTAAGTGAGCCACACATTGCCACCTGCCCCAATGGCTCCTGGACATTCCTCATTAACATGAACAAGTCCATCCCCTTCCCCATCTTTGAAAAAAGATGATAAATCTCACCTATATACACAAGCATCTCTGGAACTGAGCACATCAGCACAAGGCTCTCTAGATTTTTTACTCAAGAGCCTGAGCAAGATCCCCTTTATGCAAAACCCACTTTAGAACAGCCCACATCTGCACAGGAGACTGAAGGACATTCAGTTTCTACCTTGTGGACTCTGGGATCTAATCAAAGTGCCCAGAAGGAACTAGGAGATTTTCCAACTGCCCAAGTACCTCTGATAATTTCCTTATCTATGCAAGGAACTCTAGCATTTGGTTCATCTTCACAAGAGGCTTTGGGTCCTTCTCTATCTGCCCAAGGGCCTCTAAAACTCTCCACACCCACACAAGGAACTGTAGAATCTCTTCCATCTTCTCAAATGGCTTTGAAACATCTAACTTCTTCCCAGGAGGTTCCAAGATATTTTCTGTCTGCCCAAAGTACTTTTCAAGGTTCAGGAACTTCCAAAAGAGCTATAGGACCTTTCATACATAGCCATGAAACTCAAGGACCTTTTTTGTCCTTAGCAGAGGATGCAGAACATTCACCATCTGCACCAGATGCTCAGGAATATCCTCTATCAGTTCCAGGGACTCTAGAACATTTGCTGTCTTCTAAAGGGAAGAAAGAACTCACTACAACGGCAGAAAAGACTTTGCCTGTGAAAACCTTCCAAAGGGCTCTGGAACCTTCATTACATTCCTCTCCTTCTGTCCATGGTCCTAGAGAGACTTCACTATATAACAAAATGCCTAGAGGACTTTCCTTACATGCTCCTGGTGATACAGCACTTCTGCTCTCTAATCATTGGCCTCTAGAA
Source organism: Peromyscus eremicus (assembly GCF_949786415.1). Lineage (NCBI taxonomy): Eukaryota > Metazoa > Chordata > Mammalia > Rodentia > Cricetidae > Peromyscus > Peromyscus eremicus. The sequence continues at coordinate 587,049 of NW_026734349.1, forward strand.
CTTAGTATATCTGCCCAGGGTCCTCTGAGTCCTTCAGCATCTACCAAAGTAACTCTAGAGTCCTTGTCATCTTCTGGAGACATCCTAGGAACACTCTAATCTACACAGAGTTGTCATGGGCAATTGTCCCATGTAGGAGGTACTTTGGAAACTTCATCTTCTCTAGGGACTTCAGTGTATCGACCTTGTGCTCCAAAGCCTCTGTGACTTTCCTCTTTACAACAAGGGAATCAAGCAACTTCTCATTGAGCACAAGGATCTGTGGGTTCCTGCCTATCTACACAAGGGACTAAAATAATGTCCACATCTACACAAAGGGCCGAAGGACATCCTCCATCTTCTCAAGGGCTTTCAAGCACATCTTCTCACACATAAGGTAGAGTAGCACATTTACCATCTATGCCAGTGTCTTGGGGACCTAGCCACCTTGCCCAAAAGATGGTAGGAACTTTGAAAACTGCACAAGGGTCTCCAAGATTTTCTATAACTGCACAAGAATCTCTAGAACCTTTGCCACCTCCCTGGGAGACTCTAGGATATTCATCATCTGCACCAGGTGCAGGCAAATCTTTGACAGCTATGCCAGGATTTGTGGTATCTGATGAAGGGACTCTGAAGCTTTCCCTATCTGCCCAGGCAACCTTGAGTCCTTTCCTTTCTTCCCAAAGCCTTTGGGAAGCATCCCTGTCTGTAGAAGGGACTTTGAATCTCTCCACACATACACAAAATACTCTAGGACCTTCTGTTTCTTCCCAGAGACCTCTTGAGTCTTTGCAGTCTGCCCAAAAGGGTCAACAAACAGATTCATCAGCTGCAGATTCTTTTGGATCTATGCCTTCTTCAAAAGCGCACATGGTAATTTCTTCATCTGGACAAGAGACTCTAAGATCTACAATATCTTCACTGGGACCTTTGGTAATATCCTTATCTGTTCAAGTGAGTTCAGGACTTTGTTATCTTTACAAGAAGCTGGAGGACCTTGCCTGCCTTCACAGGGAACTCCTGAAGTTTGTACATGTACACATGGAGATCTAAGGATATCCACTTCTTCAATAGGAGATTTGGGGTATTCCCCATCTACTCCTGTGACTATAGGATCTTCTTCACCTGCCCAAGTAAATTTGGGAGTGTCTCCACCAGTATCATTGTCTCTGAGACCTCCCCTCTCTGCACAGGGTGTTCTAGGAACATCCACATCTGCCCAAGGGGCTATGAAATTTTCACCAGCAGGCCAGGGGAATAAAGAGCCTTTGCCATATGCCCAAGACAAGCTGAGACTCGAGTCTCCTTCCCTGAGAACTTGGGAACCTTCCCAATTTTCCCAGGAGAAAGAGTCTCTAGGATATTCACCATTTGCCCAATGGTCTCCAGAAACTTCCACATCTTCCCACAAAGTGCTAGGCCCTTCTTATGATCAAGGGACTGTAGCAAAGTTTCCATATGTCCCAGGAGATGGACTTTCTCCCTCTGCTCAGGGCATACTGCGAACTTTCCCATCTTCCCACATTAGTCTAGACACATCATATGTCCAGAGATCTGTAGAGGCTTCATTAGATGTGCACAGTGCTCTACCACTTCAGCCTCATTTTCCAGGATATGTGGGACTTTCCCAAAATATTCAGAAGACATCACAAAGTTTGCCATCTCCCCAAAAGGTTTCTAAATTTTCTTAGTCTTCATCAGGGACTCTAGGAAACTTGTCACATCTCCCAGGTTCTCTGGAACATTCAGTATCTGCCCAAGGTGCTGTGTGCCTACATGACTCTGACCAACCAATTTAGGCATCTTCAACAACTCTCCATGAAACTTTTAAATTTTCTCCATCTTCTGAAGGTTCAGTTGGACCTACTCCACTTGTATCAGGGACTTTGGAATCTTTATTATTAACCCAATTTTGTCTGAAATTGTCTAGATCTGCCCAAGGAGCTCTAAGACCTTCATCATCTCAGAAAGGGTGTTTAGGAGATTCACTATCAAGCCAAGGCTCACTGAGAAATAACCATAGCAGCACAAGAGTATATATGACATTCAAATCCTGATCAAGGGTCTCCAGAAACTTCCACATCTTCCCAAGAGAATCTTGGCCTTTCTTTAGCCCAAGAGACTTTAGCACATTCATCAAGTGTTTAAGCATATTGTGGACTTTCCCAATCTTCAGAAGGTACTCTAGGAAAATCATCATCCACCAAAAGTGCTAGGGAAACACCATCATCTGCCCAAGAGTCTCCAGAAATGTCCACATCTTCCCAAGAGTGTATAGTCCCTTCTTTAGCCCAAGATGCTTTAGCACATTCACCATCTGCTTCAGGAGGTTGTGGAATTTCTCAGTCTTCAGAAGGTACTCTAGGAATATCACCATCTACTCGAGTTGCTAGGGATACCACCTCATCTGCCAAAGAGCCTCCTGAAATTTCCACATCTTCCCAAGACTATCTTGGACCTTCTTCAGTCAAAGAGGCTTTAGCACATTCCTCATCTCCTCCAGGAGAATGTGGACTTTATCAATCTTCAGAAGGTTCTGTAGGAACATCACCATCTACCCAAGGTGCATGAGAAACACCACCATCCATTCAATGTTATACAGAATCTGCATCGTCTACTCAAAGTGTTTTAGGAATCCAGGCTCCTTTGGAGGGGTCTCTGTGTCCCTCCCAATTGCCACTAGAGACATCAGAAACTTTGCCATCTTACCAAGAGCTTTATAAGACTTTAGAATCTGTCTCCAGGTCTCTGGAAACTTTGGTCTCTGTCCTAGAGTCCATGAGACTTTCCCCTTCTGACCAAGGTGCTTCGGGCCCTTCTCTCCTAGAGACCCTGAGACTTTCCCCATCTGACCAAGGTGCTTTGGGCCCTTCTCTATCTGACAAAGTGATACTGGGATCATGAACAATTCCCCAGGAAACTGTGGAAACTTCTCTATCTGATCAAGGGTCTGTGAAATCTGCCCCATCTCAAATGGGGCCTCTAAGACCTTCACTAACAGACCAAGGTTTACAGGAAGTGTCTTTGGATGAAAGGAATCCTACAAGATTCACCACCTCAGCAAATCTATTTAGGAAATGCGTTGTCTACACAAGGGGCTCTGGGACTATCCACATCAGCACAAAATTCTCTTGGACATTCATCATCTGCTCAAGCATCTCCAGATACTCCCTTGTCATCCCAAGAGTCTCCCGGTCCTTGTTTGGACAAAGGATCTTTAGGACAGTCATCATCTGATTCAGGGGATCTTAGACTTTCTGGATCTACCAAGGGGACACTAGGAACATTGCCATGTACCCAAAGTACTCCAGACATACCATCTTCTACCCATGGGATTATAGAAACTTCACCACCTTCCCATGATTCTCTAGGAATTCTACCTCCTTCGGTGGAGACTCCTCAACCTTCCACCCTTATGCCAGACCCATCAGATATTTTCCCCCCTACCAAAGAGATTTGTAATATGTCAGACCAATCCCCAGGAACTTCAGAAACCTTGCCATCTACCCCAGGGTCTCTGGGACTCTCAATATCCTCCCAACATTCTGTGGGATATTCTGTCTCTGAAAAAGAAATTTTGAAACCATCAATATCTCCTAAGGAAACTCTGGAACCTTCTTCATCTGAACAAGGGTCTCTGAGACCCACTGCATCTGCATCTAGGACTGTACTATCTCTCTCAGAACAAGGTTGTCAGAAAATATCTTCAGGTGTACAAGGAGATTCCGATGTTCTCCTTCTGACCAAAGGGAATTCGGTGATGTGCCCTCTAATCAAGAGTAGGCCAGAACTTCAATTTCTGCCCTAACCAACCCCCGACATACGCCTCCTGCCCATGGTGGCTTCAGTCCTTACAAGCCTGTCAAATTGAAGTTCTGTTGATGTGCATCTCAAAAGGGGAGCCTGGGCCCTACTCTCTCTTACCATGGCATCTTCAGATCTTCTTATCCACAAGCTGGCCTCATATTTTCCCACTTTGTGTCCCACATGAAAATGGGAGTTTAGAATGTTTCCTTGTCATCAATCATCTGTCAAAACTTTGACCTCCATTCCATGCTATATAAAATGAATCTTTTTTAAAAACTTCAAAGGTTCCATGGACAAAGAAAAGTCTCATCTTAGTTTTTGTCTCCTCAAAAAGAAGGTATGCAGCATCAATGGGTAAAAAGAATCGAAGCCAGAGTATATGCTCTTCCCGAAGACCTTGTGGACGTAAAACCCAAGATGGTCATGACCGTGTTTGCCTGTTTGATGGGCCGGGGGATGAAGAGAGTGTAAAATAACCAATCTGAACAGAACCAAACTTACTCACAGGTGCATGATTAGCAAATCAGCTATTCCCAGAGGAAGTGCTCATGGCTTAAGGAATTCTTGGTCATTTAAAGGACTTTTTATTTTCATTAACAAGACTAGCTCATCATGACAGCCGTCGGGGAAAGACTTTTAGTAACAAGCAAATCCTCTTTCCCTTCGAGTGGGATCTGTTCAGGACACCTGAACATGCTCACAGCCGACCACATGCTCTTTCCTCCTAGAATGTTGCCCTTGACATTTCCTGTTGCTGTGTAATATCTCTCTGAGTACCGTTGCACTCTTAGGGTGTCCGTCTCTTGAGACTTCTTAGACAGGCACATTAGGAACAGTATCAGCTTGCCATTTTGCCTTCCTTGCTCAACCAGTTTTTGCTGGAGAACTGTGGGCAGACACCATGTGGAGATGAATGTCCCTTGTTCACTTGTAGTGCTGAAAATCTGCTGAAGTAACTGACTGTGCAGAATGGACTAGAAGTTTTCTCATTCTTTTATTCTTAAAATCAGTATCTTTTTACAGTATTCTTCCTACATGATTATTTTCTATACATTTAAGAATATTTTGATTACAGTCAACAAGACTGCTGATCTGCGACTTAATTTAAAGGGACTTCAAGATAGTAAAAAAAAAAAGAAAAGAAAAGAAAAGCATAAACCATAGACTCAGGAAAATGAACCCCACAGTTGTATTTCCCCCTCACACCCAGGCTTAAATCAGATAAAATATTTGGTCTTCAATGAGTCCATTCGACACATGCTTCTTTAATTTTGTAATCTTTATCACAAAACTCTCTTTCAATCTGAAATGCTGTTGAACATGACACTTTTGAGGAGAGAGTGAGCTCAGAGTTTAGACAGGGATTCAATGAGCAAAGTATGCTAAGTGTACCATAGAATTTTAAAGGTAACACCTGTAACAAGGAGACTTGGTCACACAAAAGGGAAAGTATGTATGTCAGACTTGATGTTCTCTTCCTTTGTCAATCTTTTTTGCTATAGTTCTCAAGGGTGTTATGTTAATCTTACTCTGAAAAGTGATGTAATCTGGTACCAACATAGTAGTCCAAATAAAGGCATTTGCATTGTAATTAGTCTCTCAAGTTTTTTTATTTGTTTTGTTTTAAAGGTTTGTTTTTAGTCCTATTGTGTTTTGGGTAGAGGGGTACCTATGTCCTCCATAGAGGGCATTGGTTTCCCTGGATCTGGAGTTTCAGTTTGTTGCAATCTACTTGATGAGGGTGCAGGCCACCAAACTTGAGTCATCTGAAAGAGCAGCCTGTGCTCTTAATGGCTGAGAGGTGGTAAGATGGGCCATCCTGAGCAATGCAGGGAGTATAGAAGCATCATGTAGCCTCTGTCTACACAACCATGCTCCTGGTTGTGTCCACCAAAAATATCTCAATCATGGCCTATTGTCCCCTGGGATAAAAAAAAATGAACCTCAGCTGACAAGCACAGGGTTAGATGCCCTTTTAAGGTTTTGCGTGATTAATAACATGAAGTCCAGTACTTTTAGAATCTAGTTACATGACAGCATTATAAAATAGTTTGGATAAACATGATGACATACACCTGTTGTTACAACGCTTGGGAGGCTGAGGCAGAAGCATGGCCAGTTCTAAGACAGCCTCAGCAGCTTGGTGAAACCGTGTCAGAAAGAAAGAAAGAAAGAAAGAAAGAAAGAAAGAAAGAAAGAGAGAGACAGAGAGAGAGAGACAGAGAAGGAAAGAAGGAAAGAAAAAGAAAGAAAGAAAGAGGCTTTGTACTGGTGACACATGCCTTAAATAACACCCAGCAATCAGAAGGTAGAGGAAAGTGGATCTTTGTGTGTTTGGAGAGTGCCTAGTCTACAGAGTGAGTTCCAGGACAGTCAGGGTTACACACAGAGATCTTGTCTCAAAAAAGGCAAAGAAAAAGATAAAAAGAAAAGAAAGCGAGAAACTTAGTTATACGTTCTATCTGAAAGTTTGACAAGGACTTTCTAAATACAGCACAATTTCTAAAGACATAGAATATAAGAATGAATCATTTGATAAATCTCCTTTAGGGGTGACAAGGTTTTTCTTTTCTTTATTTTTTATTGTTTTTGAAATTCACTAGTTAGGAATCTTAACAGAATGAGTGAAGGTCAGGGAGAGATTCTGCCTCAAAAAATAAAATAATTTGAAAATCTAGTAAATAGAAAAACTACATTAAGCAGAAGGGCAGCCAGGTATGATGGCATTTGCAGGTGGGGTATAGCCCAATCATTGAGAAACAGATTGAATCATCAACAGGAATGAACCTACTTTGTCTTTACTATAAGATGGCTTTCAAGCCTAAGATGGAGGCAGCCTGGTTCATCAGCTGGGGAGATGGTTCAGCAGTTAATAGCCCTTGACACTCTTGCAGAGGAGCAGCATTCCCTTACCAGCACACAAATGGCAGCTCCTAAGGGCCTAAACCTCCAGTCCCAGGTGAAAGGATGCCCTCTTCTTGTCTCTGTGTGAACTGCATGCCTCTGTTACAATTAGGGCCTACAGGGAAAACATTCAAACTCATAAAACAAATCAGATAGTTTTAAACATACAGAAAAATTAAAAATAATTAGCACATAAATTTTTATAGGGTGAATGTTTTACCATATAAAACATTCTGTATATTAGAGCACGGTGTATGTGCCTGATACCCACAGTAGCCTGAAGAGCTTGTCAGATCCCCAGGGACTAGAGTTACAAACAGCTATGAATCACAATATGGGTGCTGGAAATAGAACCTCAATCATTTGGATGAGCATCCAGAGCTCTTAACCACAAAGCCATCTTCCCAGGGCGCCCCCCATGCACCACATTACTATTTATTTATTTATTTATTTATTTATTTATTTATTTATTTTTGTTTATTTAGACAGAGTTTCTCTGTGTAGTCCTGTCTGTCCTGGACTCACTCTGCAGACCAAGCTGGCCTAGAACACAGAGATCTGCCTGCCTCTGCCTCCTGAATGCTGGGGTTAAAGGCATGCAGCACCCCTGCCCAGCCACATATTATTTTAAATTAATTATTTAGACAAGCTTTTGTGTATGCCAGGCTAGCTTCTGACTCACTGGGGGGTCATTGAAACTTCTGATCTTCCCTGCCTCTACACTCTAAGTGTTGGATTTATAAGCTTGTGTGACCATGCTTTGTTTACTTGGTACCGGGAATCTAACTCCAAGGCTCTGTGCTCCTGCACTATACCAAATGTGCTATTCTCAGCCCTAAGCATTCTCCATACTCTGCTTATGTGTATGGGTGTTTTGCCTGCATATGTCTGTGTACCTGATACTTACAGAGGCCAAATAGGGTGTCAGAGCCCCTGGGACTGCAGTTGCAAATGGTTGTGAACCACCTTGTGATGGCTGGGAATTGAACCTCGGTCCTCTGGAAGAGCAGTCCTTACTCTTAATTGCTGAGCCATTTTTCTAGCTCTACTAAGCATTCTTTTCTAGTAAGGAGAGAGCAAAGGATTTGTGCCACAGGAGACCCACGCAAAGCCATTTAGGTCTATGCCTGTCCAGGTGATCGACAGAGTAAAAGGCTTTTGACTTGTGAATGGCCATTACTCCCTAAGGAAAAAGAGAAGAAAAACTAAGCAAATCAGGAAGGGCTTCTGCAGACCAGTGAAGACCTCTTATCCAAGCCCAGGGGTCTCTGGGGAAATTTCCCTTGAGAAGTGATAGGAATTGAAACCACGGCCCCATGGTCCTGCATGCCTGGCAGGACACTTACTCATTTCCACCTAGTCATTTCTGGGTCATATGTCCTACGTGACCCATGACCCCGTAGTTGTGTAAGCACGTGGCACAGCCACGTGATCTATGGGCATGCGTGGAATAGCCACATGGGCCTGTGTGCACAGGTGGGACTTGGCCTTTAAAAGACAGCCCCTATGTACGCCACCCCGTTCACACATGTGTCCTTTCAGCAGGCCTGATCACACCTATCCTTTTTTCCTTGTCGTATAAAACTCTTGTTAGTGGATTCTGTTGTGTTTTGTCACTTTTCCTCGCAGGGTGAGAGCGCACCTAAAAACCATCAGGAGGAGTCTCAAGCTCCCTTCACTTCCCACTTCCTAAGAGATGTAATTGCACCTGAGTCTTTGCCCCTCCCCCAAGCATCCCTCTCCAGGAGAAGGCAATAGGGATATTGTGAGATTTCTTGCTGCCCTGGAAAGCAAAGAAAGACACCTCCTTGTCCAGGAGAAAGAACCTCATGGGCTCCAATGCTCTCCTTCCCCTCCCCTCTGAGTTATCTATTTCTACCCAAACAGTCAGGAAGTGAGTGAGAGATAAACAAGCCTGTGAAGTCAGGGCCTTTGAGCCAAGGCTGGGCACATCAGCAGGCCCTTGGTCAAAAGGGGAGCCTCAGCTGGGAAAGAATACTGGGGGTTGGGACTGTAGGGAATGGAGGCAGAAAACTCCACACTGATGGAGGCATTTAAAAGCCAGTTGAGGGGCTGCTGGTGTGGCTTGGCATGTCTGAGAACCTGGGTTCCATCCCCAGCTCATTAAGAAAAGGCCATTTTAAACCACTCCTGCCTTGGGATTTCAGTGCCTTTACTCTTTTACTTTCTACCATGGATCTGGTTTCAAAAGGATACTCCTGATTGAGACATCCCTAAGGAAAACAAATGAAGGAAATATTTTACAGAAGCCTGTTTCAAACAGGACTTTCTTTCTGTTGTAATTTTGATGGTGTGACCTCCTAGGCTTTTGCTGGTGCTGGAGACAATGCCCTGCCCAAGGCCTAGAGATAGTAAACACCTGCTTGGGCTACTGCCTTTCACATGTAAAATAACCAGAAGCTAACTCACCTTCCATCCCAACCCTTTAGGAGTATTTCCCTACCCTAATCTCCCTGGGGCCGGTTACTAGGTAAATCTGGCCTCACCCACTGAAACCATTCAAATTAGCCAGTCTTTAACCTGAGGACCTAGCCTAACCCCCTTCTTACCTATAGAAACCACAACAAAGGGGCTTTTCTACAGCCCCCAACCCATTCCTTCTTCATATCAACCCCCATCCCGCCCACCCTAGTGCTTCCCACTGTGGCCAACTTCTCTCTTAGGACCTACGAACTATATAAATGTGTTCTCAAGAATCTCTATAGTAGAATCGGAGTCCCTCTTCAGGCATGTAAGAATATATGCAGAACACTCATACATAAAATATAAATAAAATTTAAAAAATTGCCATCTTGGGGCTGGAGACTTGGTTCAATGGATAAGAGCACTGGCTGCTCTGCCAGAGGACACAGGTTCAATTTCCAGCACCTCCATGTCAGCTCACAGCTGTCTGTAACTCAGTTCCAGGCAAGCATGACCTACAGGAGACCCTGTCTCAGGTGAACAAACAAACAAACAAACAAACAAACCAACCAAAGTGGCTTTATCTGGGATTGGGAGGCTTGGACAAGCCCTAGGACCTTACACACGCTAAGTATTCTTCCAAACTTGGCTGGCTATTTTTAGTTCCGTAAGATCATGAAGCCAATGAAAAGACAAGAGCGAAGTCCTGTTCCTTCTATATTTCTGGCCTGTGAAATCGAGCAAGACGAAATTTTAATGTTACTCACTTCTGGTCAAGGAATGAAATCATGCATCCAGACCTAGTAGGCAAATAATGGTGGTGTTCATTTACCTTTGATTGGCAGTGCTGGGATGGAACCCAGGGCCTCCTGCATGCTAATCTAGTACTCTAGCTACACCTGTTACCCATGCACCTCTTGAAAAGATTGTGTCTTGTCTTTGGTTTTGAGACAAGATCTGGCTACATAGCGTAGGCAGACTTCTGCTACCTCTGCCTTCTGAGTGCTGGGGTCATGGATGTGGGTCACCAGGTCTACCTCACATAGATTTATCAAAATGATATTAGTTAAAAGTTTAACTAAGCACCTAGACAGCTACTTACTGACAAATAAACAGAATAGGAATGTATGCACAGATGATTCAGACCAAACACCACTGGAGTAACTGAGCTAAGGTCTACTTCTGCAAACAACACAAAACACCACGCAGGACCCAGAGGGAAAAGACCAACAGCACTTTCTGGGCCAGAGGGAAGACAAGGAGCTCTCACCATGCAGCAAAGGTGTTAATACAGGTGAGGGGTGGGAACACAGTCACAGCTGTGTAAGAGCCACATATCAGCCTCTCTGGAAATGAACTGGTCCGTTTATAAATGCATTAATTGGGTGGGTATGTGCCAGAAACACTTATATCAAAGCAAGGTTCTCAACTTCCATGTAGTTGCACTATGTAACCCTTTTATTATGGCTGACTACAAATGGCAGTTTCCTGTTAACTGAAGTTCCAAGCTTTGGGCAGTGTGTGTGTGTGTGTGTGTGTGTGTGTGTGTGTGTGTGTGTGTGTGTGTGTGTAAAGCAATGTTAAAGATTCTATGAATCCAATTAGTTTGTTGGAACTTCTGGCATCTTTAGGGGATCCTGAAAAGAAAAATTTTGAATTAATTGTCAAGTCCTGGGGGAGGTAGCTATATCATTTGTTGTCCAGTCTCTGCATAATGCAAACATGCAGGGCTTATCTCAAGTCCTTGTTCAAGGAGTCTGTGAGGCTGGATCATCGCAGATAGCCAGTTTGGAATTGTCCTGAGCAGTTTGGAGTCCAAAGCTGATCTTTGGGTGATGTTTGTCAGCTTAGTGGTATTGTTATTGTCCATGTGGAATAGTCATTGTGGGGCCCCATCATCTTTTTAGAGACTTCAAATTTGCTGTTAGGTGTGGTCGTGATTCCTTGCAGAAAACTGATAGAGACTCAAACACAAAAACATGTACAGGCAGCCCGCTATCTGTGTTAATTTAGATTTTTGGAAGTTGCTTACAATGCACTTCCTGTTTTCTTAGGTAATATATCCTACTGGAGTCATTGATGTAGTTGAAGAAAAGATAATTACAATTATAATTTTCCTTAGTTATGATAAATGATAAATACGAATCTTTAGACTCACAAATATAGGATAGATAAAATATTTTCATTGATTTTTGCCAAATACAAATCGTCTAGATATTATAACTGCAATTCTCTTCTATTATATGCAATTTTACTATGTGAAAGTTAAAACTTTCCTTTTTATTAGATAGAAAAGTGGAAGAGCTGTGGTATATTTCTGTATGCTGTGAATATGTGTTGCTCTGATTGGTTGATAAATAAAGCTGAATTGGCCTATGGCAGGGCCGGAAGGAGCCAGGTGGGAAAATCTATGGGAGATAGGGAAATGAAAAAGAAGAGGCAGGAGAGACACTATCTTGCAGTCTAAGAAGCAGCACATAGTGGCACACAGGTAAAGACATGGAACACGTGGTGACATATTGATTAATAGAAATGGGCTGATTGTAGTTATAAGAGCTACCTAGTAAGAAGCTTGAACCATAGGCCATCACCATACAGTTCATAATTAATATAAGCCTCTGCAAGTTTATTTGGGTCTGAGCAGCTGTGTGACCAGGCAGGACACAAAAAAACTTCAGACTACACACCTCTCTGTATGAACTAATATCCCTGTACTATCAAGTGAAATTCTCTTGGAATAAAGCAACAGATCACTACTTTCTACCCACCTAAAGGCTTAGAATATTATTAAATGATTATTGAGCTTATAATAGATTTTACCCAGCTAGCTTCGATCTCCCATACTTGATGCTCCCATCAATAGAACTGGGGCAGAGAGAGCAAGAGCATACAGGGCAGAGGTGGCAAATGCCATTAGAAATTCATTAATAATAGTTATGCAATAAGCAGGGAATTCTTTTTCTATGTTCTATCTTATGTCAATTGTTCTGGGTGTGCTACAAGCACATATTCATAATCCTATATTGTTAATGGAGCCAAAAGTTTTTGAAAACTCTAAATCAATATATGGCAAGTATATCATAGGATTTTATCATTCCTGGTTTTTCTAATAGAATTTCTAGCCAGGTGGTGGTGGCTCACTTCTTTAATCCCAGCAATTGGGAGCCAGAGGCAGGCAAGTCTCTGTGTTTGAGGACAGTCTGGTCTACAGAGCTTGTTCTAGCACAGTCAGGTCTACATGGTGAAACCCTGACTTGAAAACACACACACACACACACACACACACACACACACACACACACAGAGAGAGAGAGAGAGAGAGAGAGAGAGAGAGAGAGAGAGAGAGAGAGAGCTACTTAAACTTAATACCAAAGATGAGAGGAGAAAGACCACCAACCCAAGTCATCATTGCCAAATTAATTAAAGCAAGCTTTTTTATTTTTATTTGTGTACATGGGCTGCCCTCCCCTAAGTTGGAGTTGAAGAGGCCAACAATGGACATGAGGAAGAAAAAGGTTTTGTAGCTTAGAGGTAGAGGTTTTCCAAAAGGGAGGATTTGGTAGACAAAGTAGGTGGGGTTACAGGAACAGAACAAAAGCATAACAAGTTAATCATAACAGTCTCCTCAAACAAAGATATAGTTGTAAGATGGGCATAACAATTTAGTTATAACAACAGGTAGTCATAACAACTTTTTCAAGCAAAGATATGGTTATCTTTTCTCAGAACAGGCCATAGAGAACCATGTGTAGGTAAGGTTACAGGTGAGATATAGCCCAATCCTTGAGAAGCAAAGGTTTCATCATAAATAGGAATGAACATAGTTTGTCTTTATTATAAGATGATCTTTAAATCTAATATGGAGGAAGGCTGATTCATCAGTAGCCCAGGCTATTCCCAAATTCACTATGTAGCCAAGGATGATCGTGAATTTCTGATCGTCCTAACTCTTCCTGGGGTTATATTCATGCACCACCATGCTTGATTTTTGTGGTGCTGGGAATCAAATCCAGCCAGGACTTCCTGCATACTCTATAAGCAATCTACCAAATGAGCTATCTCTCCACAAAAGCTGTTTTTACATTGACAGAGGAACATCCGGCTTGAACATTGAACTCAATTGTAATTTCTAGCTGGCTATAGAATGCTGTGGAACAATCTCTGTGCACTGTAAATATGTATTGCTCTCATTGTCAATAAAAACCCGATTGTTCGATACCTAGACAGGATTTTTTTGGGCAGACAGAATGCTAGGAGGGACAAGGGCTGAGTCTGAGTGTCATTGGCAAGATACAGAGGGAGCAGGACATGTAGGAAATGAGGTTACAAGCCATGAGCCATATGGCAGCACATAGATTAATAGAAATGGGTTAATTTAAGTTACAAGGCCTAGCTAAAATCAACCCTTAGCAATTGGTTGCACATTTATAATTAATAAGAAGTTTCCTTGTGTTTTTTTTGGGGGGAACTGGCTGGTGAAAAATGTAAGTCTGACTACAATAGACAGACACAGGTCCTCCTAGTAACTTTCTGAAACATGATGTGTTATCCACATCCTTCTTTGAATCAGGCAGTCAAACCGTTGGAGCAAAAAGAGTATTCATCCTGCCCTAATCCAACGCTAAGCCATATGTAGTTCCTTAAATGACATAGTGAAATAATAAAGAAATGTAAAGATATAGGGGCTAATGTAGAGATGTAGGAACTGGGGTATATATTCAGCATGAGGTTCAGTTCTCAACACAGTCACCCAGAATGGGATGCAAATAGTTAATGATATACAAATATGTTGTCAATATTTTTAGAAAATGAACAGAATAACTTACAGACCAACTCGGATAAGATACTTGAATTAAACTATTCCTCACTTGCTTGGCCTGGCGGTGCACACTTGTAACTCCAGCTACTCTGGAGATAAAAGCAGGAGGGTAGGAAGTTCAAAGCTGGCTTGCGCAACTTAGCCAAACCCTGTCTCAAAACAAATTTTTGATTAAAACGAGCTAGGGATGTAGTTCAGCCAGCTCAGGCTACAGTGTGAGTCCTTGTTTCAGAAACAACAAACTGAAAACATTTAAGCATTTTGTTTAAACATTCATCAGTCAATGGACATGTAGCTTGTTTCACACTTGAGGTCATGTGAAAAATGGTATCAGGAACATTCATGGAAGGAATTTTTAGTAGAATGGGCTGCTTTCAACCAAATAGGAAAAGGACTACTTGAGTGGAGGTACAGGACGATCAGATAGAAAGAGGAAATCAGGGGTACAGGGTAGAGTGGGGGAAGGGGGAATGAAAAAATTAAAACGAAACACATCTATAAAAATGTCATTTCATCAATAATGAAAGGCAACAATTTTTCTGCTAATTTAAAAAATTAACACTGGGAGGTGTTAGCACAAATATTTAGTTCCAGTACTTAGGCAGATGCAGGTCGATCTCTGAGTCTGAGGCCAGTCTGAATCTACAGAGCGCGGTCCAGGACAGCCAGGGTTACACAGAGAAACTCTGTCTCTAGAAAAATAAAACAAAAACAACAACAACAACAACAACTAAAACCTTTAGCAAGCACAGAGCACACATAAGAAAGGAATATCTCTTTTGGTTTCTTGGCTCTGTAGTAGAGAACAGGTGCCATGAAGACAGGAAGGGGAAATGGGGAAAAACATAAGTGGGGAGGGCAATGACGGGGGTGGGGGTGGGATTGGGGGGAGGGTAATGTATGGGGTGGGAAATCTAGCAGGAGAGTGAATGGATAAAGAATGCTTTGGGTGTTTGAAAAAATCCATAGGCAGATCTATTTCTCATAGGCTTTCTTTAAAATGCATATACAAAATATGTACATGTAGTTTAATTGGAAATATCCCATCCCGGGGAATAATGCCCTCCCCTGGAAGCACAGACATTAGGAGAAAAACTCTGGTGCCAGGTGTGTGAAACCTCCTTTGAGTTTTGTGGTTTGATGGTCCAAGAGATTTCCTCAGACAATATAAGCTGTTGCCATTGGTTTGGTTGCCTGCCAAAACTTGAGGACATGCCCCTCCTGAAAAGCAAGCAACCACTGCTCTTCCAAAGGACCCAGGCACAGTTCCCAGCACTTCTGCGGCAGCTCACAGCCATCTGTGTCTATAACTCCAGTTCCAAGGGATCCAGTGCCCTCTCAGTTCCTCTTTCTGTCCTCTGTGGGCACAAGGAATGCTTGTGGTACACACACACATATATGCAGGCAAAACACTCAAAGGGGTGTGGTGGCACAACACTTTAATCCTTATTAAAACATATTTAAGTTTGTTTCTCCCGTAAATGCTAATTTCCCGTTATATGGTTCCCTCAGTCACCCTGTGTCTCACTTAATGGAGTCAAAGATTTTCTCAGGAAGTAGCAAAGAAACCCTCCCAGCTTTCCCAGGTCCAGAGCTCCCGCCCCTTTGAGACTCTGGGATGGATCTAGGATAGATCAGTTATCCGCTGGGCAGGGCCAGCAGTCAGAGGGACAGGAATTCCTTTTTTCTTTCCGACCGACCCTCAACCAAGAGTTGGGAGAGTGGGAAGAAGGCCCCAAGTGCCCGCTGCTGGCGGTAGCAGCCCCCCAGAGGCCTGAGATCCGACCACAGGACGGCCCTGCCTGGACCACGTAAGATTCTTGCATTATCCCCACCTTCCTGGTAGCTTGAGTGATCTCTCTGGAGCCAGGGCCTCTCCAGTCCCTGAGTGTGTGACCCTGAGCCTGGAGCCTTGGGACTTGGCGCTCACTGGGACGGACCCTCTGGCAGGTGGAGGAGACACCACGTGGGATGGCCTTGTTCATGAGTTTAGGGACACTTGAGTTTGTGCACTGGGCAGTATCTGGAAAGCCTGGTGGAAGGGCCTCGTGGGGGACCCAGAATCACTTCCCTGGTCCAGAGGAGGCTGCGGGAGGCCGGAGAGGGCTCAGGGACTTAGCACTAAGCAGTGCCCCCTACTCTCTGCCTGTGCACCGCCATTTAGGCGCGGGTGCTGTGGTGGTTTGAGCTAAGGAATCTCTAAAGTGCGGCCGCCCTGTGCAAGGCTGTGCGGGTTCCCCAAACTTACTGCAAGAACGTTTACTTTAGTGGATGTTTCAGAGGGGAAAACATCACCAAAAACAGCTGCCTTTCTGAGTGTGCATTGGCAAGTTCTCACAAAATTTCAGGGGCATTTTGTTGTTGTTGTTGTTGTTGTTAGAAAGACAAGGTTTCTTTGTGTAGCCCTGGCTGCCCTGGAACTCGCTCTGTAGACCAGGCTGTCCTCCAACTAAGAAATCCTTCTAAGTCTCCCAAATGCTGGGATTAAAGACATGCACCACCGGCCAGTCACATTTTCACTGCTCTAGACTCTAGAGTTTTGTGAACTGGAGAAGACATGAAATCATGGTTATGAATATTTTACAGCATTGATTGTGGATACCCGTACCTTGCTCATGTGAGGAAAAGCTCTCTGCCCTAAAACCACTTGCTCCCTGGAATATTAAAGGAATAATGAAACTTAAAATTTAAAATTTTTAAGAAAAAATTCCTTTCGATCCCAAAGTCTATAATAATACATAATATGCCTAAGAAGAGCAAGTCCTATTTAAAAAAACAGGTCAAAATGCAAATTATGTACAAATGAGAGCATTGTCTATATTTGTGGGTGTTCCTCTGTATCCTTGTATTTGTTGTTAATCATACGGAAGCATAAGCCTCCAATGCAGCATTATTTAAAACTTAAAGTTTCTGAAGAGATTGATATCATAGTTCCTACTTATTTACCACGATGAATATTATGTTCACATATAGCCACGGGCTATTTTTTTTTTTTTTGCTGTGTTTTTACTCAAATGTAGGAATACTTAAGCTTCCACCTCTATAGTCTAGAATGATAAAGGAATGACCTAATACACAAAACAACACAAAAGAAGTTACCTCTCCATTTAGTTTCTGCATCCCTACAAGGTTTATCAAGGTTTAACAGTGAACCAGGCATGGAACTAGGAAGTTCCTGTACATAGCCATCGCTCTTTCTCAAGTCTGTGTATACTCCAAGGTGATTTGATACCAGAGAAGCTTTAGGTTCTCTTCCTCTATTATTTTTCAAACTAAGTGTCTTGTCCCCAACATCCTCCTGCTTTCATCACCCAAGGCTAAGATAAGAGGCCTTTTATAACACATTCAGCAAGGCAGAATTATTTTTGAAGTTTACTTTATCTTTTAAATTTCTGTGTGTGTGTGTGAGTGTGTGTGTGTGTGTGCTAGTGTGTGTGTGTGTGTGTGTGTGTGCTAGTGTGTGTGTGTGTGTGTGTGTGTGTGTATATATATATATATATATATAAAGTGTGTATGTGTAGTGCATGAGGCACGTATACACAGTGGTTAGAACAATTGTAACCAGTTGGTTTTCATTGTTAACCTTGTCTGAAACAGGATCTCTCTTATTTTTGCATTTTCAGCGCACACTCCAAAATGATGGACCTAAAATTTTTGGCTTAATTCTGCTCGCTTCTTTAATTTCTGTCTACCTAAATAAAGGTAGAACAACAGGGGCGCTATGGTTGACAGAGGATCTAGACACAGGTTTTCAGGCACACACACAAGGAAATGATTTTATCTGAAACACCACTGTGATCTTACAATTCTTCTTTTATGACTGTTACACCTTTTTATATGTCGACATCAATTTTAAGTATATTATTATGTCAAGGAAATTACTCCTTGTTTATATCCTTATAGGAAAGATACAGAGTGGGGTTTAAATGTCATTTGAAACTACAGGGGTCAGGATGGAATAATTAACATAATCATATATATATATATATATTGTATACACATTAAAAATAAAAAATATATAATATGTATGAATGCTGTATAAGATCACATGTATTTAAATTAAATATTCTCTCAGAAGAATTGCTGTCACTGTCCCATGGAGAATCATGCCATTCTAGGCTGCATCTGGGTTGATGTGGGGAATTTCTCATGCCCTACTTCACAATATGCAAAAGGCCACATAATGACCCACTAAATATGGTGGAGCCTTCCCAACAGCACCCAGACTTCACTTCTGGAAACCACACACATACTACCAGGTATCTAGAGTGGTTCACAAAAGCTCAGGGACATATGGTCAGTGTGGCCAAACGTCTGCCATCCATTTGACTCACTCCCTGCCATCCTCTCTAATCTCTGTCTGCCAGGCCTTCTCTCTGGTTTGCCTTTTGTTTCTTTTACAAGGCTTTCCCCTTGAACTGTGCTACAAGAGGAATTCAGGAATTCGGAGCTGTCCGAAAAATTTCCTGCTCCACAGCCACATCCCCACAACACTAAAAAAAGTCTGAACCTCCACCCCCATCATCATCCTATGCTAGCTGGTTCTGGGTACCCAATAAGGCAGTGTAGAGGTTCTAAGTGAAACCCAGTAGAAGCATCCAGAGCACGGTTTGAACTCAAGGGTGCTCACAATGTGGCCAGGCAGGACTTAGGTACCATGGTGGCCAGGTTTCACAGCCCCTGCCTCCCCTGACAAGCCTCCTCTGTGTCATGCAGGATACACATGCAGGCTGCATACTCCTTCCTGTGTTCATCTGCCTAGCTCCCTTTGCATTAAACCCAGGAAGAACACCTAGGGTCAAAGATCCAAAAGCCCCTTGTCTTGCACGCCCCTGTCCAAGCATCATCTCAGATGGAAGAATACTTCTAGAAGGCTCTGAAATTAACAGAAAGCTCTATCTAGAGTCCTAGAACTGCTAAGCATGGAGGAGTGCTTGTGTGTTTGTGTGTTTGTGTGTGTGGGGGGGGTGTTTGTGTATACCTGGGATTTTTGTGGCCTAGTCCTGTGAGAAGCCATAAGCAGTGGCGGAGAAGCACAGTATGTAACAGTTATGGTGGTCAGCTCTGGGATGTAAGGGAAGGACAGGTTGGCATGTAGGGAAGCCTTTTAGGGCTCCATCCTTCAGCACCAGCTCAGATGAGCACAAGGTTTGGTGCCTCATGTGTGTGGTTTGGTGTCAGGGCTTGCCGGAGCATGATGGATGAGAGCATTGTGTAGGAACCATTGGAAAGGTGGTGAGACCCTCCTTTGGAGTGGCCTGCCAGGCAGGTCTAGGAAGTCAGGACCTCCACCCTCACCCAGGCACAAGGAAGCTCCCTTTTTAGCCTAAGCAAATGTCTCCAGGAGGCTTTGTAGAGACGGAGATTTAGAAGACCATAGACAGGCTTGTCTCCAGGTGGCAGGGAGAGTGATTTTCTTCTAGGCTCCATCATGGAAGATGTCAGCATTGTGGAGAAGAGCCTCTGGAGTCTTTCAGTGCTCATGGAAGGAAGGCTTCCTGTTGAGGTGTGCAAACCATTTCCCAACTGAACATGGCCTATCTTCCGTGGACACCAGGGATGGGAATGTACATAGGAGCAAAGGATAGAGAAAGACAGAGATAGAGGTGGAGGTGGAGGTAGAGGAGGATAGATAAATGAGAAGCGGGGGGGGGGGGGAAGGGAGAGAGAGGGTGGGAGAGCCAATGAGAATCTGCATGTGGGGTGTTGGGTGTTCTCTAGTTTGTGGCTGTTTTTTTTTTTTATGCAGGCTGGTGGGCAGACCCACTCTGTCTATGGACACTTTTTTCTGTTCCATGGGTCTGGGCTCCTGGAGCGAATTTTGTGTAGGACACCTGGAATGTTGGGGAAGTCCATAAGGACAGACAGGGTGGGTGTGTGCTGCAGGCATCCTGGTGTTAAGAGTGAGAATTGCTTCTTGTCCCTCAGCTTTTATGTTGCCTGTCCTTGGTCCACTTGAATCTCTTGAGAGAGCGGAGTCCTGTGTGTCCAGGCCCTGTCACAGGTAGGTAGGTGGCTGTCCACAGAGGATACAGAGAGTTCCATGCCTGACAGGGTCTTGGGGAAGTTAGAGAATGGAAAGAGAAGTTTCCTGAGTGGTGCCTGGTAGTTTGTGTAGAGTAGGGTCGGGAGGTGGGAGGTTAGGGGTGGGAGGTGTAGGGTTGTGCAGAGGAGAGGGATTGTGACAGAGGTGGAAGTAGGTCACAATGGTTGCCTGGTGCTGCCTAGGAGAGGGTTAAGGTGGGGGCCTGGGCTTGGGTTTGGGCCCAGGGTTTGGTAGGCAAGAGGGCAGGTGAGTGCAATGTTTCTTTTTTGATGTGTCCTTGTCTCCACCTCAGCGACCTGGACGGCCTGCCTGTTGAGTTGAGGTTGTGGATGTCCCTGGCCCCTAGTGGTCCTTGCTTCGGATGATGTGGGGCAGCATCCACCTGAATGCACTTCACCACGGAGGCCAAGGTTTTGGAAGGAAGCCCTTCTCTTCTCATATCTCAATATTAGACCATGGAACCATGGGACATTGGGCTCAGGCCACGACCCTGAAGTCCTGACCAGTTCCCACAGCTGCCTGTCCTTCTGCCAGGTGGGAAGCCCGTGCTGGGCCTACGGTCCCATTGAGTTGGGTGGTCGTCTCCCTTGTGGTCTGGGTTCTGGGACACCAAAAGCCCACTGCCCTAGCAGGACTGGCGTCAGCCTGGGAGGCCCCTCTTGGCTGGCACCTTGACTTGAAAGCTTGGGTCAGCAGACCCAAGGCGATGCTGGCAGCTGTACTGGTCACCCTGGTGGGTGGAGTCACGTAGACAACACTAGATCTCTGAAAGCTGCTGTGTGTGTGTGTGTGTGTGTGTGTGTGTGTGTGTGTGTGTGTGTCCGTCTGTCTGTCTGTCTGTCTGTGTGTCTGTGTGTGTGTTAGGGGTGATGGCCAGCAAGGGCAGGGATGCAGCTGTGAGAACACCCTGGTTTGGCAGCTAGGGGGCAACGCTCAGCCCCGGTCCCCAAATCCATGAGTAAGTTTCTGAGGCTCCTTCCCCTAGAATCCAGATGTGGTTTGTGGAGGATTCCCTTAGGGTCTGGCGCAGGCTCTCAAGTGCCTCTGAACCCACACCCACACATTCCCCACTTGGCCCCCTCCATCACAACCTCTACCACCCACACCCTCTCCAGGTACCATATGATACCCTCAGGCGGGGCCTTCATGGGCTGGCATGCGTCCATAGCCCAGTGTCTCAGGGCAGTGGAGGAACCTGTTAAGGGCAGTAACCTCCATCTGCCCACCACACGCCCACACACTGAACACCCTAGGATCCCTAGCAGCAGCCCTAGAGTCTCATGTCTGTCCAGTCCCTGCCTACATGGTTGGCCTCCATCTTGAAACTTGGCAGAACTCTGGCTGTTTTTGTTCTAAATTTATTTATTTATTTTTTTTTTTTTGCTTTTTTGCTTTGCAAAGGGCAGAGGGAGGAGCATCCTTCCCCTTGGCAGTTGGCATTCTTGGTGCACTGCTGCCATCACGCCGATTCAGTTTGCCGATTCCGCCACCAAGTCCCTGTGCATCCCTGGAAATGGGGGCGGGCTGGCTAGGGAAGGGTTCCTGCCTGGGTCTCCCAGCACCAAAGAGGTTCTCTTGCCCGCTCCTTGACCCAAGAGAGCTGGAGGAGGAAGCAGGGTCCAGGTGACCAGCTCCGGGCGGGGACCACGAGACTTGGCTTGCCGGTGGCAAGAGCACAGCCTCCCAGGTCCTGGGGCCGCCTTGTCTGGCAGCAGCAGAGGACCTCTCCGCAGGGGATTGTGCAGCCTGGGCTGCATCATGGTCGTTTTGGGGAAACATCCTGTGTGCCAGCCTGCCTGCCCTTACCGTGGTGCACCAGGCCACGCAGGACCGCCCATCTTTTGTCTGAGCCTCCCTAGCAGTATCCACAGCTCACTTTGAGAAACCACACAAACTCTGCCCAGCATCTCTGGGAGTTGCACAGGGTCTCAGGTCTGGTGCTAGCCACTGTGGCCAAATGTCTGTCATCCATTTAACTTCTCCTGAAAGCCCCTCTCCTTTCTGGCTGCCAGGCCTTCTCTCTGGATTGCCTTTGGTTCCTTTGACAGGGTTTGCCCTTGAGCTGTGCTACAGGTGGAATTCAGGGACTGGAACCTGTCAGAAAAGGTTCCTGCTCCAAAGCAAAACCCCAGAATCCTACAAGTGGTCTGCGAGGTCCTTCCCCCACCCCATCATCATCCTATGCAAGCTGGTTGTGTGTACCCAGTGATCCAGGAGCTCAAGGCAGTGTGGTGGCTCAAGGGGAATCCCAGTAGAAGCATCCAGACCAGGATTTGGACTCAGGGGTGCTCACAAAGAGGCCAGGAAGAACTTAGGTACCATTGTGGCCAGGTTTCATGGTCCCTGCCTCCCCTGACAAGCCTCCTCTGTGTCATGCAGGATACATGCAGGCCGCATACTCCTTCTTGTGTTCTCCTGCCTAGCTCCCTTTGCCTTAAACCCAGGAAGAACTCGCAGGGTCAAGTTCAAAAAGCCCGTTGTCCTGCACTGCCCTGTCCAGACATCATTTCAGCAGGAGGAACACTTAAAGAAGGCTCTGATATTAACAGAGGACACTATCTGTAGACCTAGAACTGCTCTGTGTGTGTGTGTGTGTGTGTGTGTGTGTGTGTGTGTGTGTATGTGTGTGTATTGGATGATTGTGTGTTCCTGGTTTTGTTGTGGCCTAATCCTGTGAGTGTCCATAAGCAGTGCCTGAGAGGCACAGTATGTAAGAGTTATGGTGGTCAGGCCAGGGTTGAGGGAAGGACAGGTTAGCATGTAGTGGAGCCTTCTAAGGCTCCATCCTTCAGCTCCAGTTCTGGTGAGCACAAGGTTTTCAGTGGTGCATCCTGTGTGTTTTTTGGGGCTCAGGGGTGTGCCGGGGCATGGTGGCTGAGAGCATTGTGTCAGAACCATCGGGTAGGTGGCAGGACTGTCCTTTAGAGTGGCCTACCAGGCAGGTCTAGGAAGTCAGGGCCTCCAACCTCACCCCATGCACCAGGAAGCTCCCCTTTTAGCCTCACCAAATGTCTCCAGGAGGCTTTGTAGAGATGGAGAGATGGAAGACCATAGACAAGCTTGTCTCCAGGTGGCAGGGAGAGTAATTTCCTTCTAGGCTCCATCAAGAAGATGTCAGCAGTGTGGAGGATGGCTTCTGGAGACTTTCAGTGCTCATGGAAGGAAGGCTTCCCGTTGGGGAATACAAAGCATTTCCCAAATAAACATGGCCTAGCTACCTTGGATACCAGGGATGGGACTGTACATGGGAGACAGGGACAGAGGGAGACAGAGATAGAGGTGGAGGTGGAGGAGGAGGATAGATAAATGAGATGAAGGGGTGACAGGGAGAGAGAGAGGGGAGGGACAGGATGAGAGAGTGTGGGAGAGCAAATGACAATCTGCTTGTGGGGTGTTGGGTGTTCTCTAGTTTGTGGCTGTTTTTCATGCAGGCTGGTGGGCAGACCCACTCTGTCTATGGACACTTTTTTCTGTTCCACGGATCTGTGCCCCTGGAGGGAATTTTGTGTAGGATACCTGGAATGTTGTGGTACATCCATAAGGACAGACAGGGTGGGTGGGTGCTGCAGGCATAATGGAGTTAAGAGTGAGAATTGCTTCTTGTCCCTCCGCTTTTATGTTACCTGTCCTCGGTCCACTTGAATCTGTTGATAGAGTTGAGTCCTGTGTGTGCCTAGGCCCTGCCACAGGTAGGTGGGTGTCCATAGAGGATACAGAGAGTTCCATGCCTGACAGGGTCTTGGGGAAGTTAGAGAATGGAAAGAGAAGTTTCCTGAGTGGAGCCTGGTAGTTGGTATAGGGTAGGGTCGGGAGGTGGGAGGTTAGGGGTGGGAGGTGGAGGGTTGTGCAGAGGAGAGGGACTGTGACAGAGCTGGAGGTAGGTCAGAATGGTTGCCTGGTGCTGCCTAGGAGACGGTTAAGATGGGGGCCTGAGCCCAGGGTTTGGTAGGCAAGAGGGCAGGTGGGTGCAATGTTTCTTCTTTTGATGTGTCCTTGTCTCCACCTCAGGTACCTGGACGGCCTGCCTGTTTAGTCGAGGTCGTGCATGTCCCTGGCCCCTTTTGGTCCCTGCTTTGGATGTTGTGGGGCACATCCATCTGAATGCACACAACTTCCGAGACCAAGGTTTTGGAAGTAAGCCCTTTTCCTCTCCCATTATATATTAGTCAATGGGACCATGGGATATGGGACGATACGGGACTCAGTCCCCCTATCCTGGAGCCCCAACTAGTGCCCACAGCTGCATGTCCTTTTGCCCTGTGTCCATCAGGGAGCAGCCTTTTGCCAGGTGGGAAGCCCGGGGTTGGGCCTAGGGCCCCATTCAGTTGGTTGGATGTCTCCCTTGGTGTGACACCTTCTCCTGTGCTCTGGGTTCTGGGACATCACCACCCCACTGCCCCCAGAAGGAACAGGGTCAGCCTGGGAGGCCCCTCTTGGCTGGAGCCTTGACCTGGAAGCTTGGGTCAGCAGACCCAAGGCCATCCTGGCAGCTGTACTGGACACCCTGGTGGGTGGAATCATGTAGACAGCGGCTGGATCTCTGAAAGCTACTCTGTGTGTGTGTGTGTGTGTGTGTGTGTGTGTGTGTGTGTGTGTGTGTGTGTATGTGTGTGATTGGAGTTCTAGCAGGGCAAGGGAAGGGATGCAGCTGTGAGAATACCCTGGTCTGGCAGCTAGGGGGCGACGCTCAGCCCTTGGTCCCCAAATCCATGAGTATGTTTCTGAGGCTCCTCCCCTATAGTCCAGATTGGCATGTGGTTTGTGGAGGATTCCCTTAGGGTCTGGTGCGGGCTCTCAAGAGCTTCTATGCCCACATCCACACACTCCCCACTTGGCTCCCTCCATCACACCCTCCACCACCTGGCCCCTCTCCAGGTACCACATGATACTCTCAGGCGGGGCCTTCTGGGCTGGAAAGCGCCCAAAGCTGATTGTCTCAGAGCAGTGCAGGGAATGGAGGAACCTGTTAAGGTTTGTAACCGCAATCTGCCCCACGCACCCCCACTTGCTGATCAACCTGGGGTCCCTAGCAGCAGCACTAGAGCCTCATGTCTGTCCAGTCCCGGCCTACATGGTTGGCCTCCATCTTGGAGCTTGGGAGGAGATCTCTGGCTTTTTTTAATTTTTATTTTTTTATTTATTTTTTTTTTTTTTTTTTTGCTGTGCGAAGGGCAGAGGGAGAACACCTGTCGTCCTTGACCCTTGGCATTCTTGGTGCACTGCTGCCATCACGCGAATTCAGTTTGCCGATTCCGCCACCAAGTCCCTGTACTTCCCTGGAAATGGGGGCGGGCTGGCTAGGGAAGGGCTCCTGCCTGGGTCTCCCAGCACCAAAGAGGTTCTCTTGCCTGCTCCTTGACCCAGGAGAGCTGGAGGAGGAAGCAGGGTCCAGGTGACCAGCTCCGGGCGGGGGCCACGAGACTTGGCTTGCCCGTGGCAAGAGCACAGCCTCCCAGGTCCTGGGGCCGCCATGTCTGGCAGCAGCAGAGGACCTCTCCGCAGGGGATTGTGCAGCCTGGGCTGCATCATGGTCGTTTTGGGGAAACATCCTGTGTGCCAGCCTGCCTGCCCTTACCGTGGTGCACCAGGCCACGCAGGACCGCCCATCTTTTGTCTGAGCCTCCCTAGCAGTATCCACAGCTCACTTTGAGAAACCACACAAACTCTGCCCAGCATCTCTGGGAGTTGCACAGGGTCTCAGGTCTGGTGCTAGCCACTGTGGCCAAATGTCTGTCATCCATTTAACTTCTCCTGAAAGCCCCTCTCCTTTCTGGCTGCCAGGCCTTCTCTCTAGATTGCCTTTGGTTCCTTTGACAGGGTTTGCCCTTGAGCTGTGCTACAGGTGGAATTCAGGGACTGGAACCTTTCAGAAAAGGTTCCTGCTCCAAAGCAAAACCCCAGAATCCTACAAGTGGTCTGCGAGCCCCCCCCCCCATCATCATCCTATGCAGCTGGTTGTGTGTACCCAGTGATCCAGGAGCTCAAGGCAGTGTGGTGGCTCAAGGGGAATCCCAGTAGAAGCATCCAGACCAGGGTTTGGACTCAGGGGTGCTCACAAAGAGGCCAGGAAGAACTTAGGTACCATTGTGGCCAGGTTTCATGGTCCCTGCCTCCCCTGACAAGACTCCTCTGTGTCATGCAGGATACATGCAGGCCGCATACTCCTTCTTGTGTTCTCCTGCCTAGCTCCCTTTGCCTTAAACCCAGGGAGAGCTCCCAGGATCAAGTTCAAAAAGCCCGTTGTCCTGCACTGCCCTGTCCAGACATCATTTCAGCAGGAGGAACACTTAAAGGAGGCTCTGATATTAACAGAGGACACTATCTGTAGACCTAGAACTGCTGTGTGTGTGTGTGTGTGTGTGTGTGTGTGTGTGTGTGTGTGTGTGTATTGGGTGTTTGTGTGTTCCTGGTTTTGTTTTGGCCTAATCCTGTGAGTGTCCATAAGCAGTGCCTGAGAGGCACAGTATGTAAGAGTTATGGTGGTCAGGCCAGGTTTGAGGGAAGGACAGGTTGGCATGTAGTGGAGCCTTCTAAGGCTCCATCCTTCAGCTCCAGTTCTGGTGAGCACAAGGTTTTCAGTGGTGCATCCTGTGTGTGGTTTGGGGCTCAGGGGTGTGCCGGGGCATGGTGGCTGAGAGCATTGTGTCAGAACCATGGGGTAGGTGGCAGGACTGTCCTTTGGAGTGGCCTACCAGGCAGGTCTAGGAAGTCAGGGCCTCCAACCTCACCCCCTGCACCAGGAAGCTCCCCTTTTAGCCTCACCAAATGTCTCCAGGAGGCTTTGTAGAGATGGAGAGTTGGAAGACCATAGACAAGCTTGTCTCCAGGTAGCAGGGAGAGTGATTTCCTTCTAGGCTCCATCAAGAAGATGTCAGCAATGTGGAGGATGGCTTCTGGAGACTTTCAGTGCTCATGGAAGGAAGGCTTCCCGTTGGGGAATACAAAGCATTTCCCAAATGAACATGGCCTAGCTACCTTGGATACCAGGGATGGGACTGTACATGGGAGACAGGGACAGAGGGAGACAGAGATGGAGGTGGAGGTGGAGGTAGAGGAGGATAGATAAATGAGAGGGTTTGGGGTGCGACAGGGAGAGAGAGGGGGGAGGGACAGGATGAGAGAGTGTGGGAGAGCAAATGAGAATCTGCTTGTGGTGTGTTGGGTGTTCTCTAGTTTGTAGCTGTTTTTCATGCAGATTGGTGGGGAGACCCACTCTGTCTATGGACACTTTTTTCTGTTCCATGGATCTGTGCCCCTGGAGGGAATTTTGTGTAGGACACCTGGAATGTTGTGGGACATCCATAAGGACAGACAGGGTGGGTGGGTGCTGCAGGCATCCTGGAGTTAAGAGTGAGAATTGCTTCTTATCCCTCAGCTTTGATGTTACCTGTCCTCGGTCCACTTGAATCTGTTGAGAGAGATGAGTCCTGTGTGTGCTTAGGCCCTGCCACAGGTAGGTGGGTGTCCATAGAGGATACAGAGAGTTCCATGCCTGACAGGGTCTTGGGGAAGTTAGAGAATGGAAAGAGAAGTTTCCTGAGTGGTGCCTGGTAGTTGGTGTAGGGTAGGGTTTCTTTTACAACTGGATTTTCTCTTGAGTTGTGCTACAGGTTGAATTTAGGCACTGGGACCTGTTAGAAAAGGGTCCAGCTCCAGAGTCACATCCCCAGATCCCTGTAAGGGATCTGGAACCCTCAACTCCCCAATCATCATCCTATCCAACCTGATTGTTCGTACCCACTATGGCAGTGTGGTGGCTCAAGATGAATTCCAGTAGAAGCATGCAGAACAAGGTTTGGACTCAGGGGTGCTCACAAAGAGGCCAGGCAGGACTTAGGTACCATAGTGGCCAGGTTTCACAGCCCGTGCTTCCCCTGACAAGCCTCCTCTGTGTCATTCAGGACACACATAGTCCTGTCTTCTCCTGCCTAGCTTCATTTGCATTAAACCCAGGAAGAACTCCCACCATCAAAGGTCCAAAAGCCCCTTGTCCTGCACTCTCATGTCCAGACATCATCTCAGCAGGAAGGATACTTAGAGAAGGCTCTGAAATTAACAGAGGGCACTATCTGGAGTCCTACAACTGCTAAGCATGCAGGAGCGGTTTTGTGTATGTGTTTGTGTGTGTTTGTGTGTGTGTGTGTGTGTGTGTGTGTGTGTGTGTGTGTATACCTGGGATTATTGTGGCCCAGTACTGTGAGAAGTCATAGCAGTGCCTGAGAGGCACAGTATGTACGAGTTATGGTCGTCAGCTCTGGGATGTAGAGGAAGGACAGGTTTGCATGTAGGGAAGCCTTTTAGGGCTCCATCCTTCAGATCCATCTCAGGTGAGTACAAGGTTTGGAGTGGTGCTTCGTGTGTGTGGATTAGGGCTCAGGGGCATGCCAGAGCGTGGTTGGTAAGAGCATTGTGTAGGAACCATTGGGAAGGTGGCAGTACCGTCCTTTAAAGTGGCCTGACAGGCAGGTCCATGAAGTCAGGTCCTCCACACCCACCCCCATCACCAGGAAGCTCCCTTTTTAGCCACAGCAAAAGTCTCCAGGAAGCTTTGTAGAGAGGGAGATTTGGAAGAGCATAGACAGGCTTGTCTCCAGGTGGCAGGGAGAGTGATTTTCTTCTAGGCTTCATCATGGAAGATGTCAGCAGTGTGGAGGAGAGCCTCTGGAGACTTTCAGTGCTCATTGAAGGAAGGCCTCCTGTTGAAGAGTGAAAAGCATTTCCCTACGGAACATGGCCTAGCTAACCTGGATCCCAGGGATGGGACTGTACATAGGAGCGAGGGACAGAGAAAGACAGAGATAGAGGTGGAGGTGGAGGTAGAGGAGGATAGATAAATGAGAGAGAGAGAAAGTAAGGCGAGAGCAAATGAGAATCTGCCTGTGGGGTGTTGGGTGTTCTCTAGTTTGTTGGTGTTTTTTTTTTTTTTTTTTTCATGCAGGCTGGTGGGCAGACCCACTCTGTCTGTGGACACTTTTTTCTGTTCCATGGGTCTGGGCCCGTGGAGAGAAATTTGTGTGAGGACACCTGGAATGATTAGGGAAATCCATAAGGACACACAGGTTGGGTGTGTGCTGTAGGCATCCTGGTGTTAAGAGTGAGAATTGCTTCTTGTCCCTCAGATTCTATGTTACCTGTCCTCGGTCCACTTGGAATCTCTTGAGAGAGCCGAGTCCTGTGTGTTCCTAGGCCCTGCCACAGGTAGGTGGGTGTCCACAGAGGATACAGAGAGTTCCATGCCTGACAGGGTCTTGGGGAAGTTAGAGAACGGAAAGAGAAGTTTCCGGAGTGGTGCCTCATATTTGGTGTAGGGTAGGGTCGGGAGGTGGGAGGTTAGGGGTGGGAGGTGGAGGGCTGTGCAGACGAGAGAGATTGTGACAGAGGTGGACTTAGGTCAGAATGGTTGCCTGGTGCTGCCTAGGAGACGGTTATGTTGGGGCCCTGGTCCAGGGTTTGGTAGGGCAAGAGGGCAGGTGGGTGCAATGTTTCTTCTTTTGATATGTTCTTGTCTTCACCTCAGGGACCTGGACGCCCTGCCTGTTGAGGCAAGGTTGTGGATGTCCTGGGCCTTATGGTCCCTGCTTCGCAGGATGTGGGGCAGCATCCATATGAACGCTCATCACTACCAAGGCCAAGGTATTGGAAGGAAGTCCTTCTTCTCCCATCTTAGTATTAGACCATCGGATTTGTGACACGGGACTAAGGCCGCTGACTCTGCATCCCTTACAAGCATACACAGCTGCCTGCCCTTTTGCCTTGTGTCCATCCTGGAGCGGCCTTCTGCAAGGTGGGAAGCCCAAGCTGGGTGTAGGGTCCCATTGAGTTGGGTGGTCGTCTTCCTTGGTGTAACACCTTCCATCCCACTGCCTTAGAAGAACCGGGTACAGCCTTGAAGGCCCCTCTTGCCGGGCCACCTTGACCTGGAAACTTGGGTCAGCAGACCCAAGGCCATGCTGGAAGCTGTACTGGTCACCCTGGTGGGTGGAGTCATGTAGACAGCCACTGGATCTCTGAAAGCTGCTGTGTGTGTGTGTGTGTGTGTGTGTGTGTGTGTGTGTGTGTGTGTGAGTCTGTGTGTGTGTCTGTGTGTCTGGGGTGAAGGTGGGCTAGGGCTGGGATGCAGCTGTTAGAATACCCTGGTTTGGCAGCTAGGGGGCGATGCTCTGCCCCTGAACCCCAACCCCATTATTATGTTTCTTTGGCTCCTCCCCTATAGTCCAGATGTGGTTTGTGGAGGACTTCCTTAGGGTGTGGCTCAGACTCTCAAGTGAGCCTGCCCCCACATCCACACACTCCCCACTTGGCCCCCTCCATGACACCCTCCACCACCTGCCCTCTCTCCCTGCACCCCACCATACCCTCAGGCAGGGCCTTCAGGGGCTGGCACAAAGCCGAGTGTGTCAGGGCAGTGCAGTGCATGGAGGTTACAATGGAGGAACCAGTTAAAGTCTGTTACCCCCATCTACACTCCACACCCTCACCTTCTGCACACCACTGAATCCCTAGCAGCAGCCCTAGAGTGGCATGTCTCCAGTCCTAGCCTAGATGCTTGTCCTCCATCTTGGAGCTTTGGCTTTTTTTTTTTTTTTTTTTTTTTTTGCTTTGTGAAGGTCGGAGAGAGAGCACCCTTCGCCCTTGGCCCTTGGCATTCTCGGTGCCCTGCTGCCATCCCGCGGATTCAGTTTTCCAATTCCGGCAGCAGGTCCCTGTGCTACTCTGGAAATGGAGGCGTGCCACCTAGGGAAGGGCTCCCGCCTGGGTCCCCCAGGACCAAAGCGGTTCTCTGGCCCGCTCCATGACCCAAAAGAGCTGGAGGAGGAAGCAGGGTCCAGATGACTGGCTCCGGGCGGGCGACATGTGGCTGGCTTGGGGTTCACGGAAGCACAGCCTCCCGGATCCTGTGGTCGCCATGTCTGGGAGCAGGAGAGGACCTCTCTGCAGGGGATAGTGCAGCCTGGGCTGCGTGGGGGTGGCTGTGTGGAACTTTTCCTGCCTCCTTGCCAGCCCGCCTGCCCTTAAGGTGGTGCACAAGGCCACCCCGGGATCCCCTAGCTTTTGTCTGAGCCTCCCTAGCAGGATCCATAGCTCACTTCTGGAGACCACACAAACTCTGCCCTGCATCTCTGGGAGGTGCTCAGGGTCTCAGGCCTGGTTGCTAGCCACCTTGGCCAAATATCTGTCATCCATTTATCTCCTCCTGCCATCCCCTCTCCTCTCTGGCTGCCTGGACTTCTCTCTGGCTTGCCTTTTGTTTCTTTTACAACTGGATTTTCTCTTGAGTTGTGCTACAGGTTGAATTGAGGCACTGGGACCTGTTAGAAAAGGTTCCAGCTCCAGAGCCACATCCCCAGATCCCTGTAAGGGATCTGGAACCCTCAACCCCCCAATCATCATCCTATCCAACCTGATTGTTCCTACCCAGTATGGCAGTGTGGTGGCTCAAGGTGAATTCCAGTAGAAGCATCCAGAACAGGGTTTGGACTCAGGGGTGCTCACAAAGAGGCCAGGCAGGACTTAGGTACCATAGTGGCCAGGTTTCACAGCCCGTGTTTCCCTGACAAGCCTCCTTTCTGTCATTCAGGACACACATAGTCCTGTCTTCTCCTGCCTAGCTTCATTTACATTAAACCCAGGAAGAACTCCCACCATCAAAGGTCCAAAAGCCCCTTGTCCTGCATTCTCATGTCCAGACATCATCTCAGCAGGAAGAATACTTAGAGAAGGCTCTGAAATTAACAGAGGGCACTATCTGGAGTCCTACAACTGCTAAGCATGCAGGAGCGCTTTTGTGTATGTGTGTGTGTGTGTGTGTGTGTGTGTGTGTGTGTGTGTGTGTGTATACCTGGGATTATTGTGGCCCAGTACTGTGAGAAGTCATAGCAGTGCCTGAGAGGCACAGTATGTACGAGTTATGGTCGTAAGATCTGAGATGTAGAGGAAGGACAGGTTTGCATGTAGGGAAGCCTTTTAGGGCTCCATCCTTCAGATCCAGCTCAGGTGAGTACAAGGTTTGAAGTGGTGCTTCGTGTGTGTGGATTAGGGCTCAGGGGCATGCCAGAGCGTGGTTGGTAAGAGCATTGTGTAGGAACCATTGGGAAGGTGGCAGTACCGTCCTTTAAAGTGGCCTGACAGGCAGGTCCATGAAGTCAGGTCCTCCACACCCACCCCCATCACCAGGAAGCTCCCTTTTTAGCCACAGCAAAGATCTCCAGGAAGCTTTGTAGAGAGGGAGATTTGGAAGAGCATAGACAGGCTTGTCTCCAGGTGGCAGGGAGAGTGATTTTCTTCTAGGCTTCATCATGGAAGATGTCAGCAGTGTGGAGGAGAGCCTCTGGAGACTTTCAGTGCTCATTGAAGGAAGGCTTCCTGTTGAGGAGTGAAAAGCATTTCCCTACGGAACATGGCCTAGCTAACCTGGATACCAGGGATGGGACTGTACATAGGAGCGAGGGACAGAGAAAGACAGAGATAGAGGTGGAGGTGGAGGTAGAGGAGGATAGATAAATGAGAGAGAGAAAAAGTAAGGCGAGAGCAAGTGAGAATCTGCCTGTGGGGTGTTGGGTGTTCTCTAGTTTGTTGGTGTTTTTTTTTTTTTTTTCATGCAGGCTGGTGGGCAGACCCACTGTGTCTGTGGACACTTTTTTCTGTTCCACGGGTCTGGGCCCGTGGAGAGAAATTTGTGTGAGGACACCTGGAATGTTTAGGGAAATCCATAAGGACACACAGGGTGGGTGTGTGCTGTAGGCATCCTGGTGTTAAGAGTGAGAATTGCTTCTTGTCCCTCAGATTCTGTGTTACCTGTCCTCGGTCCACTTGGAATCTCTTGAGAGAGCCGAGTCCTGTGTGTTCCTAGGCCCTGCCACAGGTAGGTGGGTGTCCACAGAGGATACAGAGAGTTCCATGCCTGACAGGGTCTTGGGGAAGTTAAAGAACGGAAAGAGAAGTTTCCTGAGTGGTGCCTGGTAGTTGGTGTAGGGTAGGGTCGGGAGGTGGGAGGTTAGGGGTGGGAGGTGGAGGGCTGTGCAGAGGAGAGAGATTGTGACAGAGGTGGACTTAGGTCAGAATGGTTGCCTGGTGCTGCCTAGGAGACGGTTAAGGTGGGGGCCTGGGCCCAGGGTTTGGTAGGGCAAGAGGGCAGGTGGGTGCAATGTTTCTTCTTTTGATGTGTTCTTGTCTTCACCTCAGGGACCTGGACGCCCTGCCCGTTGAGGCAAGGTTGTGGATGTCCCGGGCCTTATGGTCCCTGCTTCGCATGATGTGGGGCAGCATCCATCTGAACGCTCATCACTACCAAGGCCAAGGTTTTGGAAGGAAGTCCTTCTTCTCCCATCTTAGTAGTAGACCATCGGATTTGGGACACGGGCCTAAGGCCGCTGACTCTGCATCCCTTACAAGCATACACAGCTGCCTGCCCTTTTGCCTTGTGTCCATCCTGGAGCAGCCTTCTGCAAGGTGGGAAGCCCGAGCTGGGTCTAGGGTCCCATTGAGTTGGGTGGTCGTCTCCCTTGGTGTAACACTTTGATCCCACTGCCTTAGAAGAACTGGGTACAGCCTTGAAGGCCCCTCTTGCCGGGCCACCTTGACCTGGAAACTTGGGTCAGCAGACCCAAGGCCATGCTGGAAGCTGTACTGGTCACCCTGGTGGGTGGAGTCATGTAGACAGCCACTGGATCTCTGAAAGCTGCTGTGTGTGTGTGTGTGTGTGTGTGTGTGTGTGTGTGTCTGTGTGTCTGTGTGTCTGTGTGTGTCTGGGGTGAAGGCTGGGCTAGGGCAGGGATGCAGCTGTTAGAATACCCTGGTTTGGCAGCTAGGGGGCGATGCTCTGCCCCTGAACCCCAACCCCATTATTATGTTTGTTTGGCTCCTCCCCTATAGTCCAGATGTGGTTTGTGGAGGACTTCCTTAGGGTGTGGCTCAGACTCTGAAGTGAGCCTGCCCCCACATCCACACACTCCCCACTTGGCCCCCTCCATGACACCCTCCACCACCTGCCCTCTCTCCCTGCACCCCACCATACCCTCAGGCAGGGCCTTCAGGGGCTGGCACAAAGCCGGGTGTGTCAGGGAAGTGCAGTGCATGGAGGTTACAATGGAGGAACCAGTTAAAGTCTGTTACCCCCATCTACACACCACACCCTCACCTTCTGCACACCACTGAATCCCTAGCAGCAGCCCTAGAGTGGCATGTCTCCAGTCCTAGCCTAGATGCTTGTCCTCCATCTTGGAGCTTTGGCTTTTTTTTTTTTTTTTTTTGCTTTGTGAAGGTCGGAGAGAGAGCACCCTTCGCCCTTGGCCCTTGGCATTCTCGGTGCCCTGCTGCCATCCCGCGGATTCAGTTTTCCAATTCCGCCAGCAGGTCCCTGTGCTACTCTGGAAATGGAGGCGTGCCACCTAGGGAAGGGCTCCCGCCTGGGTCCCCCAGGACCAAAGCGGTTCTCTGGCCCGCTCCATGACCCAAAAGAGCTGGAGGAGGAAGCAGGGTCCAGATGACTGGCTCTGGGCGGGCGACATGTGGCTGGCTTGGGGTTCACGGAAGCACAGCCTCCCGGATCCTGTGGTCGCCATGTCTGGGAGCAGGAGAGGACCTCTCTGCAGGGGATAGTGCAGCCTGGGCTGCATGGGGGTGGCTGTGTGGAACTTTTCCTGCCTCCTTGCCAGCCCGCCTGCCCTTAAGGTGGTGCACAAGGCCACCCCGGGATCCCCTAGCTTTTGTCTGAGCCTCCCTAGCAGGATCCATAGCTCACTTCTGGAGACCACACAAACTCTGCCCTGCATCTCTGGGAGGTGCTCAGGGTCTCAGGCCTGGTTGCTAGCCACCTTGGCCAAATATCTGTCATCCATTTATCTCCTCCTGCCATCCCCTCTCCTCTCTGGCTGCCTGGACTTCTCTCTGGCTTGCCTTTTGTTTCTTTTACAACTGGATTTTCTCTTGAGTTGTGCTACAGGTTGAATTGAGGCACTGGGACCTGTTAGAAAAGGTTCCAGCTCCAGAGCCACATCCCCAGATCCCTGTAAGGGATCTGGAACCCTCAACCCCCCAATCATCATCCTATCCAACCTGATTGTTCCTACCCAGTATGGCAGTGTGGTGGCTCAAGGTGAATTCCAGTAGAAGCATCCAGAACAGGGTTTGGACTCAGGGGTGCTCACAAAGAGGCCAGGCAGGACTTAGGTACCATAGTGGCCAGGTTTCACAGCCCGTGTTTCCCTGACAAGCCTCCTTTCTGTCATTCAGGACACACATAGTCCTGTCTTCTCCTGCCTAGCTTCATTTACATTAAACCCAGGAAGAACTCCCACCATCAAAGGTCCAAAAGCCCCTTGTCCTGCATTCTCATGTCCAGACATCATCTCAGCAGGAAGAATACTTAGAGAAGGCTCTGAAATTAACAGAGGGCACTATCTGGAGTCCTACATCTGCTAAGCATGCAGGAGCGCTTTTGTGCATGTGTGCATGTGCGTGTGTGTGTGTGTGTGTGTGTGTGTGTGTGT
Source organism: Peromyscus eremicus (assembly GCF_949786415.1). NCBI lineage: Eukaryota > Metazoa > Chordata > Mammalia > Rodentia > Cricetidae > Peromyscus > Peromyscus eremicus. The sequence goes on from NW_026734349.1 coordinate 622,519, forward strand.
GTGTGTGTGTGTGTATACCTGGGATTATTGTGGCCCAGTACTGTGAGAAGTCATAGCAGTGCCTGAGAGGCACAGTATGTACGAGTTATGGTCGTAAGATCTGAGATGTAGAGGAAGGACAGGTTTGCATGTAGGGAAGCCTTTTAGGGCTCCATCCTTCAGATCCAGCTCAGGTGAGTACAAGGTTTGAAGTGGTGCTTCGTGTGTGTGGATTAGGGCTCAGGGGCATGCCAGAGCGTGGTTGGTAAGAGCATTGTGTAGGAACCATTGGGAAGGTGGCAGTACCGTCCTTTAAAGTGGCCTGACAGGCAGGTCCATGAAGTCAGGTCCTCTACACCCACCCCCATCACCAGGAAGCTCCCTTTTTAGCCACAGCAAAGGTCTCCAGGAAGCTTTGTAGAGAGGGAGATTTGGAAGAGCATAGACAGGCTTGTCTCCAGGTGGCAGGGAGAGTGATTTTCTTCTAGGCTTCATCATGGAAGATGTCAGCAGTGTGGAGGAGAGCCTCTGGAGACTTTCAGTGCTCATTGAAGGAAGGCCTCCTGTTGAGGAGTGAAAAGCATTTCCCTACGGAACATGGCCTAGCTAACCTGGATCCCAGGGATGGGAATGTACATAGGAGCGAGGGACAGAGAAAGACAGAGATAGAGGTGGAGGTGGAGGTAGAGGAGGATAGATAAATGAGAGAGAGAAAAAGTAAGGCGAGAGCAAGTGAGAATCTGCCTGTGGGGTGTTGGGTGTTCTCTAGTTTGTTGGTGTTTTTTTTTTTTTTTTTCATGCAGGCTGGTGGGCAGACCCACTGTGTCTGTGGACACTTTTTTCTGTTCCACGGGTCTGGGCCCGTGGAGAGAAATTTGTGTGAGGACACCTGGAATGTTTAGGGAAATCCATAAGGACACACAGGGTGGGTGTGTGCTGTAGGCATCCTGGTGTTAAGAGTGAGAATTGCTTCTTGTCCCTCAGATTCTGTGTTACCTGTCCTCGGTCCACTTGGAATCTCTTGAGAGAGCCGAGTCCTGTGTGTTCCTAGGCCCTGCCACAGGTAGGTGGGTGTCCACAGAGGATACAGAGAGTTCCATGCCTGACAGGGTCTTGGGGAAGTTAAAGAACGGAAAGAGAAGTTTCCTGAGTGGTGCCTGGTAGTTGGTGTAGGGTAGGGTCGGGAGGTGGGAGGTTAGGGGTGGGAGGTGGAGGGCTGTGCAGAGGAGAGAGATTGTGACAGAGGTGGACTTAGGTCAGAATGGTTGCCTGGTGCTGCCTAGGAGACGGTTAAGGTGGGGGCCTGGGCCCAGGGTTTGGTAGGTCAAGAGGGCAGGTGGGTGCAATGTTTCTTCTTTTGATGTGTTCTTGTCTTCACCTCAGGGACCTGGACGCCCTGCCCGTTGAGGCAAGGTTGTGGATGTCCCGGGCCTTATGGTCCCTGCTTCGCATGATGTGGGGCAGCATCCATCTGAACGCTCATCACTACCAAGGCCAAGGTTTTGGAAGGAAGTCCTTCTTCTCCCATCTTAGTAGTAGACCATCGGATTTGGGACACGGGCCTAAGGCCGCTGACTCTGCATCCCTTACAAGCATACACAGCTGCCTGCCCTTTTGCCTTGTGTCCATCCTGGAGCAGCCTTCTGCAAGGTGGGAAGCCCGAGCTGGGTCTAGGGTCCCATTGAGTTGGGTGGTCGTCTCCCTTGGTGTAACACCTTGATCCCACTGCCTTAGAAGAACCGGGTACAGCCTTGAAGGCCCCTCTTGCCGGGCCACCTTGACCTGGAAACTTGGGTCAGCAGACCCAAGGCCATGCTGGAAGCTGTACTGGTCACCCTGGTGGGTGGAGTCATGTAGACAGCCACTGGATCTCTGAAAGCTGCTGTGTGTGTGTGTGTGTGTGTGTGTGTGTGTGTGTGTCTGTGTCTGTGTGTCTGTGTGTCTGTGTGTGTCTGGGGTGAAGGCTGGGCTACGGCAGGGATGCAGCTGTTAGAATACCCTGGTTTGGCAGCTAGGGGGCGATGCTCTGCCCCTGAACCCCAACCCCATTATTATGTTTCTTTGGCTCCTCCCCTATAGTCCAGATGTGGTTTGTGGAGGACTTCCTTAGGGTGTGGCTCAGACTCTGAAGTGAGCCTGCCCCCACATCCACACACTCCCCACTTGGCCCCCTCCATGACACCCTCCACCACCTGCCCTCTCTCCCTGCACCCCACCATACCCTCAGGCAGGGCCTTCAGGGGCTGGCACAAAGCCGAGTGTGTCAGGGAAGTGCAGTGCATGGAGGTTACAATGGAGGAACCAGTTAAAGTCTGTTACCCCCATCTACACTCCACACCCTCACCTTCTGCACACCACTGAATCCCTTGCAGCAGCCCTAGAGTGGCATGTCTGTCCAGTCCTAGCCTAGATGGTTGTCCTCCATCTTGGAGCTTTGGCTTTTTTTTTTTTTTTTTTTTTTTTTTTTGCTTTGTGAAGGTCGGAGAGAGAGCACCCTTCGCCCTTGGCCCTTGGCATTCTAGGTGCCCTGCTGCCATCCCGCGGATTCAGTTTTCCAATTCCGCCAGCAGGTCCCTGTGCTACCCTGGAAATGGAGGCGTGCCACCTAGGGAAGTGCTCCCGCCTGGGTCCCCCAGGAACAAAGCGGTTCTCTGGCCCAGTCCATGACCCAAAATAGCTGGAGGAGGAAGCAGGGTCCAGATGACCGGCTCCGGGCGGGCGACACGTGGCTGGCTTGGGGTTCACGGAAGCACAGCCTCCGGGGTCCTGTGGTCGCCATGTCTGGGAGCAGGAGAGGACCTCTCCGCAGGGGATTGTGCAGCCTGGGCTGCGTGGGGGTGGCTGTGTGGAACTTTTCCTGCCTCCTTGCCAGCCCGCCTGCCCTTAAGGTGGTGCACAAGGCCACCCCGGGATCCCCTAGCTTTTGTCTGAGCCTCCCTAGCAGTATCCACAGCTCACTTCCGTAGACCACACAAACTCTGCCCTGCATCTCTGGGAGGTGCTCAGGGTCTCAGGCCTGGTTGCTAGCCACCTTGGCCAAATATCTGTCATCCATTTATCTCCTCCTGCCATCCCCTCTCCTCTCTGGCTGCCTGGACTTCTCTCTGGCTTGCCTTTTGTTTCTTTTACAACTGGATTTTCTCTTGAGTTGTGCTACAGGTTGAATTTAGGCACTGGGACCTGTTAGAAAAGGTTCCAGCTCCAGAGCCACATCCCCAGATCCCTGTAAGGGATCTGGAACCCTCAACTCCCCAATCATCATCCTATCCAACCTGATTGTTCCTACGCAGTATGGAAGTGTGGTGGCTCAAGGTGAATTCCAGTAGAAGCATCCAGAACAGGGTTTGGACTCAGGGGTGCTCACAAAGAGGCCAGGCAGGACTTAGGTACCATAGTGGCCAGGATTCACAGCCCGTGCTTCCCCTGACAAGCCTCCTCTGTGTCATTCAGGACACACATAGTCCTGTCTTCTCCTGCCTAGCTTCATTTGCATTAAACCCAGGAAGAACTCCCACCATCAAAGGTCCAAAAGCCCCTTGTCCTGCATTCTCATGTCCAGACATCATCTCAGCAGGAAGAATACTTAGAGAAGGCTCTGAAATTAACAGAGGGCACTATCTGGAGTCCTACATCTGCTAAGCATGCAGGAGCGCTTTTGTGCATGTGTGCATGTGCGTGTGTGTGTGTGTGTGTGTGTGTGTGTGTGTGTGTGTATACCTGGGATTATTGTGGCCCAGTACTGTGAGAAGTCATAGCAGTGCCTGAGAGGCACAGTATGTACGAGTTATGGTCGTCAGCTCTGAGATGTAGAGGAAGGACAGGTTTGCATGTAGGGAAGCCTTTTAGGGCTCCATCCTTCAGATCCAGCTCAGGTGAGTACAAGGTTTGAAGTGGTGCTTCGTGTGTGTGGATTAGGGCTCAGGGGCATGCCAGAGCGTGGTTGGTAAGAGCATTGTGTAGGAACCATTGGGAAGGTGGCAGTACCGTCCTTTAAAGTGGCCTGACAGGCAGGTCCATGAAGTCAGGTCCTCCACACCCACCCCCATCACCAGGAAGCTCCCTTTTTAGCCACAGCAAAGGTCTCCAGGAAGCTTTGTAGAGAGGGAGATTTGGAAGAGCATAGACAGGCTTGTCTCCAGGTGGCAGGGAGAGTGATTTTCTTCTAGGCTTCATCATGGAAGATGTCAGCAGTGTGGAGGAGAGCCTCTGGAGACTTTCAGTGCTCATTGAAGGAAGGCCTCCTGTTGAAGAGTGAAAAGCATTTCCCTACGGAACATGGCCTAGCTAACCTGGATCCCAGGGATGGGACTGTACATAGGAGCGAGGGACAGAGAAAGACAGAGATAGAGGTGGAGGTGGAGGTAGAGGAGGATAGATAAATGAGAGAGAGAAAAAGTAAGGCGAGAGCAAATGAGAATCTGCCTGTGGGGTGTTGGGTGTTCTCTAGTTTGTTGGTGTTTTTTTTTTTTTTTCATGCAGGCTGGTGGGCAGACCCACTGTGTCTGTGGACACTTTTTTCTGTTCCACGGGTCTGGGCCCGTGGAGAGAAATTTGTGTGAGGACACCTGGAATGTTTAGGGAAATCCATAAGGACACACAGGGTGGGTGTGTGCTGTAGGCATCCTGGTGTTAAGTGTGAGAATTGCTTCTTGTCCCTCAGATTCTGTGTTACCTGTCCTCGGTCCACTTGGAATCTCTTGAGAGAGCCGAGTCCTGTGTGTTCCTAGGCCCTGCCACAGGTAGGTGGGTGTCCACAGAGGATACAGAGAGTTCCATGCCTGACAGGGTCTTGGGGAAGTTAGAGAACGTAAAGAGAAGTTTCCTGAGTGGTGCCTGGTAGTTGGTGTAGGGTAGGGTCGGGAGGTGGGAGGTTAGGGGTGGGAGGTGGAGGGCTGTGCAGAGGAGAGAGATTGTGACAGAGGTGGACGTAGGTCAGAATGGTTGCCTGGTGCTGCCTAGGAGATGGTTAAGGTGGGGGCCTGGGCCCAGGGTTTGGTAGGGCAAGAGGGCAGGTGGGTGCAATGTTTCTTCTTTTGATGTGTTCTTGTCTTCACCTCAGGGACCTGGACGCCCTGCCTGTTGAGGCAAGGTTGTGGATGTCCCGGGCCTTATGGTCCCTGCTTCGCATGATGTGGGGCAGCATCCATCTGAACGCTCATCACTACCAAGGCCAAGGTTTTGGAAGGAAGTCCTTCTTCTCCCATCTTAGTAGTAGACCATCGGATTTGGGACACGGGCCTAAGGCCGCTGACTCTGCATCCCTTACAAGCATACACAGCTGCCTGCCCTTTTGCCTTGTGTCCATCCTGGAGCGGCCTTCTGTAAGGTGGGAAGCCGGAGCTGGGTGTAGGGTCCCATTGAGTTGGGTGGTCGTCTCCCTTGGTGTAACACCTTGATCCCACTGCCTTAGAAGAACCGGGTACAGCCTTGAAGGCCCCTCTTGCCGGGCCACCTTGACCTGGAAACTTGGGTCAGCAGACCCAAGGCCATGCTGGAAGCTGTACTGGTCACCCTGGTGGGTGGAGTCATGTAGACAGCCACTGGATCTCTGAAAGCTGCTGTGTGTGTGTGTGTGTGTGTGTGTGTGTGTGTGTGTGTGTGTGTGTGTCTGTGTGTGTCTGTGTGTCTGGGGTGAAGGCTGGGCTAGGGCAGGGATGCAGCTGTTAGAATACCCTGGTTTGGCAGCTAGGGGGCGATGCTCTGCCCCTGAACCCCAACCCCATTATTATGTTTGTTTGGCTCCTCCCCTATAGTCCAGATGTGGTTTGTGGAGGACTTCCTTAGGGTGTGGCTCAGACTCTCAAGTGAGCCTGCCCCCACATCCACACACTCCCCACTTGGCCCCCTCCATGACACCCTCCACCACCTGCCCTCTCTCCCTGCACCCCACCATACCCTCAGGCAGGGCCTTCAGGGGCTGGCACAAAGCCGAGTGTGTCAGGGCAGTGCAGTGCATGGAGGTTACAATGGAGGAACCAGTTAAAGTCTGTTACCCCATCTACACACCACACCCTCACCTTCTGCACACCACTGAATCCCTAGCAGCAGCCCTAGAGTGGCATGTCTGTCCAGTCCTAGCCTAGATGCTTGTCCTCCATCTTGGAGCTTTGGCTTTTTTTTTTTTTTTTTTTTTTTTTTTTTGCTTTGTGAAGGGCGGAGAGAGAGCACCCTTCGCCCTTGGCCCTTGGCATTCTAGGTGCCCTGCTGCCATCCCGCGGATTCAGTTTGCCAATTCCGCCAGCAGGTCCCTGTGCTACCCTGGAAATGGAGGCGTGCTGCCTAGGGAAGGGCTCCCGCCTGGGTCCCCCAGGACCAAAGCGGTTCTCTGGCCCACTCCATGACCCAGGAGAGCTGGAGGAGGAAGCAGGGTCCAGATGAGTGGCTCCGGGCGGGCGACACGTGGCTGGCTTGGGGTTCATGGAAGCACAGCCTCCCAGGTCCTGTGGCTGCCATGTCTGGGAGCAGGGAAGGACCTCTCTGCAGGGGATTGTGCAGCCTGAGCTGCATGAGGGTGGCTGTGTGGAACTTTTCCTGCCTCCTTGCAAGCCCGCCTGCCCTTAAGGTGGTGCTCAAGGCCACCCCGGGACCCCCTAGCTTTTGTCTGAGCCTCCCTAGCAGGATCCACAGCTCACTTCTGGAGACCACACAAACTCTGCCCTGCATCTCTGGGAGGTGCTCAGGGTCTCAGGCCTGGTTGCTAGCCACCTTGGCCAAATGTCTGTCATCCATTTATCTCCTCCTGCCATCCCCTCTCCTCTCTGGCTGCCTGGACTTCCCTCTGGCTTGCCTTTTGTTTCTTTTACAACTGGATTTTCTCTTGAGTTGTGCTACAGGTTGAATTTAGGCACTGGGACCTGTTAGAAAAGGTTCCAGCTCCAGAGCCACATCCCCAGATCCCTGTAAGGGATCTGGAACCCTCAACTCCCCAATCATCATCCTATCCAACCTGATTGTTTGTACCCACTATGGCAGTGTGGTGGCTCAAGATGAATTCCAGTAGAAGCATCCAGAACAGGGTTTGGACTCAGGGGTGCTCACAAAGAGGCCAGGCAGGACTTAGGTACCATAGTGGCCAGGTTTCACCGCCCGTGCTTCCCCTGACAAGCCTCCTCTGTGTCATTCAGGACACACATAGTCCTGTCTTTTTCTGCCTAGCTTCATTTGCATTAAACCCAGAAAGAACTCCCACCATCAAAGGTCCAAAAGCCCCTTGTCCTGCATTCTCATGTCCAGACATCATCTCAGCAGGAAGAATACTTAGAGAAGGCTCTGAAATTAACAGAGGGCACTATCTGGAGTCCTACAACTGCTAAGCATGCAGGAGCGCTTTTGTGTATGTGTGCGTGTGCGTGTGCGTGTGTGTGTGTGTGTGTGTGTGTGTGTGTGTGTGTGTGTATACCTGGGATTATTGTGGCCCAGTACTGTGAGAAGTCATAGCAGTGCCTGAGAGGCACAGTATGTACGAGTTATGGTCGTCAGCTCTGGGATGTAGAGGAAGGACAGGTTTGCATGTAGGGAAGCCTTTTAGGGCTCCATCCTTCAGATCCAGCTCAGGTGAGTACAAGGTTTGGAGTGGTGCTTCGTCTGTGTGGATTAGGGCTCAGGGGCATGCCAGAGCGTGGTTGGTAAGAGCATTGTGTAGGAACCATTGGGAAGGTGGCAGTACCGTCCTTTAAAGTGGCCTGACAGGCAGGTCCATGAAGTCAGGTCCTCTACACCCACCCCCATCACCAGGAAGCTCCCTTTTTAGCCACAGCAAAAGTCTCCAGGAAGCTTTGTAGAGAGGGAGATTTGGAAGAGCATAGGTAGGCTTGTCTCCAGGTGGCAGGGAGAGTGATTTTCTTCTAGGCTTCATCATGGAAGATGTCAGCAGTGTGGAGGAGAGCCTCTGGAGACTTTCAGTGCTCATTGAAGGAAGGCTTCCTGTTGAGGAGTGAAAAGCATTTCCCTACTGAACATGGCCTAGCTAACCTGGATACCAGGGATGGGACTGTACATAGGAGTGAGGGACAGAGAAAGACAGAGATAGAGGTGGAGGTGGAGGTAGAGGAGGATAGATAAATGAGAGAGAGAGAAAGTAAGGAGAGAGCAAATGAGAATCTGCCTGTGGGGTGTTGGGTGTTCTCTAGTTTGTTGGTGTTTTTTTTTTTTTTTTTTCATGCAGGCTGGTGGGCATATCCACTCTGTCTGTGGACACTTTTTTCTGTTCCATGGGTCTGGGCCCGTGGAGAGAAATTTGTGTGAGGACATCTGGAATGTTTAGGGAAATCCATAAGGACACACAAGGTGGGTGTGTGCTGTAGGCATCCTGGTGTTAAGAGTGAGAATTGCTTCTTGTCCCTCAGATTCTATGTTACCTGTCCTCGGTCCACTTGGAATCTCTTGAGAGAGCCGAGTCCTGTGTGTTCCTAGGCCCTGCCACAGGTAGGTGGGTGTCCACAGAGGATACAGAGAGTTCCATGCCTGACAGGGTCTTGGGGAAGTTAGAGAACGGAAAGAGAAGTTTCCTGAGTGGTGCCTGGTATTTGGTGTAGGGTAGGGTCGGGAGGTGGGAGGTTAGGGGTGGGAGGTGGAGGGCTGTGCAGAGGAGAGAGATTGTGACAGAGGTGGAAGTAGGTCAGAATGGTTGCCTGGTGCTGCCTAGGAGACGGTTAATGCTGTGGGATGGTCTGTATGTCAAGTGTGTTGCTGATTGGTCAGTAAATAAATCACTGATTGGCCATTGGCTAGGCAGGAAGTATAGGCGGGACAAGGAAAAGAATTCTGGGAGGTGGAAGGCTGAGAGAGAGACACTGCCAGCCGCCATCAGGACAAGGAAGATGTAAGGTACCAGTAAGCCATGAGCCATGTGGCAAAGTAAAGATTAATAGAAATGGGCTAAATATAAGAGTAAGAGCTAGACAGTGACAGGCCTGAGCTAATGGCCAAGCAGTTTAAATAATATAAGAGTCTGTGTGTTTATTTTATAAGTGGGCTCTGGGACTGGCGGGACTTGGTGGCGGGAGCTGGAGAGAAATTCTCTAGCTACAAATGGCGTCCAACGTGGTGGCAAGAGTTTCCACATAAAAACTTAGAAAAAAGATTCTAAAACGGAACTAAAAACAGCTTCCTAATTGTCTCTCTCAAATGAGCGACAGCTGCCGGTTTGAGCTACTGGCGGGTTCCTAGTGTGCACTCTCGACCTGCAGTATGGTAGGAATGAGGCCTCTGCAAGTAACACATTAAGCTATGTGGTGGATTTAGCCTTTGCTAGTACAAAACAAAAAAAAAAAAAAAGAAGTTTCTGGGCTATACGCTGCTTGGATAAAAGCATAGACCCACAATAGCTCTCAGAGCTGGCGGTAAACGTAGCCATGTTGGGAAGCTGAGGTGGGCGGAGCCAGCAGCCACAGCTGCTGCAGTTTAAGGCAAGAGATTCACAATAAGACAGATTCAGATGTAATAGTTTACAATGTATGTAAAAGATACATAGGCTTGAAAGAGACAAAAAAAGTGATATATAGAGTTATAGAAACAAATACATAGTTTTAAAAAATAAAGTCTTTAAAGAGACAGTAAAGGTAGTATAAAAAAATAAGCCACGTAAAGATGGCTACCACACAAAGAATCTGGATTATGTTCTCTTTGATATTCGTAACTGCAGAAAAACATTTGATTGTAAAAGCTGTTGAGTTATGCCAAAACGTATATTTTAAAGGTACCTTGACTTCAAAATTTGGATATAAGGATATGTTGCTTTGGAAAAGAGTCTCTGCTTTTGTTTCCACAGAAAGCCAGAGACTATGGATTTGTTCCAGATTAAGATACATCAGGTTTGACCAGCCAAGACCCCCTGAAAGGTCTCCAATGACACCATGGCCCAGATGACTCAACATCCAGAATGGTTTCAAGTCAACTGGCTCAGACGATACAGCCTCACGGACTACTCCATGATCCTAAAATTTTCTTTCTGTCTCCAGAAGATACAGCGCCCCCCTCCAGCAGGAAGTAGTAAGAGAAGCTACGCCCAAATTCCCAAATATACCAAGCTGGCTTTAGAGATGGAATTGGCTCACTCCCCCTCTAAACCCAGACATATTGCTCAAAAAAAAAAAATGGTTAAGAGATTCTTGTGTCCCAAATCAGAAGAGCCCTCTGGTGTGGGACAGAGAAAAAACAATATTTTTATTTAAATCAGGTTGATTATAAATACAATCTCTTTCTAAAACAAAAAAGGGGATAGTTTAGATATGATAGGATGAAAGGGTAGATTAATGAACCTACTTTTAAAGAGTAACAACTTGTTTAAAATGTTTTACATTGCTATAGATTTTAGTTTATTGATACAAGTTTAAACTTAATTTTGTTATACTGTATATATATTTCTATTCTTGTTTGAGGTATTATGTTTATGTAACTCATTTAAAATTATAATGGATAATTAAAAAATAGATTAATAATTAGTCATCTATGATAATCATATTTGTAGCCATGTTAATTAAGTCTTTTAGGTATACATAGTTATATTTCAGATAGATAGGTAGTCTTCAAACACTTCAAAGACCTACAGAATATGGCATTTAAAATGTTTTAAAAATTTAGACTTTCTGGACAGTGAGACATGTCTGCTCCTGACAGCACCGATTTACTTCAGAGAGGAGGATGGGCATCGAAGACACTGCATACGGAGTTTATCTTCACCTTGACAAAAATAGCCATTTGGGCAAGAAACTGTTCTTGCCTGGACTGCCTGATCAACTGGACATGCAGGACCCATACAAAGGTGACCACTGAACTTTGCTTGACAAAATGGTCCTTCAGGTTCCTGCTTTGCAGAGAAAACTGCCAGACATTCTACAGGACACAGAGAAAAATGAATAAAAGACTCTAGGCCTGTGGGCTGAAGACAGATGCCCCAATTTTACAAGACAACTTTGGATGACTGTCTAAGCTCAGCTGTCTCTGTCTACCCTACAAGACTCCCAAAAGTTGCTTGCATCCTTCTCCCATTTCTCAGGCAGTGTTATATCCTTCTGAGGTCTTTGATGTGGTTAAAGACTAGATACTTACAATTTTCCTTAGTTATAATAAAAGATAAGTTAGATATAAAACCTTAAACTCACAAATATAAGATAGATAGGATCTCTTCTTTAATATTGTATCTGTAATTCTTGCTTGATAATTGTTTTGTTATATGTAATTTTACTATGTTAAAGTTAAAACCTTCCTTTTTAAGAAAAGAAAAGGGGAAGTGCTGTGGGATGGTCTGTATGTCAAGTGTGTTGCTGATTGGTCAGTAAATAAATCACTGATTGGCCATTGGCTAGGCAGGAAGTATAGGCGGGACAAGGAAAAGAATTCTGGGAGGTGGAAGGCTGAGAGAGAGACACTGCCAGCCGCCATCAGGACAAGGAAGATGTAAGGTACCAGTAAGCCATGAGCCATGTGGCAAAGTAAAGATTAATAGAAATGGGCTAAATATAAGAGTAAGAGCTAGACAGTGACAGGCCTGAGCTAATGGCCAAGCAGTTTAAATAATGTAAGAGTCTGTGTGTTTATTTTATTTTATTTTATTTTTTTATTTATTTATTTTTTTTTTTTTGGTTTTTCGAGACAGGGTTTCTCTGTGTAGCTTTGCGCCTTTCCTGGAACTCGCTTTGGAGACCAGGCTGGCCTCGAACTCACAGAGATCCGCCTGGCTCTGCCTCCCGAGTGCTGGGATTAAAGGCGTGCGCCACCACCGCCCGGCTATGTGTGTTTATTTTATAAGTGGGCTCTGGGACTGGCGGGACTTGGTGGCGGGAGCTGGAGAGAAATTCTCTAGCTACAGGTTAAGGTGGGGGCCTGGGCCCAGGGTTTGGTAGGGCAAGAGGGCAGGTGGGTGCAATGTTTCTTCTTTTGATGTGTTCTTGTCTTCACCTCAGGGACCTGGACGCCCTGCCTGTTGAGGCAAGGTTGTGGATGTCCCGGGCCTTATGGTCCCTGCTTCGCATGATGTGGGGCAGCATCCATCTGAACGCTCATCACTACCAAGGCCAAGGTTTTGGAAGGAAGTCCTTCTTCTCCCATCTTAGTATTAGACCATCGGATTTGGGACACGGGACTAAGGCCGCTGACTCTGCATCCCTTACAAGCATACACAGCTGCCTGCCCTTTTGCCTTGTGTCCATCCTGGAGAGTCCTTCTGCAAGGTGGGAAGCCCGAGCTGGGTCTAGGGTCCCATTGAGTTGGGTGGTCGTCTCTCTTGGTGTAACACCTTCCATCCCACTGCCTTAGAAGAACCGGGTACAGCCTTGGAGGCCCCTCTTGCCGGGCCACCTTGACCTGGAAGCTTGGGTCAGCAGACCCAAGGCCATGCTGGAAGCTGTACTGGTCACCCTGGTGGGTGGAGTCATGTAGACAGCCACTGGACCTCTGAAAGCTGCTGTGTGTGTGTGTGTGTGTGTGTGTGTGTGTGTGTGTGTGTGTGTGTCTGTGTCTGTGTGTGTGTCTGTGTCTGTGTGTGAGTCTGTGTGTCTGGGGTGAAGGCTGGGCTAGGGTAGGGATGCAGCTGTTAGAATACCCTGGTTTGGCAGCTAGGGGGCGATGCTCTGCCCCTGAACCCCAACCCCATTATTATGTTTCTTTGGCTCCTCCCCTATAGTCCAGATGTGGTTTGTGGAGGACTTCCTTAGGGTGTGGCTCAGACTCTCAAGTGAGCCTGCCCCCACATCCACACACTCCCCACTTGGCCCCCTCCATGACACCCTCCACCACCTGCCCTCTCTCCCTGCACCCCACCATACCCTCAGGCAGGGCCTTCAGGGGCTGGCACACAGCCGAGTGTGTCAGGGAAGTGCAGTGCATAGAGGTTACAATGGAGGAACCAGTTAAAGTCTGTTACCCCCATCTACACACCACACCCTCACCTTCTGCACACCACTGAATCCCTAGCAGCAGCCCTAGAGTGGCATGTCTGTCCAGTCCTAGCCTAGATGGTTGTCCTCCATCTTGGAGCTTTGGCTTTATTTTTTTATTTTTTATTTTTTTTTTGCTTTGTGAAGGGCGAAGAGAGAGCACCCTTCGCCCTTGGCCCTTGGCATTCTCGGTGCCCTGCTGCCATCCCGCGGATTCAGTTTGCCAATTCAGCCAGCAGGTCCCTGTGCTACCCTGGAAATGGAGCCATGCTGCCTAGAGACGGGCTCCCGCCTGGGTCCCCCAGGACCAAAGCGGTTCTCTGGCTGCTCTATGACCCAGGAGAGCTGGAGGAGGAAGCAGGGCCAGATGACCGGCACCGGGCAGGCGAAACGTGGCTGGCTTGGGGTTCACGGAAGCACAGCCTCCCGGGTCCTGTGGCCGCCATGTCTGGGAGCAGGAGAGGACCTCTCTGCAGGGGATTGTGCAGCCTGGGCTGCATGGAGGTGGTTATGTGGAACTTTTCCTGCCTCCGTGCCAGCCTGCCTGCCCTTAAGGTGGTACACAAGGCCACCCCCGACGCCCTAGCTTTTGTCTGAGCCTCCCTAGCAGTATCCACAGCTCACTTCCGGAGACCACACAAACTCTGCCCTGCATCTCTGGGAGGTGCTCAGGGTCTCAGGCCTGGTTGCTAGCCACCTTGGCCAAATGTCTGTCATCCATTTATCTCCTCCTGCCATCCCCTCTCCTCTCTGGCTGCCTGGACTTCTCTCTGGCTTGCCTTTTGTTTCTTTTACAACTGGATTTTCTCTTGAGTTGTACTACAGGTTGAATTTAGGCACTGGGACCTGTTAGAAAAGGTTCCAGCTCCAGAGCCACATCCCCAGATCCCTGTAAGGGATCTGGAACCCTCAACTCCCCAATCATTATCCTATCCAACCTGATTGTTCATACCCAGTATGGCAGTGTGGTGGCTCAAGGTGAATTCCAGTAGAAGCATCCAGAACAGGGTTTGTACTCAGGGGTGCTCACAAAGAGGCCAGGCAGGACTTAGGTACCATAGTGGCCAGGTTTCACAGCCCGTGCTTCCCCTGACAAGCCTCCTCTGTGTCATTCAGGACACACATAGTCCTGTCTTCTCCTGCCTAGCTTCATTTGCATTAAACCCAGGAAGAACTCCCACCATCAAAGTTCCAAAAGCCCCTTGTCCTGCATTCTCATGTCCAGACATCATCTCAGCAGGAAGAATACTTAGAGAAGGCTCTGAAATTAACAGAGGGCACTATCTGGAGTCCTACAACTGCTAAGCATGCAGGAGCGCTTTTGTGTATGTGTGTGTGTGTGTGTGTGTGTGTGTGTGTGTATACCTGGGATTATTGTGGCCCAGTACTGTGAGAAGTCATAGCAGTGCCTGAGAGGCACAGTATGTACGAGTTATCATCGTCAGCTCTGGGATGTAGAGGAAGGACAGGTTTGCATGTAGGGAAGCCTTTTAGGACTCCATCCTTCAGATCCAGCTCAGGTGAGTACAAGGTTTGGAGTGGTGTTTCGTGTGTGTGGATTAGGGCTCAGGGGTATGCCAGAGCGTGGTTGGTAAGAGCATTGTGTAGGAACCATTGGGAAGGTGGCAGTACCATCCTTTAAAGTGGCCTGACAGGCAGGTCCATGAAGTCAGGTCCTCCACACCCACCCCCATCACCAGGAAGCTCCCTTTTTAGCCACAGCAAAAGTCTCCAGGAAGCTTTGTAGAGAGGGAGATTTGGAAGAGCATAGACAGGCTTGTCTCCAGGTGGCAGGGAGAGTGATTTTCTTCTAGGCTTCATGATGGAAGATGTCAGCAGTGTGGAGGAGATCCTCTGGAGTCTTTCAGTGCTCATTGAAGGAAGGCTTCCTGTTGAAGAGTGAAAAGCATTTCCCTACTGAACATGGCCTAGCTAACCTGGATACCAGGGATGGGACTGTACATAGGAGCGAGGGACAGAGAAAGACAGAGATAGAGGTGGAGGTGGAGGTAGAGGAGGATAGATAAATGAGAGAGAGAGAAAGTAAGGCGATAGCAAATGAGAATCTGCCTGTGGGGTGTTGGGTGTTCTCTAGTTTGTTGGTGTTTTTTTTTTTTTTTTTTTTTTTTTTTTTTTTTTTTTTTTTTTTTTTTTTTTTTTATGCATGCTGGTGGGCGGACCCACTCTGTCTGTGGACACTTTTTTCTGTTCCATGGGTCTGGGCCTGTGGAGAGAAATTTGTGTGAGGACACCTGGAATGTTTAGGGAAATCCATAAGGACACACAGGGTGGGTGTGTGCTGTAGGCATCCTGGTGTTAAGAGTCAGAATTGCTTCTTGTCCCTCAGATTCTATGTTACCTGTCCTCGGTCCACTTGGAATCTCTTGAGAGAGCCGAGTCCTGTGTGTTCCTAGGCCCTGCCACAGGTAGGTGGGTGTCCACAGAGGATACAGAGAGTTCCATGCCTGACAGGGTCTTGGGGAAGTTAGAGAACGGAAAGAGAAGTTTCCTGAGTGGTGCCTGGTATTTGGTGTAGGGTAGGGTCGGGAGGTGTGAGGTTAGGGGTGGGAGGTGGAGGGCTGTGCAGAGGAGAGAGATTGTGACAGAGGTGGACATAGGTCAGAATGGTTGCCTGGTGCTGCCTAGGAGACGGTTAAGGTGGGGGCCTGGGCCCAGGGTTTGGTAGGGCAAGAGGGCATGTGGGTGCAATGTTTCTTCTTTTGATGTGTTCTTGTCTTCACCTCAGGGACCTGGACGCCCTGCCTGTTGAGGCAAGGTTGTGGATGTCCCGGGCCTTATGGTCCCTGCTTCGCATGATGTGGGGCAGCATCCATCTGAACGCTCATCACTACCAAGGCCAAGGTATTGGAAGGAAGTCCTTCTTCTCCCATCTTAGTATTAGACCATTGGATTTGGGACATGGGACTAAGGCCACTGACTCTGCATCCCTTACAAGCATACACAGCAGCCTGCCCTTTTGCCTTGTGTCCATCCTGGAGCGGCCTTCTGCAAGGTGGGAAGCCCGAGCTGGGTCTAGGGTCCCATTGAGTTGGGTGGTCGTCTCCCTTGGTGTAACACCTTGATCCCACTGCCTTAGAAGAACCGGGTACAGCCTTGGAGGCCCCTCTTGCCGGGCCACCTTGACCTGGAAGCTTGGGTCAGCAGACCCAAGGCCATGCTGGAAGCTGTACTGGTCACCCTGGTGGGTGGAGTCATGTAGACAGCCACTGGATCTCTGAAAGCTGCTGTGTGTGTGTGTGTGTGTGTGTGTGTGTGTGTGTGTGTGTGTGTCTGTGTGTGTGTCTGTGTGTGTCTGTGTGTCTGGGGTGAAGGCTGGGCTAGGGCAGGGATGCAGCTGTTAGAATGCCCTGGTTTGGCAGCTAGGGGGCGATGCTCTGCCCCTGAACCCCAACCCCATTATTATGTTTCTTTGGCTCCTCCCCTATAGTCCAGATGTGGTTTGTGGAGGACTTCCTTAGGGTGTGGCTCAGACTCTCAAGTGAGCTTGCCCCCACATCCACACACTCCCCACTTGGCCCCCTCCATGACACCCTCCACCACCTGCCCTCTCTCCCTGCACCCCACCATACCCTCAGGCAGGGCCTTCAGGGGCTGGCACAAAGCCGGGTGTGTCAGGGAAGTGCAGTGCATGGAGGTTACAATGGAGGAACCAGTTAAAGTCTGTTACCCCCATCTACACACCACACCCTCACCTTCTGCACACCACTGAATCCCTAGCAGCAGCCCTAGAGTGGCATGTCTGTCCAGTCCTAGCCTAGATGGTTGTCCTCCATCTTGGAGCTTTGGCTTTTTTTTTTTTTTTTTTTTTTTTGTTTTGTGAAGGGCGGAGAGAGAGCACCCTTCGCCCTTGGCCCTTGGCATTCTCGGTGCCCTGCTGCCATCCTGCGGATTCAGTTTGCCAATTCCGCCAGCAGGTCCCTGTGCTACCCTGGAAATGGAGGCGTGCCGCCTAGGGAAGGGCTCTCGCCTGGGTCCCCCAGGACCAAAGCGGTTCTCTGGCCCACTCCATGACCCAGGAGAGCTGGAGGAGGAAGCAGGGTCCAGATGACCGGTTCTGGGCGGGCGACACGTGGCTGGCTTGGGGTTCATGGAAGCACAGCCTCCCGGGTCCTGTGGCCGCCATGTCTGGGAGCAGGAGAGGACCTCTCCGCAGGGGATTGTGCAGCCTGGGCTGCCTGGGGGTGGTTGTGTGGAACTTTTCCTACCTGCTTGCCAGCCTGCCTGCCCTTACAGTGGTGCACAATGCCACCCCGGGACACCCTGGCTTTTTTCTGAGCCTCCCTAGCAGTATAAACAGCACACTTCCGGAGACCACACAAACTCTTCCCTGCATCTCTGGGAGGTGCTCAGGGTCTCAGGCCTGGTTGCTAGCCACCTTGGCCAAATGTCTGTCATCCATTTATCTCCTCCTGCCTTCCCCTCTCCTCTCTGGCTGCCTGGACTTCTCTCTGGCTTGCCTTTTGTTTCTTTTACAACTGGATTTTCTCTTGAGTTGTGCTACAGGTTGAATTTAGGCACTGGGACCTGTTAGAAAAGGTTCCAGCTGCAGAGCCACATCCCCAGATCCCTGTAAGGGATCTGGATCCCTCAACTCCCCAATCATCATCCTGTCCAACCTGATTGTTCGTACCCAGTATGGAAGTGTGGTGGCTCAAGGTGAATTCCAGTAGAAGCATCCAGAACAGGGTTTGGACTCAGGGGTGCTCACAAAGAGGCCAGGCAGGACTTAGGTACCATAGTGGCCAGGTTTCACAGCCTGTGCTTCCCCTGACAAGCCTCCTCTGTGTCATTCAGGACACATGTAGTCCTGTCTTCTCCTGCCTAGCTTCATTTGCATTAAACCCAGGAAGAACTCCTACTATCAAAGGTCCAAAAGCCCATTGTCCTGCATTCTCATGTCCAGACATCATCTCAGCAGGAAGAATACTTAGAGAAGGCTCTGAAATTAACAGAGGGCACTATCTGGAGTCCTACAACTGCTAAGCATGCAGGAGCGCTTTTGTGTATGTGTGTGTGTGTGTGTGTGTGTGTGTGTGTGTGTGTATACCTGGGATTATTGTGGCCCAGTAATGTGAGAAGTCATAGCAGTGCCTGAGAGGCAGATTATGTACGAGTTATGGTCGTCAGCTCTGGGATGTAGAGGAAGGACAGGTTTGCATGTAGGAAAGCCTTTTAGGGCTCCATCCTTCAGATCCAGCTCAGGTGAGTACAAGGTTTGGAGTGGTGTTTCGTGTGTGTGGATTAGGGCTCAGGGGTATGCCAGAGCGTGGTTGGTAAGAGCATTGTGTAGGAACCATTGGGAAGGTGGCAGTACCATCCTTTAAAGTGGCCTGACAGGCAGGTCCATGAAGTTAGGTCCTCCACACCCACCCCCATCACCAGGAAGCTCCCTTTTTAGCCACAGCAAAAGTCTCCAGGAAGCTTTGTAGAGAGGGAGATTTGGAAGAGCATAGACCGGCTTGTCTCCAGGTGGCAGGGAGAGTGATTTTCTTCTAGGCTTCATCATGGAAGATGTCGGCAGTGTGGAGGAGAGCCTCTGGAGACTTTCAGTGCTCATTGAAGGAAGGCTTCCTGTTGAAGAGTGAAAAGCATTTCCCTACTGAACATGGCCTAGCTAACCTGGATACCAGGGATGGGACTGTACATAGGAGCAAGGGACAGAGAAAGACAGAGATAGAGGTGGAGGTGGAGGTAGAGGAGGATAGATAAATGAGAGAGAGAGAAAGTAAGGCGAGAGCAAATGAGAATCTGCCTGTGGGGTGTTGGGTGTTCTCTAGTTTGTTGGTGTTTTTTTTTTTTTTTTCATGCATGCTGGTGGGCGGACCCACTCTGTCTGTGGACACTTTTTTCTGTTCCGTGGGTCTGGGCCTGTGGAGAGAAATTTGTGTGAGGACACCTGGAATGTTTAGGGAAATGCATAAGGACACACAGGGTGGGTGTGTGCTGTAGGCATCCTGGTGTTAAGAGTCAGAATTGCTTCTTGTCCCTCAGATTCTATGTTACCTGTCCTCAGTCCACTTGGAATCTCTTGAGAGAGCCGAGTCGTGTGTGTTCCTAGGCCCTGCCACAGGTAGGTGGGTGTCCACAGAGGATACAGAGAGTTCCATGCCTGACAGGGTCTTGGGGAAGTTAGAGAACGGAAAGAGAAGTTTCCTGAGTGGTGCCTGGTATTTGGTGTAGGGTAGGGTCGGGAGGTGTGAGGTTAGGGGTGGGAGGTGGAGGGCTGTGCAGAGGAGAGAGATTGTGACAGAGGTGGACGTAGGTCAGAATGGTTGCCTGGTGCTGCCTAGGAGACGGTTAAGGTCGAGTCCTGGGCCCAGAGTTTGGTATGGCAAAAGGGCAGGTGGGTGCAATGTTTCTTCTTTTGATGTGTTCTTGTCTTCACCTCAGGGACCTGGACGCCCTGCCTGTTGAGGCAAGGTTGTGGATGTCCCGGGCCTTATGGTCTCTGCTTCGCATGATGTGGGGCAGCATCCATCTGAACGCTCATCACTACCAAGGCCAAGGTATTGGAAGGAAGTCCTTCTTCTCCCATCTTAGTATTAGACCATCGGATTTGGGACACGGGACTAAGGCCGCTGACTCTGCATCCCTTACAAGCATACACAGCTGACTGCCCTTTTGCCTTGTGTCCATTGTGGAGCAGCCTTCTGCAAGGTGGGAAGCCCGAGCTGGGTCTAGGGTCCCATTAAGTTGGGTGGTCGTCTCCCTTGGTGTAACACCTTCCATCCCACTGCCTTAGAAGAACCGGGTACAGCCTTGGAGGCCCCTCTTGCCGGGCCACCTTGACCTGGAAGCTTGGGTCAGCAGACCCAAGGCCATGCTGGAAGCTGTACTGGTCACCCTGGTGGGTGGAGTCATGTAGACAGCCACTGGATCTCTGAAAGCTGCTGTGTGTGTGTGTGTGTGTGTGTGTGTGTGTGTGTGTGTCTGTGTGTGTCTGTGTGTGTCTCTGTGTCTGGGGTGAAAGCTGGGCTAGGGCAGGGATGCAGCTGTTAGAATACCCTGATTTGGCAGCTAGGGGGCGATGCTCTGCCCCTGAACCCCAACCCCATTATTATGTTTCTTTGGCTCCTCCCCTATAGTCCAGATGTGGTTTGTGGAGGACTTCCTTAGGGTGTGGCTCAGACTCTCAAGTGAGCCTGCCCCCACATCCACACACTCCCCACTTGGCCCCCTCTATGACACCCTCCACCACCTGCCTTCTCTCCCTGCACCCCACCATACCCTCAGGCAGGGCCTTCAGGGGCTGGCACAAAGCTGAGTGTGTCAGGGAAGTGCAGTGCATGGAGGTTACAATGGAGGAACCAGTTAAAGTCTGTTACCCCCATCTACACACCACACCCTCACCTTTTGCGCACCACTGAATCCCTAGCAGCAGCCCTAGAGTGGCATGTCTGTCCAGTCCTAGCCTAGATGCTTGTCCATCTTGGAGCTTTGGCTTTTTTTTTCTTTTTTTTTTTTTTTTTTTGCTTTGTGAAGGTCGGAGAGAGAGCACCCTTCGCCCTTGGCCCTTGGCATTCTCGGTGCCCTGCTGCCATCCTGCGGATTCAGTTTGCCAATTCCGCCAGCAGGTCCCAGTTCTACCCTGGAAATGGAGGCCTGCCGCCTAGGGAAGTGCTCCCGCCTGGTTCCCCCGGCACCAAAGCGGTTCTCTGGCCCGCTCCATGACCCAGGAGAGCTGGAGGAGGAAGCAGGGTCCAGATGACCGGCTCCGGACGGGCGACACGTGGCTGGCTTGGGGTTCATGGAAGCACAGCCTCCCGGGTCCTGTGGCCTCCATGTCTGGGAGCAGGAGAGGACCTCTCCACAGGGGATTGTGCAGTCTGGGCTGCATCATGGTCGTTTTGGGCAAATTTCCTACCCGTGTGCCGTCCCACCTGCCTTTATTGTGGTGCACAAGGCCATGCAGGGACCCCCTAGCTTTTGTCTGAACCTCCCCAGCAGTATCCACAGCTCACTTCCGTAGACCACACAAACTCTGCCCTGCATCTCTGGGAGGTGCTCAGGGTCTCAGGCCTGGTTGCTAGCCATCTTGGCCAAATGTCTGTCATCCATTTAACTTCTCCTGACATCCCTCTCGTCTCTGGCTCCCTGGACTTCTCTCTGGCTTGCCTTTTGTTCCTTTGACAGGGTTTCCCTTTGAGCTGTGCTACAGGTGGAATTCGGGGACAGGGACCTGTCAGAAAAGATTCCTGCTACAGAGACCCATCCCCAGATCCCTACATGTGGTGTGCCAGCCCCGCCCCCCCATCCTCATCCTATGCAAGCTGGTTGTGTGTACCCAGTAAGGCAGTGTGCTGGCTCAAAGTGAATCCCAGTAGAAGCATCGACATTGGTGTGCTCACAAAGAGGCCAGGCAGAACTTAGGTACCATGGTGGCCAGGTTTCATGGTCCCTGCCTCCCCTGACAAGCCTCCTCTGTGTCATGCAGGATACATGCAGGCCGCATACTCCTTCCTGTGTTCTCCTGCCTAGCTCCCTTTGCCTTAAACCCAGGGAGAACTCCCAGGGTCAAAGGTCAGAAAGCCTCTTGTCCTGCACTCACATGTCCAGGCATCATCTCAGCAGGAAAAATACTTAGAGAAGGCTCTGAAAATAACAGGGCACTATCTGAAGTCCTAGAACTGTGATGTCTCTATGTGTGTGTGTGTGTGTGTGTGTGTGTGTGTGTGTGTGTGTGTGTACACCTGGCATCATTGTGTTCTAGTCCTGTGAGAAGCCATAAGCAGTGCCTGAGAGGCTCAGTGTATAACAGTTCTCATGGTCAGCTATGGGATGTAGGGGAAGGACAGGTTGGCATGTAGGGAAGCCTTTTAGGGCTTCATTCTTCAGCACCAGCTCAGGTGAGCACAAGGTTTGGAGTGGTGCATTTTGTGTGTGGTTTGGGCCTCAGGGGCGTCCCGGAGCATGGTGGATGAGAGCATTGTGTAGGAACCATCAGGAAGGTGGAAGGACCATTCTTTGAAGTGGCCTGCCAGGCAGGTCTAGGAAGTCAGGGCCTCCACCCTCACCCAGGCACCAGGAAGATTCCCTTTTAGCCTCAGCAAATGTCTCCAGGAGGCTTTGTAGAGAGGGAGATTTGGAAGAGCATAGACAGGCTTGTCTTCAGGTGGCAGGGAGAGTTATTTTCTTCTAGGCTCCATCATGGAAGATGTCAGCAGTTTGGAGGAGAGCCTCTGAAGACTTTCACTGGTCATTGAAGGAAGACTTCCTGTTGGGAGTGCAAAGCATTTCCCAACTGAACATGGCCTAGCTAACCTGGATACCAGGGATGGGAATGTACATAGGAGCGATCGATAGAGAAAGACAGAGATGGAGGTGGAGGTAGAGGAGGATAGATAAATGAGCGAGAGACAGACAGACAGAGAGAGAGACAGAGACAGAGAGACACAGAGAGAGAAAGAGAGAGAGAGAGAGAGAGAGAGAGAGAGAGAGAGAAAGAAGTGGGGGGGGAGGAGGAGAGAGAGAAAGTGAGGCCAGAGCAAATGAGAATCTACCTGTGGGGTGTTGGGTGTTCTATAGTTTGTGGCTGTTTTTCATGCAGGATGGTGGGCAGATCCACTCTGTCTATGGAGACTTGTTTCTGTTCCATGGGTCTGTGCCCCTGGAGGGAATTTTGTGTAGGACACCTGGAATGTTGTGGGACATCCATAAGGACAGACAGGGTGGGTGGGTGCTGCAGGCATCCTGGAGTTAAGAGTGAGAATTGCTTCTTGTCCCTCAGCTTTGATGTTACCTGTCCTCGGTCCACTTGAATCTGTTGAGAGAGCTGAGTCCTGTGTGTGCCTAGGCCCTGCCACAGGTAGGTGGGTGTCCATAGAGGATACAGAGAGTTCCATGCCTGACAGGGTCTTGGGGAAGTTAGAGATCGGAAAGAGAAGTTTCCTGAGTGGTGCCTGGTAGTTGGTGTAGGGTAGGGTGGGGAGGTGGGAGGTTAGGGGTGGGAGGTGAAGGGCTGTGCAGGGGAGAGGGATTGTGAGAGAGCTGGAAGTAGGTCAGAATGGTTGCCTGGTGCTCCCTAGGAGACGATTAAGGTGGGGGCCTGGGCCCAGGGTTTGGTAGGGCAAGAGGGCAGGTGGGTGCAATGTTTCTTCTTTTGATGTGTTCTTGTCTCCACCTCAGGGCCCTGGCTGGCCTGCCTGTTGAGGCAAGGTTGTGGAAGTCCCGGGCCCCCAGTGGTCCCTGCTTCTGGTGATATGGGGCAGCATCCACCTGAATTCACTTCACCATGAAGGCCAAGGTTTTGGAAGGAAGCCCTTCTCTTCTCGTATCTCAATATCAGACCATCGGAGCATGGTACACGGGACTCAAGCCCCCGACCCTGGAGTCTTGACCAGTGCACACAGCTGCCTGCCATTTTGCCTTGTGTCCATACAGGAGCAGCCTTCTGCCAGGTGGGACTTCCGTGCTGGACCTAGCATCTCATGGAGTTGGGTGGTCGTCTCACTTGGTTTGAAATCTTCCCGTGTGCTCAGGGTTCTGCGTCACCACCAAGGCACTGCCCTAGCGGGACCAGAGTCAGCCTGGGAGGCCCCTTTTTGGGTGGCCGGCTTGACCTGGAAGGGTGGGCCAGAAGACCCAAGGCCATCCTGGCAGCTGTACTGGTCACCCTGGTGGGTGGAGTCATGTACATAGCCACTGGATCTCTGAAAGCTACTCTGTGTGTGTGTGTGTGTGTGTGTGTGTCTGTGTGTCTGTGTGTGTGTCTGTGTGTGTGTGTGTGTGTGTGTGTGTCTGTGTCTGTCTGTGTGTGTGTGTGTCTATGTCTGTGTGTGTGTGTGTCTATGTGTCTGGGGTGAAGGCTTGGCAAAGGGCAGGGATGCAGCTGTGAGAATACCCTGGTTTGGCAGCTAGGGGGCGACGTTCAGCCCTTGGTCCCCAAATCCATGAGTATGTTTCTGAGGCTCCTCCCCTATAGTCCAGATTGGCATGTGGTTTTTGGAGGATTCCCTTAGGGTCTGGTGCGGGCTCTAAAGAGCTTCTATGCCCACATCCACACACTCCCCACTTGGCCCCCTCCATCACACCGTCCACCACCCGGCCCCTCTCCAGGTACCACGTGATACCCTCAGGGGGGGCCTTCATGGGCTGCCATAGGCCCAAAGCCCGGTGTCTCAGGGCAGTGCAGGGCATGGAGGAACCTGTTATGGTCGGTAACCTCCATTGCCCACCACACCCTCACTCACTGAACACCCTGGGATCCCTAGCAGCAGCACTAGAGCCTCATGTCTGTCCAGTCCTGATCTACATGGTTGGCCTCCATCTTGGAGCTTGGCAGGAGAATGCTGACTTTTTTTTTTTAATTTTTTAATTTTTTTTTTGCTTTGCGAAGGACAGAGGGAGAGCACCCTTTGCCCTTGGCCCTTGGCATTCTCGGTGCACTGCTGCCATCACGCGGATTAAGTTTGCCAATTCCGCCAGCAAGTCCCTGTGCGTCCCAGGAAATGGAGTCAGGCTGGCTAGGGCAGGGCTCCCGCCTGGGTCCCCCAGGACCAAAGCGGTTCTCTTGCCCACTCCATGACCCAGGAGAGCTGGAGGAGGAAGCAGGGTCCAGGTGACCAGCTCCAGGCAGGCGACAGGAGGCTTGGCTTGCAGGTCACGGAAGCACAGCCTCCCGGATCCTACCGCCGCCATGTCTGGCAGCAGCATAGGACCTCTCCGAAGGGGATTGTGCAGCCTGGGCTGCATTGGTGTCCTTGTGGGGAAATTTTGCCCCAGAGTGCCAACCCGCCTGCCCTTACCTTGGTGCACAAGGCCACCCAGGGAGCCCCTAACTTTTTTTGAGCCTCCCTAGCAGTATCCACAGCTCACTTCCGGAGACCACACAAACTCTGCTCTGCCTCTTTGGGAGGTTTTCAGGGTCTCAGGCCTGGTTGCTGGTAGCCACTGTGGCCAAATGTCTGTCATCCACTTAATTCCTCCTGCCATCCCCTTTCCTCTCTGGCCGCCAGGCCTTCTCTCTGGCTTGCCTTTTGTTCCTTTTACAAATGGCCTTCCACTTGAGGTGTGCTACAGGTGGAATTCAGGGACTGGGACCTGTCAGAAAAGGTTCCTGCTCCAGAGCCACATCCCCAGAATCCAACAATTGGTCCGGGACCCCCCCTCCCCAATCATCATCCTATGCAAGCTCTTTGTGTGTGATCCCAGAGCTCAAGGCAGTGTGGTGGCTCAAGGTGAATCCCAGTAGAAGCATCCAGAGCAGGGTTTGGTCTCAGGGGTGCTCACAAACAGGCCAGGCAGGACTTAGGTACCATGGAGGCCAGGTTTCACGGCCCTTGCCTCCCCTGAGAAGCTTCTTCTCTGTCATGCAGGACACACATGCAGGCTGAATACTCCTTTCTGTGTTCTCCTGCTTAGCTCACTTTTGCCTTAAACCAGGTAGAACCCCCAGGGTCAAAGGTCGGAAAGCCCCTTGTCCTTCTCTGCCCTGTCCAGACACCATCTCAACAGGAAGAATACTTGGAGAAGGCTCTGAAATTAACAGAGGGCAGTATGTGGAGTCCTAGACCTGCTGTGTGTGTGTGTGTGTGTGTGTGTGTGTGTGTGTGTGTGTGTGTGTATTTGGTGTTTGTGAGTGCCTGGGTTTATTGTGGTATAGTCCTGTTTGGGTCCATAAGAGGTGGCTGAGAGGCACAGTATATAAAAGTTATTGTGTTCAGGTCCGTGTTGAAGGGGAAGGACAGGTGGGCATGTAGGGGAAGCCTTTT
Organism: Peromyscus eremicus; assembly: GCF_949786415.1. Taxonomy (NCBI): domain Eukaryota; kingdom Metazoa; phylum Chordata; class Mammalia; order Rodentia; family Cricetidae; genus Peromyscus; species Peromyscus eremicus. Next base: position 648,104 of record NW_026734349.1, read on the forward strand.
AGGTCTCCATCCTTCATCTCCAGCTCCCGTGAGCACAAGGTTTGGAGTGGTTCATCCTGTGTTAGGTTTGGGTCTCAGGTGCATGTTGTGGCATGGTGGCTGAGAGCATTGTGTAGGAATCATCAAAGGTGTCAGGACAGTTCTTTGGAGTGGCGTGGCAAGCATGTATGGGAAGTCAGGGCCTCCACCCAAACCCCCAGCAACAGGAAGCTCCCCTTTTAGCCTCAGGACATGTCTTCAGGAAACTTTGTAGAGAGGGAGAGTTGGAAGAGCATAGACTGGCTTGTCTCCAGGTGCTAGGGAGAGTGATTTTCTTCTAGGCTCAATGATGGAAGATGTCAGCCATGAACAGGAGGTCCTCTGGAGAGTTTCAGTGCTCATGGAAGGAAGGCTTCCTGTTGGGGAGTGCAAAGCATTTCCCAACTCATCATGGCCTAGCTACCCTGGATACCAGGGATGGGACTGTACATAGGAGCGAGGGATAGAGGGACACAGAGATAGAGGTGGAGGCGGAGGTACAGGAGGATAGATAAATGAGAGAGAGAGAAAGTGAGGCGAGAGCAAATGAGAATCTGCCTGTGGGGTGTTGGGTGTTTGTGGTGGTGTTTTACTTGTACTGAAATGTGATTTTAATTGTATGTTAATAAATAAAGTTGCCTGGGAGTCAGAGTTTTAGAGCCATAGCAAGTGTGTGGCAGTGGTGGCGCACGCCTTTAAGGACCTGGAGGGCGGTACATACAGGCAGTGACAAGGCAGTCACGAGTTTAGTTTACAACCAATAAGAAGGCAGAACATCTAGACTATATAAAGACATATACACAGAAAGATGCCCTTTTTTCGGAAAGCTCTCTTGGCTGAAGCAGGATAGCTGAAGCAGGAAGGGTAAGGCTCTTAGTTCTGACCTCTTGGCTTTCTTCTCTGAATCGGCTCTGTGTTTCTTATTTAATAAGATGGTTGGTCACATCTACATTTGGCGCCCAACGTGGGGCAAGAATCCATTAAAACCGCTTAACTTGGCTTGGCAGCAGGTCCGGGTTCCCTCCAGGGCGGCCGGCAGGTCTGGTTTCCCACCAGGGCGGCTGGCTCCCTAGCCCGGGCCCAGGTCGGCTTGGCCTCAGGCCGGACCAACCTTGAGCTACTTGCTTAAAGCCATTGCTCCAAACAACTCAGGCCTGCCCTGCCGAACAGGGCCCCTGCCTGTAAAACCAATGCACGTGGTTGGAGCTTAAGGTAGCCAGAGCCAAGGCTTGACTAGGCTCAAGCGGGAACACGTGGCTGGATTCAAGCTCTTAGGCAGAACTTGTGGCTACGCTTGCTTGCTCTCTCCCCCCCACGGCCTCTCTCATCTGTCCCAGCCTGCACACACACCTCTCTCTCTCTCTCTGGACTCACACCTCGGACACTAGGTGGCTGTTTGAAATTCCCTCGGATTGGTACTGTTCTACAAGGACTTGGTAAGTCACTTAACATATCAGATATTTTAAAGGAAACTATTTAAAAGAAAATTTTTTTCCACATTAAAAAAAATGGGTTTTCTGTGTACATTGGAAGAAAATTGGGCTTTGTTTGCAATTTTAGACAGTCTGACAATGGAACAGCTATATGAGAAGATTAATGTTGATCGAATTATGCATTTTATTACTATGTTTATCCTCATTTTACTATTTAAAAAGATAGTCAATTTAAGTGCCAGGATGACAGCTTTAGAAAAACCTATTAAACCTGTAAAAACTCAGACAGAAGAAACTAACAGTGAAGTTGCTTCAAGATTGGATCATAGGGTTACAGAAAGAAAGCCTGTTTTCACACAGTCACCCTTAGTTTGTCCAGTAACCATACAGCAGTCGCCTGATCAAATGACTACACAAAATATTTGGGCTCCAATTGAAATGTTAGATTTACGAAGGTTTAAGGAGGCAATAGTATCTTATGGCATGCATTCCCCATATGTAAAGCAAATGTTAAACTCTTGGTCAACATATAATAGGATTGTACCACAGGACTGGCGGGAGCTGGCACAAGCTGTTCTTGAACCCAGTCAAAGGCTTCAGTGGCTAACTTGGTTCAAGGATGAAGCTAAAAACATAGAAAAGCAGTGGAGGGATAAAGGTATACAAGTCTGCCAGGATCAGCTTATTGGAGAAGGTCAATATGCTTCAGCACAAACACAATGTTTATATGATGTCCAAACCCTAATTTTATGTCGAACAGCAGCCTTGAATGCATGGGACAGAGTTGAGGAACCAGGAAAAAAAACTGAGTCATTTACAAAGGTTGTACAAGGCCCAAAAGAATCTTTCACAGATTTTTTACAAAGACTGGCTTCAGCAGTAAAGAGAATGGTCCCGGATTCAGAAGCTAGCAAGATAATAATTGAATCTTTGGCCTTTGAGAATGCGAATGCAGCATGCAAAACAATAATCAGGCTGTTAAAGGCAAGATCTGCACCTTTGGAAGATTGGATTAGAGATACGGTTAATGTTGAAGCTCATGAGCATGATGATACATGGGTAGGAGAAGCAATTTCAAAAGGTTTGAGGAATGTTAGATGTTTTGGATGTGGACGGCAAGGACATTTGAAAAGGGACTGTAAACAGGTCATTCCTAGAAACAATGTTTCTTCAAGGAACAATGGCAACAGAATGCCCCTTCCTTCTGGAGTATGCAGAAGGTGTGGTAAGGGAAAACACTGGACCAACGAATGTAGATCAACAAGGGACAGACAGGGTAATCCTTTGCCTCAGTCTTCGGGAAACTCCCAGAGGGGCCTCATGCAGGCCCCAATAGCAAATCCAGTTCAAACCTTTCCTGCAGAAACCCCTACCCAGAGCAATTAAATAACCAAATGCCTATTGGAATAAGTCATGCTGGTCAGGATGATGAAACAGAGAGAGTAGAAAATTCAGGAGCAAATATAAAGAAAATTTTTTGGCAAACTTTTATTAATGAACAAAGACCAAAATTATCGATAAAAATAAATGGTGTTTTATTGTCTGGTCTGGTAGACACAGGTGCGGACATTACCATAATTGCACCAGAATTTTGGCATCCAACTTGGCCTCTTCAGGAGGTAAATGTTCAACTGTTAGGAATTGGGACATTATCTCAGGTGAAACAGAGTACAAGATGGCTCGAGTGTATACGTCCAGAAGGACAGAGAGGAAAATTGAAACCATATGTAGCTAACATAGCTATGAACTTGTGGGGTCGAGACTTGTTGCAACAATGGAATACTCAGATTCACATCCCTCCAATCTCAGAAACAAATCATAAATTAGCACATGTTTCTGAGAGAAATATTAGAAGGCATTATTCTGAGTGGTCACCAGCCATCCATATTATACAAGAACAGGGCACAACAACTGATGATCGTCCAAAGACACCAACAGCTCTACCTTTAAAGTGGTTAACAGACAAGCCTGTATGGGTCCAGCAATGGCCTTTAACAACAGAGAAACTCCAGGCTTTAGAAGAGCTGGTAGAAGAACAGTTAAATGCTCAGCATATTGAGGAATCAACCAGACCTTGGAATTCTCCTGTATTTGTTATTAAAAAGAAATCTGGTAAATGGAGAATGGTAACAGACCTTAGAGCAATTAACAAAGTAATTCAGCCAATGGGCTCTCTACAATCTGGAATTCCTCTGCCTACTCTGTTACCAAAAGGATGGCCTCTCATAGTTATTGATTTAAAAGACTGTTTCTTTTCAATACCGTTACAAGAAAAAGACAGAGAAAGATTTGCTTTCACAGTGCCTACTTATAATAATTCTCAACCGGTTAAAAGATTTCAATGAAGGGTCCTCCCACAGAGAATGTTGAATAGCCCAACTCTGTGCCAATATTTTATACAACAGCCTTTGGAAGTGATACGTAAAAAATTTCCTAAATCTATAATTTATCATTATATGGATGATATTTTACTAGCTGATTCAAATGCAGATACTTTAGAAAGAATGTTTGAAGAAGTAAAGAAAATTTTGCCTTGCTGGGGATTACAAATTGCTCCTGAAAAGATACAAAGAGGAGATTCTATTAATTATTTAGGATATAAAATAGAGCTACAAAAAATTAGACCCCAAAAGGTGCAAATTAGGAGAGATAGACTACAGACTCTTAATGACTTTCAAAGATTATTTGGAAATATTTCTCATCTATGAACTATTGTTGGGGTAAAAAATGATGAACTGCATAATTTGTTCAAAACCTTAGAAGGTGACAAGGACTTAAATAGTCCAAGAGAATTATCACCTGAAGCTGAGAAAGAATTGGCCTTGGTAGAAAAGAAAGTACATGAAGGGCACGTGGATCGTATTGATCCAAAGCTGGATTGCATTTTGGTTATTTTACCTTCTAGGCATTCTCCTACAGGAATATTAATGCAGAGGGAAGATATTATATTAGAATGGATATTTTTACCAAATAAACAAAACAAAAAATTAAAAACTTATGTGGAAAAAATCTCTGACTTGATTTGGAAAGGAAAATTGAGACTTCGTCAATTAGCAGGAATAGATCCAGCAGAAATTGTCGTACCTTTAACTAAGGAGGACATTGAAAAATTATGGACAGAAAGTGAACCTTTGCAAAGAGCTTGTAGTAATTTTTTGGCAGAAATTAACAGCAAATATCCCAAAATCGATAGAATTGATCTTATAAAGAGAGCTGATTGGATCTTGCCTCGAATTGTATGGGAAAAGCCCATATCTGGAGTTCGTACATTTTATACAGATGCCAACAAACAAGGAAAGGCAGGTTACAAATCAGAAAATTTAAGTAAAGTGGTTCAAAGTCCTTATAATTCAGTTCAAAAATCAGAATTATATGCTATTCTGTTGGTATTAATGGATTTTTCAGAACCTCTCAACATAGTAACTGACTCTCAGTATGCTGAAAGAGTAGTATTACATATTGAAACTGCAGAATTTATCCCTGATGCTTCAGAATTAACTTCACTATTTATTCAATTACAAGACACAATCAGGAAAAGGAGTCATCCTTTATATATAACTCACATTCGATCCCATACTGGTCTGCCAGGCCCTCTAGCACAAGGCAATGATGAGATTGATAAGTTATTAATAGGAAATGTGCTGGAGGCCTCAGAATGTCATAAAAAACATCATGTCAATAGTAAAGGTTTAAAAAAGGATTTTTCCATAACCTGGCAACAAGCCAAAGAAATAGTAAAGAAATGTCCTACTTGTTCCTTCTACAATCAAATGCCATTACCAGCAGGATGTAACCCAAAGGGTACTCAAAGGAATGAAATCTGGCAGATGGACGTGTTTCACTTTGCAGAATTTGGAAAACTGAAATATGTACACCACACTATCAATACTTATTCAGGATTTCAGTGGGCAACTGCTTTGTGTTCTGAAAAGGCTTATTCTGTAATCACTCATTTGCTAGAAGTTATGGCCATCATGGGTATACCTGCACAAATCAAAACTGACAATGCTCCATCATCTGTCTCTGTTAAAATGAAACAGTTTTTTGCTTATTACAATATAAAGCATATTACAGGCATTCCACATAATCCTACAGGTCAAGCAGTTATAGAAAGATCAAACAGAACTCTAAAGGATATTCTAAATAAACAGAAAGGGGTAACAAAAACCCCCAGAAACAGACTGCATAATGCTCTATTAACTTTGAATTTTCTTAATGCCAATGAGAAAGGAACAACAGCTGCAGAGAGATATTGGATAATAGAAAAAACTACAGAATTAAATCAGCCTATATACTTTAAGGATGTGCTGACCTCAGAATGGAAACCAGGGTATGTGTTACATTGGGGACGAGGTTTTGCTTTTGTTTCTACAGGAGAAGATAAGTTGTGGGTACCATCAAAATTGATAAAAGTTCGATTTGAACAAGAGAAACCTCTTAATTAGAGGAGGTGATAGCTCATCAACCAACATGAACATCCAATTTAAACTAACTTATACCAGTAACACATGTCTTTTCATTTAATCAGATAATAACTTGCCAAAAAGGAACATCCCCAAAATTAGTCTTGGGGAAAGGTTTTTGTTTTTGTCTTTTAGGAGAATGAAGGTTAAGGAATCTGAAGAACACTGGACAAATAAGACAACTGAAGAAAAGGGACAAATCATCTATCCCAGGAAGCAGAGTGAAATGGCGTATGGGTATATATTATCTAAAAAATTTTATGTCTTCCTAAATGTTTGTTTCTGCTTTTCTCTAAAGATTTAACACTATTGGTCTTCTAATAGTCCCAGTCCAATTAAAATTTAAAGCTGACTTTGGAGTTGGAGAATGGCTCTCTCCTTCTTTAAACTCAAGCATGTTGTTAAAAGGAAAATGCAAACTCCCTGTATCATGCCAGAATAAAAGAGCCATCTTCTGCTATGAGACAGGAGAAAAGCCAAATTAATTAAGGGACTATTCTATTACTAATCTCAACTCTTTGATTCTATTCTGATTCTTTAAACTTTTCTTAAAGTATAAATTTTATATCAAAACTTACAAGATTAATATATATATATATATATATATACATTTTAAACTTTGCTAAGATATGAATGGTCATATAGAGTACTAATTAATTCTAGAAAAAAGGCTTCAATTAGCTGCATATATATGTCTTTGTGTTCGAGTCTCTTATCAGTTTTCTGCAGGAATTCACGGCCAGGCCTAACATCAACTGAAGTCTCCAGGAAGAAGTTGGGGCCCCACAACAACAACAATTCCACGTGGACAATAATAACATCACTAAGCTGACAAACATCATCTACAGATCAGCTTTGAACTACAAGGTGCTCAGAGCAATTTTGAGATGACTAGATGAGATGATCCAGTCTCAAAGACTACTTGAATAAGTACTTGAGATAAACCCTGAACTTTGGCATTATACACAGACTGGATAATGAAGGATATAGTTACCTTTCCTAGAACTTGACAATTAACCTAAAATTTTTTTTTCAGGATAAAGATAACTTTGCCCATACCCAGCAGGAAGCAATTTTAAGAATACAACGCCCATATTCCCAAAGAGGTGGTGTGGGGCAGGTGGTTTTTTGGTCTTTTTAATGGGTTTTGGGTCTGGGATAATTTTCATTGTTTAGGGGGGTTGATTACAAGTTGTTGTCAAGGGTTAGGAAACAGACTAAGCAGATTAGATTTAAGGTTCTTATTTTTAAAAAAAAGAGAGAAAGAAAGAAGAAAAAGACAATTACTAGTTTTAACTACTTTACATTGGATTAGATTGTTTTATATTGTATACAAATTATATATATTGAAATTGATATTGTTAGAAAATGCTATATGTATATTTCTAATTGTACTTATATCGTTCATTTAACAATGCAATTTTCTGATCCTTGAATGTTATTATTACCAACTATTAGGATATAAATAAATGATAGTTAGTAGTTAGACATTACAATAGAACTTGTAGTCATATTAGATATGTTTTAAAAATTGAGCAGATATATTTTGGATAGGTCATCTTCAAACCCTTCAGAGAACTACAGAATATGGCATTTAAAATGTTTTAATAACTTAGAAAATTTTTCTTTTTTGTTATGACTATGAGACATGTCGGCTCCTGGCAGTACCAATCTACTTCAGAGAAAATATGGGCATTGAAGAAACTGCGTATGGAGTTAGCTTTCATTGTGGCAAAAGTTAGCCACTGGACAACAAAGTATCCTCGAATCAACTGCTGACAAAATGGACAGACAGGGCATGAAACAAAGGACTACCGATTCTTGCCTAAACAAGCGTGGTTATGGCTTTATCAAAAGGCATCTTCTGAGGCCAGGACAATATGGCACCATCCCTGACGTGGCCTTCGCAACTCGGAAAAGGTACAGTGCCCTTTTATTCGAAGGCAGCTGAACAGGCAGTGGGCCGATGGCTTCTGATGTGCAATGGAACAGCAGCTGAAACAGTTGTTCTTGAAGAGTGATTAAGCTTATGCCTCTCAATAGTAGAATGGCATTTAAGAGAGGGATGTGGAGAAGAACAGGATGCTGAGATGAAGCCACATAGACACATAGCCAAGAAAAATGGACAGCTGAATTCAAAAAACATCAACAATTTCCAGAATTTAAAATCCTGAATCATGACATGACACTAGTGGAATTCAGGTGTTTCTGGTACATGGACTGCTCTCATCCAATGTGATGTTGAACTGTTGACCTTGTGTACATCCTACTTCACAAATGAGTCTGTCAGATATGCTAAGCCTATAGGCTGAAGATGATGCCCCAACACTGTGGAGAAACCTCAGATGACTGTCCAAGAAGCTGGCTGTTTCTGTCAACTCACAATTTTTTGGAAGTTGCTTGCATGTACTTCCTGTTTTTATTTTTGTTAGCTAATATTATTTCCTTCTTGGGTCTCTGAGGGAGTTGAAGATTAGTTAATCATAGTTGAAGATTAATTAAGATAGAAAGTGAATTAGATACATTTTGGACTTAACAAAATAGGATAGATAATGGAATTATTTTCTCTGAATTTGTCAAATACAAATGGACTAGACATTTTTTAGGTATTTATTACTTGTATATATTGTACATAGTTATTGTACTTTTGTATATAGTTTTTCTTATGTTAGTTATAAGGTTTTTCCTTTTTTTCTTTTTATTAAAATAGAAAAGGGGAAATGTGGTGATATTTTATTTTGTACTAAAATGTTATTTGTATGTTAATAAATAAAGTTGTCTGGGGGGTCAGAGCTATTAGCAAGCCATAATAAAGGTGGGCAGTGGTGGTGTATGCTTGTAATCCCAGCACTTGGTAGGCAGAACTAGGTAAGTCTCTGTGTGTTCAGGAATACAGCCAGCATTGGATACACATGCCTTTAATCTCAATACCAACCATAGAAAACCTGGAGCTCTATACAGACAGGCAGTGAGGAGGTAGTCATGTGGTTGGGATTACAACCAATGAGAAGGCAGAACAGAAAGTCTATATAAAGACTTTAACATAGGAAGTAGCTCTGTTTCGGAGAGGTAAGACCACTGCAAAAGGAAGGGTAAGGTTTTAGCTCTTAGCTCTGACCTCTTGGCTTTCTTCTTTACATTGCTTCTGTGTTTCTTATTTAATAAGATGGTTGGTTACATCTACACCTTATAAAGAGCTAATATCAAAAATATTCATACTGAACACATGAAATCAAATATTTAAACAAAAATTCTCATCTGATAAGGTCTAATATCCAAAATATACAAATTGAACATAAATAGATAAATAAAACAAAATTTCTCATCTGTTAAAGGTCTAATATTCCAAAATACACATACTGAACACAAGAAATTAAATAAAAGAAAATTCTCACCTGATAAAGGTCTAATATTCTAAATATGCACATGGCATTCTAAATATGCACATGGCATATAATTAGATAAATAAAACAAAAATTCTGCTCTGATGAACATCTAATATCCAAAATACACATATTGAACATAATTAGAAAAGCAACACAAAAGTTTCTTATCTGAAAGTATTCTAATATCCAAAATATACATATTGAACACAAGAAACTAAATGAAACAAATATTCTCACCTGATAATCGTCATTATCCAAAATATACAAAATTGAAAACTAGAAATCACATAAAAAATACAAAATTTCTGTTGTGATGTAGGTATAATATCAAAAATATACATATTGAACATAATCAGATAAATAAAACAAAAATTTCCATCTGATATAGGTCTATTATCCAAAATATACATAAGGAACATAATTGGATAAGTAAAACAAAAATTCTATTCTGATAAATTTCTCATATCCAAAACATACATATTGAAAACCAGAAATTAAATAAAACAAAAATTTTCCTTTGATAAAGCTCTAATATAAAAAAAACATATTGAAAAAAAAAGAAATCAGATAAATAAGTCAAAAACTCTGGTCTGATAAAGGTCTAATATCCAAAATAGACATACTAAAAAAATTAAATAAAAAATTATCAACTGATAAAGGTCTAATTTCCACAATATGCTTACTGAACACAAGAAATTAAATAAAACAAAAATTCTCACCTGAAAAAGAAATTATATCCAAAATATGCATACTGAACACAGGAAATCAGATAAATAAAACAAAAATTCTCATCTGTAAAAGGTCTAATATCCAAAATCAATACACTGAACAGAAGAAATCACATAAATAAAATAAAAATTCTCATCAGATTAAGTTCTATTATCCAAAATATATACATTGAACACAAGATATCATACAAATAAATCAAAACTTCTCATCTAATAAAGGTCTAATTTTTAAAATATATATATTGAACATAAATAAATAAATAAAACAAAAATTCTGATCTGATTAAAGTCTATTATCCAAAATATATGTGTTGAAAACAAGAAATCGGATAAATAAAAATGAGTCTCATCTGATAAAGACCTAATTTCAAAAAATACATATTGAACATAATTAGATATATAAAACAAAAATTTATATCGGTTAAAAGTCTAATATCAAAAATGTATTTATTGAAAACAAGAAGTTAAATAAAACAAAACTTCTCACCTAATAAAGGTCTAATAACCACATTATACATACTGAACACAAGATATCTGATGAAGGAAACAAAAATTCTAACATGATAAAGGTTTAATATCCAAAATATACATATTAAACACAAGAAATTAGAAAAAACAGCAAAAATTATCAGCAGTAAGTCTAATATACTAAATATAAATATTGAACACAAGAATTCAGATAATTAAAAAAAATTCTCATCTGATAGAGGTCTAACATCAAAAATATAAAGATTGAATACAAGAAATAAAAAAAATTCTCATGTGATAAAGGTCAAATTACAAAAAATTATCTTCTTGAACACAAGAAAATAAATAAAACAAAAATTCTCATCTAATTAATGTCTAATATTGAAAATGAACATATTCAACATAATTACATAAATACAATGAAAATTCTCATCTGATAAAGGTCTAAGGTCAAAAATATACATATTGAACACAAGAAATCAAATATATAAATCAAAAATCCTCATCTGATAAAGGTCTAATATCCAAAATATACATACTGAACACAAGAAATTAAAAAAAATCAGAAGCTCTCACTTGATAAAGTTTTATATCCTAAATATACATATTGAAAATAAGACATTAGATAAACAAAACAAAAATTCTCATCTTACACATGCCTTATATCCAAAATATACATATTAAAAACAGGATGTGAAATACACAAAACAAGAATTCTCAACTGATGAAGGTCTAATACAAAATGTACATATTGAACACAAGAAGTCACATCAATAAAACAAAAAATCTCACCTGATGAAGGTCTAGTACTCAAAATGTAAATACAGAACACAAGAAATCAGAAAAAAAAATCTCATGTGATAAAGAACTAATATGAAAAATATACATATTGAACACAAGAAATAAAATGAACCAAAAATACTGATCTGATAAAGGTCTAATATGCTGAATACAAGAAATCTGATAAATAAAACAAAAATTCTCTCTTGATAAGGGTCTAATATCCAAAATATACATATTGAACACAAGATATCAGGTAAATAAAACAAAATTCTCATTTCATAAAAGTATAATAATTTAAATATACATTTTGAACACATTAATTTAGAAAAAAACAAAAATTATCAGTGTTAGGTCTAATATTCACAATATACATATAGAACACAGGAAATCAGATAATTAAAAAAATTATGATCTGATAAAGCTCTAATACCAGAATATACATATTGAACACAAGAAATTAAATAATCTAAAAATTCTAACCTGATAAAGGTCATCTTCCAAAATACATATATTGAAAATTAGAAATCAGATAAATAAAACAAATATTCTGATTTGATAAAGGTCCTGAATCCAAAACAGTCATACTGAACATTACTAGATAAATAAAACAAAAATTTTCATCTCATGAAGGTGTAATATCCAAAATATACACACTGAACATGAGAAATTAAATAAAACAAAAATCCACCTGATAACGAACTAATTTCCAAAATATGCATACTATACACAAGAAATCAAATATATAAAATAAAAATACTCATCTTCTAAAGGTGTAATATCAAAAAATGGACACATTTAACATAATTATATAAATAAAATGCAAATTCTCATCTGATGAAGGTCTAATATCCAAAATATATGTACTGAACACAAGAAATTAAATAAAACAGAAATTCTTATCTGATAAGTGTCTAATACCCAAAATATACATATTGAACACAAGAATTTAGACAAATAAAACAAAAATTCTGACCTGATAAAGGTCTAATACCAAAAATATTCATATCAAACACAAGAGGTCAGATAAATAAAACAAAAATTCTCCTCTAGTAAATATCTAATATCCAAAATCTACATATTGAACACAATAAACTAGAAAAGAAAATTATCAGTGGTAAGTTTAAAATTAAAAATATTGCACTCGGGAGGCAGAGCCAGGCGGATCTCTGTGAGTTCGAGGCCAGCCTGGGCTACAAAGTGAGTTCCAGGAGAGGCGCAAAGCTACACAGAGAAACACTGTCTCGAAAAAAACAAAAAATAAATAAATAAAAATTAAAAAAAATAAAAATTGAACATAAGAAATCAGCCAGGTGGTGGTGGCGCACGCCTTTAATCCCAGCACTCGGGAGGCAGAGCCAGGCGGATCTCTGTGAGTTCAAGGCCAGCCTGGGCTACCAAGTGAGTTCCAGAAAAGGCGCAAAGCTACACAGGAAAACCCTGTCTCAGAAAAAAAAAGAAAGAAATCAGATAAATACAACTAAAATTCTGAACTGAGAATGGTCTTATATCAAATATGTACATATTGAGCATAATTAGATAAATAAAACAATAATTCATCTGATAAAAGTAACATCAAAAATATTCACACTGAATACAAGAAATTAAATGAAACAAAAATTCTCACATGATAAAGGTCTATTATCCAAAATATACATATTGAACACAAGAAATCAGACAAATAAAAGAAAAATACTCATGTGATAAAGATCTAATATCAAAAATATACATACTGATCACATGAAATCATATAAATAAAAAATTTTCATCTGATAAAGGTCTAATATTGAAAATATACATATTGATCACAAGATTTAAAAAAAACAAAAATTATCATGTATCAAAGGTCAAATTACAAAAATATTACTATGAAACACCAGAAATTAAATAAAACAAAAATTCTCATCTGATAATGTTCTAATATAAAAAATACACCTATTGAACACAAGAAATTGGACAAATAAAACAAACATTCCCATCTCATAAAGATCTAGTATCCAAAATATACAGGAAATTCTCATCCAATAATGGTCTAATATCAAAAATATGCATATGGAACACAAGAAACTGGATAAATAAAACAAAAATTCTCATCTGATAAATGTCTAATATCCAAAATATACATATTAAACACAGGATACAGTATTAAAAAAAACAAAAATTCTCATCTGATAACAGTCTAATATCAAAAAATATATATATTGAACAAAAGAAATCAGATAAATAGAACAATTCCCATCTGATAAAAATCTAATATCTAAAATATACATATTGAATACAATAATTAAAAAAACAAAAATTATCAGTGACAGTTCTAATATCCACAACATACATATTGAACTCAAGAAATCAAAAAATAAAACATAAATTCTGATCTGATAAATGTCAAATATCCAAATCAGACATACTGAAGATAATTAGAAAAATAAAACAAAAATTGTCACCTGATAAATATTTAGTATCCAAAATATACACATTGAACACAAGAAATCAGATAAATAAAACAAAAAATCTCATCTGATGTAGATCTAATATGAAAAATATAAATATTGAATAAAAGAAATCAGATAAAGAAAATGAATATTCACATCAGATAAAGGTGTATTATCCAAAACAGATGTATTGAACATAAGTAGTTAAATTAAAGGAAAATTCTCATCTAATAAAAGTCTAATATCCAAAATAAACATACAGAACACAAGAAATCAGATAAATAAAATGAAATTTTTCATCTGATAAAGGTGTGTTGTCAAAAATATACATATTGAACACAGAAATTAAATAAAACAAAAATTCTCACCTGAGAAAAACTGTATCCAAAATACACATATGAACACAAGAAATTAAATATATAAAACAAAAATTCTCACCTGATCAAGGTCGAATATACAAAATATACATATTGAACACAATAAATCAGATAAATAAACCAAAGTTCTCACCAGATAAAGGTCTAATATTAAAAATATACATATGGAACACATGAAATTAGAAAAACAAAACAAAATTCTCATCTGATAATGGTTTAATATCCAAAATGTAAATATTGAATACAATTACTAAAAAAAAATTATTAGTGGTAGATCTAATATCCAAAATATACATATTAAGCACAAGAAATCAGATAAATAAAACAAAAATTCTGAGCTGAAAAAGTCAAATATCCAAAACAGACATATTCAATATAATTAAATAAGTAAAACAAAAATTCTCACCTGATAAATGTTTAATATCTAAAATATACATATATAACACAGGAAATCAGATAAGTAAAACAAAAATTCTCATCTGATAAAGGTCTAATATCAAAAATATACATATTGAACACAGGAAATCAGATAAATAAAATGAAAATTCTCTAATAAAGATCTGCTATCCAAAATATACATATTGAATACACAAAATCATAGAAATGAAACAAAAATTCTCATCTGATAAAGATATAATATCCAAAGAATATATGTTGAACACAAGAAATTAGATAAATAAAAAAATTTTTATCTGATAAATGCCTAATATACAAAATATACATATTGAAAACAACAAACAAGAAAAAATAATTGTCAGCGGTAGGTCTAATATCCAGAATATACATATTGAACACAAGAAATCAAATAAAAGAAAAATTCTCACCTAATAAAGATCTAATATGCAAAACAGACATAATAAACATAATTATATGAATAAAACAAAAATTCTCACCTGATAAATATATCATATCCAAAATATACATATTGAACACAAGAATTAAGACAAATAAAACAAATATTCTGGTCTGATAAAGATCTAATATCAAAACTATACATGTTGAACACAAGAAATCGGATAAATATAACTAAATTACTTACCTTATAAAGGTCTAATATTCAAAATGTATATATAAAACACAAGAAATCAGATAAACAAAACAAAATTCTCACTGATTAAGGTCTAATATCCAAAATATACATATTGAACACAATAAATTAGAAAAAAATCAAAAATTATTAGCTGTTGTTCTAATACCCAAAATATGCATATTGACCACTAGAAATCAGATAAATATGAAAACATTCTGATCTGATAATGCTCTAATATTGCAAAAGGACATATTGAACATAATTAGATAAATAAAATGAAAATTCTCATCTGATAAAGGTCTAATATCCAAAATATACATATTAAAGACAGGATATGAGATAAATAAAACAAAAATTCTCATCTGATGAAGCTCTAATATCAAATATGTACATATTGAACACAAGAAATTAAATAAAACAAAAATTCTCACCTGAGAAAGGTCTAACATTCAAAATATACAGATAGAACACAAGAAATCAAGAAAAGCAAAACAAAATTCTAATGCGTTGAAGGACTAATAAGAAAAATATTCATATTGATTGTAATTAGATAAATAAAACAGAAATTATCTGCTGATAAAAATCAAGTGTCCAAAATATACATATTAAACACAAGAAATCAGAAAAATAAAAAAATTCTCATCTAATAAAGATCTAATATCCAAAATATAAATATTGTACATAAGAAATCAGATAAATAAAAAAAATTCTCATACGGTAAACGTATAATATCCAAAATATACATGTTGAACACAATGAATAAAAAAAAAATTATCAGCAGTAGGTCTAATATCCAAAATATACATATTGAACACATGAAATCAGATAAATAAGATAAAAATTCTGATCTGATAAAGGTCTAATATTCAAAACAGACATATTGAACATTATTTAAATAAAAGAAAAATTCTTCTCTGATAAATGTCTAATACCCAAAATATACACATTGAACATAATTAAATACATAAAACAAAAATTCACTCCAGATAAAGATATAATATACAAAATATACATATCAACACAAAAAATTAGATAAGTAAAACAAAAATTCTAATCTCATAAATGTCTAATATCCAAAATATACATATTAAAAACAGGATACCAGAGAAATAAAATGAAAAATCTCATCTGATG
This sequence comes from Peromyscus eremicus, assembly GCF_949786415.1. NCBI lineage: Eukaryota > Metazoa > Chordata > Mammalia > Rodentia > Cricetidae > Peromyscus > Peromyscus eremicus. The sequence goes on from NW_026734349.1 coordinate 664,353, forward strand.
CAGGTCTAATACCCAAAATATGCATGTAGAACACAAGAAATTAGAAAATAAAATAAAAATTCTTATCTTATATAAACCTAATATCAAAAGTATACATATTAAAAATGAGAAATCAGATAAAAAACTGTCATTTGATAAAAGTATAATATCCAAAATAAACATACTGAACCCAATAAATAAGAAAAAAACAAAAATTCTCACCTATTGGTCTAACATCCACAATATACATATTGAACACAAGAAATCAGATAAATACAACAAAATTGTGATCTGATAAAGGTCTAATATCTAAAACAGACATATTGAACATAATTCAATAAATAAAACAAAAATTCTCATCTGATAAAGATCTAATATCCAAAATATACATACTGAACACAAGAAATCAGATATATAAACAAAGACTCTCATCTGATAAAGGTCTCCTATTCAAAATATACATATAGAACACAAGAATTCAGAAAAACAAAATAAAACTTTCATGTGATAAAGGACTAATATAAAAATATACATATTGAAAACAAGAAGTTAAATAAACAAAAATTCTGATTTGAAATAAATATCTATTTTCCTAAATATAAATTTTGAACACAAGAAATCAGGTGTATAAAATGAAAATTCTCATCTGATAAACCTCTAAGATACAAAATATACATATTGAACACCATTATATAGAAAAAAACAGAATTTATCAGCAGTATATCTAATATCCACAATATACAAATTGAAGACAAGAAATCAGATAATTAAAACATAAATTCTCACCATATAGGTCCAATACCAAAACGTATATATTGAACACAAGAAATTAAATAAATCAAAAATTCTAACCTGATAAATGTCATTATCCAAAATAAACATATTGAAGACTAAAAATCAGATAAATAAAATTAAATAAAACAAAAATTCTCATATGATGAAGGTCTAATATCCAATATATACATATCAAACACAAGAAATTAAATAAAACAAAAATTTTCATCTCATAAAGTCATTATCCAAAATATACGTATTGAAAACTAGAAATCAGATAAATAATAGAATAGAAAAGTTCTCACTGGTTAAAGGTGTAATATCCAAATTATACATATTGAACACAAGAAATCAGATAAATAAAATGAAAATTCTCATCTGATAAAGGTCTAATATAAAAAATATGCATATCAAACACAAGATTTAAATAAATAAAACAAAAATTCTCATCTGATAAAGATCTAATAGTCAAAATATAAATATTGAACACAGGATAACAGATAAATACAACAAAAATTCTCATCTGATAAAAGTCTAACATCAAACATATTCATATTGAACACTAGAAATTAAATAAAACAAAATTATCAACTGATTAAAGTCATTATCCAAAATATACATATTGAAAACTAGAAACAGAGAAATAATACAAAAATTCTGATCTGATAAATGTCTAATATCAAGTATATACATATTGAATGTAACTGGATAAATGAAACAAAAATTCTCATGTGATGAAGGTCTAAAATCCAAAATATACATATTGCACATAATTAGATTAATAAAACAAAAATTCTCATCTGATAAAAGTTAAATATCCAAAGTATACATACTGAACACAAGAAATCAGACAAATAATAAAAAATGTCATCGGCTAAAGATCTAATATCAAAAATATACATATTGTACACCAGAAATCAGATAAAGAAAACAAAATTTCTGATCTGATAAAGGTCTAATATCCAAAATAGACATAAAGAACACAAGATAATAGCTTTAAAAAACAAAAATTCATATTTAATAAAGGTCTAATGTCCAAAATATAGATATTCAACTCAAGATACCAGATATAGAAGAGGGAAATTCCATCTGATAAATGTCCAATAACAAAATATACATACTGAACACAAGAAATCAGATAAATAAAACTAAAATTCCAATCTGATAAAAAATTCAAATATCAAATATATATATATATATAAAATACAGGATACCAGATAAATGAAATAATTCACATCTGATAAAGGACTAATATCAAAAATATGCACATTAAACACAAGAAATTATATAAATAAAACAAAATTTCTCATCTGATAAAGATCTAATATCAAAAATATACATGTTGAACACAAGAAATCGAATAAATAAAAAAAACTTGTCATATGATAAGAGTATAATATCCCTCAGGAGGCAGA